>NC_138052.1:34301386-34928886 GCF_964194185.1 Rhinolophus hipposideros | reverse complement strand
TGTGAGCAGGCAGGAGAAATTGCCAAAGGTTCAGGAACTTCGGGTTCTAATCCTGCCTCCGTGAAAAGTTGTTGCGTAGCATTAGGCAACTCTTGCATTCTTTCTATGCCTCAGTTACCTTATTTATTAAATGAGGGTAATAATACTTTCTGAGTATTCTATTTGAGATGGTTTGTGAGAGCACCAAATAATGTAGTAAATTATACAAAAAAAATGCAACACAGTGGCCAAGAGTTTTTATTGTTTGTTTCATTTTACTTTTGGAACTCTTTGAATTTAGAATACTGATGGAAGCATTAAGTGAATTCTGTAAACTTAAAAAACAAAGACTACATTAAGGGAAAAAAGTAAGAAAATACTGTGATGGAAACAGAAAATAAAAGGTAGAAAAAAAAACAGGAAAAAAGATTAATGAAAGAGAAAAATAGAGATTCAGAGAAAAATGAAGGAAGAGAGAAGACATGCAAAAGTCCACTATAAATATAGCTGAAGTTCTTGAGGAAGAAAAGTCAAGCAATGGAAATAGCACATATTTTAAAAATTACGTGTAATGCAACAAAACTTTCTGAATTAAAATGAAATTGAGTGTACAAGTTGAGAAGACTTGCCATGTATGTACTACAGAAAGTACACTATGAACAGTCAACACCAAGATCTATTTTAGTAAGTTTATTGAACTTTAGAAATAGAGAAAAAATATTTTTTTAGCAGCCAGACAAAATGATCAAGTCACATATAAGTTAGTCAATTTTATGTACATTTGTGAGTTCAGCTAACATTGTTCTGACAAACATTTTCTGAACAATATTGAAGAGAACAACTTTCAGATAAAAATATAAAAGCAGTTTTGACATAAATGGTAGTGGTTACAATTGATATTTTTAATAAATATATACCATTAAATGATGCAGATAAATAAAATACTATGTAAATGTCATGCGATGAAAAATTTGCATAATACAGATAACAAACAGGTAAAGATAGAATGTAAGAATGTGTAAAATGTAAAATATCCTTAGAGTTATTCATAGATATTACCTGGGAGTAAATTCGATGTTGGCGAGAAGAAAGGAAGAAGTTATTAAAATCTAATTATTACTCCTAGTAAAAAAAAATATAAAATATTTTATAGAGAGTATAGTAATGTAATGTTATAAATATGATGTGATAATCATTGTAAAAACAAGCTGTTATTATTCCCTCAGAGTCTACTTGAAAGATAGCATTGAATTGATAGAAAATATGTTTTAATAAGTAGGAACTAAGAGTATTACATAAAGGTACAACTAGAAAAATGCAAATCTTCTGAAATAATAAAATACGCACTAAAATAAATATGGTGGAAGTATTTTATAGTATATTAATTACATATTATGTTGTAATTAATTTTTAAAGGTTCACTTATTTATACATAAATATGAACAAATTAACATAAGTTATATGTCCTTTCAGTAATTAAGTGACCTATCTCCAACAATTAACAAAAAGTCATAATCAGATTTGTTAAAAAAGGAAAATCTAACTTAGCTTAATATAAAGGATGCACATAAAGTAAAGTGTATTCAGAATGTTTAAAATGAAAAGTTGGACAAAATATACTAGGGAAACAAATAAAAACAAACGAAGAATCACAATATTTATAATAAACAAGATAGAACACAGACTTAAAAATGGAAGGAAGGGAAAAAAGTGAGAGCGAGAAAGGGAGAGAGGTGAGAAAAGGGAGATAAAATGAGGGAAGGGGGGATGGTAGGGAGGGAGAGAGAGAGGAAGGGAGGAAGGCAGGATTAAACAAGCCAAAGAAGATGCTATAAAATACTAAACATAAAAATCAAAATACAGGGCCTACTGATAATATTTATGTACCTAATAAGAGAGAAACAACATAGACCAACAAAATCACTATACAAAGATTTAATGACAATTTAAAAAAACATTATAAGATCTTCTAAATAATTTTATACCAATAAATTTTACATTTGCGTAAAATTGCCATATATTTTGAGACCCCAATTTACTAAAACTAACAAAGAAGAAATAGAAACTCATAATACTCTATTATCTATTAAGTGATTGAATCACTTATTTAAAACCTTGGCATAGAAAAGTGAACCATATTCAAGTAGTTTAACACTTGAGTAGCACTTTTCATCTCTTTCCAGCAGCACAAACTTCATTTCAAAACTTTATATAGCCATAATGAAAGTATTCTATGAACCATTACTTCTAATAAAAATTTATGTGAAATTTTCAACTGGTGACTAGCAAATTAAATACAGTAATATAGAAAAAGGAAACACATCTACAACAAGCGGAATTTATTGCAGGAAAACAAAAATGCCCTAACATTTGAGAGTCAGTAAATGTAATTTACCAGGTTAATGTTAAAAAGGGAGAAAAATGAATCATTCTCTAGCTACATATAAGAAATATATCTCGTAAAAAACATATCTCATAAAAAATGATTCTTAGAAAAGTTTGAATAGAAGGAAACTTCATTTACCTGATAAAGAATATCACAATTAATAGTGAGATATCGAAAATCTTTCTCTTGAAAATTGGAATGAAACAATGATTCCAACTGACATTCCTTTAATTCCACATTGCACTCACTGGAGGTCGTTGCTCATGCTTAAAAGAAGTATAAGAATTAGAAAGAAATAAAATTAAAGTGTCATTATTTTTAGAATATTTCCCCTTTGTCATTTTAATTTTCTCTTAAATAATATATATCATTTACTTATCATTGTATAAAAACACTCCTATTTATTACTTCTGTTTTTTTTTATAACACTTTAATTTCTGGTTTATCTTTATTAATTTCTTTATTCTGCTTTTGTCCTGTTTATTTTTATCCTTTCTCTGAAATTAATGAGTAACATGTTTAACTTATGTGTTTGAGCTATTTTCTACTATCAAATTAAATATTTATAGCTAAGAATTTTTCTTTGAGTGCTGCTTTAGCAGTGTCTCATAGATTTTAATATTTATTTTTCTAATTAAAAATATATATTAATTTTGGTTTGTATTTCTCCTCTGACACAAGAGTCATTTTTATGATTGTTTTTATAATAGAAACAACTTGCTAAGGGTTTGTTGTTAATGTATTGTTTATTTTCAGTGTTACCAAGGGATAAGTACCAGTGTTTTTACATTTAACAAAATAAAATAATACTTTATGGCCAAATATATCTTCAATATTTGTATATTTTCCATGGCCTTCTGAAAAAAAGACACGCTGTCTATTATGAAAGTTTATGATCATGGTGGTTAATTGTACAGGTGTTATTTTTTATATATATTATCAACAAACTCAGATTGATAGAGATAAAGTTGATTTTCACTAGTCTATGTTTGTGTCTTCTGTAATTTCCACTACACAAAAGTAGCTTCTAGGTTTTGTGTATGTGAAATATATATTTAGAAGTTATGCCTTCTTTTTGAATCATAGCCTTTCACTTAATAATTTGCTCTTATTTCCTGAATTCTAGCATAACTGATAATATGATCACAATATATATCTTTTTCTGCTTGCATTTGCCTGATACAATACCCATAATTTTATTTTTTTCCTTTTTAATCACTTTTAGTTGTGTTTTGTATATTATAGTAAAGATTTAAATTTTGATTTAGTTGAACAATTTTCCTTTAATTGATTTTAATCCCTTTAATGTTCCTTTAATTCCATAATGTGATCTGTTATTTCACTATTTTAGTTCTTAGTCATTGTGTTTCATTTGAAATTTTGTTTTTATTGATTACCTTCATACTTACATATTGCATAATACATTGTTGGCCTCTTGTCAGACAATACACATTAGTTCCTTGTTATAAGCAACAATAAAATTAGTTTATAATTTCTTTCTCCCAACTCTCAATTTTTTTCAATAGTATTATCTCACTGGTGTTTGCTTCTGCACTTGTGAACATGCTTTTACTTATAACAGTTGATTTGCCATCTTTATCCTTTGACAAATCTGTAAATTTATTCTAATTCTAACATCCTCCCTTTTCCTCTCACCCTGTGGACTAATTATAAAAATCCAAGGATAGTGTCTTTCACTCTTTCCTCTTTTGATCTCCAATGTGGTTTCAAACAACATTTAAAGAGAAATAAAAACGGGGACAATTCATCTGGCACTGCCTGACACCTAAAATTTAAAGCTATAGGTTCAATAGGACTCTTAATGAACATGAAACAAAACTGTTTTTACAGTTTAAAGTCTCTGGCCTCTCTGCTAGCTAATACACATGAGAAAGCAAATGAGGCAGTGAAATAGTGAAATACGTTCTAATGTCTAAAGAGCATGCATATCAACTTTTTTTTATGATTAAATTTTTTTTTAGGATGACAAAATTAACACGTTTATTTAAAAGATTCATAAAGTACAAAAGTATAAAAGAGAAAATAAAAATTATTTTTTGAGTCACCCATTTCTAATTGCTAAGGACTTGGGAAGCCAGTCCAATGTCTGGAAGGCTGTCAAGTTCTACCATCCATGTGTGAAGACTGTGATTCAAGTATTCATACATCCTAAGGTTTATCCCTGCAGATTTAACTTAAAATGTACAGAGCCATCATAAACTCCGGTTAATCTGATGAAATCAAAATCTCACTCAACAATACCTTACCAAATTTCAAACTTTAAAGCTTCGCTTAATATGGCTCAACCCCAAGTATTTTGCTTCCCAAATGGCTCTCTGAGTCCATTTATTGAAGTTCCTAGTTTTTGTACCAGAAGTTGATAATATTTCCTTTGTAAATAAGCAATTTGAAACTAATTAAGAGCTGAAGTCAAGTAGATGGAGACTACTCTAAAGTCAGGTAAATTAGTACATTATATAGTACTAATGATATTAATATGAAAAACATAGCTTATTGTATAAGTTAAATATTCTTCCTAGCTCTCTCCCAAATTGAATTTCCCCACTAGTCAGAGAAAGTGTTGGAAAATTACAGACTTCTGTCATACATACCCACACTGCTTATATCATAGAATTACAGAGCTGGCTACAAGTGAGAGTAGTTTTTCAGGCAGGCAGAGCATCAAAGGTAAGAAAGATACCGAATCAACATCTGTAAAACTCACCACTTGTAGCTCACTCTTTCACCATCTGATAAAATAGAGAGAATGGGTAAGAGGATAAAAACATAGTAGATGTCTGTCAACATGTAAACATAAAGCATGGAAATGAGACATCCTATCAAAATATTTGCCAATTCCCCTCTTCCACCATGTTTCTAACTTCCCATTTCTTCCATCTTGATTCATTTCTTTCTGAAAAAAGATCCTTCAGAAGTTTATTAATATGGTTTGGTGAGGGAAAACCTCAGTCCTTTTGGTCTGAAAATACATTTATTCTGCCCTCATTCTTGAATGATAGTTTATAAAGGTGTAGAATTCTAAATTGATAATAAGTTTTTTCTGAGCACTTTGATATTACTGAAGAATCTTAAAGCATGATTTGTTGTGTAAAGACACTTGCTAGTACAATTGTTATTCTGTAAAAGTAAGTCAACATTTTTTACCTGGTATTTTAAATAACTTTATGCTTCATGTTCTTCCACTTTACTACAATGTGTCTAACTATGAATTTTAAAATTTATCATGTGGAAGATGTATTTTCCACATTTGAAGTTTCATGTTTCTGTTCATGCTAAGTCAACATCTTTAATTATCATCTCATTTGATTTATTAATATTTTTTATGTTAAATATCCTTAGATCTACCGGAGATGACAAAAACATGTATACACGTGAATTGTCTTCATTTTTTGTTATTGGTATATATTGAGCATTACAATTGTAATACTTTTTTCCTTTTTTAAAATGTGTATACAGTTTTTTGGCACCCTCTGTATATTGGACCTGTTCATTCCGTGTCTTTTTGACCTTTCTATTTTTTCTTTCTTTCTTTCTTTCTTTCTTTCTTTCTTTCTTTCTTTCTTTCTTTCTTTCTTTCTTTCTTTCTTTCTTTCTTTCTTTCTTTCTTTCTTTCTTTCTTTCCTTCTTTCTGTCTGTCTTTCCTTCTTTCTTTCTTTCCTTCCTTCCTTCCTTCCTTCCTTCCTTCCTTCCTTCCTTCCTTCCTTCCTTCCTTCCTTCCTTCCTTCCTTCCTTCTTTCTTTCTTTCTTTCTTTCTTTCTTTCTTTCTTTTTTAATTTCTGGACCTGTACTTTGCCTTTCAAATTGTTAATTCTTTGTTTAGCTGTCCAATATAGAATTTTTTCTACCCACTGTGTTTTAAAATTACATTATAAGACTTTTTTCATGTATAAAATTTCTACTCGTTCTTTTTAAGACTGTGCCTCTTCTTTTTCACTGCATCTTACCTTATACTATGGTTTCTATTTTATATCAATTAAATTCCAGATATTTTATTATATGACCTTTATATTTTTCTATCTAAAGTTTTGGGATGCACTAATTTGCAATGCAGTGTGTATTGATCTTATATTACCATCTCAAGTAATTTATAATTTTTTTGTGTGAACTTATTTTCATCAAACTTGTTTTATTTTTCAGTTGTAGTTCAATGCATTCTGGGTTGTTAAAGTACCATTTCTGCCAGGTTTTTCACCTATTCACAATTACAGTTCAGATTTCAAATTGTAAACTAATGATGTAAAGAAACAAAGATCACATGAGTCAATTGTGGTCACAGACAATGACAGATATATTTGGTTTTAAGACACAGCCAGGGCAACCATTCCAGTTATAAGATCAGAATCTGATCTAGGAAGTAGTAAAGATAAAGAGTAGGAAAATTAGAGTATGTGTCCAGGAGCAGTGCTCGTGGTATCGAGTACATCAAACCAATCCTGATTTTAATTTTTTATCCTACGTGAACATTTCTCAAGCCAGAATCTCTTGCTCTCAACTTCTGTTTAAATTTCCTAGACTCTACTGTTTTTATTTACAACTACAAAATATGGCAGATGCAAAATTATTTTATGTTTACTACTCCACTTATCAACTCATCTAACATCATTTATTTAACTATCAAATCAAGCCAATTTTTATTTATTTTAGCATTAGACAAAGTTTATAACTTAGATTTGGAAGCTGTGTTAACAAAAATATAATTTTGTTTCCATTTGAATTTATATTTGAAATTATATGAGTTAAATGTGAGAATAATACAAATCTACTCCAATTAATAAGCCTATTTTTTGCAAAGAAATATTCATTCACACTGTCAATGATACTGACTGCATAGTATTCCATTGTTGAAATATATCAATTTTTTTAACCTATTCTCAAGCAGAAAACGGCTAGGTAATATCCAATCTTTTTTTATTAAAAACAAAACATTATAGCCTAATAAGCAAATATACTTAAGTAAAGTTATGGAAATTCTCATGGTGGGATACTATGCAATCATTTAAAATTATGTTTATAAATAATTTTCATAACATCTAAAAGCTGCATATTTGAAAATTATACACACAGGTGGAATTAGATTGTGTGAAGAAAAAATATCCTGGGGAAAAAAAAATAAAAACTAACCATGATGTTGTTAGGTATATTTTTCAATGTTTTTTTTTGTTTGTTTTATTTTGTTTTATGATTTTTTTAGCCTATTATGTTTATTCTGATATTCTGTCATTACTTTGTGATTATTTGAACACATTGGTTAAATGCCGAGGAATGCACACATTTTACTGTAGATTGATTTTTAGAAATAGAATTACTTTATTAAGGGCATAGTTTTTAACTCTGAACCTGGAAAATTGGAGCTTGAGGTCATGAGTTGATACACCAGGCTACTGAATATGGCTGTCTTCTCCCGTCTGGCCATGGTGCTGATGGCCACTGGCATGTTCTTTACCACCTGGTTCTTTATTTATGAGATCAGCTCCACAAAGCACATTTGTGATATCTACATAAAGCTCCTCAGGTCCTTGGTAACCTCACTCTTCATGGGCTTTGGGGTCCTTTTCTTGCCGTTCTGGATCAGTGTCTATATATGAACTCCCAGAATTCTAACAAAGCGCCTCACTGAATCCCTGCTTTTGTAAATAAAATGTTTCCTATTGCTGGAAGTATCCCACATGCTGCTCACAATGAAGACAGAAGTGACCATCAAAAAATAAAACTAAAATCTTTTAAAGAAAACTTACATATTCAGTCAAATTTGTTTATTTTAGTGTTTAGAATATAACATTTGAATTAAGTATATTTATAGAAGTTAGATATACTAACTTCAGAAGAGTATAAAACTCTAATTGTAAAATAGAAATGGAAACAAAGCATCTACTTCAAAAATACTACTTGATAGAGACAGTTCTTCAATAAATAAAAACTGGTGGGCTACATAATAGCAGAAAGCTGGGTCTAGACACCTTGTTTTGTTGTTTTCTTTCTTGCATTTTATTAGCTAAAGAAATTGTTCATATTTAAAAGAAGACCTTCTATAAGGAGTGGTAGACTCTTATAAAAAGTAAAACAATTTAAAAAATATCTGAAGAAATTAGAAAAGGGGTAGAAATCACATGTTCAAGTCTTTTTAATATCAGGGCTCTACTTAAAACAGCTGCTTGCAATTAATGTATAATATAGCTTAACTTTCTTCTATTATGTCTACACCCTTTAAAAAGATCATTTTAAGTCATTCACTACCTTTAATTTTTTAAAATCAAGTTCATATTTTAGCTGTCACTTTGTTGGATGGTGACTTTCTTGGTATTTTCACAAACATTATTCATTAACATATCAATATGTCAATGGATCCATTAATGTGAATGTATTTCAACAATCTGTTCTGGGTATGTAATATCCTATGAAAGACTAATAAAAACAGCAGTTGAAGAATTCAGAATTTTCATCTTTGGTTTTATAGAGCAAATTTGTTACCTTATTTTATTTGAATCTATCGAAGCATAACAGGCAACTTGCAAAAGATTTTGCACATCTGTGAACATGCAACTGGTCTGTGCTCCCCACCACAGTGAAGTGCAAAGGATTCCACCACAGACTATTTTTCCAGATTGTTAATTCCCTTCCCAGATGGTACTACAGACGGCTTCATGGAGTTTATGACTTTTTTAGCCAATTCAAGAAAAATTCTATTCCAAGAAGAAAATATCTATTCTAGGAAGTGATATGAAATACAGAGATCTTAGACTGAGCTCTTTCTCATCTCTACGTCACTGATCTAGCACATTATTAGGCAATGGCATATTCTTCTTATGGAGATAAAGGTGACACGAGCCCCTTACACTCATCAGAGATGTGACATTCATGGAACATGATGTATATTTGTAAGCAAATAAATTTTTTAATCAATTTTATTCCCCTGTCATTTTATTCTCTTTCTCAATATGTAAAACATAACAAGAAATTTACATGCATACTAATATGCAAATACAATTTATAACCTGTCCATATTAAATAAGTTCTAGAAAACAGGGAACCACTTTTTTTTTTTAAATAGGGGGAAATCCACAAGATTATAAAGAAAAATACTTTGACATTTTATAAGCTCTAAAAGAATACAAATTATACCTACTGAAACTTATCATTTCATTTTCCATTTTGTAGAGGTTCAGCTTCAGAATCCGTTCTTTGACAGTCTCAAATACATAGAAAATTAGTAAACATTTACTGGAATATATAATCTTAAATAAAGTAAGTTTTGTGCAAGATTAAAAATAATGTAGGATAAAATTAGAATGTGTATTTGTAGGTTTTAGATTACAACATCTAAAGAAATGTTTACCTATAATGCTGCCTTTATCACCATAACCTCAGCCCAAGGCACGGATGCATGGAGCCTAGGGAAAGAACTAGGAAATACATACTTTTGCTTATTTATCTTCTGGTGTCATCCATTGGTCAAAAACAAGAAAGCCAAGTAGGCAAAAATGTCAACTTTGCAGGAGAGCTTTTCAGAAGATAAGGTGAGAAAAGTGGATAATAAATCAGAAGAGTCACAGAAAAGTAGAGTGAAAAGGTGGGTACCTTTTTATTTGGGGGATGGGGATTGTTTTCTGTATTTTTGTTCAAAGTTAACACTGATTTCATAGGAGAATCAACACTTTATTCACCTTTGGGATCATCTGACTTGAGCGTCAGTTCTAAAACATAGGACACAGAGAGAAACAATGCATTTTATTTATTTGCTGACCCTTGCTCTAAATTAATGGTCTTCAAAGTCAGGTATGCACATTGTTGGGGCGGAAAGGGACCTGATGACAGGAAGACAATTTATTGGAGAGCAAACAGTCACATATAGTTTTTCGACTACATTCCATATTTTATTTTTGTATGTTTCATAATATAAGTGTGTTTAATATGGCAATGGATAATAAATGTGTTTATGAAGTGTACTCTAAAATTTGTTTTTGCTGATAGAAAGCACAGTCCAAATATTTGCTGGCTACTGCCCTAATATAACTTTCGTTTGTAGGTATAAATAACACTTGTTGGATCCAGAAATATGTATGCTACATGAGCTACAAAGTTAGCATAATAATTGCCAACAATGCTCGTCTCTCAATCTTCAGAAAAATTGCAAGATTGACATCATCTTGAATCCTCCTTGTATATTGCATATTCTCCATCTCTAACTATTTGACATTTTAGTTTTTTATTCAGTGTTTTTTCCATTATTCAACTCCATAAGTGTTTTAATATGTCTCTCCCCATTTAACCTCATTTTTCAGAAATTATCCATTGTACTTCTCCCTATCTATTCTTCAATTCCAGGCTGAGTGGAACAAAACACACACTTCTCACACATGCACAAATTTCAAGAAATCCTGGAAATGCCTACCTACTTGCAGTAAGTGGCTTAAAAGCATCAGTTAACAAGTGTTTTCTTCTATTTGCTTCAGTTTTGATCACTGAAATACATCATCCGAAAATGAGGATAAGAGAAGAGGTTTGAATAGAGGGGATACACTGTTACAGGACATAGAAATCGCCCATAGTATTTGAGTAATTCACCACGAATCTTCAGCAGGCAATCCAATTAGGCCTCCAGATTCAGTTCCCTTCACCAATTCACAACTGGTGCAAGTTGAGAATATCTCCTTATTCTTTTTTTATATAATCAGGTATGCTATTTAAACTTAGTTTACCTGGACCCATTCAATTCTCATTGAATATAGTGTAACATAAAAAAAAAATCAATTTATTCTTTTTCAACAAGCAAATTTTAACTACGCATATATTTTATGAGTCACACATTTTATTTTCAAAGAAAGAAGGACTTTTGTTCTCCATTAGATATTCACAGATGTCATCTTTCTTCTTTCCCTGAGTAGATTCTCTAAGGTTTTCAGAAAATCTTCTCCTCTCAGTAATTTAACCATTTACTTCTACCTCTTTATTTTTTTCTACTCAATTATATTATCTCCATCAAGCAAAAAAAAAAAAAGAAATTTATACACACACACACAAACACACACACACACACACACACACACACACACGGTACATTTATTTTTGCAAATTAAAAGTGCTTTTGCCACTCACTTTTTGAGGGAAAATAAGCTCCATTTTTAAAATAACAAATTTCATCAACTTATTTTGCTTCAGTATTTACTATAATATATTTGCAAAAAATATTCAAGTCTTCAGCATAAATCATGATCAAAAGTCCTCTGCCATGAAGGCTATTCCTTCATGATTTCATTGTTCTGATAAATTCAATATTGTTGCCTTTATTGTATTATACGAGTAATTTTAAACATAACAAAGAACTTCTTTTATCTTTCCATTCTATGAATTAATGTTAACTGTTCAATGTGTGATATTTGAATTGTTTCCCTTTCTCTTGGTCTGAATTAGCATAATTTAAATAATCCAATATAAAGTTTCTTCTGTGAATATTCTTTGTATTTGGGGGGGAAATGTCAAGGAAGTAGGGGAAAAAAGGGAAGTAAGGAGGAGAGAAGGAAAGAAGCAAAGAGAGAAGGAAGGGGATTGAGGTTGAAGCTGCTTTAACCAACTATCTCTAGTTAACTTTTTTTTCCAAACCTGAGAAATAGCCAAGCCCATATACCATGACTATTCATCACTGCACTTTAAATTCATAAAAGTTGAGAGCAATGAGTTGGTAATTCTGAATTCACCTGCTGAGCTCATCTAGTCATTATATGGAACTTTGCAGTGTCTACATTAAACATGCATACACTGCACCTTCATTTACAGATGCAATGAGAGAAAACCAGATGAGTCTTTGGGAGAAGACAAGGCATATAACAAATACAAAAATTAAAACACTCGGGAATAAGGTAAATACTGAGAGTAAGAACTGGGAATGAGACAAATATTGGATTAAGACAAATACTGGTGCAGATTCCAATGTCAATTCTAACAGTGCTAGTAAAGATTGGATTGTGTTGACTGTTGGAGATGAGCAGCTAAAGCAGAGTGCAAGAAAAAAATCATCTAAGGTAGAATCCTATGTCATTAACATTTTTTGACTAAATTATTAGATTATTAAAATAAATTTAATCACAGGTAGTTGTACTCTTAATAAAGCCTAATAAATAGAACTCAATAAATTTAAATTCACAGTTAATAGTAATATGTGAAACTCAAATGAGCTTCTAAGTGCTTTTATTTATTTTTTGTTATTGAGAGTTAAATTAGACACAAATAACTCAAACCTGTGTACATTTTAAATTATAAAATACAGGTGTTAAAACAAAGAATGTTTTTGTTCATATAATATCAGTACTAAACCTGTAAGCTCACACTATTCATTTTATTATCCTAATCTATTTTAATATATTCAGATGTGAGACCATGATTATTGATGTTCTTCTTTTTTAAAGATTATTATTAAAAATATAGTTAGCATACAATATTTATTAGTTTATCACAATATTCTTGACTATATACCCTATGCTGTACATTATATCCCTCTTACTTATTTCTTTTATACCTGGAAATTTGGACCATTTATTGCCCTTCACATTTCCCCCCCTTTTAAATTTTTCAATTACAGTTGACATTCAATATTATTTTATATTAATTTCAGGTGAACAGCATATGGTTAGATGTTTATGTAATTTACGAAGTGATTCCCCTGACTAGTCTGGTATGTACCTGGCGTTATACACAGTTCTTACCATATTACTGACTGTATTCCCTATGCTTTAATTTACATCCCCATGATTATTTTGTAACTACCAATTTGTACCTTTTAATCCCTTCACCTTTTTCATTCTGTCCTCAACTCCCCTCTCATCCATCAATCCAATAAACCTAGAACCCATCTGATACTACACATAGTTATTACAATATTAATGACTATAATCCTTATTTTATACCCTATATCCCCATGAATACTTTGTAACAACCAATTTGTACTTCTTAATCCCTTCCCTTTTCTCACCCACTCCTTCAACACTCCTCCCATCTGGCAACCATCAAAATGTTCTCTGTATCAATGAGTCTGTTTCCGTTTTGTTTGTTTATTTCGTTCTTTAGATTCCACATATAAGCAAAATCACATTGCATCTGTCTTTCAATGTCTGACATACTCCACTCAGCACAATTACCCTCTAGGTCCACCCATGCTGCCGTAGATGGCAAGAACCCTTTCCCTTTTATGGCTGATCTATATTACACTGTATATGTGTACCATGCCCTCTTTATCCATTCTTTTATCGAAGTACACCCAGGCTGCCTCCACATCTTGGCCATTGTAAACAATGCTGCACTGAACATGTGGATGCACAGGTCCCCCCAAAGTAGCGTTTTGGGTTTCTTTGGAAAAATACCAGGAAGTGGGATTACTGGAATAATTTTTTGTCCTTTGTTTTGTTATAGCCTATATTTTAAAGTCTATTTTGCTTGGTATAAGTATTGCCACCACATTTCTTTTTTCATGAAATAACTGTTTCTATTCCTTTACTTTCAGTCTGTGTGTGTCTTTCAACATGAAGTGAGTTTTTTTGCAGGCAGCATATGTAAGGGTTTTGTTCTCATCTGTTTAGCCACCCTATGTTTTTTGTTGTTGTTGTGTTTTTTTCATTTTTTTTAATTAGTTTCAGGTGCACAAGACAAGGTAATACTTAGACGTTCATCATTTAGATCCCTCACACTGTGAACCCCCCTCTCCCACTCCCCCCATCCACTATCCCTCCGACATCGCACCGAGCCATCACATTATATATATAAAATTATAGTTGGCATTCATTATTGTTTAGCTTCTGGTGTACAGTACATTGATCAAGCATCTACATCTTCCCTGAGGTGGTCTCCCAGATGGGACCTATGTTTTTGATTGGAACATTTAATCCACTTACATTGAAAGCAATTTTTGATTGATATGTAGTTGTTGCCATTTTATTATTCATATTTTTAATTAATTAATTAATTAATTAATTTATTTATTTTAAGAACTCCCTGTAAAATTCCTTGTAATACTGGTTTGGTGGTGATGAAGTTCTTTAAGTTTTTCTTGTCGGGGAAGCTCTTTATCTGTCCTTTAATTTTAAATGATAGATTTGCTGGGTAGAGTAATCTTGATTGTAGATCCTTACTTTCCTTCATCTTGAATATTTTATGTCAGTGCCTTCTGGCCTGCAAAGTTTCTGTTGAGAAATTAGCTGACAATCTTATGGGAGCTCCCTTGTAGGTAACTAACTGTTTTTCTCTTGCTGCTTTTAAGATTCTCTCTTTGTCTTTAACCTTTGTGATTCTAATTATAATGTGTTCTGGTGTGGGCCTGTTTAGGTTCATCTTGTTTGGGACTCTGCACTCCCATTCAATCCTCTGCTTCATCTAGTCTGCTGGTGATTCCTTCTAGTACATTCTTCATTTGACTTATTGTATTCTTCACTTCTGACTGATTATTTTTTATGATTTCTGTGTCATTTTTTATGTTTGCTATCTCTTCATTGAAGTCCTCACTAAGTTTCATGAAAATCCTTAAAACCATTGTTTTGAACTCTGTATCTGATAGGTTGCTTGCCTCCATTTTGTTTAGTTCTGTTTTTGGAGTTTTTTCCTGTTCTTTCATTTGGGACATATTTATTTGTTTCTTCATTTTAGCTGCCTCTCTGTGTTTGGTTTATGTATTAGGTAGATCTTTTATGTCTCCCAGTCTTGCCAGTTAACCTTAAGTAGTAGGGTTCCCATGGGGCCCAGTGGCACAGTCTCCCTGGTCACCTGTTTCTGGCGCTCCAGCAGTGTCTCTTGTGTGGGCTGTGTGTGCCCTCCTGTTACAGTTGAGCCTTGATTGCTATTGGATTTCAGTAGGTGTTATTGACCCTCAGGCTGATTGGCTGTGGTGTTTGCCCACATCAACTGCTTATGGGCTCTGGGAGACTTACCCCATGGAGTAGGATTCACCCCTGCAGGTTCTTGTGCTTGTTGAGACCGCCCTCTGTGTGTGCTGCTTGTGAAGCTAATTGGGTGGTGCTTGCTGTGGTCTGAAGCTAACCTCTAAATACTTTGGTTCTGGGGTCTCGTGTGTGGGGCTCCATTGCAGGCCCAGGTCACTCACTGCCTGTGACTGTATGGGGAGTGCCTGGTACGATCTACCAATACAATCCATGGTTGGTCACTGCTTGTTTTTAGAAACGAGGATGTCTGCTGCCAGTATCAGGCCTGGGGGGGCTCTGTAAAAATTCAGAACACCCCAGGCCTGCTGCCACCTGCAGCTAATAAAGCCACCTGCAGAATGCAATTCCGGTGAGGTACGGACTCAGTGAGTCAGCAGGATGGAACAGTGGAGCTCACCAGGCCAATCAGATTCAGATTTGACTTGTGGGAGCAGGCTTAACACAAGAAAGATGGCGCCCACCTGCTTGCTGTTTGGGAGAAGGACCCACACAGGGACAATGAGGAATGTCCCTCCAGTCTTCACCCCAAAGTTACACAACTCTGTCCCCGTATGACTTCAATGCCTTCAGAGTCACCGTCCCTCTGCAGGAGCCTAGGGTGAGTACCCAAGAGGGCCGTTTAAGAGGATGTCTGGGTTTCTTGCAGCCTCTTGTCCCATCTGATGGGTAGGAATCCCCACTGATTTTCATAGCCAGATGTTGTGGGGGCTCCCTTCCCGGCACCAACACTCCAGGCTGCGGAGCCTGGTATGGGGGCTGGTGTTTCTCACTCCTTCGTGGGGAACCTCTGTGGCTGAGATATCCCTCCCAATTTTCATCCACCACATGGAGGTTTGGGGCCAGCCCATTTTGTGTCTCTGCCCCTCCTACCAGTCCCAATGGGCTTTTCTTTATATCCTTAGTTATAAAACTCTGTTCAGCCAGACTTTAGGTGATTCTCCAGGCTGACTATTCTATAATTTAGCTGTAATTTTGATGTGTTCACAGGATGAGACAAGCACAGCATTTATCTACTTTGCCATCTTGAATCTCTATTGATGTACTTCTGAAATTCTTTTCCATTCAAAGAAACTAGAGAGGGACATTAGTGTAGCAGTTAAGGCCTAGGCTCTCAAACAAGGCAGTCTGAGTTTAAATACAGATCCCACTCACTCTTAAGGCCATATCCTTGGACAAAGTCAGTAAATTCCAAGAAAAGAGTACCTGGGCTTTCTTATCAGTTTGCCCAGGTGTGGGGCAGAAGGAAAGAGGAGGGTTGGGGCTTGAAAGCTGTCAACATCAAATATCAAAAATGGACTCAGACCCTTTAATACACTGGGTTGTTTTGATACTTAAATGAATGTTTCTTTTTTTAAATTCTCACAACAATTTCTGGCACTCAGAAAATGCTCAATAAATCTTAGCTGTTATATTTTAGCAAAGATGTTGAATTGGAATGTGTCTAACATATATGGTGGTGAGGAAAGTCGTAAGCTCTGAGGTTAAGTGTGTTTGACAAGAATGATGGGTGTGAGCACAAAACACTGAAGGGCACAACTCAAACCCTAAAATGGAATGGGGAGTTTCAATATGGATATGGATATCTTTATTCCTCATGCCATAGATTCTTAGGAAATAAATTAATTTCATCATGTATACTTCCTCTGTGCAACAATGAAGTTAATGTAGTCACAGTTTAGAAATAACTTTTAAATGACTTCTGCTCCTTCCAGTGTAGAACTGTGGACAGTGGTTCACAAAGATAGTTGTTCAAGATAGAAAATCAGCAGTGAAAAATTAAAAAAAAAAAAAAATAGGTAGGCATATATCTCTCTTTGAAATCCAGAGGAATATAATTAACTTTTATTTTGTCCCCTCATTCTCTCACATATGCACAAGTAGAGAACAATTCTTCATTGAACTCTGTTTAATAAATCTGAAATGCAAAATTATTCCTGTTATTTGTAAGCCATTAAAGCACACAATTACTATGGTTATCCAGGAAATATAATAGTGCTGGATTAATGGGAATTTTGTTCAATTAAGACAGAATGAAAATACAGCTGCATGATAAGGCAGAAAATGGCAATGCACAAATATTTATAAAGTAGGTATAGATTAGAATACTGATCAAATACTTGAATCATTTGATTAGTACTTTTATTCTTGAAAACAAAATTTGAACATACAGAAATGAAGTATTTTTATTCTCAATTGCGTTGCTACTGAAGAGAATCAGAAATTATCCAGGAACTAATTAGCCTGTTTATGGATTACCTGCACCCTGTACCTTGTGGATTCTTGTTCTTCTCTTTCCTCTTTATCCCTGCTTTGGACCACTTCTCTCAATTGTTAGCCAGAAGACAAAATTTAAAAAGTAGAAAACCAGAAAAGGTAAAATTAGGACTCTGTAAGTTATTGTACATTAAACAGAATTTAGCAAGTATTAGTTGGCTAAATCTTTTGAATGAAATGCCAGACAATTGAGACAAAGAATAATTAATTACAAAAAATGTTCAAATTTTTTTTATATAAATTACTCAATTGTTTCATCTTGAAAACTCAAGCTTATTGAAAAACTTGATTTAGCAATAATAATTACAACCAAATTGGGGGAGTATTTAATATTTCATTACTTTATGCCAGCCTACATATATACAGTTTGTGAGAGCTTGTCAGAAGAACTTTACTAAGGTTTTATATGACCTTATAATGTCAATCTAAAAGATTCCGTGCAGTTTATTCTCTCACAGTTCCCACTGATGTGCTTCTATTCATAGGGAATTTCCCAATACAATTGGAAAAATCCAACTTCAACTACTAACATGCACTTTTCTATTTATGTACAGTCAGAAGGGGTCCTAAAAATCAATTTGTAGCATTGCCCATTGGGGAATTGATTCTTCATAGTTGAATTTCTTTTTGGCAGAGAAGACTACCTGAGCAGATTTTAAACTTTTTTTTTTCTTTTTTATCCACGTGCCATGTCCTCTGTCATTTTGGGCCAACCCAATGTTGGCAATCTCTGTGGAGTTTTCTCTTTTCCCCAGAGGCCTCTGCTCATGGTTTCATGAACACAATCCAGAATTTCCCCTCTCAGCTGTCCTGGGACTATTGTCTCTAAGAATAAAATTCCGTTCCTGACAGAATAATGATTTTTCTCTATACTTGACTTTAGACCCAACTTCTCATAGTCTCTCCTTCTTTAACTCTTCCATAACATATCATATTTCCACAAAATAATCTCAAATCACAAGGTATATGATTACTAAAATTATTGCTTTATCCCTTACTATTAAATGGATACTTTAGCTCTCCCATTTTTTTTCTTAGCATTTTTTAATCTGGTGTCTCTGAACATTTGTACCCAAATACAAAAAGGAAATCCTTACGTTAAATTGTAAACGTATTCTAATGTATTCTGTACACTCAATTGTGTCTCAAAATCATCCAAGGAAAGGAAAACATTAGATTTCCATGATGAATCAGGAAACAAGAGCGTATTTAAATCTGAGAACCATGAAATTTTGATAGTTGATATGATTGTAATTTTTTCTGTAGTATTTTATGAATTGGGTGAAATTTTACTCTTTTTAGCTTAACCTATTAAAAACAGTATTCATGTAATGCTATTATATATTTCCCTTGTGCTTAGAAAATTTATCAATCCAAAATTTAAAATTTTATATTTAATCTATGGAATTCTATGATGAGTACAACAGAAAAAATCAAATGAGAGGTGTAATTTCTACATGTAGGATTTCTAAATTCTTTATTCTTCAGACTTCAATTAAGGGAGGTATATATATCTCCCATGTAAAATTGAAAGCAAAATGATTCATTATATGTATACAGAGGTTCACAGCTTAAAATACATGGCTAAATTTACTATATGACTTCCAGACTCACAGTAATCTTGTGAGGAATATAATGTAGTTATTTCTATTATCCCCCATTTTCTTGGTCGGGAAACTGAGACAGAAAAGAGCTAATTTGTTTAGGAAGCACGGTTTGGGGACCAATTTTGTATTTGACTCTCACATGTTTCACTAAGTTAAACAGCCTCCTGAAAATAAATTAAACAATAACAATTTTATTTGCACAGTATTTTAAAATTTATATAGAGCTTTCATATGTATTCCCCTTCTTGTTTTGGCAGAGTGTAGAGGAGAGAAGTAACTTCGTTCTATTGGAGCAAAACTGTTGTGTCAGTCTTTGGTCAGACACTGATTTGTCATATACAATAAGAAAGAACATGGAATAAGGTATATATCTCAGAGGAGAAATATGTTTAAGAGAATGAATGGATAGTTTTCTACAGTATTTTAATTTTCTCTTTCAAAGTAATGTTAAAATATATAGAGGAGGAGATAAACCACTGAGAATTTCTTGTGCTGCTGTTCAATGTGTTAAATATCAATTGCTGCTTCCATGTTTGGAAAATATAAAATAAAAAAAATGGAAGTATTTTTCGTTTTCACAAAGTTATCAATGGATAATTATGTTTTTGAGAGAGAGGAAGAGAAATAAGACACATGCATATAAAATTGTAAAGCACTTGGAAAACCATGAGAAAGTCTGCTTTTTGCAATATGGTTTTAAAATGTGCATAAGGAAACGTAAGAATCATAAAAACACTTCATGTGGCATATAGAAAAATCAAATTTAAAACATAGTGCTTTGTTTATTAGATTGCAATCATCTTAATAATATACTCAAAGATAAATGAAAACGTATTATTCAAGATAAGGTTTAGCAAGTTATGCACCTGACATAGTGATTATTGATAGTAATGGTAAAGTTCAAAACAGCAAAACGTTAAAATACTCTGCCGAAATACCAAAAATGGTGAGAGGAAGTGGAAAATTATGTGAAATGTTAAGGATGTTTCATTCCAGTACCTTGGCCTCATTATATTATCAGCTAAATATAAAATACATAGACCAGATAAATGTCTCATTAAGTATTTCACAGTTCTTTCTGGGAACTTGGTAGTGGTCTTGAAAATGAAAAGTAGAGAAGCATTTAATGTAAAAATGATGGTATGAGAAAGTATTTCACTGAAAGTTTTTATTAACTCACTGTGTGTAGTAAGGCATGGGGATAGTTATTTTATTAATTGCTTCTGTGTAAAGAACACAAAAGTATTTTCTTAATAGAATTTTTAAGACAAGCTATATCTATCCCAGATTTAAGTACATCTTCAACTTTCAGTTGTGGTTAAAATTAGGAGCTACCCACCTCCATTTTTAAGAAGAAAACTCTCTTCAGATAATATTGTTTTTAAGTTTAATTTGGCACTTCCTTCTACCTACATACACTGACATTAATAAACAGAATGCAGGAATGGATTTCATATTGAGATTTACTTATTTCTGTTTCTCATCAAAAAGTTTTATGTGAACACAACGCAAGAGTATTTTAGATAGAAAACACAAAATGGCTTTTCAAGAGAAAAATAAATTTTCTTTGACAATTAATACATGTAATTTTAATTACTCCCTGTGATGAGTATATACAGTCTCTTTCTATAATAAAATTGAAAAAGATTTGATGCGATGAATTGTTGCTGTATTTCTCATTCTGGCAAAGTTCCTGTTGCTTTCAGATATAGTTAAAAATGACAAGGTGAATATGATGACCACTTTTCTTTAAAAAATGTAGTCAAGCTGAAAATATGTATGTAGAAGACAAGTCACAAAGCATAGAAAACATAAAGGATGCTTGTTAACAATAGGAAAAATGAATGGAGAAGAGATAGAAGGGTGCCAGGTGAGAAATGCTCATAATACCTGCAATATATAAACACCAGGCTTCAGTTTCCAAGACAAGTGAGTCTCGAATTGACAGATGGTGGATGATCGCTTCTGGTGAAGCGAGTGATGGTTAGTTTGCAAGTAAAAGCAGATAA
This sequence comes from Rhinolophus hipposideros, assembly GCF_964194185.1. NCBI lineage: Eukaryota > Metazoa > Chordata > Mammalia > Chiroptera > Rhinolophidae > Rhinolophus > Rhinolophus hipposideros. Next base: position 34,907,690 of record NC_138052.1, on the reverse strand, counting down.
AGGAGCACTTGAATAACACTGAAATCTTTGGTATGTGGGTATGGCTTAAATTATAAATGGCTTAAATTATAAATGGTTCGTGATTGACTGGCCACAAGCAATTTATTAAGAATGCACATATGGAAAAGGAATGCAGTAGTGCTCTAACAGATGAATGCAGCTGATCATTAAAAAAATATATATCTATATTAAATGGAAAGGAGTACTTGGAAAACAATAAATTTTCAGGAGACCCAAAAGTAGAGGAAATGCAAATTAAGTATGCACCTGTAATTCATAAAGCAACAAAACATGTTTAAAATTTTGGCATGTTAGAGTTAAATTCTAGTTGATTCAAGGACTAGTCTTCAGTTCTAAATGCAATTGGTAAAATTCAATGACAAAATAATATGAAAGTGCTAAATTAGACTAATGAAACAACCACCTTAGGGCTTTGCCTGTGATAATAGACCAAAGTACTCTCCACAGAGAACGTGACTGTCATCCACAAAAATATCAATCTCAAAATATTAGATAAATGTCACCCAAAATATTTGTCTTCAGAATAACCTGGTCAGCTATGTCTGTAGAGATGTTTTACATATTACTTTTTTCTTCTGTCTCCTGAAGGGATTATGGGTATAGACCTTGTAACCACCTTGAATATGACCCAAAGATTGGTTCTCAACCTATTTCTTATTTTTAAACAATCTTGTGTGTGTTTCATCATCATTATTATTATTCAGGTACAATTGACAAGATTATAAGAATAGTTCGAATGATTATAAATCATAAAATACTCATTCCGAAATTGCCCTCAGAAGTCATTTGAAACTCTCCTTTCAGTTTCAAATTGAGAAAATAAGGTTCAAACTAGGTAGCTGAATTCCTTAACGCACAGCTATGACTAGAAATTAGGAATCTTGATTCCCCAGTGGTGTCAAAGGATTAATAATAACGGCTTGACCAATGGCAGTTTTCCAAAGAAAAGTTTTGTTTTCCCTTTCATTGAAGGAATGATGTCATCCTAAGAAAACTAAGATTTTTAACTGTAGGAAATTACATTCAACTTTGAATAAAAGCTTAATTTCCAGTTCTTTTCTCCTGTCTAAACATTCAATATGGATTATGAATTGGGGGAAAATCTCTGCCTTTATTTTAATTTCGAAATTCCACACAAAACCACTTTTAAATATCCAAGCTTATCATTTAATTCAAATGTTGATAGACATTACTGTATATGATTACATATTTGAATAATACTTTGAATGTGTGTGACATATTTTAACACCCAATTTAGTTTACAAATTCTCCCTTATTTTCTCTCTATGCTAGCAAAGAATGTATGGATAAGTAATCTTAATGTGATTCCTATCAAGACACAGAGAGGTTAAGTGAATGGCTTCAGGTCACACAGCAAGTCAGCAGCAATTTTTAAAATGTCTTATTTGAATATAAATGCATTTAGATAATAGAATAATTACTTAAGGTCATCAATAGTGGTAACACTTGTCATATTGAGATAAGAAAAATATATTCTAAATCTTACAGGACATTTCTGATAGAAGGAACTGGCATAGCAGAGTCTTCCCTAAACTTAATTTTTTGTTTTTGTATTATTTAACCTTGCATATGATAAAAAAGGAGATATTTAATTCTAGTTTGTAAAAATGTTGAATGCTTAATATTAGAATTTTATGACAGCATGTATACTTATTCAGATAAAATAAAATCAATTATTTTTTTTAATGTTTATAAAATAATAAAGTCAAAATACCAAAGCATTTTATTAATATTGAATTGGCATTGTTTAGGTAGTATATAAATTAGCAACGTTCCAAAACTTTCTTGTTTTGGTGATGAAAAAGAGAGGGAATATGTTAAATATTTTTGTTTGTTTTGATTATAAAATCCAAACAGCATATGGACAAAACAATTACTTACCTTAACTATTAAAATACACGTAGAGTTTCATTGCAGAAAAAAAGATCTTCAGCACTGCATTTGCTTAAAAGATTAAGGATTAGTGTTTAAGAAATAGAGCTTTATTATGAAACGTCCTCTGTAAGATATTTTTACCAGTGAAAATATGTTAAATCTTTCTAACACAGCAAGAAATATTCCTTACAAATATGTACTGTTAACTCATTCATTCATGTTATTCATTTTATTTATCAGTTGTTTCTATCACATGTAAGAGGATTCTACGTAAAATGTATTTCAAAAAGGTGGATAATTCCTTGAAAATTAAACACACTTTTCTCCTTGTTACTGATTGTGATATTAACTAAATGTGTTATTCCAATGATATTAACTCAACATCATTTTTTCTCTGTTATTTAAACACTGAATAATAATCGTGTTTACCTCACTTAGAGGGATAATCTTAGCTCATCTTCCATCAAGATGAGTTTTATGCTTTCTAATATGTCATATGAAAATCACCTATTTTGGTTCTACATAGACACGATACTTCCTAAGAAATTACAATAAAATTAAAAGATACATTTGTGGAGACAACAAAGAATATAATCAATTTTTCACTCTCATGTGGAATATAGGTCCTGAACTTCACAGAAAGAAAGGATCTATTTATTAATAAGATACCTTCTCAATTTGTTGGGAACTATTTGGATACCCATTATTCTTTCACCTTCCATACTAGAAAAAGAGAAACTTTGAGTTGAATAAAGCATTTTTAAAGCAAAATCAACCAACAAGGACACTTTGTTGAATTTGGAGAATTTTACTCTAATTATACATGGTTATTTAAATACATCCTTAAGCTATAGAATAACAGAGATGGACCATTTCACGACTATGTAAATGATGAATATAGATTAAAAACAGCTTATTTTTCCCAACATGTGAGTAAACACACACTCACACACACACACACACACACACACACACACACACAATTTAATATTATCACACAAAGAAATAGTATTTTTTAAAAAGTATTTTCCATTTGAAAGGAAATGTGTTTGTTATTTTAAATTTGGTAAATGCATAAATATAAAAGGAAAAAAATGACTTATTATCACAGCTGAAATACATTCACTGTCAACATTTTGTACCATTTACTTGCAGTTTTAAATTTGTATAGTGACAAATCATACCTAATAAGCATGGAATTTTGTTTATACTTTTCATTACTTGCTTTTAAAATCAGAAATTCTGTAACTATTATTCAATATCTGCACATTAGCTTATTTGGTTTATTATTTTATTATTTCTTATAATTTACACAATCATGTCCAGATAGCTAACCATTGTTTTCAATCTTGTTTTTCTGTGTTATAGAAAAAAATGCTGCAATAAACATATGCCAGAACATGACTGCTTTTAAGATTCTCAGTATATATTGCTAAACTGCTTTCTAAAACTTCTCATCAGTGTTTCTACTGTTGAAAGGCAATATAAAATGCTGCTTAACAGCAGAGAATCCAAAGCCAGCCTTTACTGACTCTGCCACTAACTTCCCAATTGGCACTGGGAAAATCACATAACCTCTTTGTGACTCAGTTTCTTCATCTCTAAAGTTTGAACAGTAATAGGATGTCCCATATAAAATTGCTGTAGGATTATAGGACTTAACATATGTAACTGTTTAGAAGAGTTCCCTCTCATAGCAGTATGAACATTGACTATAAGAAATGTATTCAAGTAGGTCACTTTAATAGAAATTTGCTTTTCCAAACGATTAATTATATTATATTTTCCAAGGTTGCTCCTTTTACAGGAAAGCAAAGCTTAGTAGATGAAATGTCAACGACAGCTAACTCCGATTTTCGGCCTTTGGGTAGATGTTCAATAGACCTTGTGGACAATCAGCTCTAATGTGTCTTTTGGAGCAAAAATTGATATAAGACCCGGTATTATATTATATTACATTATAGTATAGTATAGTATGGTATGGTATGGTATAGTATAATATTGTATTATATTACATTATAAAACCAAGTCTTATAGTAAAATAAGACCAGGTCTTATATTAATTTTTGCTCCAAAAACAGCATTAGAGCTGATTGTTTGGCTAGGTCTTATTTTTGGGGAAACACGATGGTATTCTTGTGAGCTATATATAGACCTTTACTTGGGAGATTTTTACTCACAGGTATTTTCAAACAATTCCTTTTTCTTTAAGGGTGGTGTAGTTTCTTATATTAGTGGATTCGTCAGGTGCCAGATGAGGATGCTATCTCAGCCCATTGGTGCATAGCCTTACCACCTGCCCCTCTTCACGACAATTGACAATTTCTGCCTTACATTCCAGTTGACATATGAACTGGCAACTAAAGTTTTTGTTTGCATGAAATATCTAAATTATTTCATCTGCATGAAATATTTAAATTATTCCTCTAAATCCCACAGAGATTACCATAAATGAAGGTTCCATATGAAAGTGTGTTTTTAATTTTTTATTAAATTTATTGGGATGACATTGGTTAGTAAAATTATATAGGTTTCAAGTGTACAGTTCTATAATACATCACCTATATATTGCATTGTGTGTTTACTACCCAAAGTCGATTCTTTGTTCATCACCATATATTTGACCTCCTTTACCCTCTCCTACCACTCTCCCTTCCCCCCATACCCTCTGGTAATGACTACACTTTATCAGCATCTATGAGTTTTTGTTTGTTTGTTGCTTTCAGTTTTGTGTCACACATAAGAGTGAAATGATATGGTTCTTGACTTTTTCTGTCTGACATTTCACTTAGCATGATAATCTCAAGATACATCCATGATGAATCTTCAAATCCAAATGGCAGTATTGGCAGTATTTCATCTTTTTTTGTGGTCAAGTAATATTCCATTGTGTACATATACCACATCTTCTTTATCCAATCATCTATTGAAGGACACTTCCATCCATTATTTCCATGTCTTGGCCACCATGAATCATGCTGCAATGAACATAGGGGTACATATATCTTTATGGATAAATGTTTTTGGATTTTTCGGTAGATATCCAGAAGAGGGATTGCTGTGTTATATGGTAGTATTATTCTTAAATATTTGAGAAAACTCCATACGGTTTTCCATAGTGGCTGTACCAATTTACATTCCCAGCAGCAGTATATGGGGTTTCCTTTTTCTCCACAACCTCTCTAACACATGTTATTCCTTGTTTTGTTGATAATAGCCATTCTAACAGATATGAGGGATATCTCATTGAGGTTGATTTTCATTTCCTTAATTGCTACTGATGAGGTGTATTTTTTCATTTATGTGTTGGCCATTTGTTTTGGGGAGAAGTGTCTGTTCAGATCCTATACCATTTTTTAGTTGGATTATTAATTTTTTGTTGTTGAGTTGTATGAGTTCTTTATATACTTTAAATATTAGCCCTTAGCGGAAGTGTTATTTGCAAATATCTCTATCTATTCAGTTGGTTGCCTCTGTTTTGTTGATGGTTTCTTTTAATTTGAAATAGGTTCATTAATTTATTTTTGCTTTTATTTCCCTTGACTTTGAGGTCAAATTCATAAAATCCTCTCTAACCCCAAGGTTCATAAGTTTACTATCTATGCTTCCTTCTATGCAATTTTTTGTTTCAGGTCTTATACTTAGGTCTTTGATCCATTCTGAGTTAATTTTGGTATATGATGGCAGATAACAGTCTAGTATCATTCTTTTGCATGTGGCTTTCCAGTTTTTCCAACACCATTTATTGAAGAGGCTTTCTTTTCTCCATTGTATGTTTTTGGCTCCTTTGTCAAAAATTGTCTGCCTATATATATGTGAATTTATTTCTAGATTCTCAATTCTGTTCCATTGGTCTGTCTGTGTTTCTGCCAACACCATGCTGTTTTGTCACTTGGTAGTATAAATTGAAGTCAGGGAGTGTGAAAACTCAGGGCTTATTCCTTTTTCTCAGGACTGCTTTGGCTATTTGAGGTCTTTTATGATTCCAAACAAATCTGATGATTCTTTTGTTCTATTTCTTTAAAAAATGTAATTGGGGTTTTAATAGGGATTGCATTAAATTTCTATATTGCTTTGGAATATATGGCCATTTTAACCTGTTCATTCTTCCAGTCCATGAACATGGAATATCTTTCTATTTCTTTGTCTCTTCTTCAATTTCTTTTAATAATGTCTTACAGTTTTCAGTGTAGAGGTCCTTCACATCCTTTGTTAAGTTTATTCCTAAGTATTTTTTTTTTGTTGCAGTTACAATTTTTGTTTTAATTTCTTTCTCTGAAATTTTATTGCTAGTATATAGGAACACAATTGATTTTTGTGCATTAATTTTGTATTCCACAACTTAACTGCATTTGTTTATTGTTTCTAATAGTTTTTTTTTTGTGTGTGTGTGTGGAGTCTTTAGGGTTTTCCATATAAAAAGTCATGTTGTCTGCAAAAGTGACAATTTGACTTTTTCATTCCTCATTTGGATGCCTTTTATTTCTTTCTCTTGCTTGACTGCTCTGGCTAGGAAAATGTGTTTTTTGAAAGACCCATTTGCCTGTACATACTACAAGGCTATTGACTATATATAGTTCAAGAACTTATCAAAGTCAGTTACTATTAGGAACTTACATAATAATTTAGACATGTTCTTATTTAGATCAGTAAGAATAAAAAGAAGCTGATTATCACTCCCATAATTATGTAGTTTGGTGGTCTTGGAAAACACTAAAGATAAAGTGGAGTAGAAAGTATAAGAATTGGAAGAGAAGAAATAAAAGTCTCATTGATAGTAGATAATGTCATTATTGTTGTAGGCAACCAAAAGAATTGATAGAAAAACTTACAGAATCAATAAATATATTTCAATAGCATTCCTCTCTAGTAGCAACATCAACTATAAATTATTAGAAATAAAATACCATGTTTCTCTAGCAATATATATTATGAAATATCTTATTAATGAATGTGTAGAAATGTTACACTGAGAAATTTTAAAATTCTATTACAGGAAATAAAAGTAGAAGTGAATAAATAAAGGTATATACCATGATTATAGACAGGAAAATATGATATACTAAAGATATATGTCTCTACAAATAAATTTATAAATTCATATAATCTCGGTCAAAGTTGTCTGTATTTACATGGATTTGTAGAAAAATAAAAACACACAGCAGCCATGTCAAGTTAGAAAATTTATCCTACCAGATATTAAGCCATACTATAAAATTTAAGTTATAAAAATAACGTGGGTACAGTTGGGAATTCAAGGAAAAAAAAGAGCTCAATAAGAAATCAAAGTATATATCTTGGCATTTAATATTGTATACTTGGTATCACAATGCAATGGGAATCACCAATTGTTTAACAAATGAACTTGAGAAAATTGATTCATTTTGGGGGAGGGGGAAAGAAATTGTTACTTCTTTACTTTGGATTAACACCTAAATGTGACAGTGAAGCTATAACATAAATGGAAAAAAACATGAGGGAGTATCTTAGTGACCAAGACTGGAGACCAAATTTTAAAATAAAAACCAAATAATTCAAACCATAAAATGAAAGGTGATACATTGACTACAATCACATTTTGGATTTGCGCTTACAGAAGACACCCAGTGTCAAAGTTAATAAAATAGATATAAATCAAGAGATGCTTTTATGTCAAAAAGCAATTTTTAAAAATGGGGCAAAGGATATAAATAACTAGTTCTTAGAATGAAAAATCTGTGTCAATTAAAACAACAACGTCAACAATAACATTATATGATTATCAAACTTACTGGTAATCATAAACTTTCAGATTAAAATAGCAATGAATATATCTGTAAACCATAAAAATGAAAAATAATAAAAATAATGACAATACAAAAATAAGTGAGGATGTACAATCTACCACTGAAGCAATGGGTACAGTTATTCTAGAACAAAATCTACTGCTTATTAATGAAATTGACGATATGTTGGTCATGCAGCCCCTGGTCCCCACCTCTGGGTATTTATCCCAGAGAGGTTCCAATGTGTGTCCATAAAGGAATATTAATGAAAACACACATCAAAGCAAAATGTGTGTTTGTGGAGATTTGAATGATTAAATCATTATCACTAAAAACCTGCATACCATATGTATAATACGAAAAACCTGCAACAATTAGATAAATGGACCAGATACATAAAGCAACATAACTAGATTCTCAAAACAGAGTGTATATGGATGAAGTTTGAAACAGAGTGAAATTTATGTAAATGTGAAAAACAAGAAAGCACTATATACTACACATGGATGGTTACATCTCTAAGGGACTTTTGTCAAAAAATTAGAGTAGATTCTTATGAGGTGGACGTAATGGGGGTAAAATTAATACATATACATACACACACATATATATACATGTATATGTATATGTATATGTATATGTATATGTATATGTATATGTATATGTATATATATGTACACATATATATGTATATGCATTAGAAGTGAGACAATAGGAATTTACCTGAGCACTATTAAAATTAACTAGTTTTCTAATTAGAACATAAAGCACCATTAAGCTATAGAGTGTTCTAAAGCAGATAATTACATAGAATGTGCAGACTATTACTTGGAAAATTCTAATGTCTACCTGGTAACTTCCATGGCTATTTATTGCATTCTTTCTAGTTTGCTTTTACTATTAAGACAGAAGAGATGTTTTTGGCTTGTTGTTTTTCATTATCACTTTTTTTTTTCCCACTTATTTGATTTTGTATGTAGTACAACTTTAAGGGTAGAACTTTTCCTTCATGAGGTAATTTTTACAGTGAGTCTTTGGATCATGAATTAATTTTCTCAGTACATGTATAACCTTATTTAGGAGGTGTGAACACTTAAAACATGTTCAAATCACTTCATCAGTGTTATAAACATTCAGTAAAGAGTCTATCAACTCTGTCTGCTTTACAACAACAGGATCTTGGGCAGAGTAGTCATGTAAAAAAATGGAATTTTATTTGATGTATTGATGTCATTTTTGTCAAGACACTGACCAATGACCATGACTAAGCATGTATTAAGGGTCATATTGTTATTTCTATTTTTTTTAAAGTATGGAAGAATTATACAAAAATATCTGTAATAATTTAATTTACATTTTAAGCTTTTCAGCCTCTTTTTTTTTTTAATTTCTCCTTCTGGACTTCTAGCAAGATTATAACCCAGTGCTATCGGTTTAATAATAGTAAAGTATGATGGCAGGACACTTAGGAAATGCCACTATATGTGAAACAGAATGTAATGTGATTTTAGATCTGGAAATTTCTGGTGGCGAGAAGAGTGTGAATAAATATCAAATGTCTTCTCTTTAGAACTAAATGTAAAATACTCCAAATCATCTTATCCAACTCTAGATGTTAATTTAAATGTAAATGCACATATTGAATGCAATAGTGAAAAAGCAAATGGAATTCATAACAGAACATGTATTGTGACTGGGGATATTGTTTTACTATATTTCTTTTTTTTTTAATTTGTTTCAGGCACACAAAACAATGTAATAGTTAAGAGATTTACCTACTACTGCAGTGTACACCCGAAGCTGAAGCTGAATATTACTATATTTCTTAATGCCAAGAAACGGCAAATAGATTTGGTCTTTAAAATTGCAAAGCATAGGTATTTAGGGTGCTAGAAAAGAAGAAGTGCACTATCCATAATCTGGTTTGCATCTATGTAAATTGCAATCTTGTAACAGAGGAAAGTAAGGTAAGAACGTTTTGTCTAGACAACTGTACTAAAACAGAATCGAACACATGAGTACCAAATGGTGAAAATATCTTCTTTAGAATGTACTTTCAAGTCTATCAGCTCACTTGCTAAGTCATCCACAATGAGAGAAGTTTACTTCCTTGATTTGGAGGCAATATTGATTAAAACCACAATGTGAATCCTGTCCTGTCTTATGAGATTCAAAATTGTGCATAATAACAATTACTATTTTATCGAAATCAAAGCCATTTGGTGAGTTTCTAGATTCACTAAAGACATACTTTCTATTAGAATTATTTAGAGACTTAAATTTTACTCACAAAATTATTTATCAGAATTTAAGGGAAAAGCACAGTAATGAGAAACTCAAGATTAAAGGCTGTGGAATACCCATTCTAAAAAAAATAAACTTATTCTCAAACAACTTATTATTTTTATTTTCTACCTGTCATTTACTGCCTTGTATTCTCCTTATTTTCTCAACTAGATTAAAGCTATTCTCAGTAGAATGTGGGGTATATCAGAATTCATCCCTGTATATCTCCTGATACAAATAAATAAATTACAGTGTATATATATATATACACTGTAATATATATATATATATATATATATACACACACATATATATATATACATAGATATATCTGACTAATAGGCATTATTAAAAAAATATGTAGATCTATAGTTCTATCTGTTCTCTAAACCTTAGCCGAGTGCACACTGTATGATTTATTCTGAGTTTTAAAAAATATGCATATCCACCCATAGATAAAATAGGACTAGAGATATTATTTTACATATATGCTCGTTTATGAATATTATTTTTCTGGAAACATGCAAAAGAAAAACTGATGATTAATAACTTTGAAAACAAAAAAAAAAATAGGAGCAGGGTACAGGAAAGAAGACATTTGCTTCTTATTTTATACCACTTTTTACTTTTTGACATTTTTTGGCCCAGGACTGTGTTTATTTTCCTTAAAATTAATCGTGGAAATTGGATAGTGAGATTGTGGGCCATTTTAATTTTCTTTTTTGTACATAAAACAAAATGTAAATTAAATTTTAGTTAAAAGAATAAATAACATAGGAGGCAGGCAGAAATAGAGGAAGGGAGGAAGAACAGAAGGAAAGAGAAAGAAAAAAGGAAATAACAAATAGAAGAGAGCTTTTAAAGCAATTCCAGATCTTTTCCCTTAGTCTGGAATACCCCAGCTGAGCAATGGACAGGAATTTGGAAGCAAATGTAGTTTGAAAAAATTTCCTAAGAAACTGATAACCTAGCCTATTATTAGAACAAAACTATTGAGTTAAATGTTTTGATCCGTTTTCACCACAATCTCATGTCAACTTGTTTCATCTTATAATGACCACTCCCTAAAATGCTAAATATCTGATGATTCCTTTTTTTTATATAAGCTACTGAAGGAAGTCTCACAATTTTTTTTTGTTTTGTTTTGTTTTTAATATAGAGCAGCAAAGATTTTGTAATTAAGTGTTTGGCATTGTTTATCTAGGAATAAACAATTTTCAATAGTGCAGATTTTTAAAGGACATTTTGCTTGTAAAAAATCACTGTTCAGTTTTCTAACCAGGTGTCCTCTGAGTGATGAACACAGAATGTGATATACAGATGATGTATTATAGAATTGTACACTTGAAACCTATGTAACCATTTTCACCCCAATAAACTTTAATTAAAAAAAAAGAATTGGTGAGTTAACCCTATTTCAATGAGGTTCAATAAATCTCTCAGTAGACACAAAAAACTGAATTTATAAATGACAAGATTTTCTTAAAAATTTTGCAAATTATTTTGAATAAGAAAACATATCAATAAGCTATGATGTGTATAATAAAACAGTCACCCTCTTCCCTAACTTCCAAATAATTTTATACTTATCTATAAATTGGGAAGATTTTCTTCAGGCAGGAAGTATAGAACACTGTATATATATGAATATGTATTTTTATCATTCCAGGCATTTATCCTAAATATATAGTTAATTATACACTTTAAAAAGAATATGAAAATTTATTGCAGTATTGCTCATAGTATTGAATATTTAGAAATGACCAATATCTAACATAATATGATTTGTTTTAGAAAGTATGCTGTGAAAAATCATGCAACCTAATTTAAGAAACATAGAGCTTATAAATATTTCCAGATGAATAAATTCATAATATATTTTACTTGAAAACAACCACAATATGAAATACATAATTTATTTTTCAGTTACAAAACATATTCCATTTTTTTGTATAAAACAAATTGATCTATGCATAAAATATCCAGAACGATATGTATTGAAATATTTCCAATTAGTAGGATTAATGAAGTTTTTTCCCCCCTTTTTTTCTTATGTGGATTATTTAGTTATTCTATAATAAGCATTTCCTATTTGGGTAATAAGCATTTACTAAATAAACTAAAAGTAAATAAACTATAAAATACCAAATGGAAATTGCATTACTGCCTATCTCTGAAATATGATTTCTTCTGCTCCACTCATTCCTTAAGTTTCGACTCAAGCATCACATCCTCTAAGAAGTTTGAATTGAATCTACTTGTCTTTATTTTTAAATATCATCCGTGAAAATGAGAACCACTATTTAGTAACAAGTCTAACTCTCCACTTATTCCTTGAAGGCTGAACCTCTGTATTTTCTTTGTCTTATTAAAATCTGTCAATTAGCATTTCTTCAGTGTGGCTTAACTTTAATCCAAAACATAAGAAAGAGAAATTTAAAAGTATCTGCACACCGGTCCATTTGTGCCAAACTTCAGACAATCTATATAGGTATTTAGACATATAATCTGTAAATAACTTCTACAAGAAAAAAATAATTTTTTAAAAGAAAGCCTTCAGTCATTGGGTACTTTCTGGGAATGTTATCATATTCAATGTGGCAGGATAAGAAGAATACATTGTTAACAGCTCTGAGCACAAGATGAAATTCATTATTGATGGAACTGAACAATAATCAGTCAATGTAACATTGAAGATATTTTTTACATATCTCTTTGCGAGTTTACAACTACTGGGCCAGCTATTTCCCTATTGGTCTCACACCTGTTCTCAAACCTTTATTTGCTCTGTTCTGTATCTCAAAGAACTACATTCATGCAGACTCTTTTGATGACTCACTTTGAGTTAGTTTTAGTCAATGAAAGGCACAGGTAGAATATTAGAGACAGGGAGGAGGAGAAAAACCAAAGTACGGACATCTCCTTTCATGCTCTGCCACTGATGCCACTGTGCCTGGGCCTCCACAGTGACTCTAGCTCCTGCCAGACAATTGCTCTCTCCATTTTCATGCCACCTACCTGGCAGTCTCTGCTATGGTTCTAGATCCTATAGAATGACCCTGGCTTCCGGATTCTAGTTACATGATTTCTACATGTTTTCCTTTGCTCTGGAAGTGGTATCTAATTTATGCTGTTTACTGTTCTTCAGGTTGTTTCACTGGTTCTTCAACTCTCATCACACATAGAATCAATTCCTTATATTGAATTCCTTACATTTGAAATACTAGGGTGTTTTCTCTTTTCTTGTCTGGATATCTTTCAATACAACACTCAAGGTTTCTTTTGTAACTCAAGTTACACTGAAAGCTGCTGCGCAAAATGCCTTTCCACCCCACTATTTAGTAAAAGGTCTAGTTTACCTGGTCTACCTGCTTGGAAGCCACATTTTTAAATATCTATATAATTGTATATACAATTGTTCAAAAACTTTTGCAAAACAACGCATGGCAAAACTAGTTTTACTCAGTGCACACTAAAAAAATTTGAGAATGATTTAGGTGATTCTATAGATCATGCTGCTTACAAAGATTATGGCCCAAAGAATGTACATTTTGTTGTATGGTGAGATATATCATACTTATTCACATAAATATCTTAAATAATGTATAAATGTAGATACAGTGAGATTGTTTATAATCCTTTCTCTTTCTCATATTGATGAAATCCTTTGTCTTAAGCAGTTAACAGAATTGTCTCTAACTTCACTTTGGCCTGAGTTTGGTTTTCATTACCTTAATACTGTGCAATTTGTTTATCCTCTTCTGGTTAGCATTGTCCCACACTTCAGGGTCTATTTAAATGTGCCAAGATTAAATTTAAAAAACAAACAAACAAAAAACCAACTGTTTGAGGTTCAAACAAGCATTTTAAAATTAGTGTATGAAACATATACTTTCATATCACTCAGAAAATATTACTTTTTTGATACTTCCTATGAACACTATTTTGTTAAGTTTTGTATTTAGGAAATGTTCCAACTGAAATAAATGCCTGGGGTTTTAATCATTTTAAGATACAAACTCTGAATGTCTAGTTGTGTTTTATGATTACTTTTTGGTAGTACTATAATGAGTTAGAAGTTATCATGTTGTACTTCTGAACTTTTTCTATAACCACATTCAGTACCAAATCTTTTCCAAGGATTACATCTTCTCTTGCAAGTTTTCTACAGCTCTGTAGTCTTGTTAAGTTATAAACTGGGCAGAGCAAAGCAAATGCCTTGGTCATCTATACGGATTCTAAGACCATATTATTCCACACCCCTGTAATGTTTGAAAGGTGAGAGAAACTTTTTGAATTCTCTGTAGTTCTCATGTTGCATGATTAGCTGTATGAGTTGCCAGTTTGACTCATCCCTTAACTGTTTCTTGAAGGGCAGTCCAAAAGGCAAATGCGGGAGGAATTTAAACCTTCACATGTTGTCAAAAGGAGTTTTAAATCCAAAAAAATACGTGTTTTAAGAACAGATTGTGATATGCAAGAAGACATTCATGCATGCAGTAATAATATTTGGTGCCACGGAAATTTGGGTCTAAATCTCAACTCTGCCACTACCTCAGTGACCTTAGACAGGCAGGTGTTCTATTCTGAGCCTGAATTTCCTTATTTGCCATTTTAGCAGAATTGACACTAGAGCCATGGCTTGACATTTAAAAGATGAGAAACCTGGAAAGTCCTTCCAGACTATCTTCAACCATCTGCTTCCATATACTTCAGTTTGAACTTTCTTCTTAAGTCCAAACAGTTACGTGATGATGATGATATTCAGCTATAACAGCTTTGACAGGCTTGGTTTTCATAATTTGCTTAAACTTAAAGGTAAATGTGGAACATGCTCACACACAGCAGTTTTAGAAATAACCTCAGCAGAACTGGAATTATTGCAGCAGGAGTTTTAGGGGGAATTAAGGCTCTATTCTGAGACATCTGACAGTAATTAAGAAATTCTGCCAACTGAAATAATCCTGCAAAATGACTGTGATCTCTTGACCCCCAGAAACCCCTTACAGACTGAGAAGTCTTGCCTGTAGTTGAGTCCTTTATAGTCTTTGTAGGATAAGGGTCAGTTTCAAGATACCAAATTTTGTCTCTAATTAATTCAAGAAAAATTTTTCTCAGGTATGAAGAAGGTACCATCATTTACTTGCATGTGGATTGAAGAACTGAGCCTATCTTCCTTCTAGTAAAATCTATTTTACAGTGGGATACATTTTGAGAATCGACATTAATTCCATGATTTTTATAGAATTATCTTTATGTATATATGTAAAGTTGAGTTTATGTGTATGTGCATATATATATATATATATATATATATATTTATATATTTATATTTAGTGCTATATCCATGTAGACAAAATTATGTGATTTGATTAAAAACAAATATATGTACACAAGTATATTCAAATATGTATTTTATATATCATATGTGTATAAATACATATTTGAATATTTATGTAAAGAATGTTTCTAGTAGACAAAGCAATGTAATTGAACATAAAAGATAAAACACACTAGTAAAATTTTCATATCAAAGGAATCTGTGAAAATTCATAAAAGAAACCTCAACTAAAATTGAAGTTAAATGAAAGCATGTAGAGGAAGCTCTCATGCCCTACCACGTTTCCTCAATTACCACCCAAAAGAAAGACACCTACCTTGTATGTCCAACAGGAAAGTATTTCTACTTTACTACCCAGAAGGAAGAAGATTTTCTTTTTGCCCAACAAGCCCAGGTAATAAAAAATGCCACCGTTTAGCCAATGAGAAACGATTATCACCCTGAACTCTTACTTTCCTACAATGAACTTTCATTTTTTCTAAAATTAAAGTTTATTGGGGTGACAATTGTTAGTGAAATTACATAGATTTCAGGTGTACAATTCTGTATTACATCATCTATAAATCCCATTGTGTGTTCACCACCCAGAGTCAGTTCTCCTTCCATCACCATATATTTGATCCCCTTTATCTTCATCTAACCTCCCCCGTTCCCCACTCTGGTAACCACTAAACTATTGTCTGTGTCTATGAGTTTTTGATTCTTAATTTGTCTTGTTCCTTTGTTGTTGTCAGTTTTATATCCCACATATCAGTGAAATCATATGGTTCTCCACTTTTTCTGTCTGATTTATTTTGCTTAGCGTTATAATCTCAAGATCCATCCGTTGTTTCATTTTGTTTTTTTCTTTTGCTAATGACTTCCTTGCCCCACCCTCCTTTTAATAAAAGCTTTCCAATTTGTGTAACTCCTCAAAGTATTTGTCTGCTTGCTAGATGAAGTGCTGCTCCAAACACGGGTAGTATAATAAAACCAGTCAAAGCTCCAAAATATTCTCAGTTGAATTTCGTTTTTTAACAAATCCAAATTAAAACCTTTCATATTTATATTTATGTGCCATACATTTAAGAATATAAATTTGATATTATTCCATTAGAAGCCCAGAATTTTCCAGAAAATGGAGATTTTTTTTTTCTTGGCAGAGTATTTTTTTCAATTGTAATAAGGAAGTCTTAACTGTATCATATTTCCTTGTTGAAAACAACTATGAGTATATTTCAACTCATATTTGTACACACCTTTTACTTAACATTCAAAAAGGATTAAATTTAATTCAATCATTTATTATTTTTTCCATAATTATTAAGTCAAAATTTGACTTTTTTTGAAATAAAAATTAATGTGCATGCTTTTTTACGTATAGTTAAATTTAGGTCACAATGTGTTCAACCCATTTAATAATTTGCAAACTATTTTTAGTTATTTCATTCACCATTTAACAGATTGTTGATGGAAATCAACAAAGAAAGAAAATTGTGTAATTAAATTTCTTAAAATAATGTCATTACTAGTGAAAGACAAGATTGATGACACAAAGAATTAATCCTAACCATGATGTATACATTTCCCAGATATAAGAAGGTTGCCAGGAAGTTAGAATTAGGAATTTCTTTTTTCTTTTTTTTTGGTATTTGAAATAAACTAGCAGTCAGAGTGAAATAATTAGAAAACTTTTAGGATCAAGCTATTTTGAAATAATTTGCTTGATTTTAGGACATAGAGATTGAATAACATAGGGAGACGTGTAAGTGATAACCTTGGATATACGAAACTCTGACAATTAAGTTCGCAAACTCATCCTAGAAAAAATGCTACATACTTCATTGCTGAATATCACTATGGTCACCTATGAAGTCTTCCCCTTGTGAAGCTATGCACCAACATCAGCAACTAGTCCACCCTTCAAAGCAATTTTGGAACTCTTTTTCTGAAATGGCCATCAGAGCTGTCATCATATTAAACTTGATGTCCTGAATGTCATAAAAATGTCTTCCTTTTAATGTCTCCTTTATCTTTGGTTAAAGAAAGAAGTCACTGGGGGCCAGGTCAGGTGAGTAGGGAGGTTGCTTCAATACATTTATTTGTTTACTGGCTAAAAACTCCCTCACAGACTGTGTGCCGTGTGAGCTGGTGCATTGTCGTGATGCAAGAGCCATGAATTGTTGGCGAAAAGTTCAGGTCGTCTAACTTTTTCATGCAGCCTTTTCAGCACTTCCAAATAGTAAACTTGGTTAACTGTTTGCCCAGTTGGTACAAATCCATAATGAATAATCCTTCTGATATCAAAAAAGGTCAGTGTCATCACTGCAACAAGTTTGCGAACTTAATTGTCAGAACTCATAAATGCCTAGCAATACAGGTAATTACATTTTTCATTTCTGTTGTTTATAGTTGTACAGTGTAAGATAAGAATACTGCCAAGAACTATAATTTAAAAGTCCAAAGAGAATTAAATTAAATATAAAATACTTTTCTCCAAACTTACCAAATTTTACATTTTGTATTTCCCCAGATGATTTTTCCATGCCAAAACATGTAACTTTGCTTTCTATCCTGCTATGATTATATTTACAACAATGTAATTTGTGACTTAACCAGTTTTACCAAATGTCCATTGTGTCTACTTATATTAAATATCAATACTTACGGATTCATTTGAAATTATATTGTCATATAAATTCTTATTAATAGTTGAATATGCTTCAGTATTTTCTAATTAATTGCTTGAGTTAGCTCATAAAACTGCTAGAATTGTTTTATTTTGCTTATGGTAGCATTGTAGTTTATGTTTCTCTGATAAGACCATCCTCCTCTAAAATTGCCTCTACTTACTAATCTATATTCTCTTAAAAAATATCCTGGTTGTATCCACAAATCAACAGATTTTAAAATCAGTTTGCAAATTTTAACAAAATGCCTAACATTTGCGTTAGAATCAACATTTTTATTGTCTAATTTATACGTGAAATGGTAGCTCTACAATATTGAGTCTTCCCATTCTAGAACAGCTGTGACTCTTCATATAGTTAGTTGTCCTTTTATCTTTCTGTAGACTTATTTTATTTTTACATTTAATATTTTTATTTTTCTCAATGTCAAGTGTTTTTTTCAAATTAAAATTTATTGAAGTGATAGTTGTTAGTAAAGTTACATAGATTTCAGGGGTACAATTCTGTAATACGTCATCAGTATATCACATTGTATTTTGTACCTTGTTTGTTCTTTAAGGTTTTCATGATTTTATTGGTAATTTTATTAATAAGTAGGTTTCTGTATTGATTTTAAGAATATCAATTTTTATATATACTTAACTGTTTATTATTGATATATAACAAAGTTACTGATTTCATATATCATTTATAAACTGGCTAATATGCTTAACTCTGGTTTGAGTTTTACGCCTTGTCAGATGATTTATTCTAGGAATACAGTTATATCAACTACAAATAATATTAATTTGTTTCCTTTTTTATGTGTTATCTCTTTGTTTACTTTTTATAAGTGGAGTTGACACCAGTTTGAAATGAAGTTTAAAAATGGTAAAAGTAGTGCCATGATGGAGCTTCTTTGATTTTTTTCTGACAATGAATATCTATTCAGAAGTTCACTGTCAAACATGAGACTGGCTATTAGTTTGAGATAAATATGTTTTATCATATTAAAAAAAGTAATACTACCTTAAATTTTTTATTAAGAATGAAGGTTGAAGTTTGCAATATGCTTTTCAGCAATTATTGAGGTGATATTACTATTTCTGTTTAATTATGAATTTTAGTAATTGCTTTCCTATTATGACATAAAAGCAATAGAGGTTTTCTCTTCTTTAACAGTAAATAATCTTAAATCTTCATTTCACATTTTCTGAGATGTTCAGTGGATTCCCTAACAGTTATATGATATATTAGGTCCTGGTGTTACCCAAAGTCAATGTTGTACTCATTTCCAGCTTTTGAAGAATTGTTTTTCGTCTCTTTACATCTCACTGTTTTATTATTTGTTTGTTTTTATATCCAATTCCATAGTGACCCAAACAGGAAACTTGTAATTTATTTTTCATAATTCAGTTCTTTCATTTGCATTTTCATTAATACCTCTTTTTGCTGCAACTTAAACTTTGCATTTAGTTTTGCTTTTCCAAGTTTTTTATCTTGATGTTTGTTGCATGACTAGAGATTCTACAACCATAAAAGCATTGTTAAAACCTTCCATCTAAATTTACCTCAGTCAGGGAACTTGGTTTTCCCTTCAAGGCACCACTGTCCTAATAATTGTCAAGGTCTGAGACAGGGCTAAAAGTGATTTTATTTTAACTTCAGTCTACACCGGAAGTTGAATTTCTGTTGAGCCCGGTACTACGTATGAGTACTCCAGTATCTCTATACTCTTTCTCTTAATAATTATTTTGTAGTCAAATTGCTCTTATTTTTATTTATACTTTGTTTTGTTCCAGGGATTTTTTATCTGTTCCTCTTCTGTCTATAATATTCTTCTACAAAATATTGGCATGGCTAACTTTTCATTATTCATGTGTCAGATCACCTCTTACCTCCTCTGAAAAGTCTTCCTTAACCACAATACCTAAAGTTTTTTTGTTTATTCTCATCACCACCTATTAATTCTTTTTAGTCTTCTATTATCTTCATAGCACTTTATCATTATTTAAATGATCTTATTTATATAATCAATTGTTTATATGTTTAGTAGTCACACACCTCAACCCCACCTGACGCTAGAATGCATGGGATAGAAGAGCAAGGACCTTGTCTCAGTTGTTCACCACCATATCCTCAGTTCCAAGAATACTGATGTCTTTTTCTAAGCAATGGAGAGTATTACTGGAATTTGTGTAATCCTGATTTTTTTTTAATTAAATTTATTGGGGTGATAATTGCTAGTAAATTTACATAGATTTCAGGTGTACAATTCTGTATTACATCGTCTATAAATCCCATTGTGTGTTCACCACCCAGAGTCAGTTCTCCTTCCATCACCATATATTTGATCCCCTTTACCCTCATCACCCACTCCCCCACCCCCTTACCCTCTGGTAACCACTAAATTATTGTCTGTGTCTATGAGTTTTTCTTTCTCATTTGTTTGTCTTGTTCTTTTTGGTTTATATACCACATATCAGTGAAATCATAGGGTTCTCTGCTTTGTCTGTCTGACTTATTTCACTTAGCATTATACTCTCAAGATCCATCCATGTTGTCACAAATGCTCCTATATCATCTTTCCTTAACGCGGAATAGTATTCCATTGTGTATATATACCACAACTTCTTTATCCATTCATCTATTGAAGGACATCTTGGTTGTTTCCATGTCTTGGCCACCATAAACAAAGCTGCAATGAACATTGGAGTACACGTGTCTCTATAGAGAAATGCTTTCAGATTTTTTGGGTAGATACCCAGGAGAGCGATTGCTGGGTTATATGGTAATTCTATTCGTAATTTCTTGAGAAACCTCCACACTGCCTTCCATAACGGCTGCACCAGTCTGCATTCCCACCAACAGTGTATGAGGGTTCCTTTTCCTCCACAGCCTCTCCAACACTTGTTACTATTTGTCTTATTGATGATAGCCATTCTGACTGGGGTGAGGTGATATCTCATTGTGGTTTTCATTTGCATTTCTCTGATGATTAGCGATGTTGAGCATTTTTTCATATGTCTATTTGCCATTTGTATATCCTCTTTGGAGAAATGTCTCTTCAGGTCCTCTGTCCATTTTTCAATTGGGTTGTTTGTTTTTTTGTTGTTGAGTTTCATGAGTTCCTTGTATATTTTGGATATTAGCCCCTTATCAGAGGCACTGTTTGCAAAAATCTTCTCCCATTCAGTTGGTTGCCTCATTATTTTGTCAATAGTTTCTTTTGCTGGGCAGATGCTTTTCAGTTTCATATAATCCCATTCGTTTATTTTAGTTTTTACTTCCATTGCCTTTGGAGTCAAATTCATAAAATGCTCTTTGAACCCAAGGTCCATAAGTTTAGTACCTATGTTTTCTTCAATGCAGTTTATTGTGTCAGGTCTTATGCTTAAGTCTTTGATCCATTTTGAATTAATTTTGGTACATGGTGACAGCTAGCAGTCCAGTTTCATTCTTTTGCACGTAGCTATCCAATTCTGCCAGCACCATTTATTGAAGAGGCTGTCTTTCCTCCATTGTATGTTTTTAGCTTCTTTGTCAAAAATTATCTGTCCATATTTATGTAGTTTTATTTCTGGGTTCTCAATTCTATTCCATTGGTCTATATGTCTGTTTTTCCGCCAATACCAAGCTGTTTTGATTATTGTAGCCCTGTAGTACAAGCAAAAATCAGGGAGTGTGATACCTCCAGTATTGTTCTTTTTTTTTTTAATATTGCTTTGGCTATTCTGGGTCTTTTGTGGTTCTAAACAAATCTGATGATTTTTTGTTCTATTTCTTTAAAAAATGCCATTGGGATTTTAATGGGGATTGCATTAAATCTGTATATGGCTTTGGGTAATATGGCCATTTTAACTATGTTGATTCTTCCAATCCATGAGCACGGAATGTCTTTCCATTTCTTTGTGTCTTCTTCAATTTCTTTCAAAAATGTCCTATAGTTTTCAGCATATAAATCCTTCACATCCTTGGTTAAGTTTATTCCTAGGTATTTTATTCTTTTTGCTGCAATTGCAAAAGGAATTGTTTTTTCTATCTCTTTTTCTGAGATTTCATTGTTGGTATATAGGAAAGCAATGGACTTTTGTACGTTGATTTTGTAGCCAGAAACTTTACTGTATTCATTGATTGTTTCTAATAGCTTTTTGGTGGAGTCTTTAGGGTTTTCTATATATAGCATCATGTCATCTGCAAAGAGTGACAATTTAACTTCTTCATTCCCAATTTGGATGCCTTTTATTTCTTTCTCTTGCCTGATAGCTCTGGCGAGGACTTCCAACACTATGTTGAAAAGCAGAGGTGATAGGGGACAACCTTGTCGTGTTCCTGAACGTAAAGCAAAGGGCTTCAGCTTTTCACCATTAATTATGAGATGAGCTGAGGGTTTGTCGTATATGGCCTTTATTATGTTGAGGTATTTTCCTTCTATTCCAATTTTAGTAAGTGTTTTAATCATAAATGGATGTTGCATCTTATCAAATGCTTTTTCTCCATCAATTGATAGAATCATGTGATTTTTGTCCTTTATTTTGTTTATGTGATGTATCACATTGATGGATTTGCGAATGTTGAACCATCCTTGTGGCCCGGGGATGAACCCCACTTGGTCGTGATGAATAATCTTTTTAATGCATTGTTGTATTCGATTTGCTAGAATTTTGTTTAGGATTTTAGTATCTGTATTCATCAGAGATATAGGTCTGTAGTTTTCTTTTTTTGTGTTGTCCTTACCAGGTTTTGGTATCAGGGTAATGTTGGCCTCATAAAATGAGTTAGGGAGTACTGACTCTTCTTCAATTTTTTGGAAGAGTTTGAGCAGGATTGGTATTAGATCCTCTTTGAAGGTTTGGTAGAATTCACTGGTGAAGCCATCTGGTCCAGGACTTTTGATTTTGGGAAGGTTTTGGATGACTGATTCAATTTCCTTACAGGTGATCGGACTGTTAAGATTTTCCAGTTCTTCATGATTCAGCCTTGGAAGGCTATATGTTTCTAAGAACTTGTCCATTTCTTCTAAGTTATTAAATTTGGTGGCATATAGTCCTTCATAGTATTCTTGGATAATCCTTTGTATTTCTGTGGTTTCCGTGATAACTCCCCTTTTTCATTTCTGATTTTGTTAATTAGTGTCTTCTCTCTTTTTATCTTAGTGAGTCTAGCCAAGGGTTTGTCAATTTTGTTAATCTTTCAAAGAACCAGGTCTGTGTCACATTAATTTTTTCTATTGTCTTTTTGTTCTCTATTTCATTTAGTTCTGCTCTGATTTTTGTTATTTCCTTTCTTCTGCTGACCTTGGGTTTCGCTTGTTCTTCTTTTCCTAGTTTTTTAAGGTGTAACATGAGGTTATTTATTTGGGATTTTTCTTGTTTCTTGAGATAGGCCTGTAATGATATAAATTTCCCTCTTAAAACTGCTTTCGCGGCATCCCAAAAATTTTGGTAGGATGTATTTTCACTGTCATTTGTTTCTATGTATCTTTTGAGCTCTCCTCTAATTTCTTCTTTGACCCAGTCGTTCTTTAAAAGTATGTTGTTTAATCTCCACGTATTTGTGTTTTTTCCTGCTTTCTTTTTGCAGTTGATATCCAATTTCAAAGCTTTGTGATCAGAGAATATGCTTGGTATGATTTCAATCTTCTTAAATTTGCTGAGGCTGATTTTGTGTCCCAATATATGGTCTATCCTTGAGAATGTTCCATGTACACTAGAAAAGAATGTATAGTCTGATGTTTTAGGATGAAGTGCTCTATATATGTCAATTATGTTTAATTCATCTAATGTGTCAATTAGGGCTGCGATTTGGTTATTTATCTTCTGTTTGGATGTCTATCCATAGCTGTCAATGATGTATTTAAGTCCCCTAGTATAATTGTGTTTTGGTCAATTTCTCCCTTTAGTTCTGCTAGTAGTTGCTTGGTATATTTCGGTGCTCCCTGATTGGGGGCATAAATATTGATGGCTGTTATGTCTTCTTGTTGTATAGTCCCCTTTACCATTATGAAATGTCCATCTTTGTCTCTTGTTATCTTTTTCACCCTGAAGTCTGTTTCATCGGAAATCATTATGGCTACACCTGATTTTCTCTGGGTACCATTTGCCTGGAGTGTCAATTTCCACCCTTTCACTTTGAGTCTATGCTTGTCCTTGTAGCTGAGATGTGTCTCTTGTAGACAGCATATGGTTGGATTTACTTTTTTGATCCAATCTGCTACTCTGTGTCTCTTTATTGGTGAGTTCAGTCCATTTACATTTAGGGTGATTATTGATATGTGAGGATTTCCTGTCATTCTGTCTTTAGTTTTCTGGTAAGGCTGTGTCTCCATTGTTTCTTTGCCTTTTTGTTGTTGTCTGTTATTTCTGTGTGGTGGTATTCTATGATGTTTCCCTCTGTTTCTTCTTTTATTACAGTATATATTTCAGATTTGGATGTTTTTTGAGTGGTTACCCTTGAGTTTATGTAAAAGAAAGTTTGATATTTAGAGTATTCCAGTTTCTTCAGTACGCTTACTTTCTCTATTCCCGTATTCCATTTCAGGCATTTACGCTCCCCCTTTTTATGTTTCGGTTGCCACAAGTTGTCCCTGTTGATGGTGGTGTAATAGCCTCCTTTAGTATTTCTTGTAGTGCAGGTCGTGTATTAGAAAATTCCCTCAGCTTCTGGATGTCTGGAGAGGTCTTTATTCCTCCTTCATATCTGAAGGAGATCTTTGCTGGATATATTATTCTTGGCTCATGATTTCTCTCTTTCAATAGTTTGAATATTTGGTTCCATTCCCTCCTAGCTTGTAGAGTTTCTGCTGAAAAATCTGATGATAATCTAATGGGCTTTCCTTTGTAAGTTACCGTCTTCTTTTCCCTGGCTGCCTTGAGGATTCTTTCTTTGTCATTGATTTTTGACAGCTTCAATACAATGTGCCTTGGTGAAGGCCTGTTGGGATTGAGGTAATTAGGTGTTCTATTTGCTTCTTGGATTCGAGGATCCAGTTCTGTCCACAAGTTTGGGAAGTTCTCATCGACGATTTGTTTAAATATATTCTCTGTTCCCTTCCCTCTTTCTTCTCCTTGTGGTATGCCCATTATTCTTATATTGCTCTTTCTGATGGAGTCAGAAAGTTCTTGTAGAGTTCTTTCATTTCTTTTAAGTCTCAAGTCTCTTTTTTCTTCCCTCTGTGTAAATTCCAGGTTCCTATCTTCGATGTCACTGATTCTTTCCTCCATCTGGTCAACTCTACTACCTAAGCTGGATATTTTATTGTTAATTTCTTCTATTGAGTTCTTAATCTCCAGAAATTCTATTTGGTTCTTTTTCAAAATTTCAATCTCTTTTGTAAAATGCTCATGATGTTCTTTGATTGTGTTTCTGAGTTCATTAAACTGCCTTTCTGTGTTTTCTTGCATCTCGTTCAGTTTTTTCAGAATTGCAATCTTGAATTCTCTGTCATTTAAATCACAAATGTCCATATCTCTAAGTTCCTTTTCTGGAGACTTTTCACTTTCTTTCTGAGCTATCTTGTTGCCTTGGTTATTCATGGCAATCACTGATTTACTATTTCTCTCCCTAGACATCTACAGGAGTGGCTTCTGCAACAGGTTGATAGGTATGCGAAGAGCTTTTGAAGTTCCAAAGCTCTTTCTGCACCAGATTCAGAGCCCGTTTGTTTCAGCAGTTCTGTTTACTCCTGCAGGGATCTGCCCAGATAGGTGGGGCCAGGGGCGGGGTGAGTTGTGAGAGGTGGCCCAGAGCAATGGTGGCAACCACCACCACAGCCAGTTCTGCTTCCACAGCTTCCTCCCCTTTGCCGGAACTAGTTGAGCTGCGAATCTGTGTCTGCGGTCCACAGTTCTCAGAGCAGAAAATATTCTGCCCTTTGATCAGACACTGCTACTTTATCACTTCTAGCACCGGACAGGTGGGGGCGGGGCGAGCTCTGGGAGGGTAGGGAGGGGGCGGCTAGTCTCCGTGCCTAAGTCTTCCGTTCTCCGCTTGGCAGTGAGGGCTTAAACCACCGATTTCAGCCCTCTTCCCTCAGTCTTTTCTGCTGGGAGCGTTGGGTTCAGCCGTGCTATATGCTGCCCCCTCAGCCCTGTGGGCCGTAAGCGGAGCCCTAGCAGTCCGAGTCCTTCCCTCTCCCGCAGCTGCGCAAGATCCGGGAGCAGCGGGCTCCCAGCACTGAGGTAGGTCTGCGTCCTGCGCCCGCGCGGCTCCGTCTCGGTCTCAGCACTTCTCCTCTCCCTCCTCCCCCGCTCCCGAGATTCACCCACCTGGAGGTGAATTCAGTAGTGGGCCTCTTCGTCTTGCCTGTCTGCTGTGCAAGGAGTCCTTTGTGGACTTATTGTTGTCTGATTCGTTGTAAATTCCAGGGGAGCGTTACAGAGGCTCACCTCACGCCGCCATTTTTTTCCCCAATCTCAATCCTGATTTGTTTTTGATATGCAAAAAGAAAAGCAATGTGGTGTTTGCATCTCATATGATCTCATGGCAAACTTTGGATACTGCAATGCAAAATATTAACTAAATATCTGGTTGTAATTTTGCTATTATATAGTCAGTGATAAATAAGAATATTCTGAAGGTTTCTGCTTTGCAAATTTATTAGGCATGTTTCCATTTCTCCTCTATGGTGTATTAGGTTGGTGCAAATGTAACTGCAGTTTAAAAGGTTAAAAATAATTGCAAAAACCGTGATGACTTTTGCACCAACCTAATACAATAAGGAAACGATAATTTAAGGATCTATAAAAGTGACTGTCAAAGAAACAGAGGGTATCTTCCCATAGTAGACATGGTCTATATGTAATACATCCGCTTGGAATATTTTTAAAATATATAGTTACTGAAATATTGTAGTAAAATTTACTATTAGTATGAAATGTTTGGACACCTTTGACATATCAAAAATTGGATTAAATTGAGAATGCATATTCATATATAGATATAAACACATTTAGCTTTCTTTAGCAAAATTGATGTTAATCTTTTAATAAAGGTATATTTAATTTGTTATATTAAGTACTTATGCGCACTAGGCTTAAAAACTACTAAAACACTTGTTTTATACCAAAACTTTTACTTTAAAATACGTGTATTATTGTTCGTTAGACTGAATTTTAAAACTGATGTGAAATTATTTGCCTTTGTAGACACAGGATTAATTTACTTGAATTATGTTCAGGAAGCAATGCCTTTGGGATAAGGCTGGAGCAAAATGCCAGCCATAGAGTGGTTGATAAGTCTAATTTATCTTCACCATTTGCCACTCCCCAACCTCCTTGGTAATCACAGTGGGAAGTATCCATAGATGCATAGGTTAAATAGAGTAGTAAAAGAGACAACCTAATAAATTTGCTGTTGGACTTTAAATAAAATAGAAGCACTTTTCAGAGAAGTAAAGTGGGTCAAATATATGGTGATGGAAGGAGAACTGATTCTGGGTAGTGAACACACAATGCAATGTATAGATGATGTATTACAGAATTATATACTTGAAACCTATGCAATTTTACTAATGATTGTTGCTCCCAATAGATTCAATTAAAATATATATAATTCTTGAAGGTTTTTGATAAATTCACAAATATTAGTGACCTTTTATCACATATTGTTATTTCTTGCCCCAATTTATTTTGTTTAATTAAAGTTTTAAATATTTCCATCAAATTTGCCAAACACTTTCAAGGTAAAATCTTAGGAGACTTTTTTTTTTATTTTCTTTTTCTACATCATGGTCAAACATAAATAGGAAAAAGGGATAAAGTCACATAATCTCCCATTAAAAACACTTCTTAATTGATACAGAAAGTTTCCCTTATAGCCTATTGGCCAGAACTTAGTCACAGGGCCACATCAAGTGGCAAAGAAAGCTAATGATGTATTCTTTATTCAGGGTAGCCATGTGCCTATTAAAAAAAATGACTTTCTGTTACTGTGGAAGAAGAAAAGACTGAATATTGGAAGAAAACTGCAAATCTTTGCCAAATGTGTTTCTCAGCTCTCAATGAGTCAATTTACTCATACAATTGGACATTGGACAGGCATGCTGGTTTTTCACATTTTATCTCTTAGAAAATTTTATATTTTCACAGAGATAATATTATATATTCATCAACCAGTTTTCTCTTTCTGGGCACACAGGATCACTACACTTCCCAGTTCTCCTTTAAGTTAGATTGTGTATATATGATTCAGGACTGGCCAATGGATACAGATAGAAGTGATGTAAGAATTTCAGGCCTGAACTTTATAAGGCATAATTCTCCAGTTTTCTCTATTGCTGATATAGCAATTTGGAAGCTATGTTTCCAGATTTCCTAGCTTCAAGTTAAAGAGGGTTACCTAATCCACATTGGACTTTATGTAAATGAGATATAAGCCTTCATTGTCTTAAGTTCACAGCTCGAGATATATTTGCTACCATAGCATAGCCTAACCTATCTGACTACTACAAAGATTATTTAAATAGAATAAGATCTTATATAAATGTCATTTATAACACCAAGAATCTCTTTATTGGGCTTCTTCAGTATACCAGGTATCTATCATAATGATGTGGATACAATGATAATGACCCAAAGTTCCTCCCCTGAAGGACTGTTCAGTCCAGAGAGAATTACATAAAATAGTAATGTGTTCCCAGTCTGCTGCAATGTACAAGCTTAGTGAGAGCACTAGCAATTTAAAAACAAACAAACAAACAAAAAAAAAACATTGTCCCTAATAAATGAGTAAATGAGGAGCTAAGTGTTAGGCAAGGCTAAGATAGTTGGAATGAGAACAATAACATACAGTGTTAAGCACACAAAGTCTAATTCAGATTGCCTCAGTTTAAACCTTCTTTACCACCTACTTTCTTTGTATCCTTGTACAAGTTACTTAACTTCTCTGTGCCTCACATTTCGCATCTATAAAATAAGGATAATACTTCATAGGGATATTAAAAAGATTAAATGGATATTATTTATAAGATTATTGGAAAAGTTTCTGATATAAATAGGTATTCTCTAAATACTTGTTGATAATATCTGATGCCTATACTTCCCTTCCCCATTTTTTTTCTTAATCAAAACTCTTCAAAGACAAAGACTAAGAGTAAAACTTAACATGTTTACCCAATTATATACTGATGTTATAATAATAGCAAGCTATTAAAATATATTTCCTGAAATTAAATAGAACAGCATTTTTCATCCTTTTTTTACTTCAAGATCTGTCAATATAAAATACAATAATGAAAAGGAAATAATAGATAAGTGGAAAACATTCTAAAATCAAATTGCTCTTACGTATTACTATACTCTGTGTTATAATGGAAGACATTAATGTAATATATCTGAGCAGCTATCACACAAGAAACCATTGTGAATAAGCTGTCAGGTTTAATTGGGCTCTACTATAAAAATGTCTTTGATAAATAGAACCATCTCATATTGAGTTAAACTCAAACAGAGGCAAATTTCATTTCATTCAAAGCACATTCCAATGAAATTAATAGGGGCATACATTTCTATTTTTATAATATTTCAGTAGGAGGGAATAGAGTGATTTACACAGTTATGTTCTCAGTAAATCTATTAATGTTTTCAATTGATGAAAAATACATAAGCACATCTAAGCTACCAGAAAACTATTGCTTTGGAAAAGGAGGTACAGAACATCACCTTCATGCAGAGGCTTCCTAGAAAAATTATTCTCAGTTTAGATGTTATGTCAATTTATAGACAAAAATAGATAACGACCCTTAAAGATACTCAGGTATATAATGTTAGGAGGTAATAAATGCTATAAAAGTAAGCAAGATAAGGAGGATGGGAAGTGTCAAGAATGTGGATGTTCTAATTTAAATAAGATGGACAGTGAGGTCCTCATTGAGAAGTGAAAAACATAGATTTAAGGGAGGCAAGGGATATAGCCATGCAGATATCTAAAAAACGAGCATTTCATAAAGAAAAAAAATCAATGCAAAGGGTCTGAATAGGGACTGTGCTTGTTGGCAAAAGAGCAAAGGTAGCCAGTGTGAAAGCAGGCAGTGAAGATTAAGTCAGAGATTATCAATAAACCGTATTATGTAGTATCTGCATGTCTTTGAAATGATTAACACTTTTATTTTGAGTAATGGGAATCTTGCTGGCTGCTTTTTGGAAAAGAGATTCTCCACTTTAGGGCGATAAGGAAAGAACATGGTTTACTATTTAGTAGACTCGTGGACTAATCCCCCCAAAAAAGAAATAGTTGGGGGCTTGGACTCAAGTGGCAGCAATAGACAGAGAGAGAAGTGGCTGGACTAAGAATATATTTTCAAGTTAGAGGCTACATAATTTTTGGTTGAATTTGATATAGGATGTTAAAATGAATCAAGGATATCTCCAAGGTATTTGGCTGGAACAACTGGACAAAAAGAGGCACAATAAACTAGGTTGGAGAAATTGTTATAGATAATTTGGTAGATGAAGAATTAGAATTCACTTTACACATATTAAGTTCACATACTCTTTGAGCATCCACATGAAGAAGTCAAATATGCAGTTCTGTAGACAGCTTTAGACTTAAAGGGTAAGGTACAGGCAGAAAGAAGTAATAATAATTTGGCTACTCTCAGACTAAATCAATGAGACTGCAGATGATCATCAGAAGGAAGAGTTTAGATAGAAAAGAGAGGTAACACAAGTATAAAACCCAGGGACATTCCAATGGTTTAACATTGGGAAAAAAGAGAGCCAAAAAATAGAAACTGATAAAAAACAGTTGATTATAGAGGAAGATGACAGTGGGAGTTTAAGGAGGTGGGAGAGTCATTAGCATGTCAAATGCTGCTGAGAGATAAAATGAAGAGTGAAAATTCAGCACTAAATTTAGCACTGTGATGTCATTGGCCATTTTGATAAGAAGGATTTTGATGAATTAATGAGCATGGAAAAGTTGTTGTAGTGTGTTTAAGAGAAAGGTAGGTAAAATGGTATCAGTGCTCCTCAACTGAGAATTTATTGCTGAGGGTGTGGGCAGAGAAATAGGGTGAAGCAAAAATAATACTGGACTGGAGTCAGTGAAGCTGTTTTATATGAAATACATTTGAATGATTTTAAATTTATAGACATGTTGCAAACACAGTACAGAATTCAGTTTCCACCACTCTTGACAGTTTACATAACCGTGACACATTTGCAAAAACAAAGCAACTAATATTTTATATCACTATTAACATTCAGACTTTATTTAGATTTTACCAGTTTTTCTATTAATGACCTCTTTCATTCCCAGATATCGGCCAAGGTATCAAATTGCGTTTAGTTGTCACATCTCCCAGTCTTTTACAGTCCATAATAGTTTCTCAATTTTTCTTGACAATTTTGTCAGGGGTACTGGACAGGAATCCCATAGAATGTCTCCCCAATATGGAATTGTCTGATGTTTCAAGAGTTTTTTTTTTTTCAATAGAAAAAATAAAATAGTATGAATGTAAGGATTTATCTGTCTTTAACATAAGAAAGAAAAGCATGTTTGAAAGCTGAGGAAAATAATCCAGTAACACCTATAGTCTTTATTGGGATCTAGGTCTTTTAGGGACTGAGAGGCAATGAGTTTGGCCCCTGGTAAGTATAGAGCAAATACCAGTAAACACAGTCATGATGATTTACCACCTTGTGTAAGGTAAAACAAAAAGAAGAGAGGGCTCCATCACATAGTAAATCTTCTAACTACAAATATGATGACATTTCTATTCAACAAAGCATAACTTTCTTATCTTTTTTATTTACTGGGGTAACAAATGTTAGGAACATTACATAGATTTCAGGTGTACAATTCTGTATTACATCATCTATAAATCCTATTGTGTGTTCACCACCCAGAGTCAGTTCTCCTTCCATCACCATATATTTGATCCCCCTTACCCTCATCTCCCGCCCTTCACCCTCCTTACCCTCTGGTAACCACTAAACTATTGTCTGTGTCTATGAGTTTTTGTTTCTCATTTGTCTTTTTCTTTTGTTGTTTTTGGTTTATATACCACATATCAGTGAAATGATATGATTCTCTGCTTTTTCTGTCTGACTTATTTCGCTTAGCATTATACTCTCAAGATCCACCCATGGTGTCACAAATGCTCCTATATCATCTTTTCTTACTGTCAAATAGTATTCCATTGTGTGTATATACCACAACTTCTTTATCCATTCATCTATCGAAGGACATTTTGGTTGTTTCCATGTCTTGGCCACCATAAACAAAGCAATGAATATTGGAGCACACATGTCTTTATGTATCAATGGTTTCAGATTTTGGGGGAAAATACCCAGGAGAGGGATTGCTGGGTCATATGGTAATTCTATTTGTAATTTTTTTGAGAGACCACCACACTGCCTTCCATAGCTGCTGCACTAATATATGTCCCCACCAACAGTGTATGAGGGTTCCTTTTTCTCCACAGCCTCTCCAACACTTGTTAATATTTGTCTTGTTGATGGTAGCCATTCTGACTGGGGTGAGGTGATTTCTCATTGTGGTTTTCATTGCATTTCTCTGATGTTTGTGATGTTGAGCATTTTTTCATATGTCTATTTGCCATTTCTATGTCCTCTTTGGAGAAATGTCTCTTCGGGTCCTCTGCCCATTTTTCAACTGGGTTGTTTGTTTTGTTGTTGTTGAGTTTCATGAGTTCCTTACATATATTGGATATCAGTCCCGTATTGGAGATATCGTTTGCAAAAATCATCTCCCATTCACTTGGTTGCCTCTATTTTGTCCAACTGTTTGTCCAGTTGGTACAAATTCATAATGGATAATCCCTCTGATATAAAAAAAGTTTAGCAACATCATTGCAACAAATTCACAAACGTAGTTGTCAGACCTTCTATATGTTTAATCTGCAATCCAGGATTTAAATTTTAGATGTTTCCTCAAGAGAAATGAAACATATTCTCACAAAGAGATACTATTATTCAAATGTTCTTCATGGCTTTATTCATTATAGCTAAAAAAGTAGAAAAATCCCAAATCTGAATTAATTATATAAACAAATTGTGGTACATCCATACAATAAAAAATTCTTAGCAATTGAAATGAATGGAATACTGATGTATGCAAAAACATGAATGGATCTTAAAAGAATTACGCTAAATGAAAGAATCTAGACACAAAATCCCACAAACTGCGAGTTCTTTGAAGGGTAACAGAACATGCTATCTCAAAATATGACTGTAAGAGTTCAGGACTTGCCACTCCAAAATATGCCACTTTGTTATATTGATTATTTTGAGCTGTAGGCACTTGAAAAAGCAAAACAAAAACAAATCAAATGCGGGAGGGGGATTTCTCTGAACTTCTCTTATCTGCCTACAGACAAATCTTTCAAAATAACTTAATTGTCAATAAATTCCCTCCCTGGGAATTTCATCAAAACACCGAATATTGACTCATGGAGAGGAAAGTCAAATTGATACCACACTTAATCAAAGTTTGTCATAAACTATCATATCTCTGATCTATTCTTCAAAAGGCCCATTCATCTATCCTTAAAATCATTTGTTCTCCCCTGAGAGGTCTATTTTGCTCTTCCCCTTTCTCAATTAAAATAGTTTTTAAGCCTGAATTCTAAAGCCACCTCTTTGATTTAATCATTTCCCCCTGAGTATCTCCCATGTCCACATGCTAATAAACTTCTAAACTTCTTTTTGTTTTTCTCTTATTAAACTTGTTTTTTTTTATTTTATTTTTTATAGGAGTCTAAGTTAAGAACTCTTAGGAATAGAGGGAAAATGTTTTCCTCTCTTATACATTTTACATGCACTTCTGGGAAACACAAAGCTGCAATGGTAGTATGCAGATCGGTGTTTTCTAAGGGCCTAGAAGTAGTGGGAGTTTAATGACTTCAATGGTCCAAGAGGAAAGTTTTGGAATTATAAAAATGTTCTGATCTTGATTATAATGTTAGTGGTTACACACTGTATGAATATATAGAATACATAACCATCAAAATGGAAAAAGAAAGAACAAAAAAGGAAGAAAGGGGAAAAGGAAAGAAGAGAGGGACAGAGAGAGGGAGAAAAGGAGGGAGAGAGAGGAAAGAAGGAAAGAAGGAAGAAAGGATTTGCAGAGCCTGATTACTTATAATTTTTCCTACTGCCTGTTTGGTGACCATGTGATACTGCGAGGTTCGTAACATCTTTTCAATAATATCTGCTTTTTGTTTTAAACTGTTAATTATTTTTATTATTGCAAAATCATGCTGTTTCAGTAAAGAGGCACCAGGGTTTGGGTGTAGGAAATAGAACTGCAGGGAAATGTGCAGTTTTAAATGTTGGTTTAAAAGATGAGATAGCTAAAAGGAATTGAGATATGGAAAATGTAAAAGTCTTTGTTATGTACTGTCAAAGAGATAATAACAGACCTTCATGATTCTTTACTTAAACCAAGTAGCCACTAGGAAAGAAATTTTAGGTGATCAGGGAGTTGCTACCATAAAATAATTTGAAGTAGATAAGAAACGCTGGCACTATGCCTTCGGAGAGTTACTTGGGATGACACTGCGTAGCTCAAAGAGAGCGAAAATAAGCTCAAATCAAAAGATCCTTATTTCAAAGCACAGAAAAAAAATGTAGAGGCTTTTTTCTGATTGTGCTAAAAGAACTTCTCTTTGAACAGTTTTAGGATTATTGCTACAAACCAAAATCAGAGATTGCTCCCACTACATACAATAATCTATGTAGTGGATATAAAAATTGGGTGAATATAAAATTCATACACAATATCAATAGGATGAGAGCAAGAAGTATGGAGGTGAAAAGAGGGAGGTGACAAGACTGTACAGCAGCTCCTCTCCCCAGTTTTCTACCTCTGAATTCTTTGTCAGCCAATCTCATGTCTGAGTACAGGCCTATCCAACAGCCAAGCATTAAGGAGAGAGAGAGTACATATGGGGGGAATTTTCTCTGAAGAAACTTAATTTCTCAATGTCCAAGAATTGATGTGAGTGAGCTTTCCCAAGAATAAAGCATTTTGTCTCAACATTCCTGGGTTTTCTCACTGCACTGAGGCAAGAATAGCTGGTTGATACTCAACTTCAATTTTAAAAACTTATTAAAAACCCTTCTTTGTTTTAATTTTCAAATGTGAACTTTCTAGGTGTAAATTTCTAAATATTAGTGAAAGCTGTTACTAGAAAAAGAAAAAATCAAATTAAAAAACAATAATAATAAAAGGCAGATACTCTAGTGTAAGAAATACTGAGGGAGTGAATATGTTCTATGTTGACTCCAACATGTCCTTAGCTTTTGTGTGTTCATATAGTGGCAGCTTTTTCCCTCTATCCTGCTTTGAACATGATCCTATCCTCTCCAACTTCTCTTCAGAAAACCAAATTGTCCAGTTAATGCTGCTAATATGAAGGAAATAACCTTTCTTCTTTCAAAGATTTGTTTTGACACCAACTATTTCTGATATTAGCTCAACTTTGGTGAAGCTCTATTGCTAAAGGTTTATAAAAATTTTGTTCTATTTCCCACTAGCAGATGTCTTCTTCAGCAACTTCTCATGACGTGGCATTCAGAATAAAGGCTTGGGTTTAACGGTGCTACAATTAATTGTATTCATAGTGGAGAACAGAGATGATTCAAGAAACAGGAGGAAAGAAAACGCTGATCTTCTTTGGATACAAACATACCTGGTTCAAGTATGGGGTTAGTCATTCATTTGGGAGTTTATAAAACTCACAAAACTTTCCTAAGTAATTTACATGCTGTTTGGGGAATCCATCATTGAATCGCAGGCAATGATGCTTCCACAGATTCCTAAAGGACAAAAATGCTTATTTGACCCTGTTCCTGATTTTCATTTCTCTAGATAATGACTCTGCCTCAATATGTGGACAATATTCCTGTTACTTCACCCTGCTTCCAGAAAGTAAATCTGCAAGCTCAACTCATAGTTTGTAGGCCTTTTAGCTCATTTCACATCTTTACATTGTGGCTTGAATAAGAAAAAATGGGACATATCCTCTGCCTTTGTCCCAAACTCAGGAGAGTGAAAAAAAAATCTCTAAATTTGAAAAGATCCTGTATCTTTCACATCCTGTAATTTGTGTAACTACTTGTTTCTCCTCACCATTCAAATATTTCATATTTCTGCCAATTTCAAAAAATTGTAATTCCAATTATTGTGAAATTTAAACTCCTGTAGACAAGATTCAATCTAGTAAGAAACTGGTTATAAGTGACTCTGGCTTGGTAAAATGCCTTTTTAAAAATTCATTATAATTAAAGACTTATAATTAATAATTGGCAAAAATATTTTATTGGGTAAAATTCCTATAAGGAAAGAAATAAGAAGGGGGGAATTGTGATGGGTTTTGTTCATATGTTAGGACTAGTGAAATACTGTGTAGTACCTAAATAATCTAATCTTCATGCCCTAAATAGCCTAATATTCAATATAACCTTTCTAAGAGTCATATTACCAGTTACTTTTCAACTAAGGAAAGCAAAATTCAGGAAAGTTTTATGAGTTTCCGTAAATTCTAAATGAGTGACAGACATACTGGAACTCAAGTATGTTTGGATCCAAATAACAAACTGCATTTTATCAGTTTTACTATTTGAATACTCCTGCCATTCCAAGCAAAATTCACCATGCATGCTCCTATACACTATCTCCACTATCTCACACATAAGATAACAACAGACTTTCACAGGATGTCACTTATTTAATCTTCAAATGAAAGGGTGTAGGATGATTACGCAGGAGACTTAGAAAAAACTGATTCAAGATCATCAATTTAATTATCAGATCTGGGAACCAAATTCAGATTTTTTGACTCCAGGTACAGTGATATTATTCCATTAAATAAATAAATAAATAAATAAATAAATAAATAAATAAATAAATAAATAAATTGACAAACATTATTGACTGAAAAGAAATCTTGCATCTGTATTTTTATTCTTGTTAATAATGAATCTTAGGGTTTTGGTTCAATGTTTGAGCTATATTCATCTACCAATTTTCATTTAATATTTTTTTATTTTGACATTGATATTTATAAGTTTTGCAGACACCAGGATTTTTAATGATATAAAGATGTCTCTAGGAAGTCTTTTAATAGTTGATTATTGTATAAATTAATATAACAATGAATAAAATACCATTTTTAATGGTTGGGTTAAAATTAAAAGATGGTTGAACCATGAAGAAAAAGCAAAACACACAACAATAATCAACCAAGTTGACTCTAACTCTATTTTGACTATATACTTTCAAAATAAGAAAAACTGAACCCATAAGGGAACATATTTTTATAAGCTAATGACACTTATTTTCAAATAATGAAATTAGAAAGTTTTTTAAAGCGTAGAGGTGTTTTAAGTATCAGACCAACTTTAAAATTTTTATCTCTGTATAGTTTGCCATCCTGAGCTTTTGTGACCCTTTATATTCATTTTCCTATCTTCCACATGGCCTACCCTGGCATTTTACTCAGTCTCACTTACATGATCAGGATTTTTTACAATAGGAATGGTTAGCATCAGAAGAAAAATCTATTCACCAAAGATAATTGAAAATCCCTCAGTGCTGCTCCATCTTGTTACTCTTTAGCTTTTCTTCTCTATATCCATTATTTGGAAAGTAAGTTCTGTCCAAAGCAGAGCTTCTTAAGTTTGATTCTCCCTTGAACAAATTATCCTCCTCTATTATGAACTACAATAGAGGTCAAATTACAGGTAAATATCCTCTACTTCACACATACAGTGTTCTCCATAAGGAGAAGTATTATTCGGATATATAGGAAATGGGGGAAGGAGTGGACGTATCCAACCCTATGTTCTGTTGCCATAGCCACAGATGTGCAGTGTGTGTATACATATAGGTACATATACTATTTATAAACTTTTATATAAACTTATAACTCACTTTGTTATTTTAGGGATCAGATGAACAATCCCTCATATTCAATAGTATATGTGATTTCACTTATAAGATAATTTGGGGGTATTATGGATTTGAATAAAAGTATTTCAAGGACACTTATTCAAAAAAAAGAGAAGAATGCATCTCCAGTTACTCTTTTTGACGTGGAAGAAAATTAGGAAATAATATTCTTCCTGGGAGTAATTATGTAAGTTACCTTTCTGGTACAAGCAGTAATAACACTAACTTGCCTTCCATATAAACAGAAGGTTTTAAAGTGGTTTTCTATATTCTTTTTTGCTGTTGTTGTTAAATTTTATTGGAGTTTCCTATATTCTTAGGATAGTTAGTGTTAGGAAAAATATGTTGGTATGATTAATGCATTAGCAAATATACATTACTTATATATGTCTTGTACTATCCTCATTCCTGGTGGATTCATAATAGGGCAACAAAAGTTTATTGTCCTTACACAGTTATGATATAGATAAGGAGCAAACATTAACTTTCAAACAATAATTACAAAACAGTTGATTGCAAATTAAATTCAGAGAAGAAAAAATAGTCATAAGTGAAGAAGTAGACAACATTTTATTGGCAATAGGAAAGAAAGAAGGAATAAGAAATGAGAGTACAGGAGGACAAGAAGGAAAAATAACAGTTGAGAAATACTCACTATGTACAGTATACTTATTCTTGGCATAATTACAGTGCTGAACTGGGCCAAGAAGCATGAAATGAAAGAGAAAGA
The DNA here is from genome assembly GCF_964194185.1 of Rhinolophus hipposideros. Taxonomy (NCBI): domain Eukaryota; kingdom Metazoa; phylum Chordata; class Mammalia; order Chiroptera; family Rhinolophidae; genus Rhinolophus; species Rhinolophus hipposideros. Next base: position 34,869,086 of record NC_138052.1, on the reverse strand, counting down.
GCATTCAAGGAAAAAGGAATAGCAACAGCCGAGATACAGGATTTGGCCTAAAGAGGATAGATAGATTCAAGGGACAAGAAGAATAGTTGCCTTCCAGAAATAAGACTATGTTGAGAAAGAATGAAATTACAAATTTAAATGTAGATAAACTGGGGGAGAGAACAAGCTACATGATTACCAAGATCCACAACAAAAGGAAATCCTGGGCTTTCATTCAAAAATTATTAAAAATTTCTAGACAGTGACAGCAGAACATTAAATGACACTTTATAAGTCCACATACACATAAAGCCAGCCCTGCTGGGGGAAATGATAAAGGGACTCCAATATTAAGGTACAACATTTTCATATCTGATAAACAATAGGGGAAAACAGGCTCTTAAGCCAAGGAATAACTTGAAACTTGTTATTTACGAAGAGTTTACAGTAGGCTAAATTGAGATGACTTTACATTAGAGACATAGAGAAAAGTTCAGAGTCTGGAATTTAGAGACTATTGCAGTAACCGTGGCCTGAGGAAAAGACTTGTAGCAGCATGCTGTTGGAAATGAAGAGGAAAGGAAAACTTGACATATATAACATGACAACAGATTTTTACAAAGAAAGAGTAACAAACATGACAGTAAGTTTTTGTTTCATTTTGGTTTTAATTGGAAGACTGAGAAAATGCTGGTAACATACAAAATGGCAGCACTGTGAAATGGTGCAAGCCGTGGATGTGAAGATGGTAAGATGAAGTAGAGAGCTGCCATCAGAGGTAACAGGTGAATACCTATCAGAATTCAGCTCAAGTTAAAGAATTTCTTAACATAGACTTGCAACAATGGAACAGGCCATTTTAGAAAATGAAAATATTCCTGTTTCTATAAATGTTGTAATTTTTTTGACCACTCTATCAGTTTCCTATTGCTGCACTAACAAATTACCCCAAACTTACTGGTATGTATTATGTATATTACATTGCCAGGAAAATGGGCAAAGTAGGAAAAAAAAGTACTTTTAGTGGAGCACTTGGAATTATCTAGTGAGTTCTCTAGGGAGTATATGATTGGTGAGTTCTCTACAGGGACTATAGAGGCGTGCACATTTGATCATGTTTCTATAAAGTAGGTTAGCTTATAACTCCATGGGACTATCTCTATAAATTAAGTTGTAGAAAACTGATAGTAATTCAAGTGATTTTTTTCCCATAAAAATTAATTTTATTCAGTAGAGATACAATTGATTTCTACTTTGTAGAAATTATGACCCCAAATATTATATTTAATAGAATCTTAAAATATTAATTAGCTTTAACTTTTGGTAAATTAATTCAAGTATGTCTAATTATATATAGTTTCTAATTGTATGTAATTTCTAATTAAAACATTTTGAAAGATTTTATATATATAAACATACATAATTAGAAATTATGTTTTGTATATATAAAATCATTCAAAATGTTTCAATTGCTTATAGCAACTTAGGAATTCCTTCATTAATTGTAGTTGCCCTTAGTTTTAAGTTTATTTGTGATAATTTTATATTCATATGAGAGTTATGGCCTTACCTTTTTGATCATTTATATTTTAAACAACTCTTGCCTAATAAAATATTCTGATGCTAGGTATGCATGAATTGTTACAATACAGATGTATAAAAATATCATTTTAGGGAATTCTGTTTTTAAAAATCTGAATTTAGCAAATACATGAGGACAAACTAGAGCTTGCATTTTTAAAGAATAATGTCTTCAACCACTGAAGGTATAAGCATCCCAAATTATAAGCTGCTGTACAAGGTACTTTATTCATCATGATAATGATTCCAGGATTCTCTCTGATAAATCACTTGGTAGGATTATTGTACATCATCCTAGTTTTCAGAAAGTCAATATTTCATAAAGATATTTCAGATTTGTGGAATCTATCTTAAAGAAGGAGAAGCACACTCTGAAAATAAATGTAGTATTTTTCCTTCCTTTCTTCCTTCCTTCCTTCCTTCCTTCCTTCCTTCCTTCCTTCCTTCCTTCCTTCATTCCTTTTTTCCTTCCTTCCTTCCTTCCTTCCTTCCTTCCTTCCTTCCTTCCTTCCTTCCTTCCTTCCTTCCTTCCTTCCTTCCTTCCTTCCTTTCTATCTTTCTATCTTTCTTTCTTATTCTTTCTTTTCACAGAGAAGTTGTTAAAATGAAACTGGGTGTCAATCATAACTCCATCTCCCCTATTGACTTTAATCAGAACATTATGTTTTGGTCAAAGTACATTCTTGGTCTGAAACTTTATTCACAGATTGTGAAATCAAAATAAATGAAAAAAGTGTAATTGTAAACATTTAAGTTTTTATCATTCTCTAATTTAGCTATATAATCAACGAAAATGTTGATCTCATCATATTTCCATGACACTTTTGTGTTGCACAATATACACATGAAATTCCTTTAGAAAAACCGTACATTCTTGCATCTCCCCTCTCAATCATGTGATTTATATAATTTTGAGAATGCAGCAGCCCTACAGCAAAATGCTCAATGAATTATTAAAAAGTGCTGAGAATTGCTTTATGGGTGTAAAGAGCTAAATAAGGTTCGTCTAATTCTACCAGTTATTAACATATAAATTCAAAAAAAGGAAAAAAGTCCACATATAAGTATTTTGTTCAAATTAATGTTTCCTACTTTTAGAAGGTCATAAGACCAAAAAGGATATAAACTTTGGATTCACTTCACTTCACACATTTATTTATTCATCAGTATTTTCATAAGTAAATTTGTTAACCTAAGTGTAAATGTTTCAAACAGGGAGAAAATTAGAATAAATCAAGGGAAAATACAGGAAATTATAAGGAATAACAAATATGTGAATACATAAAATCACATTCACTAGAACGAAAGCTCAGATAAAAACTACATACCTTAGGGCATCATTCATTATTGTGCACATGCACATAAATATATACAGTAGTGATGTATTTGGGAAAGTACATGAACAAATTGAAAAGTTCACAAGAAATATTTGATGAAAGGTTTGGAAAATGAGGAAAGGCTAAAGAACAAGGTATTTTCAGTTAAATGAACATGCTAAAGGGAAATACGTATCTACAAATACGTAAAGGAATGATAGAAAGAAGAGAGGAACAGACAATATAAAATAGAAGATATAAAAATAGAAAAGACATGCAAGAATCAGAAAAAAATCTCTAATCAATAAAGAATGTAAACCAAAAGAACATACAACTCGTATTGCAATAGTATCTGTCATTACCAAAAAGCCAAGATTGATGTTAGATGCCTGTTAAGAAAGGCTCATAAATAATTAAGTTAACCCTGCCTTACTACAAAGGAGAGTGATATAAACAAAGATCTTCCTTCCAAAGTTGAAATCCAATTTGACCTCCTCGTTCTTCTCTTATTGAGATTTGCCTGCCTTTAGCCTTCTAACTCATATTTGAAAAGTATTTTAATTCTTCATTTAAAATAGAATGAATTGCAAAAGAAAATGAAAAGAATAAAGAGCAGGATTAGTTTGTGATAGCATGATGAAAAACGAATTGTGTTTCTTCCTGCACCAGAAGCTAAAAATGAATATATATATAAATTCACACACACACACACACACACACACACACACACACACACACACATATATATATATATATATATATATATATATATATATATATATATCTCCGGGCACTGTACTAGACACTAATATAAATCCATTGTAATAGCAGATTACAATTATGGTTTTCTTTTCTTCAAGATTATGGGTGCCATATATGTATCTCAGTCTCATACAACTACTAACCATTTCTCAAATGATGTGCTGTTGGTTGCAAGAAAACAACAGGAAGCCTCTATATATAGTTGGAAAAGAATATGGTATCAGGATATATCTTCCTTCCAATCAGTAGAATAATTTTTACAGATAAAGAAAAATACATCAAAATTTAGCAAAACTGAAATTATAATGAGGGTATAAATAATAGAGAAAAGCTTTAATAATTGTGTTTCACTAATTCAGAATTCATTATTTGACCAGAGGCTGACAGGAATGTTATTTTTGCCTTCATGAATTTATTTCTTTTCATAGAGAGTAAATTAATAATGTAAATAAGATTGCAAGAGGATCCTTGAAAATACTTAGTAGAACAAACTTTCTAAGCACCCTCAAGCACTTTAGAAGGATCCATTTCCACACAATTGATATGCTAATTACAAACCATTAAATCAAGTCAAGGATGTGTATTGGATAACACTTAGTTCAATGTAAGTTAATGTAGGTACTTGAAATAATAGAAACTCTATTCATTTTTGAAATAATATATTTCAGGCTTTTTTCCTTTAATTGAAATTAAGCTTCCTCCAATTAGTACAGATTAATGGCATTTTGTAGTAGTCAATATTTAGGAAGCAAGAGGTATTGCTGAATCTTCAATAACCAACCTGGTTATGGTCAGAGAAGAGGATTAGCTTGGGAAAAGTAAACCTAGAGTTGATATTTAATATCTATCTTCCAATTGAAATAGTATTTCCACACACAACAAAATAACAGATACGATAAATTTGGATAAGACACAAATCCAAATTATTTACAATTTAAAGATTATATGTGTGTGTGTCTATCTATCATCTATCTGTCTGTCTGTGTCTGTCTGTCTGTCTGTCTGTCTTTCTATCTATCTACCGTGTTTCCCCGGAATTAAGACCTAACTGAAAACTAAGCCCTAGTGTGATTTTTCAGGGTGACATCCTCTAAACATAAGCCTAATGCGTCTTTTGGAGCAAACCTTAATACAAGACCCCGTCTTATTTTCAGGGAAACACTGTATCTATCTAGTAAAGAGGAAATAATATATTTGCCAGCCAACATTGAGAGAAAGAAACTTTTAATATATAGATTTGTTGAAGGAAAACTGAGTCTCATATATGTATATGTATGTGAAAACGCCTTCTTCCTCTCTTTCCTACAATACATTGATAGAGCAGTATTAAAATAAGATAAGAAACTCTAATTTACATTAGAGCCCATTTTTACAGGGGCTGGAGGTGGGGACCGGAGGGACAGGATAGTGTTGATTGGGTGAGAAACTCCATAGTGCTTTACATCAGCATTACTAGTTTATTGACCATCATAAAAATATGTGGCATACTAAAGGTTATGGACTTTACTACTAGAGAGATGTTTATGGGAGAGGAATAAACAATATTTCCCTTTAAAATAACCAAAGAATATGCTCCACTTCAGTATATTTGGCAGATGAATGAATACAACCTTGAACACACTATTTTAGTATGTGAAAGTTTCAAACAGCATAGTAGAGAGAAGGATAAATGAATATTCCTTTACCCATCACCAGATTCAGCTTGTATCAAGATTTTGCTGACATTATGGTCGAACCCCTTCTCTAGCTCTGGCCTTAACACTCTTGATTTTTTCTCTCTTGAGTTATATAAAGCAAATCCCAGAGATTGTCTTTCACCCTGACATCTTTCGGTATGCTTTTCTAAAAAAATTATATGGACAGTTTGTCTCAAAGGATAGTATCATTTTCCCCCCATTTCCTGTTCTAATTTGCTCCCAATGTGTCTTTGCTCTGTCACCCAAGTGGATTCTAAATTGCTCTGGGACAAGGAGCTCTTTTCCTTTATAACACTGTCAATGCTAAAATATTGGCAATGTTTATTTCTCTTTTGGAGAAATGGGTACGAGCTAAATGTTGTGTTCAAAACTATGTCATTTTCATACTACCTGATGTTTGTAAACACTATTTAAAAATTGTTAGCTACTAGACAAAGGGGGAAATAATTTAAAATAAAAAAAATGTTTACCACAATCTTGATACCATTTTTACCTCAATGGAGTGGGAACAAAATTAAAATATGGCCATATTCACAATTGTTTTAACTCAGTCAAGCTATGATAGGTTTACCATGTTTAACATGTAAAACCTTTAAGAAAAATCGTTTTTTCTCCTCTTTCATCATTTAAAATGGTTCAAGAAGGGAGGGATTTTAAAATCATATTTTCAGCTCATCACCAAATTTAATTTTGTAAATCTTCTTTATTGGCTCTTCAAATAAATAAACCTAAAATAGCAAATGTACCTTTAAATGATTTCCCCTGCAAATTGTTCTCCCTACATATTTTATTTATTTAAAAACAATATAACCACATTAATATTTATTTAGACATTTTTAGTAATCATTTTCCTTTTCATGTAATGAGAGATTACCATAGGCTAATTCAGTGAATGAAGCATTTCACATACAAATTTTTGCATTATCTGATAGGTTTTCATATGTAAATCACATACATCTGTTTATCTCCGGTGAATGATGTCAAATATTCTCAGTGCAAAATAAACCTTAAGTAACATTATCTTCCTAATGACTTTTCTTTTCCCAAGGAAAAATTGTTTTTTTGTGGCAGGTATTTAGATACTGTCATTCAAAAAGATATTTTTGTTTGTTTGTTTTACTGGACTGCATCAGTGTAAAAAGGAAAATGAAATCTTGAGGATGAATTACCATTGTATTGTACTTAGGAAAACCTTCGGTGTTTTATATTTAAGATTATGAAATCTCAGCCATAAACATTTTTAAAACGCAGACGTTTAAAATGGTTCAATTAAACAAAAATTCCACTACATCAAGGATTTTTCATTACACGTCAGGCACTTAAATCACTTTTACAAACGTGGAAACACAAATGCTCCAACAACATCTGAAATAGTCTCTCTCCACTCTCAAGTAGACCTGTCTTTGAATTCACCATGCGGGTGAAATCAAAGCACAGAACAAACGCTGTTTTGATATGGCTTTGAAGATGATAACAGCTTCTAACAGAGAAAAAGGCAGCTTTGGGTTTGCAAGAAAACGATGATTGACATGACTCCTAGCCCAGGGAAGTTTACCTTTTAATGAGCGCTTGGTGTGAAGCTCTCATCCACTGTTTTATTTTTGAGGGAAGCTCCCTAACTGGAATAGATCTCAGACGTCTAGGGCTGCTATTCAGGATGTAACACACATTCTTATAAGCAGCAACATCTTTTGATCCAAATGAGCACACACACACACGGGAGCCAGATGTACACAGGAAAGTTAGCAGTGGCATAAGGATTCCATACATTCCATGGTATGTAAGTTTTTCTAACAATTTATGCAATGTGGTCCAAGGTGAATGACTTAATCAATACTCTTAAGTAGTAAAATAATGGTCACAACAAGGGAGACATTGAACTTCTAGTTATTTTTATTTTTTATTTTTGTAAAGTTTGGAAATTTTGGTCTTGATAATGAAAGTGCTACGTAGTCAGCAGCCTCTTTTCCCTTCTTCCCCTAAAATACCTTAGTCATCAAGCATCTTCCTATATTTTATGAATCTAATTTTAGATCTTCAGATTTCTTATTGTTTTGTTTTGTTTTGTTTTTATTACATATTATTTGGTCCTGAATTCAAATTACACTATCTAGATTGAAATCAAACTTGCTTTAAATTTACACTTGTGTCTTAGGGTTAAATTAGTTTTAACCTATTAAGCTAATAAGTAAAGTACAAAAACACCAGCAATATTAAACATTTCAAATAAATATTAGTATCCCAAATTATCTTTAAAAATAATGACATTGTAGTAGAGCTAAACAGTTTGGCTACGTTAAATATTTTTGTCAGTATTTTTGGCTGGCTAGATGCTCTCTAATCCTGTGTTCTGCTCTTGGGCACATGGAGGGAGTACATTTCTCAAACTATCCTACAATCAGATTGGGGCCATGTGAGTGATTTCTGGCCAGTAGATTATCAGTGAAAGTATACTCCTTCCAGGCTTAGAAGAAAAATTTCCTAGCAATATCCTAAGTCCCACAAACAAATCTAACCTACTTTTTTGCAATTGAAGTTTTCTTAGAACACAGTTGTGCTTAGTTGTTTGCAAATATCTATGGTCGTGTATATGATACTATGATATGCAGGCTGACTATTGCAACAGATACTCTGATAGTAGGAAAGCATACAATATTTACTATACTATTCTTTACGTAAATTTGCTGACTTAAAGATTAGAAAGAGCCTCAAAGATTGATTACTGTGATTAGAAGAAAGAAGCAAGTTAGTGGTATTATGAGAGACATTTCAAAAATGTATAGCTTTGAATCGGAATGATATCCATGGTGTGGCTATACATCTGAGTTGCTAAAGCGGTACAGAATAATAATGTAGGAGCATGAGGTTGTACGGATATGTGTCTCCATGTATATAACTAGTAGATCTACCTTACTAATTTGGATTGCATATACAGTCACATCTTTTTGATTTTTCTTTTTTTCTACAATTACCTTCTACATCCCACAATGCCCTATTAGCAGTTAGTCCAGGATCTCTTTCCCTAGACGTCTTCATCACCTCAAATTGGGTAAAATCTTGTTAGCTTATTCATAGTGAGAGCAACAAGTCTTTGATGGCCAAACTGAGGGAGAAGTTGGATCTTAATTTGGTTTGTCACTGTTGTTATTTCTTGCAGTCATAGAAAGGAGCTTTTGGAGACTCATCCTGTGTGGATCAGTGAGTGGCATCTGTTAACACTGCTGTCATAATATGTTCGTGCAACCCCAAATTGTGACTCCAAGCTGAACACCGAGGTTGTAGTCTAGCTTAGCATGCATGTGATTCAGATTAAGTCCAGCCATGTTCCTCTTGGACAAGTTGTCTAGAAGACCTTCTAGCATGAGACATAAACTGGGCTAAAATCAGTTCCAATCATTAAACTCGTATGTTGTTTTTCTGTATGTTGTGTTTTTGTATTGAGAGTAAATAACCTGTCTAGATTCTTCCACTCTTCAACAAAATTTTTACTTTAGATACTCATTGCAATTTCATTCTTACTACCTTAGCCAGAATACCCCCAGAGTTATTATGCAAATAAGTTCATTCTGTAATGCTGAGCTCTGCAGAGAGGTGGATTTTGCTAAATCACATGGAAAAAAAAATCTTGTTACTGATCCCAGGACTATGAGTTTCTACTTGCCCTATTATTTGCATAACTGAAAAGGGTCACACAAATAACCCAAGGCAGGACAAAGAAGATCTGCACAAGATGACCTTCCACTTCTGCAAATTCCACGAGCAGCTGGCAGCCTCTCTGACTAATATAGAAACCATAACAATTACAACAAAGAAAAACATACCTTTTGGCATTTATATATGTATGTATGCACATGCATGTGCATATGTGTATATATGTATATCACATGTCCATATGTATTATATACATACATGCAAGTAGGTATATTTGGGTACAGATATGTATATGTTCACTGATAAAAAATAACTTGAAATATAAGTTTTAAATATTTCATCAAGTAACTCAAATAGTACTTAAAAGTTTATGTTAAAAAAAAAAGCAGTACCATGTCCTATATCTAATTCCCAACTCTGCTTGTTCAGCCCTTAATTCTAATCTTTGCTTCTATATTATTAAATAATAAGCTTATAACTCAGTTACTGATTTATCAATTTTAAAAGGAATCTACTAACTTTATCTTTTGGCAGTTCCACCATTTTATCCTATTTTACCTTCATTGTTATCCCAAGAGATTAAAACTTTAGGTTCAATGAAGTCAATGATTACATGTTTATGGCAATGTAAATGTTGTACTTCCTAAATGGAGAATTATTTTCTTTTCAAAATTACTCTTTATTTTTATTTGATGAATAATGGTATTGTTTTTCATTTTACTTAGTTTTCTATGTAATAATCTTAATAAATGTTCCAACAGATACTTCAAGTGACGAGCACTAATTTTTGAAAGCTCAAGCATATTAGCTAACCTATGAATTATATTTTTTCCTACTAACAGCTTCTCAACTACTGCCTTATCTAATCTGGCCTGGTTGATTTCTAAATCCAGATCCCAGCTGTCATCTTGACACCTCACTTTTATTTCTTCTGCATTGGTTTTTCTGTTTATTGACTTTGGTGTCTTTCTCTTTGTTTACTTCTCATTTTCTTAAAGCAGTTTCCCTGGTACTTGCCAAGAAAAAGAGCTCACCTTGCTCTGTTAAAAATGTCTTAATTCTAACCTTAAACTTGATAATATAACTAAATATAAAATTCTGAATTTAAATATTTTTCTTTTGTAATTTTAAAGTATTTCTTAATAGAAAATAAATGATAAGGTTACTTTTTAGAAGTTTGATGACAATTTTTATTCCATTTTTTATTTCCACTTCTATGCATGTGACTTCTTGTTCTCTCTCTCTCTCTCTCTCTCTCTCTCTCTCTCTCTCTCTCATTCTCTCTCTCTCTCTCAGCTTGTCTGTCTTTTTATCGCCCTTTTTTTGTCTTCCACATCGCTCACCTTTAGATACTTTAAGTATAGCTTCACATTTTTATTACAGAAACTATAAAATATATACTACAGTAGACAGAATAATGTAGTGAAACTTCACATACTTTACATATCCATCTCCCAGTTTCAAAAATTATCAACACTACACAAATTTTATTTTATCTGTCCATAAGTCCTTTATTGCTACATATTCACCATTTATACCAATTTATTTTTGAGCAAATTTTTGCCTTATGTCATTTCATTCATTAGTGTGTATCTCTAAAGTACAAAAACTCTTTCTTTCTTTTTTGTTTTTCTAGAAATAAGATAGAAAAAGAAGTCTGAGGACCCAACAATTTAGCATTTAAACCTTCAGTTAATCAAATCTGAAGGTAGATAGCCAAGGCACATTTGGTTCCTTCACAATTCATCAGGGACCCAGAACTTCGTGTCATGTTCTGTTCCTTAATCTAGCCTGGAGATTCAATTTCTGTAAAAGCCGACTGCTTCCTGTGTCTCTTTGCCTCAGTGTGTTCTCAGGGAATTTTCTCTAAAGCATGAAACTTATGCCATGGTCAAGAGTGACTGGCACATGTCCTACATTCATGCTGTGTTCCAAACAGGATGACCAAGAAAGGGGGAAGGAGAGTCTAAGACCTCCCCTTAAGGAGACATCTCAGAACTACAACAAACATTTATGTTACATTTCACTGGCTTCCCATCGTTAGCTGACCAGAACTAACTGCAGGAAAAGCTGGGGATTAAATAGGAAATAGATGATACAAAAGTAGATAGATAGATAGATAGATAGATAGATAGATAGATAGATAGATGATAGATAGATGGATACATAAGATAATTATATAAATATATATATATATATATACGCATATATAGATAGCTATACCCATATATATGTAATATTTATAGGTTTAATATGTATAAACCTCAGCAGTCAAATTTCCATTAATTAGAAGTACCATAAGTGAATTTTTTATATATTTAAAAAAATTGTATTTTCAAAATTTTTAATAAACATCTAAATGTTAAGATTGTAAACTCAAGTGATTTCCTATGTGTTCTTTTTTGTTCAAAAATGTATTATGACACCAGATATGTAATAGTGAAAGGCCTCAAGTCTGGAAATTGTCAATCAAATCAACTTCCTGCTTTGCCTACATTCTCACTCACTATTTATGCTAACTGGTGCCAACTATCTATTGAGATGACAAAGTTAGTTAAATGTTTATATTAATATTTTGAGCATACAAAATTATATACTTATTTTTTCATAAGATATTTGGGGATTGTCTTCAATAAGTAAAAATGTCAATCAGCATTGATAAACTCTCAGGGTCTTTGCTCAACTTTTATGGATCCTGACTCAAACATTTCAGAATTCTCAATTTTAAGGTACTTATTGAAGACACAAGGGAAGATGCTCAGCCCACATTTCTCTTTCTAATTTGACATTTTAGTCCCAGAGCCTCAATACACTAAAACATAACTTAAAATTATTCATGACCACTCAGGAATGCTTAGTAACAAAGGCAGTGTACAGTAATTGGAAATAGGGTAAGTTCTTTAAAGCTAACATCTGCCTTTTGAAATAAAAAAGAGAGAGAGAGCTGCATTTCAATTTCAGAAGAACACAAACAAAAATCAATGACTAGTTGTCGAAGCCCACACAAAGATAAAAATTTCCACCAAAAATTCATGTTGATTTTAAGACATTTGAAACATTTATTTTTTTCTTACGCTTTACTGGATAGACGTTACAAATAAGGCCCCGCCCAAAATGAAACAAATTCTTTGTATGTTTATTTTTTCTTTTCATTTTATCAGTGTCAAGTTTTGGGTTCTTATACTTAATGGATTATGATGCTAGAAAAAACTAATATAAACTGAAGTGATAGAAATCGTGTTAATCATGTTGCAAGTAAATACCATCAGGAGTCCAGTTTCAACTTTTTAGACTTAACAAAGCCTCATGTTTATCAGCTATAAATTGCATGGCAATTTTACATAAAGCAGCTTTCTAAATTTAATTTCTTTCATGAAAGTACTTAAAACTTAAATAAGGCAATAAATAAAATACTATACATTTACTTTTTTTCACTTTTTCTTAAAATTAACAAATGTCCCATATATCCCCTTGCCCCACACATACATAGCCTCCCTGATTATAAACATCCTCCAGGAGAGTGGTACATTCCTTACAGTTGATAAACCTACATTGATATATCATAATCATCTGAGGTCTATAGTTTACATTAAAGTTCACTTTTGGTGTTATACATTCTATGTGTTTGAACAAATGTATAATGCATGTATTCATCAATAAGAGTATCATACAGAGTGTTTTCACTGCTCTAAAAATCCTGTGCTTTCCTTAACGCCGAATAGTATTCCATTGTTTATATATACCACAACTTCTTTATCCATTCATCTATCGAAGGACATTTTGGTTGTTTCCATGTCTTGGCCACCGTAAACAAAGCTGCAATGAACATTGGAGCACACGTGTCTCTATAAAGAAATGCTTTCTGATTTTGGGGTAGATACCCAGGAGAGCGATTGCTAGGTCATATGGTAATTCTATTTGTAATTTCTTGAGGAACCTCCACACTGCCTTCCATAGCGGCTGCACCAGTCTGCATTCCCACCAACAGTGTATGAGTGTTCCTTTTTCTCCACAGCCTCTCCAATACTTGTTACTATTTGTCTTGTTGATGATAGCCAATCTGACTGGGGTGAGGTGATATCTCATTGTGGTTTTCATTTGCATTTCTCTGATGATTAGCAATGTTGAGCATGATATAGGACATTTGTGACAATATGGATGGATCTTGAAAGTATAATGCTAAGTGAAATAAGTCAGACAGAAAAAGCAGAGAACCCTATGATTTCACTGATATGTGGTATATAAACCAAAAACAACAAAGGAACAAGACAAACAAATGAGAAAGAAAAACTCATAGACACAGACAATAATTTAGTGGTTATCAGAGGGTAAGGGGGTGGGGGGTGGGTGATGAGGGTAAGGGGGATCAAATATATGGTGTTGGAAGGAGAATTGACTCTGGGTGGTGAACACACAATGGGATTTATAGATGATGTAATACAGAATTGTACACCTGAAATCTAGGTAAATTTCCTAACAATTGTCACCCCAATAAATTTAATTAAAAAAATAAAATAAAAAAAATAAAAATCCCGTGCTACTCCTATTCATTCCTTCTCCCTTCCCTCCACCAATATTCTAGAAACCACTGATCTTTTTATTGTTTCCACATGTTTGACTTTTCCAGAATATTATATAGTTTGTCATACAGTATGTAGCCTTGGAAGAATGGATTCTTTCACTTGGTAATATGCATTTGAAGTTCCCTCATGCCTTTTAATGGCTTGATAGCTTGTTGTTGTTGTTTTGTTTGTTGTTTGTTTTTAAGCACTGAATAATATTCCATCTCTGGATGTACCACAGTTTATTGATCCATTCACCTATGAAGGACATCTTGGTTGCTTCGAGTTTTGGCAATTATAAATAAAACTGCTATAAACATCTATGTGCAGATTTTTCTGTGGACATATGTTTTCAACAACTTTGTGTAAATACCAAGGAATGCAATGGCTGGATCATTGGACAAAAATATGTTTAGTTTTGTAAGAAACTGCCAACTGTCTTCCAAAGTGGCTGTACCATTTTGCATTCCCACCAGCAATGAATGAAAGTTCCTGTTTTTCCACATCTTCACCAGCATTTGGTGTCATTATTCTGCATTTGAGTGATCCTAATAGCAATATAATGGTATTTCATTGTTTTTATTAAATTTGTATTTCCTTAGTGACTTATAAAATGGAACATCTTTCATATGCTTTCTTGCCATCTATAAATTTTCTTTGGTGAGGTGTCAGATAAAGTCTTTGGCCCATTCCTTAATTGAGGTGAATGTTTTCTTACTGTTGAGTTTTAAGGGTTCTTGTATTTTGGATAACTGTCCTTTATCAGCTGTGACATTTGCAAGTATTTTCTTTAGTCCGTGGGTTATCTTCTCATTCTCTTGACACTGTCTTTCACAGAGAAGTTTTAATTGTAATGAAGTCCAACTTATCAATTAGTTCTTTCATGGATCCTACCTTTGGTGTTATATCTAAACTGTCATTGCTATATCCAAGGTCATCTAGATTTTCTCCTATGTTATATTTTAGGAGTTTGATAGTTTTGCATTTTACATCAGGTCTGTAATCCATTTTTAGTTAATTTTTTAAAAGGATGAAAGGTCTGCATCTAGATTCATTTTTTGGCATGTGAAGGTCCAGTTGTTCCAGTAACATTTGTGAAAAGACTATCTTTGCTCCATTGTGGTGCCTTTGCTCCCTTTTCAAAGATCAGTTGAATATATTCATATGGGTCTATTTCTTGGCTGTCTATTCTGCTCTATTGACCTGTTTGTCTATTCATTCACCAATACCACATTGTGTTGATTATTGTAGATTTATATCTTTAGAAAATAATAGAAATAATAATTATTGAAGCCAGGTAATGTCAGTACTCCAACTTTGTTCTTCTCCTTAAATATCTTGTTGCCCATTTTGGGTCTCTTGTATCTCCATATAAACTTTAGAATCAATTCGTCGCTATCCACAAGTAACTTTCTGGGATTTTGATTGAGATTGTATTGAATCTGTAGATCAAGTTGGGAAGAACTGACATCTTGACAATGTTGTGTCTTTCTATCCATGACCATAAAATAGCTCTCCATTTATTTAGTTCTGTGATTTCATTCATCAGACTTTTATCATTTCCTTCACATAGATCTTGTACATATTTGATTAGATGCTACTGAGAGTGATACTTTTGTATATTAATCTATGTCCTTCAAACTTGTAATAAACCTGTATTAGTTCCAGAGGGCTTTTTGTTATTATTGTTGTTGATTTATTTCAATTTATTACAGAGAAAATCATGCCATCTGTGAACAAAGACAGTTATTTCTTCCTCCCAAATTTGTATAAATTTTATTTCCTTTTTTACCTTATTTTATTAGTTGGGACTTCCAGAATAATGTTGAAATGGAGTGGTGAAAGAGGAAGTTTTTGCCATGTTCTTGACCTTAGTATAAAAGCGCCACGTTTCCCACTATGGAGTATGATACCCATTTGCTTTTAAAATCACATGATGCCATAGTTTATCGTCACATTTATTATGTTCTTTATAATTCTTGCCTTATCTTCATTATATTTATTAACTTGAGAAAGGTTAATTGCTGGAGATCTTCTTGTACTTTGAGTAGAATTAGAATGTGATATAAAGCTATTTACTAATCTTCTGAAAAGCGGTCCTAGTCGGTCTATGTTGTAGTTCCTTTTTGGCCACCACCAGTTTCACTTTAACAATTTCATAGACATTAGTACCTGCATTTTGTTTATTCTTTTGACTTTTAAAGAGAAAATATTTCCTCTTTTATGAGCTCAACAAATTAGAACCGTATCTTCAATTGGTATCACTGATAGAACATACATGAAATATCTACCATCTCACCATTGACATGTAAGTCAATGATAATTGATCTACTGTAATATTTACACTTTCTTCACTACTATACAATTGTTTTTTGTATTTACTAAGGTATTTATCATTCCAAAAGGCAGTTCCTAAAATATTTTTGCATGCCTGATGGAATGATAAAATACTTTGTAGGTCATTAGAAGTTTTTAAAAAAAGATAAATTACTTGGTAGATCAATGACAAGTGCCTTAGTAGGCTAACAAAGTAATTTTTGATGCCGCAGGACCATAGGTTTCATAGTAAAAAAAAGGTTTGAAATATTTAAAAAAAGAAAAAAAAAAGTTAGAAAAGTAATTTATCCTAAATACCAGAACGATCTAACCATTTATCATAAAGTACATTAGTATAATATAATTAAAAACTCTGAAAAATATGGCAGTATTCTTTTAATCTCCCCCACCCCCTTCACTTTTATTAACTATCTCTATGATCCCCATGCTGGGAAGGTGTAAAATGCAAAACTATAGTACAGATATTCTGGAACATACCTGACTTTTTTTTTTATAAAGTTCTGATACAAATCAATACTCTATAATGCTGTTTCAGTTTTTAATGCTATTTTTTAAACTAATAACTAATATATTGATGCCTGAACTCCTTGACAATATAAGATAACAATTCCAATAAATAATACAAATTTAAGTTGTAATTTAAGTACAATTTCATATCTTTGCTGATGGCATCTTTGTAACTTTATTTGCATTAGTCAACCCAGGGCACATGAAATTCTTTCCTCCTTGCTTTCAACAACAACGACAACAAAAGAGATCTGAGCAAACTTTAGAAATAACTTTTACAACCAAGATGAAAACAAAATGTGCTATAATCTACTTGAAATACATAGAGCATTAAGAGAAATAAAAATTGGTAAAACAGGGTTAATGGTGACTAACAGTAGCAAGACACATGCCTCTTTCTACATTAAACAACTTCAGGACATACAAGTGACTCATTTTTATTTTACAAAAATAAAAAGAGAGAGAGAGAGAGACAGAGACATACAAGGAAATAGAGAGACAGGGAGACTGACTCTAGCATTCCACATTGCTTTAAAAAGCAAGGTACTTCATTTCTGGCCAGTTATCTGTTTCTGTCAGCTGCTTAGCATAATAAAGAATTCTCTGTATTTATCCTGCTTAATAACATAAAAACCTGAAAAATCATTTATTTTCCGAAAATTCAATTAGACATTCAAAGGTTACCTGTTACCTGGGTGATAAGACTGATAACAATGTATGTCCCTATTTCTTTGAATTATACTCAAGCACCAGAGAAATAGATCTTAGAAATAGCATTAGTAGTTCTCAGGAAAAACATTATTTTAATTAAGATAGATAAAATGATTCTACTGATTTTTCTTACTTATATGACCAGTTCCTTAGCTTATATTAAGAAGCTCAGTGTTTTAAGGATATATAAATTGTATTCCCTTACTTGGTTCTATATTCTAAACTGTAACTAGATGTGCACATAGCCATATTTTCTCATTTTGATGTCCTCTACATCATGATATTGGACTATTTTAAGAAATGCACATATGAATGTTTAACAATGTGAATTATAGCCAATATTTTTCACAGTGCAGTTGTGTTTCCTTTAAACATATGTTCAAGTTAAAGTTGTTTATTGGGTGCTTATTAGTAAATCTCAAGGATTTTAGTTTTTTAAAAGTTATTAATTAAAGGGTAGATAGTCTCAATGAATTGATTTTCAGGCTAAATCTGTAACTTATATTTCTTTGCATAGTTATTATTTGATAATATCAGTATGTATAAATTTTACTCTGTTTAAAGAAAACAAAAATAAAGGTGTTTTTTTTTTTTTTTTTTTTTTTTACCATTGAATTCATGTAGCTTTACCCAATGACTTGTTTGGAAGTTTTATTTGACTTCAAGGGGCTTCCATAATCTTACTGAGTTACTGGCAAATATTTTATATTAACTAGGCAAACACATACACACATACACACACACAGGGGCAGCTTAAGAAAGAATTACTGTCAATTTGCTGGTTACAGTTGCAATAGTCACAATTTAGTTTTAGAAATACACTTATAATTAATATCATATAGAAAAAAATAATCAGTATTTTTAACATGAAAGAGAACTTAAGAATGGGTTAAGTATTTTTAGAAATATCTTGGAGGAAACAACTCTCTACAATGAAAAATCTATAAATACAACGCAAAAACAATCAAATAGCACATAATTGTCCTTCAAAGATTTGCCACTCTCTCAAGTGACATTTCAGAATAATAAACTGTGTATATGTGTAATAAAGAATTTACCTTACCCAAAGTGAGGTCTGACCTTTGCCCGTAGCTCCTGATTGGTTATCTCTTTTTGCCTGAATATCTTGAGGTAGCCAGATAACATCAATATGATTTATAGTGGAGGCTTTGGACTACATGGTCCATGGCTTTGGACCATTTGGCTTGGAGAATGAGGTCAATCATGTGAGCAATCATGCCTATGTAATGGAGCCCCAATAAAAAGCCTATACACCGAAGCTTGGGTGAGCTTCCACGGTTGACGGTACTCCATATTTACTGTAAATAACTGATGTTGGAAAAGAAATGTATTCTGACTCCATGGGGAGAAGACAATGAAAGTTCCACACTAGTATTTTTAATATCCTGCCTTATGTATCTCTCTTCCCTTGGCTGATTTTAATCTGTATTGTTTCTCTGTAATAAACCATACCTATGAGTGTAATAGGTATAGCTTTCAATGACTTCTGTGAGTCCTTCTAGCAATTTCCAAAACTGAGGGTGGTTTGGGGAACTTCTCAAATTTGTGGTTTTTGTAAGAAGGGAGTGTGATCTTCCCTCTAACTGTATGTACATTGACCCCAAATCTCACAGTTAGTGTTAGAGTGTGAAAACTTAAATCAGTAGATATTATTACTTGCAAGACTTCCCTGTAAAAATTGGTAGTAGAAGAGTTTTAAGCTAATTGCTAAAATTATGTTGGAGGTATATGTGTTTCATTTACATTTGTTTATCTATCCTCCATATCAGAAATAGTTAAAAGTTAGATGTAAGTCTTATAAAGGGTAGACAATTATTTTTGATGGAGATTTTCTAGGAAATTATTTTAGTTGGAGAGTCTGTAAAAAAATCTTATATAAAATAGATAGAGAGTGAGAGTGTGCAGTTTTGTGTGAATACTGCTCCTTTTATCCTTGTAGTTGGCCTACTAGAAAGAAATGGGTATGTGCTGTTATGAAAAATATGTTATCAACATGATTTAAGAGAACCAATCTGTTGACTAACAACAAAATAAATCTTCATCCTGTGTCTGTCTTATAATGTTTAAACTCTACTTTAGAAGTAAGTGACATACCTGAGAAAAAGTTGCATTTAAAAAAATGTAATAGTAGGACAGGCTAGATTATGTTGCATTAATAAACTTCAGTGTAAATTCCAAACAGTTTACCACATGCAATGTTACTTCTCATTCAGATTACAAGTCCAAAGAAGGTCAATGCAAAGATAAGGTTGGATGCTCAATATGACAAAGTCTCTGCCATCTTGAATGACACCATCTGGGTCTCTGGCCACTCATAATAATAGGCAATGTTAAAAAAAAAAAAATTTCCTGTCATCAACCATCAATTGTTGCTATAAGATATAACAGAAAGGAAATCACTGTTCTTTACCTCTTTTTATTACAGAAGTCTAAGATAAGTTTTTCTTAGTGTCACTACAGAAAGGCTGTTCAGTGCAAGATATGGAGACGAAGAACAATAAACCACTCCCATAGTATAATGACTTGCACATTGAAGCCAAATTTAGGTATTGCAAGAAAAACTATTTTGTGACCATCCAGGGGAAGTAAAGAATCCTGACAGTGACAAGAAAACTATTGCAAGAAAAACTATTTTGTGACCATCCAGGGGAAGTAAAGAATCCTGACAGTGACACTGATTGGGAATATCAGCAGAGGCAAAAGAGAAACTAAAAAGGAGGTTGGGTTACAAATAAGTATACAATATCAAGCACTTATATTGGTGGTTTGGGAGTTATTGATCTATTGGTTTTTCACTGTTTCTGAAATGTATGCTTATAAATCATGTTATTGTACTGCCCATTGTCTCATGTGTTATAATCAGCTACATGGCAGCAATGATGGGCTCTAGGAAAGGTGGAAAATCCCATTCTTTCTGCTCTGTGAGAAATGTAGTGCTTTGAGGGCTTTGATTATTCCTTCTGCCCTTTACATTATTCTGTAGGGCTCATGCTGGTGTGTAAAAGAGACTGTGGGATTATTTGACTAATATTTGCTTTTGCTATTGGACTGTGAGTATTGTGAGGGCAAAACAATATTTAAATTACATACTACTTTATCTCCGATGTCTGCTGTATGTTGCACAGGAAGTTAATGCTCAATAAATATTTTATGACTGACTAATTTAAAAATAAATATTTACATGAAGTTTTAGAATTTAGGAAAAGTGAGCAAATGGAACATGGTTCAAATCTTTTTGAAGTGAATTTCATATTTTTTAAAAATAGATATAGAAAAATGCTTTCAAATACATGTATATTTACTGAAAGGAGAAATATAAAACTTTTAAATAAAATAAATTACCACATTTAAGCTTGTATGTTATATACTGTGATGCCTGCAAACTATACATAAATGAAATACAAAATTTTAGATTCAATTTTTCCCAATTATGAATTTAATCAGGTGTATTTTGTGGATGTTTAATTATGTGTTTAAACAGTTTGTTGGGGAGCACATCATGTTTTTTCATATAATTTTCTGAAGTAAAACATTTGAAATATTATATTGGCTATTTTATATAAGATTTTTTTACAGACTCTCCAACTAAAATAATTTCCTAGAAATTCTCCATCAAAAATAATTGTCTACCCTTTATAAGACTTACATCTAACTTTTAACTATTTCTGATATGGAGGATAGATAAACAAATGTAAATGAAACACATATACCTCCAACATAATTTTAGCAATTAGCTTCAAACTCTTCTACTACCATTTTTTACAGGGAAGTCTTGCAAGTAATAATATCTACTGATGTAAGTTTTCACACCTTTTCCCTTTCCCTGCCAATCTCACTAATAAGCAGAGAGTAGAAATACTAACAAGGCGATAACTGTCCAAAAGGTGGAGAGCAGGAAGAAGAAGAAGGAGAGGCAAAAGCCTTGAATAATTGACAACCTGGATTAATCAGCCCTTACATAATTGCAGTCTCACTGTATTCCACATGTAATTTATAAATGAGTCCCATTATTATAGATAGAGTTGGTTTAGGTATAAAAATGAATATTGGCATGTAGCAATCACAATATATCTGTGCTTACAAGAGTAATTTTTCTATGTAATTTGAATATTATTTAGTTTTTTTTCAAGAGGTTTAATGTCCATTGCGATATTGTGTAAAAATTAAGCTAAGATAATCTGTAATGCTTTCCTTATATTTAACAAGAAGTGCATGAAAGATATTTAACAATCTTGCTATTTTGGCAGAAACTCAAAACAAACATATGTAACAGTTTTCAAGAGAAATATCAAGCAGGCAGTGCCAAATCAAGGCATTATATTTAGTTTGCTGTAAATAATATGTTGTTTGCACATACTCTATTCTGAGACTGGTCCTGTGTACTTTCTAAAATTAGTGGACTATAGAACAACACCTTTCTTCGAATCTAATCGTAACTTATTTTCTGATTGAAAATCATGACCAAGGCAAATGTAGATGACCCTATCCTCAGGATAGAGTTAACCAAAGGTAGTGATACATAAACAAAAGTACTTAAATTATTGAGTAAAATTTGTCTGTGATATAAATATGTGAAAATTACACTGCCTTAAAAATAGTCTGTTTCCATGCTTATCCAAGATACCATCTAAGGTATATTTGTTGAAAGCAGCAATTCATATATAAAATGAAAAACCCCTTTTGTTTTTCAGCAGGAGAATCAGCTACAAAAAAAAACAAAACAGAATTTTCAGAATTACTTTATTCCACCGACGAAAATCAAATATGCCCAATGTTTTAGTATTTATTTCACACATGAAAAGTGGTGAACTTTAGAGCTTGGAGGAGTCCATTTATGTGGAATTATTAAAATGATTTTGTATTTACTTTCAAGAGTTTTTCAAATTAATTCAGTGATTAAAGATTTGAAGTACACTGAGGACAAGCTAAGAGAAGACAATTAAAGAGAGGACTTAAAGTTTCATTTTCAGGAGCTATGTTACAGACTGCCTGGATGGTTAAACAACATGTTTAATTCAATTGGAGTGAAAACACAAAACTGATGGAAGAGAAGATATGGTACCAACAAAATTGAAAATTTTTTGATGATGGGAGATGTCCTCACTCTGCTAATGACCTCTCTCACTGAATTAAGGCTATTTTTAAATGTCCCTAATAATAGTGCATCACCCTCTGCCCCCACACCACACACTCTTTTTTTTTTTTTTTTTCAGTCAACCACTCATCTTATGGGAAGGCACTGAGCAAATACCTTTCAAAGTATTTTTTTTTTATTTATTGGGGTGACAATTGTTAGTGAAATTACATAGATTTCAGGTGTACAATTCTGTATTACATCATCTATAAACCCCATTGTGTGTTCACCACCCAGAGTCAGTTCTTTCATATGGCACTCTTAGTAAATTCTAGTGGCTTTCTTTTTATTTGCTGTTCTCAAAACACAACGCACATGTTGGAAAGATGGAGAGATACGAGAGACAAGATAGCCCTTATTGCACTGATGCTGTTTCAAATTTCATTGCTTTAAAACCATCTGAAAAATTGTTAAATTATCAAGGGCTGCACATCATTGTACAGTTTAAAAAATTAAAGGCAAGCCCAAATATCAAAATTTTCAGATTAAGGCACATATTGAAAACTAGGAATTGTCTGTGTCTATGAGTTACCAGACGGTAAGGGGTGTGGGGGGAGGGAGATGAAGATAAGGGGGATCAAATATATGGTGATGAAGGAGAACTGACTCTGGGTGGTGAATACACAGTGGAATTTATAGATGATGTAATACAGAATTGTACACCTGAAATCTATGTAATTTCACTACCAATTGTCACCCCAATAAATTAAAAAAAAAAAGAAAACTAGGGATTCACTATGACTGTGTTAATAAATAAATAGATAGATAAATAAATAAATACAATTTGTATATTTTGTGTATTTTAACAGTAGGGATAGATAGACATGAGTTTTGAGAAAAATAATTATAATGCTCTGTTTAGGTGAGAAAAGGCATCCTGTCTTCAGTAGGGATATCAGTACACTGAGTAGAGACTTATCAATTCCAAGAAGCGAGTCAAATCAAATGGCAAGAATATCTTAAATGAACGAAGGGGTGGCTATTTCTTGACAAAGGATCCTGAAATAATAATCTAATAAGTCCTGCAAATTTTTCTTAATCTTCCTATAAAATTATCTATGGCTTAGGTTACTGAACATGGGAAATACTCAGACTTCTGTCTTTGAGCTCCCTCTAATTTCTTGGGAGCCGGATGTTAACTGCGGGATACCAAGATTTTAGTGGTTAGGTGACAAGATTTGCTTACGGTAAACTGATTGGTACCACAAACAAATTCATGTTAATTTTTTTGAATTGAAGTTTTTTGTGGTGCCAATTGTTAGTAAATTTACACAGATTTCAGGTGTACAATTCTGTAATACATCATCTATATACCACATTGTGTGTTCACCACCCAGAGTCAGTTAGTTCTCTTTCCATCACCATATATTGGATCCCCTTTACCCTCACCTACCACCCTCCTCACCGCTTACACTCTGGTAACCACTAAACTATTGTCTGTGTCTATGAGTTTTTGTTTCTTCATTTGTTTGTCTTGTTCTTTTGTTGTTTTCAGTTTTATATCCCATATATCAGTGAAATCATATGGTTCTTGACTTTTTCTGTCTGACATATTTTGCTCAGCATAATAATTTCAAGGTTCATCCATGTTGTCACAAATGGTACTATTTCATCTTTTCTTATGGCAGAATAGTATTCCATTGTGTATATATACCACAACTTTTTTATCCAATCATCTGTGGAAGAAGGTTGTTTTCATGTCTTGGTCACCGTAAATAAAGCTGTAATGAATATTGGAACACATATATCTTTTTTTTTTTTTTTTTGACTTTTTTCTGTTGGGATTTAATAGCCCTTTATGACAGTATCTGTAGAAAAAGCATGAAGTTTTTAAATTAAGTCATATTTACCTAATTTTACTTTTTTTTAATTAATTAATTTATTTATTAGTTTCAGGTGTACAAAACAAGGTAATACTTAGACGTTCATCATTTATATCCCTCATACTGTGAACCCCCTTCCCCCCATCCACTATCCCTCCGACCTCACACTGAACCATCACATTATATATATAAAATTATAGTTGGCATTCATTAATGTTTAGCTTCTGGTGTACAATGCCATGATCAGGTATCCACAGTATCCCTGAGGTGGTCTCCCAAATAGAACGTATGTCCATCGGATACCCAACAAAATCTTTACAACATTATAGAATACCTTCCCCAAATTAATTTTCAAAAAAACCCTGAGGCCATCTTGTGGTTACCAGCTGCTTCCAAATCCCTTCACCTTTCCCCTTATCCCCAACCCCCTCCCACACACCCATCTAACCACTCTCGGTTTTTTCTCTGCGTCCCTAAAACTGTCTCTGATTAGTTCATTCACATAGTCTTTTCTTTAGATTCCATATATAAGTGAGATCATATGGTACTTGTCTTTCTCTTTCTGACTTATTTCACTTAACATAATGTTCTCTAGATCCATCCATGTTGCTGCAAATGATAAGATTTCTTTCTTCTTTATGGCTGCGTAATACTCCATTGTATAAATGTACCACAGCTTCTTAATCCAGTCATCTACCGATGGGCATTTCGGTTGTTTCCATATCTTGGCTATTGTGTAAAGTGCTGCAATAAACATAGGAGTGCATACAGATTTTTGAATTGGAGTTTTGGATTTCTCCGGGTAGATGCCTAGGAGTGGAATTACTGGATCATAGGGTAGTTCCATTTTCAGATTCCTGAGATACCTCCATACTGTTTTCCATAGTGGCTGCACTAATCTGCAGTCCCACCAACAGTGCACTAGCGTTCCCTTTTCTCCACATCCACGCCAGCATTTGTTGTTTGTTGATTTATTGATGATAGCCATTTTGACTGGAGTGAGGTGGTATCTCATTGTGGTTTTTATTTGCATTTCTCTAATGGTTAGTGAGGTTGAGCATTTCTTCATATGTCTTCTTGCCTTCTGTATGTCCTTTTTAGAGAAATGTCTCCCCAAGTCCTCTGCCCATTTTTTAATTGGGTTGTTTGTTTTTTTGGAGTTGAGTTGAGTAAGTTTTTTATAGATTTGTGATATTAATCCCTTATCAGATATATCATTGGCAAATATCTTTTCCCATTCAGTAGGATCCCTTTTTTTTTTTTTTGATGGTTTCCTTTGCTGTGAAAAAACTTTTTAGTTTGATGTAATCCCACATGTTTATTTTTTCTCTTACTTCCTCGCGCGAGGGGATATATCAGTGAAAATCTTACTCCGGGTAATGTCCATGAAGTTTCTTCCTATATTTTCTTCTAGATATTTTATGGTTTCAGATCTTACATTTAAGTCTTTAAGCCATTTTGAATTTGTTTTTGTATATGGTGTAAGGAGGTGGTCCAGCTTCATTTTCTTGCAACACATATATCTTTTTGGATAAATATTTCAGGAGTTTTTGGGTAAACACCCAGGAGAGGGATTGTCTATTCTTAATTTTTTGAGGAACCTCCACACTGCTTTCCGTAGCGGCTGCACCAGTCTGCATTCCCACCAACAGTGTATCAGGGTTCCTTTTTCTCCACAGCCTCTCCAACCCTTGTTATTATTTGTCTTCTTGACGTTAGCCATTCTAACTTGTGTGAGGTGATATCTCATTGTGGTTTTAATTTGCATTTCTCTGATGATTAGTGATGTTGGGCATTTGTTCATGTCTATGGCCATTTGTATGTCTTCTTTGGAGAAATGTCTCTTCAGGTCCTCTGCTCATTTTTAAATTGGATTGCTTGTTTTTTTGTTGTTGTTGAGTTGTATGAGTTCCTTATATATTTGGATATGAGCCCCTTATTGGAGGCGTTGTTTGCAAAAATCTTCTCCCATTCAGTTGGTTGCCTCTTTATTTTGTCGATGGTTTCTTTTGCTGTGCAGAAGCTTTTTAGTTTGATGTAGTCCCATTAATTATTTTAGCTTTTACTTCCCTTGCCTTTGGGGACAAATCCATAAAATGTTCTTTGAATCCAAGGTCCATTATTTTAGTACCTATGTTTTATTCCATGCATTTTATTTTTTCAGGTCTTATGTTTAGGTCTTTGATCCATTTTGAGTGAATTTTGGTACACGATGACAGATAGCAGTCTAGTTTCATTCTTTTGCACGTGGCTTTCCAATTCTCCCAGCACTGTTTATTGAAGAGGCTGTCTTTTCTCCATTGTATGTTTTCGGCTTCTTTTTCGAAAATTATCTGCCCATGTTTATGTGGGTTTATTTCTGGGTTCTCAATTCTATTTCGTTGGTCTGTGTGTCTGTTTTTCTTCCAATACCATGTAGTTTCGATATCGTTGCCCTGTAGTACAAGCTGAAGTCAGGGAGTGTGATACCTCCAGCATTGTTCTTTTGTCTTAGGATTGCTTTTGCTATTTGGGGTCTTTTGTGGTTCCATACAAATCTGATATTTTTTTTGGTCCAATTTCTTTAAAAAATGCCATTGGGATTTTGATGGGGATTGCATTAAATCTATATATTGCTTTGGGTCATAGGGCCATTTTAACTATGTTGATTCTTTTAATCCATAAACACGGAATGTCTTTGCATATCTGTGTCTTCTTCAATTTCTTTGAAAAATGTCTTATCGTTTTCAGTATATAAGTCTTTCACGTGCTTGGTTAAGTTTATGCCTAGGTATTTTATTCTTTTTGTTGCAATTGCAAAAGGAATTGTTTTGTTTTTTTAAATTTCTTTTTCTGAGATTTCATTGTTAGTATATATGAATGCAATGGGCTTTTGTACATTGATTTTGTAGCCTGCAACTTTATTGTATTTGCTTATTGTTTCTAATAGCTATTTGGTGGAATCCTCAGGGTTTTCTATATATAGCATCTTGCCACCTACAAAGAGTGACAGTTTAACTTCTTCATTCCCAGTGTGAATGTCTTTTATTTCTTTCTCTTGCCTGATTGCTCTGACTAGGATTTCCAATACTATGTTGAAAAGCAGAGGTGATGGGGACAGCCCTGTCATGTTCCTAAATGTAGAGCAAAGGGCTTCAGTTTTTCACCATTAATTATGATATTAACTGAGGGTTTGTCACATATGGCCTTTATTATATTGAGGTATTTCCCTTCTATACAGATTTTACTAGGTGCTTTAATTATAAATTGATGTTGTATCTTGTCAAATGCTTTTTCTGCATCTACTGATAAATCAATAGATATGATTTTTGTCCTTTATTTTGTTTATGTAGTGTATCACATTGATTGATTTATATATGTTGAACTATCCTTGTGCCCCTTGGATAGACTCTACTTGGTCGTGATGTATAATCTTTTTAATGCATCATTGCATTCAATTTGCTAGAATTTTGTTTAGGATTTTTGCGTCTGTGTTCATCAGAGATATTGGTCTGTAAATTTGTGTGTGTGTGTGTGTGTGTGTGTGTGTGTGTGTGTGTGTGTGTGTTATTCTTACTAGGTTTTGGTATCAGGGTAATGTTGGTCTCATAAGACGAGTATTGTCTCTTCTTCAATTTTGTTGGAAGAGTTTGAGTAGGACAGGTATTAGATCCTCTTTCACTGTTTGGTAGAATTCACTAGTGAAGCCATCTGGTCCCGGACTTTTGCTTTTGGAAAGGTTTTGGGTGACTGGTTGATCAGTCCACTTAGATTTTTCAGTTATTCCTGGTTCAGCCTAAGAAGGCTATATGTTTCTAAGAAATTGTCAATTTCTTCTAGATTATTGAATTTGGTGGCATATAGTCCTTCATAGTATCCTTGGATGATCCTTTGTATTTCTGTGGCATCTGATGTAACTTCCCCTCTTTCATTCCTGATTTTGCTTAATTGTGTCTTTTCTCTTTTTAATCATAGTGAGTCTAGCCAAGCGTTTGTCAATTTTATTAATCTTCTCAAAGAACCAGCTCCTTGTTGCACTATTTCTTTCTGTTGTCTCTTTGTTCTCTATTTCATTTAGTTCTGCTCTGATAATTATTATGTCCTTCCTTCTGCTGTCTTTGGGTTTCATTTGTTCTTATTTTCCTAATTCTTTAAGGTGTAACGTGAGGTTATTTATCTGGGATTTTTCTTCTTTCTTGAGACAGGCCTATAATAATGTAAATTTCCTTCTTAAGACTGCTTACACTGCATCCCAAAAATTTTGGTAGGATGTATTTTCATTGGCATTTGTTTCTATGTATCTCCTCTTATTTCTTTGACCCAGTTGTTTTTTAAAAGTATGTTGTTTAATCTCCATATATTTGCATTTTTCCCTGCTTTCTCTTTGCAGTTGATATCCAATTTCAAAGCCTTGAGATTAGAGAATATGCTTGGTATGATTTCAATCTTCTTAAATATGCTGAGGCTAGTTTTATGTCCCAATATAGGGTCTATCCTCGAGAAAGTTCCACATACCTTAGAAAAGAATGTATAGTTTGAAGTTTTTGGAATGAAGTGCTCCGTAAATGTCAATTATGGTAATTTCATCTAATGTGTCATTTAGGGCTGCTATTTCATTACTTATTTTCTGTTTGGATGATCTATCCATACGTGTCAATCATGTATTTAGGTCCCCCACTATAATTGTGTTTTGGTCAATGTCTCCCTTTAGTTCTGTTAGTGGTTACTTAGTATATTTTGGTGCTCCCTGTTTGGAGACATAAATATTGATGGCTGTAATGTCTTCTTGTTTTATAGTCCTCTTTAACATATGAAATGTCCATCTTTGTCTCTTGTCACCTTTTTTTATCCTAAAGTGTGTTTCATCTGATATCAGTATGAATATACCTGCTTTTCTCTGGATACCATTTTTTTGGAGTATCAGTGTCCACCCTTTTACTTTGAGGCTATATTTGTCCTTATAGCTGAGATGTCTCTTGGAGGCAGCATATGGTTGTGTTTAGTTTTTTGATCCAATCTGCTACTCTGTGCCTTTTTATTGGTGAGTACAGTCCATTTACATTTAGCGTGATTATTGATATGTGAGGATTTCCTATCATTCTATCTCTGGTTTTCTGGTAGGATGGTGTCTCCATTGTTTTTTGCCTTTTTGTTGCTGTCTATTGTTTCAGTGTGGTGGTTTTATATGGTTTTCTCCTTTAATTCTTCTTTTTTATGCTATATATTTCAGTTCTGGATTTTTTTTTTTTACCCTTAAGTTTATGGAAAAGAAAGTTTCATATTTAGAGCATTCCATTTTCTTCAGCATGCTTACCTTCTTCATTCCCTTGTGCCAGTTCAGACTTTTACTCTCTCCCTTTTTATGTTTTTGTTATCACAAATTATCCCTATTTATGCTGTGAGTTGGTTTCTGCACTTCAGTAGCAAGTTGACTTTTTCTGTTTTTCAAGTGTGTTTTCTTTTCTTCCTTCTTTACCCTGTAAGTTACGTTTAAGTGTATATTGTCCTGTTTGGTGTAGGGGTTCTCATTTCCTGCCTTTTTTTTTTTTTTTTTTTTTGGTTTCAAGTAGACTATCTTCCTTCATTATTTCTTGTAGTACAGGTCATTTGTTAGAAAATTCCCTCAGCTTCTGTATGTCTGGAAGTTTTTATTCCTCCTTCATATTTAAAGGATATCTTTGCTGTATATATTATTCTTGGCTCATAATTTCTCTCTTTCAATAGTTTGAATATTTGAATCCACTCCCTCCTAGCTTTAGGGATTTTGTTGAAAAATCTGATAATAATCTAATGGCTTTCTTTTGTAGGTTACCATCTATTTTTTTCTGGCTACCTTGAAGATTCTTTCTTTATCTTTAATTTTGGACAGCTTCAATATAGTGTGCTTCAGAGAAAACCTGTTGGGATTGAGGTAATTAGGTGTTCTACTAGCTTCTTATATTCGAGGATCCAGTTCTTTCCACAAGTTTGGGATGTTCTTGTCCCAAACTATTTGTTTGAATATACTCTCTTTCCCTTTGTCCCTTTCTTCTCCTTCTGGTATGCCTATTATTGTTCTTTCTGATGGAGTCAGTAGGTTCATATAGAGTACTTTCATTTCTTTTAACTCTCAGGTCTCTCTCTTCTTTGATCTGTGTCATTTCCAGATTTCTATCTTTGATATCACTGATTCTTTCCTCCATCTAGTCAACTCTATTACCTAAGCTGGCTATTTCATTCTTCATTTCTTTTATTGAGCTTTTAATCTCCAGAAATTCTGTATGGTTCTTTTTTTTTTTCAAATTTCAATCTCTTTGATAAAATGTTTATTTTGTTATTTGATTATGTTTCTGAGTTCATTAAACTGCCTGTCTGTGTTTTCTTGCATCCCATTGAGTTTTTCAAGAACTGCAATCTTGAATTCTCAGACATTTAAGTTACATATTTCCATGTCTTTATTTTCCGGAGACTTTTCATTTTCTTACTGAGCTTTCTTGTTACGTTTGTTATTCGTGGCAATTAATGAATTATTATTCCTCTTCCTAGACATCTACAGGAGTGGCTTCTACAACAGGTTGATAGGAAGAGGTCTTTTTGTTGTTTTCCAGTAGGTGTTGGTAGAATGTTTTATTTTTTCTCTGACTGCAGCCTTTTATTCTCTCTCATGCTGTAATGTTGTGTTTTGTCTGCACTGTTCCAGCTTCTCACACAATGGTTGCATTCCCTGGAAAGTGGGCTTCTGGTCTGTGAACACAAGGCACCACCTGGATCACAGGGCACCACCTCTGTGGGGGGATGTGGAGAGCTTCTGAAGTTCCAAAGCTTTTCCTGCTCCAATTTCAGAGCCTGTGTGTTTCAGTGACTCTGTTTCCACCTTCAGGGGTCTGCCAGATAGGTGGGGACAGGGGTGGGGTGGATTGTGAGAGGTGGCCCAGAGCAATGGCAGTGACCACCAGCACAGCCATTCCTGCACCCAAGACTCCCTCCCTTTCACCAGACATAGTTGGGCAATGAGTCTGTGGCTGTGGACCGCAGTTCTCAGAATTGCCAATATTCTGTTCTTTTCATCTGACACTGCTATGTTCCGCTCCTAGCACTGGGAGGGTGAGGATGGGCGAGCTCTTGGAGGGTGGGGGGGTGCAGCTAGACTCACTGGTCTGCAGTGAGGGCTTAAACCACTATTTTTAGCCTTCTTCCCTCAATCTTTGCTCTGAGGTCTCTTCCATGAGTGTTGGATTCAGTTGAGTTATATACTGATCCCACAGGTGGGACTATGAGCCATCAGGGGAGTGCTAGCAGTCCAAATTCTTCTCTCTCCCATGACTTCAGTTTCTCCAGAATGCAGGGAGCTCCAAACTCCATTTTGCTCTTGCGGCCACTTATGCCCACGTTCTCCCTGCCCTCCTCCCCTGCTTGCCCAATTTGCCCAGCTTTAGATGATTTCAATTGCGCACCTCTTAGTCTTGCCTGTCTGCTGTGCAGAGTCCTTTGTGGAATTACCGTTGTTAAATTTGTTGTAAATTCCGGGGGAGATTTCAAGAGGCTCACTTCATGCCGCCATTTTTAGGATTTCATGTTAAAATATTTTTAACTTTTTAAAAATAAGTTTAGGTGTACAAAACAATATAATAGTTAGACATTTACACCCCTCACAAAGTGATAACCCTTCTCCGAGTCTTCTATCCCTGTGATATCATATAAACCGTTTTTCCCTGAAAATAAGACCTAGCCGGACAATGAGCTCTAATACGTCTTTTGGAGCAAAAATTAATATAAGACCCAGTCTTATTTTACTATAAGACCAGTTATGATATAATATAATATAATACCAGGTCTTATCTTATTTTTTTCTCCAAAAGACGCATTAGAGCTGACTGTCCAGCTAGGTCTTAATTTTGGGGAAACATGAAACATGGTAGCTGTTACAATTCCATTGACTATATTTCCTATGATATTGTGTTTCCCCTAAAATTAGAAAACAGCTACCATGATTCCCCGGAAATAAAATACATGTGTGTGTGTGTGTGTGTGTGTGTGTGTGTATTAGGTTGGTGCAAAAGTACCTGCAGATTAAAAGGTTAAAAAATTTAAAAAAAAAAAAAAATTGCAAAAACTGCAATTACTTTTGCACCAACCTATTTCATTATAGTTGACATTCAATATTATTCAGCTTCAGCTTCAGGTGTACAGCGCAGTGGTCGGGCATATACATAGTCCATGAAATAGTCTCCCTAATAAGACGAGTGTCCATCTGACACCCTACAACATTTTTACAACATTACTGATTATATTTCCCAAACTGTCTTTCATGTCCTCATAACAAATCATGTCCCCGTGACAAATCATGATCACTAATTTGTACTTTCTAATCCCTTTTGCATCCCCCTCCCATCTAGGCAGCCATCCATTTTGTATGTTTAGCAAAAACAAAAACCAAAACAAACAAACAAAAAAGAATAAAAAAAACTACTAGAACTGGTAAATAAATTTAGTAAAGTAGCAGGATACAAAATTAATATTCAGAAATAAGTTGCATTTATATACACTAATAACAAACTATCAAAAGAGGGAATTAAGAAAACAATCTCATTTACAATTGCTTCAAAAACAATAAAATACTTAGGAATAAATTTAATCAAAGAAGTGAAAGACTTTTACCCAGAAAGTTATAAGACACTGAAGAGTGAACTTAAAGAAGACACAAATAAATGGAAACACATACCATGCTCAAGGATAAAAAGAATTAATATAGTTAAAATGCCCATACCTAAGGCAATATATAGATTCAATACAATCCCTATCAAATTACCAATGCTGTTTTTCAGAGAACTACAACATATAATTCTAATTTTTTCTGAACTATTTGTATAGTTGGAATATATTGCCTTAGCAAATATCAGAATGTTCCCTTATCTATGATATGAAGGCTCTTATAAGTCGAAGTAACAATCTGAAGTTCCCAGGCATTGGCTTCCTTACCAACAACATAAAAAAAAAAAAAAAAAAGTAGAATCACAATGAATAATAATATTATATCCTAGGAGGAATTGTAAAATTGCAGAGGTGATTGTCACCATCGAAATTCTGGAAGATTTAGGTTTAGTGAATTCTATCATATGCATATATTGATTTGCTCAGTAAAGAAGATGAATAGATCTTGGACAGTGCATAGTTGCACCTTAATTGGGTTACTGCTACTCTGCTTATGGGAGCTAAACAATGAATGCATTCCCGTCCTGATATACAGATATTAACTTGGGGAAAAATATTTGTTTGTTTGTGTGTGTGTTTGTTTGTTTGTTTGTTTGTTTGTTTGTTTTTCGTCCCATTACCTGAAGAACATGAAAAAAAGTTTATATGGCAGTAAAAGAAGTTATACCATTATCAACTTTTCTCAGTTACATGAAGTCTCAGTTTCTATGTATTTAATATAGTTCTCAGTGACCATGATCATGTCCATATTCCATAGAATATAACACTGTCCACCACATTTCTATCATCATGCTTATAGGACCTAGAGAGAAAGAAATAACAGATACCCTTAGATGTCTTAAACAATGCCAGCAAACAGGAGAGAAATTCAGTAAAAATACAGTGTTCTATGATTTGACATAACAAAAAGAAATTTGCTACAGATTGTATCTTCGTATTCTAGGAATTAGGTAGTATACTTCCTGGGGTTTTGGAGACAAAAAAATATTTAAGAAAAAGAAAAGAAACCTATGGTTGTGGTGTCTTGCCAATTATCAGGCAAGCTGAAAGCCTTACAGCTTTTAATAAGGCCCAGAGGAGGTATCTCTAGCTATTGGAGGCTGAAGTCCAAGCGGCTCTATCATTTTGTGCTCTATGTCAAATACGAATGGTAGATGGAGCTTTAGCAGAAGTCTTTATGTATTAAGTCTTTATGTATATTACTATATTAAAATCATATTTTCATTTTTAAATATATAATCTCACTTCAAAGCCAGCTCTTGATTTGACACTAGGCTTCAGGAAAAAACAAATATCTGATCATCAAATACCAGGTCAGGACACCATATGACTGGTGGAGCCCTTTACCATGCAAATGGTACTGTCTGATCCACTTATTTACAAGTTTAAGGTGCTCAGGAGCACTCCATAATACAATAGAAGTGTGATTATGGCATATGGCCTGAACAGGTCCTGAGATGTAAGTGAATTTATATATTGAGTAAGAGCGTTCTTAGAATAAATGCTTTTCTCAACATATACTAGGAAATTGAGGAGGGAAAAACAGTGAGCCTGGAATAGATATGGCCGTATGTTACCTACTGGTACCATGCAGAATTGAAATATGAAGAATATTTAATTAAATATTATTCCTGAAAAGACAAAACACAAACAAGCAAACAAACAAACAAACAAAAAACCCTTTGATGAGAATGGGCTAATTATTTGACTGGAGAATTGAGGTTTGATAAGAAGAGTTAATAATTTGTGACAATAAAAGAAGAAATAGTAATGAATCTCTGGTAATGGGGTCAAAGAATTGTTAAAACTCATCAAAGATTCCTAACAAGGGAGGAACCTCTTAGTAATCAGTTGGCCAAGATGTCCAAATTTATTGAGGTCTATAAGCATCCTTCTGCAAATACATTTGAATTTTTCAATAGTTGACAAACAACATGGTCAATGAGGTAAAGATGGTAGTAGATTAGTTGGTATTTTCCATAAGATCCACTACCTGAACTTAAAATTCAGAAGTAGCTGCCAACAGGGAATCATGGAATAACCTATAACGGTTCCAATTTCAGAGGTAAGTTAAGTCCTAATGTATAAAATATACTGTGAACCAGTGACCCATATATTGTGATAATTCTTACATTGCAAAGTTTGTGACTCAAGAAAACAAGAAGTAAAAGTAGGAGAATATCTCTCATCATTACATATAATAACCCACCACAATTTTTGTTTATGTCTGATTCTGGGTTTCTCATATTAAAACATTTGGGTATACAAAGGAGAAATGCTATCTCCATAGAGGAAATAAATTCTACCAATAGGACATTGCCAATGTTTTATGCTTGTGGGTTAATAAGAAAAATAAGCAGTTATCATAGATAAAATATATTATCTCAGCATCCAAGTTATTTCCTTTATAATCCTTACTACTATATGCAATTGTATAGGTACTGGAATGTTTAATGATTTTATTATTTGTCAACCCATTTCATGTTAAGCAACATGAGGGCAAAAACTATATCTGTATAATTGGGACTTAGCTCAGAGATTGTCAGATAGTAGGTGATCAGTTTATTTTGCATAAAAAATTAAATGTACAAAATGTTTGACAAATACCAATGAACTGTCAATGGGATTCTCACTTAATCTCTGAGCCAGTTTTGGTTTGTTTGATTTTTGTTCTTTTTGCCTATAAAGTGTGTTAAATAAAAGTCTTCTTTAGTAAGTTTTTATGAGAGTTAAATGACATAATATGGAAAATTTCATGTTATCAATTAAAATTACAATCCATCTACTCATCTTTTCATTAACTCATGCATTTCTTCATCATTCATTTGATCATTCATTCAACAAATGCTGTTGATTTCCTTCTATGTTCCTTGCACTTTTCAGGTATTGGAAATAAAGCAGATCATGGAGTTTCAATTTTAATGGTGAGAGACAGAAAATAAGCAAATAAAATATATAGTATTCCAGATGCTGCTAAGTATTATGAAGTCAAATAAAACAGGATAACAGAATAAGAAGTAGGGGTGATCACTAATTTAAGCAGTGGTCAGGAAAAGGTTCTCAGAAACGTAACATTGGATCAGAGACCTTAAAAGAATAATAGATCAAATCATAGCATATTAAAGAAAAGTTCTAGGCAGATAGAACAGTAAGGAAAATGCCCTGAGGCAAGAGTATGCTTAGCTTGCTCTAGTAATAGCAAGGAAGCCAGTTTGGAGGTGAACAATGATAGATGAAGCAGTGGCTAGTGATAAAATCAGAGATCAGCAGTGGGAAGGAAGACCAGAAGGGTAGGTCCTTTTAGACCATGACAAATACTATGTCGGGTGCTATTTTTAAAGAAATGAGAACGTTTTTGAGAATTTTATACAAGCATGTGACTTGACCTGTCACATGTATTAATGATATTACTCTGGTTGCTGTGTTAAGTATAGACTACAGGATACTAATGGTAGAATAATCTAGGAGGGAGATCATTGATAATTGATAGAAGGTTAGAAGCGGTTGGATTTTGAATATTTTGAAAACAAAGCTGATACAATTTGCTAATGATTTTGATAGTGTGACAGATAAAAAGGAAGAGTCCAGGTTGAGTACAATACTTTTCCTGTGCAATGGTAGAATGCTATTGCCATTTAATTTGGTGGAGTACTTGGGGCAGGCAGCAGGAACACATGGCCAGGGAATCAAATTTAATGTCCACTCATGGAGACTATAGTTATTTTTAAAATCGTGCTTAATCAAAACAATCTATTGCTTCACGCCCCTGTCTATGCTTTATGTGTCTCAATTATAATTATTTTGGTAGGTTAGTCAGGCTACATGATTGTATTAACAACTGTTAACTG
This sequence comes from Rhinolophus hipposideros, assembly GCF_964194185.1. NCBI lineage: Eukaryota > Metazoa > Chordata > Mammalia > Chiroptera > Rhinolophidae > Rhinolophus > Rhinolophus hipposideros. The sequence goes on along the minus strand of NC_138052.1, from coordinate 34,832,487 downwards.
TTTTCAATTCAACAAACCTTCATGAGCTGGCTAGTCACATACCCTTGAGGGTCTCCAGTACTGTATTTTATACAAGGTAAACTGGAAATTTTGTAAGATTTTAAAAAGACCATCTTTCTTTCCAACTTCAGTTTTGAGGTTGAGAAGTCTATTGTTATTAATTTTGGAATTTTCCCTAACGGATGTCATGTATACGCAAGTATTAGATTAATTAGCTGAACTGTCAGGGTTTTTAGGCTTAGTTGGCTTCTGGTTTGGTCTGAAGCCGTGTCAGCTCCATTGGTTTTAACAGCTGATGATACTGATGCTAAAGCTGAGTATTTCATCTCTGTGGAGGTTATTTTGCTTCATTTTATTCCAGAAGCAGCGTGGACCGAAACCCTAACCCAGCCAGCAGCCTTACACATGCCAAGAGTACTGCAAATACTTCAGTACAACTAGGAAAAACCAAAACACACATATGAAATTTTAGCTTAAACTGTATCTTTTCTTTCCAAGTATAGTACCTGTAAATGCTGTTCCTCCACTTTGCAACTCTGATCCTGGCAAGATTGAGACAGCACCAACCATACTGGGCATGAGCTCTTTCAGACACTGTGATTTCCAAGACGAAAGGTCACAGGAATGCATGGGAAATGAAAGAAGGTAGCCTACATTACTGGATTGAAAATAATGTCTGTGTAACTGACAAGAAATCCAATACAACTAGTATTCTTGTCCCCTGTAAGAAAAGTATATCTTCCACAATGCATTTTGAGGCTCAGAATAAGTCCTATATATTGAATTTTGAAGATAAAGAGTCTAAGAACATTTGACAGAAAGGTTAGTAACCTTTTCAAAAATTGGTTAGAGTCCCACCACACCTTGCGACTCATTCTCAAAAACTGGAGTTAAGGAAAGATTTTCTGGTTGTTTAGTGTGCCTGGCTCTGTTGTCAATAATTGTCTCCCAGATATGCTTCTATAAGAGCCCTGACCAATTATCTACTTAATTTTGATGCCTTTGGAAATAATAATTGATACTAATTATTGAACAGAACCACTAGAAAAACTAATCATAGAGCTACATATCCACATTGCAAAATTTTTTCAAGTATTCTGCTCTGTCCCCTCAGCTATTCCTTCCCGGCTAACAATACTTACGTTTATATTTTCACAGGGAAGGGTATTTCTGAAGTAATTTTTTTTTCTAATAAAAATTTAACCTGAATGATTTCTGTAATCTGTTGACTGGGCCTTTAAAAATTGATGTCCCAGGAGCACGTGAAACTAAATCAGAAGGAAGGAGACCTCACTGCCTTTTAGAATTCCAAAGGTCTGGCCTACAGCTCTCTGAGGTCAGGAGGTGGGATTAACCTCTCACATCCTAGTAATGGTTTTAGAAGGATTCTGAAAAATTCAGATGATGAAAAACATTCAACTGACTGGCATTGAAGAAGAAGGTGGAAAGTAAATTTCATTTATTTAGCAGCTCTATCTAATGGTGCTAGGCAAAGCAAGCTACCTCAGCCACAACTACCTCAGCCACAACCAGCTACCTGATTGGAGATCCTGTCTCCTGCTTTCTGTCATTTCTGTACATCCACAATATAGCTGTAGCGGTGTTTTTATTTTTGTTTATTTCAAACCAGAGGAGACGTTGATACTATCTTGTCTAATTCTCTCATTTTGGAGGGAGCTAACATACAAAGAGACTATGTATCCCACACTTAGAAAATATATAGAATACTACATTTACTTGTCTCAACAATGCTGAGACTTACAAGGTTGTATCAATCTTGAATTATGTGGAAAAATAAGTTTTCACATTAGGTTTTTATAAATTAATCTATGTGAGTACCCTTTTACTTTATTTGTGCATTCAGTTAAAAGGAAAACATCCAAGACTGTAAGTCTGAAAATTCTATATTGTGTGGATCATGCAAATAAAAATGTGATTATAGTATAGCTTTTCTTCCCCCATGGTGAAATTTTCTTCTAAAATTTGTAATAGGTTTATAGTATTTTTTTTTTAAAGTTATATTTTACCATCTCCAAAATTGCCTCTTTTCTTTCCAGATGATAGATCCTGGAGGCAGGGGGAAGTCAATCTAATTATAATAGTAAACATACTTATTATTAGTGTGTGACTCAGCTAAAAAAAGTTGTCTATTTAATAAATAAGCATCTTAACACATTTTAAAATGTACTATAAAATATTTTAATTAGTCACTGTTTTACACGAGCAGAGCTCTTCTCTCAGAGGGTAGATCATGCGTTTACTCATGCTGATGAGGCCATCGGTTATTCTTTCCATCAATATTATGAAAATGAGTATGAATTATGATGGGTATGGAAAGTGATAGCTACTCTCATTTTCTCATCATTCAACTTGTTTTGTTCAGTTAGTCAGGACTTAACTTCTCTACCCTGAACTGCTATGGAGACTGCCCAACGACCTTGGTTTTCAGCTGGGAGTTGAGTCAAAAGTCACTGTTTAAAAGTATGCATTTCTACTGTTTACCAGTACAAAATGTGATTTGGTAAGCCTAGAAAAGGGTCTTGAATTGTGTAGTTTTTATACATTCCCATAGTTATGGATCACTGAAGGAAATTCAAACAATGTTAAGGAATTTTAGAAACAATGACAACATGAGTTTATAGATGATTAAAAATATATTCAATATTTGTGTTATCTTTTTCTCCTCACAAACAAGATGCTATGCCGAACTCTCTGTGCAATAATTGATAGTTAAGTAGTTATTCCTACAAAGAAGTTTGTATTTTCCCAAGATTGCTATGTAGGTACCGGAACCCAGGCATCATGACTTTCCATGTAGAATCTAAACCAGCATTATGGTGATGCTTTTCGATTGATTTTATTTGAAATGGAAAAATGCTAAATCAAACAATTTTCGATGCAGGCGTTCTTTTACAATCTATGTAAAAAACACCACAGAGTGAATTAATTTGGGCAAATAGTCCTTATTACCTGGTGGTGTCATCATTGTGTCACAAATATGCCTTAGCATAAAGAGAATCCAGTCCCTTCTCAGCCTTATTGTAACAGACTCTCGGGAGGAGAGGAAGAACATATTTATTTTTAGCTAGCATCCTTGATTATTGTAATGAGGCTGGCTACTCAGGGAAATGACGAAGAATATACATTCCTCAAAAGTAAGAAAGACCAGGGTTCCAACACTATGCTACTATTTGTTTAATTGAAAAGAAATATGAAAGAATCAAAGATTGTGTGAAAGATTGGATGAATAAAAGAAGGAATGAATGATGAGCACACAATTCTATAAGTATTAAATAAATACCTCTTTATTAATTTAGTTGGTTTATTTAGCCCTTGATTTCCTGAGCTATGTTTAACATATCAAGATAAAGCAAAACAAAGCAAGACAGGTCTATGTCTGTAACTAAAAAGGGGTTCTGCTGGCAGAGAGAGCCCTCGAGCTGATCTGGGAACTGAGTGGTACATAACCTCCTACCACTAGGTAGCTTTGGCTTTTGAGTAGTAAGGTGTTTTGAGCAGTAGTCAGAGAAAAACTCAGCAAAGCTGAAAACTGTTAGATTGCATTATTTTGATCACCATTTAAAAGATCAGTTTATTAATTATAGGCCTGTTTACAATTATGTGTGTATGTGTGTCTTTGCTCATTGATTCAAAGAAAACGTATTTCTTTCTTATCAATACACATAATTTACAATATGAGTTTCCTTTTCTTTAGCTTTGCCTATATATTCTCACGTTAAATTTATAGTCTGTAAGAAATCTAAAAATTATTTTTCTTTTTTTAAATAATGATATGTTAACAACGTGGTAGAGATTTTCTCCGTTTGTGTAACAGAATACAATGAGAAAGTGCGCTAAGATTAAAAAAGAACAGGTGCACTTGTACACACAGGCACTTTCATGAGTGTCTCCATATGTATGAAGTAAGTAGTGAAGAGAGGCAGAAAAAAGATAATGAAATATATTGAGGAAGAAGGGTAGTGACTGTAGGACAGGGGGCAGGTGAGTCCCTGGATCATCAAAGTAGGGTCAAGGAGATGAGAAATGAGGAGGCTGGAACAAGCTACTGAAGCAGGCCCAACGGTCCCCTGATCTGTCCCTCTGCTTCAATTCTCAGACATCACACTGCCTCAGCTCCTGCTTTCTCTCTGATGTTATTCCATGTAAGAGATCCAGCACCTCCCATTCTGTGTCTCTTTTTTCTCACTGTCTGATGGCTCTTGAGCCTGCTATGCTGCCATGGGAACCTGCGGGAGACAGTAGGCACCCATTACATTTATTCCCTTTCATCCCTTTTTGAAAATGAATTAAGTGTGTTCTGTTTAGGTTGGCATGAAAACTGTGTCCTGACTCCAGAATCCTGAAATATGTACATGCAAGATGATTAATTTAGCATTGGAAAGCAAGAAAATACGTGGCTACTCACAGTGTCAACCTTGAAAACAACACTGGCAAATCTTCATCATTAACAAATATTTATACACGTCTGATCACTGTCAGTTGTCAATTTCTTGTGTTAATGAGAAATAACTGAGATTAAAATGTGGAGGCAGTATATGTACGCTGATGAGTCAGAAGCTCTAAAATCACATATGTAGTTTCAAATTTTAGCACCCCAATAATATGTAAGCAAGTTATTTTACTTCTTTAAGCCTTGGTTTCCGAAGCCTGTAAAGGGGATTGTCAAAATAGGATGGCCTCATTGGACAAAAGGAAGAGGTTAAATGACGAAGTTTAAGTAAAATGCTTACTACAATGTCTGGAACAGTGAATATTTAATAATATTAGATATCATTTTTATTAACAAAATGATATGCCTAGCAGAGGCTTAATGGGGATTGCACCTGTAGAAGGGAATTATGGTAAGTGGACAGTCAGTGTTTTTGTAACTGTCAAAAATAACACACACAACCTCTGTAATTTTTAAAACCATGAAACTGGAATTTAATATATTATCAGTATATAACTTCATATAGGTGATACATTTATATGATGAATCAATTTCCAAAAAAATCCTTTGTGATAAAGGACACTTTTAAAATTGTGGGACAATAACTCACAGAAGAAATGTTTCCTTTTTAAGGTTACATGTCAGAATCCAATGAAATTTAATGACTTGGCATTTTTTGTAATATAATACACATGATTTGAAGAAGAAATTAGTTTGTACACATAAATACTACCTTGATTTATTCCAAATATCACTAACCTTAATTAAAGCATTCTTTACCACAGTCTTTCTGTTTCTCATACAGAAAACAAGTCTGCTGTTAATACATGCATACAGTCTTAAAGTTTTATTTTATATTTGATGTACGGAGCAGTTACACTATAAAACAGGCTTTTGTATTATTCATAAAGAAAAGTGAACTGAGAAAAGTAGGGTTTTTTTTGCCTTTTTAATGCTATTACTATGTATTTCAGTGATGATACTTACCATATCTAATTAGTAAATTGCACAAATACAACAGGAATGTGAATAACATGTTATGAATTTTCATTTGTACACATGAGGCTTTTGGAGCTCTGCCATAGGAAGATTCTTCTGAATAGTAAACAGTAAGATTTTCTCTTTTAGCTCCAACTTTAATTTGTATCTGGCTTGAGAAACGTGATCAAATTATCTAATCAAAATCTTTGACACTGTCAATGGGCTTTTTAAAAATAAAGACAATATTAAAATGAAGCCTGTGATTTAATCTTGTGATTTGCATCAAATTGAATTGAGAACTCAAAAAGGGCTTGTGCTTGGCAAAGTTTTGTTTTCAAAGATGATGTTGACACACACATTTTTCTCTTTCATAGAGGTCCTTGGACTAACTTCAAATCTGTTATTTAAAATGAAATAAGATAAAGACTAAATATTTGATCTCAGAGCAGTAATTTTTTAGTTTTCTCAATCTCAATGAAATAGATCATTTTGTGTGAATGCATGTGTATAATATATGTCTATATATATTATATGTGTGTTATACATTGCATGTTAATATATATTTCTTCATAAAGACACATATACATTTTTATAAAGAAGTATAATGATATTAACAAATATTTCTGTAAAAACCTGTGTAAAGTAACCAGAGAGTAAAATCTAATTGCTGTCAACTTGATCTGAGATTATAAATGGTTTCCATTTTTACCAAAATGTCAAATTATTTTTGGTGTAAGAGAGAAGGTACTCCTTGTGAACTGCCAGATTGTATACCTGACTATTAAACACTGCAAAATGTTAAAAGCAGACAAAATTCAACTTCTCATATTCATGAGAAGTATTTCCCCAACAGAAAGATGTGCAGAGTGATAATACCTTAAATTTATAAAATTTACAGTTATCAAAAGACTTTTATTATTTCCATATCCAATAGAAAAGTCTGGGTATCTTTTTAGTAGTATCATTTTACCACTGAAGAAAATGGTGATCCACGATGTTAAAAGCTTATGAAGGTAACATAACTATTAAAAATGGCAGAGACAGGAGCTAGGTTACCAAATTTCAGTCACAGTATTGTTTCACTAGGATCCTGCACTCTGATATTTATGCCTACAAAGGAATCTCTTACTTCTCATCATCTAATCCTTGAGAGAGGCTTGTGTTAACCCAAAATGAACTCATTTTATAAAATCAATAACACTATTAATGCATTGTAGGATTTTTAGTGAAATGCATTTATAAGACTAATAATTAAAGACTATTTTCATCTTAACCCATTTTTTAATAGAAAAAAACACCAAAGCAATTTATACAAATAAAATTGAATAGTGCTTGTACAAGAATCCTATATTTTATAAGACAATACTTCCTTAAAAATTTACAATCACATGTATGAAAGTAAGTTTCTAAAGTCATCCACTTCTAAATTTGTTTTTATATATGCTATTTTAATTCAAGGCAATCTTAAAAGAGAGCTGTCAGCATGTAGACTACAAACAAAATTACCATTGTTTATTACTGTGATTCTAACAGAATTATTTATAGTCAAGAAAGTATTTGTCAAAGCTCTATGAGAAATTAATATTAAGTTAATTATCAGATAATTCAAGTGGCGGCTTGGGTAGTTTATTTTGGCTTCTCATTTAAAAACATTTTAAAGATTAAAAATGTGTCACTGTATCGGACAAAATAAGTTTAGCCAAGTTTGATTGACATAAATACTGAAAATTATATTACTTTCTCAGATGAAGTTCCATGCTATCTGAAAGCTCTCTATTTTCTCATAGTGTGCTGTTATAAACAGCTTTATTCACAAGATATAATATATATATGTATACACATAGATATAGATATAAATATATATATATACATGTAGATATATATATATATTTTAAGCTTCAGAGATAAATTTCAAGTTAATGCTCAAGAAATAAACAGCTAATGCTAGTCCATGAAAGAGAGAGAAGGAGAGAGGAAAAGAGATAGCTCACTAGAGAGCGAGATCAGCAGATACTCACATAAGAAATACATTGTAGAGTATATACATTATAGGACCTTAAATCATATCCATTTTAAGATATTCAAGGCAGAACAATTGGAATATCTTTCCACAGACCAGTGTTTTAACATATAGTTAAAACATAGATATAGTTTATAGTCATTTTATATAAATTATAGTCATTTTATATAAACAGTTTGTAGCCTAGATATAGTCATTTTTCTCCTACAAAGTATAAATTCCTTTTTTCTATAAACAAAATGTACAATTATCATAAATTATATTAAGAAGTGACATTTTGACTTTGGTATAGTATACTAAAAACAAAACCTTTAATTTTGTTCATGTACAATTTAAAGCAAGTTGTTCTTCAGAACACTAGCTTTCATTTTCAATATCAAAATACATTGGGCAACACTAAAGTTAAGAATCTATGCAAATAAATAATCTTGAAAATGTTTCCTCTTTCATTTATAATTTTAGTAGTTAAATATGCTCTCCCAATGAATATAAACTTGAAACAGACAAATTCTGAATCAGAAGAATTTTACTTTGTGAGTCTCAGATCCATTAAAAGGAATTTGAGGTGAATGAAAACTTAAAGGAATTTTTTTGAAACATTGGCTTGAATACAAATGTTTTGCTTTTAACATCTTAGTAAGCCTGAATAACATATGAACAGATTTGGAATAAATTAGTAACACTTTATAAGGTCAAAAGACATATTCAAATTTGAGTTTAAAAATCTTGATCCTAAGCACTTTGTTGAGAAGTTTATCTAAAATCTTGTAAATTTACATAGCATATTGCTATAAATTTCAGTACTATGATTGTTGAGAATGGTCGTAATAAGATTTATTTTTTCTTTCAGGTAACTGACATAGATCAACCCAACTTTTTGTTCCTGTTCTTTCCAGCTGATTATGACAATAGTTTAACAGAAGTTAGCATCATATTATAAACTCCTACAGAACTACTACATTTGGTACGTATTTCCAGTTAGATTGAATTTTTACGAAATCCTAGTTTTAAAATGTTTTAAAATGTTAAACATTTTAATGTTTTAAACATTAAAACATTTAAAACATTTAATGTTTTAAACATTAAAACATTTTAAAATGTTTTAAAATGGCTTTAATGTTTACGTGTACTTCTTTAATGAATAGGTTATAGTAAAAATTTAGTTGGGTGGCTTAAATGTTGCACATTCAGCTCTATGGTTTTCATGTTCTTTTAATAAGAATTGAAAGTATGTCTTCAGAAGTTTTTGTGGGAGAAATGTAAAGGGTTAATTTTCCAGATTCATGAGAAAGTACTGAGTTGAGGGAAAGAGACATCTGAAAAAGAACAAGGTAGCAATCCTAGTCTGAAGATGTGTGTTACAGCTGTATTGCAATCTGCCCAAACAACCATGCCCTATTACCTTCATAAAACAAAAATATTCTGTGATGTGGGTAGGTATTTCCAGCAACCCTCTTGTAAATAGAAACCACCGCCCACAATGCATTGTACTCACTTTTTCTGAAATATGTGAAAGCGATGTACTATAATCACACAGAGAATGTTTGGGCGGTATCACCTAAGTGTGGGCTGGGTCCAATTTACAATGCATTTTAGATTTGTATTCATTTAAAAATAGTATGGTATTGCTTTTTGATAACACTCATAATGGAATGATTTTGCTTCCCCAGTAGGTTTTCATTTAGAACAGGAAAAGTGCTAAATTATGATAACACAAGAAAATAAAGCTAAGGTCTATTCCAGAATAGAAAATGGGTTGCTAGGCTTATTGAACTGGTCTTGTTGATCTTAAGAAAATAAATAAATCAGTAAAGAAGAACCTCTTTCAATAGAAATGCCACTTAACTTGATTTATAATGTGCAGCATTAATGGAGCTGAATCATAAAAATATCATGTGTTAGCATTGCCCTGCATTTCTCCTGGCCTTCATTAGCTTACAGGAGGCTTGGTGGAAACTTGAAAATGCTAACAGAAAATGACAGAAGTCAGTTACACTGTCCTCTGATTTTGCTTTAAAATAATAATAATAATAATAATAATAATAATAATAATAACAACAACAACAACAACAATAATAATCAAAGTTTTGGTTTAGGTGATCATTTATATGACAAAAGTGAAGAGCACCCAGTTAGTCAGAACAGCCATGCTAAGACATAGCAACCAATGTTTAAGAGAAAGAACCCCGGCTGTAAATGTGCACAATATTCCACATTATATACATGTCATTTCTGAGTACTGTTGGAACCATGCAGTGTCAAATCTATATGACAGATTGAGGTGAAAGCTGGGAAGAGGGAGCTTGTGAAAAAACAACCGTGACTGAGTGGGGCATTCTATAGTACCTGTCCTACAGGCTGTAAGTAACCAGTTTCATCACATAAAAGAGGAGGAGAACAGGGATAATTGTCTACTAATTTAATGAGCTCATTTGGTCATTGTGTTATTTAAATTGTATTCAAGTGTAACAGTGCCATCTAGCGATGAGATTCTAAACAGATCTTTCCTTACCCACCTGCGTAAGGGTAGGTTAAGTGTTTGGATATTATATTGTACTTTAACTTAATATTCTATGAAATAATAGAGCACTCCCAATATCTCTTTTAAGTGTTAAATAAATTATCCATACAGAGTAACACACAGAACAAAATAATCTCCTTTTTTCTTGTCTTTTTTATACAGCTTCCTTTTTATGTAGGAAGTTTATATTCAATAGCAAAAGATCCTGTGTCTCCATCAGTCTATGCCTCGAGTTCATAGAATCTCTGACATTTTCTCATTCAATAAATCTTTACAATCATTTCTACTGAAAGCATACATTTCATTTAATTTTTAATTTTTTAAATTTTTTTTAATTTTTAATTTTTGCTTTTCAAAAATAGTCTTCATAAAATTATGGCTAGCCAAACTATCATTACATACTTTTTTCTTTAAGTCTTCTCAGGTTTTTGCTCCAGTAGAAAGCCAGAACCTCTAGAGAATGGAGGTCAGAATTCTTCAAGATCATAATTCATATTGCCCTACAGAAATTATCATTTATCATGTAGTTATCACTCATGTAGTCCTACCAAAACTGGAAACTATTTTATAATTTTATTGGAAGAAATATAAACTTACAGTAATAGGTATTTCAATTGTAATTGCTTGCCTGAAGTTTGGGCAAAAGTGTTTTGAGAAAAAGGACTAAAATCAATGGGAATGTATTCTAGTATTGTCTTTGTTACTAGTTAATTGTGCAGACTTGATTTATAAGACAACTTCTTGGGCCTCAGTTTCTTCTGGAAAAAAGGGTGGATTGGACAAAATCATCTCTAATGTCCTTTTCAACTACAAACTTCTGAGCTGAGTCTTTTAAGTAACTCATAAATAAAATTGTTTAAAAAGTGGTAGGGAAAGCAGAGATGATCTTGTTCCAATGATTAGCCTTTGTGGGTGCACTCAATGACTTTAAACTTTGTCATTTGATATTTAAGAAAAAGCTTTTTGACAGATTTTCAAGAATACCTTTAACATACATAAATAGAGAATAGAGGGAAAGAAGGTATTCAGATATCCCAATGAAGAATATAAAATCATTACATTGAAGATATTGTGCCACATACATTTCTATATCAATTATATCTTAAAATGTTTTATGTAGACATGTGACAAAAAATAACAAAAAGGTATGGTATAAAGATGTGGCATGCCCCACTTTCTCCCAACTCAATAACTACTAATCATACTGCACTCTTTTTTAAAACCTTTCATAGCGAAAACATCTTAAATTCCAATCCTTAAATTTTAGATGACATTCCAAAATTTTGTGAACTAATACATAAGATTTTTAGAATGAAAAGAAGTGTTTCCTGCTGCCATGGAAACCTACCTATACTTTTAATTTGCATGTAGAAAATTTAAAATGCTCATATTTCAGTAACAATAGTTAAACGGGTACAGACTTTTCCTCCTTTCCGATAAATAAATTGAGAAGCCAAAATTATATTTTCTTAAAAAAACAAAGGATATTCTGTATACATAATATTTGTTTTTCTCAAAATTTTAATGCATGTCATTGACCTTTTTATCAAATGTCTATACACTTTATTTAAAGTAAATGGTAATTTTTTTATCTGTTTAAATATTACAAAAGGAAACAATTTTTAGTATATTGTAATTATTTACCTACTTATTTCCAGCAGTTGCATATTCTGATTTATCATTGTTAGTAAAATAATAGATGAATGCAAGTCGAAAGTATTTGTCATATATAGAAGTCCAGGCTAGGTTGCATAAAAAAATTGAAAAACAACAAGCAAAAGAACAGAAAAAATAAACAAGACACATATAATCTCTACTGAATGCTAGTGAGAGTAGAATTTTGAAAATTACTATTTTCAATCTCAATTAAAAGACCAAGACCAATTATTATAAAAGAATGTATACAATGTGGTCCAAGAGCAGTGCTAGCGTCTACATTTTATATCTCATAACAAATCTTTTCGTTGAAAACATTCATAAACTGAATTGTACTGTTTAAGTTCTTCATTAAGTCATTCATTAAAATCAAGGCTCTTTGGATCTTTTAAATGCTGCCCCCAATGTTCTCCACTTCCTTTTTCTTCTTTCTGGTAATTTCCCCTCCTCCCCTCTCTTTTCTTTTCTTCTCTTCCCTATACTGGCTATTCTTGAATAACTCTAGGACAATAGGTATAATTTTACTAGTAAATTATCTGGTCTTATGAATTTACTGACTTTATTATTACTTTTTTCTGAGCTACAATACTAGCGTTAAATCCATACAACCTTTACATAATAAAATAATATATATGAGAAATTTTAATTTCCTTGGAAAAAGTTATTCATCAAGGCATCATTAGATATCATCATTCCGATAGACCTGTGAACTCATAAATCTTGAAATGTTTTGTACTTGATAAGAGTTTCTTTCTGCTTTGCTATATGTCAATTTATGTCTACAAATAGTTCATAAAAATGAAAAACTTGCTAATATCAGTCCACTAACATAGTTTATAAATATTTACTGTAATCAAATTTACCCTCTAAAATCTCAGTATAAATTATAATACATCTTGAGATATTTTAAAGAATCACAGACTCTCTTTTACATGTTTATTAAATAGTACCTAATCATTGTTAACTTTTACATTTTCACCGAAACTTTTCTATGGTGATAACAACATAACTTTGATTTAAGCAATTACCAAGTAGAAAAATCAATGAAACAACTAGATTTTTTTCAACACCCTATCTCAAAACATGTTTAATTTTGTATGTGTGTATGTGTTTTTTTAAACTTGACCTCAACCGTTACTTGCCTTAACTGATAATATAGCTGCATTTTTGTGAGGCAGGTAGGTGACTAAAGTGACTGGCCCAGCTTATTTATAAAGGGTGTGCTTATACATTACTAAACTACTTAACTGATCCAGCAGAATCAGTAGAGAAATAAATTATGCATCTAATATATTTGGTTTCAAGGATGGCAAAGAAATGTGTTTACTGAACAAAATTTTCATTATTTAACCAACTATTATTTACATTATATAACCAAAGGGAAAAAATTGCAAAAATACATTTCATAAATGTGAACTACTTGGTCAAACAAGTACTTTGCCATCATCATCCTGAGATTCAATCATCTGCCAAATATCTCACGAGTAGTTCCTTTGTTTACGTGAAATAAATTTAACCAAAAACAAATATAATGAAATTGAAAATGATTTTCATACCAACAACATATAATTTCTGGAATTGTAAATTCTATTATTTAAATGGAGTGGTTTGTCAATACATTCATTTTTGTGTGTGTATGATTAACGTTTTAGGTTTGCATCTTTGAGAAACAGTAAAAAAAAAATTCACAAGGAAAAGAAGGAATTTTAGTTTTATTTTTATTTATATATTAAACATGTGTGACTTTGCATCATATTTAAATAAGACTATACTTAGAACAGCAATATTACAACAGAAAACATTTGTTCAATATTTTTGATTTTGGTTTCTGTTAGTTGATCAGATAGCCAAAAAGAATTGTCTGAAATGCAGGAGGAGACTACATTGTTAATTAATCATGACATGGACAATTCAATGGCATTATATAAGAAACAGATTGTTTAAAAAAAATAAACTTGAAAACAAAATGTTGAAACTGATTATGTTAATATTTTTTCTTTATCTGTAACTTTTTATATAATAAACTACTCTGATTTTATAGCACACATCACCATTTCTTTCACTAATGTTTTTCTAACCCCCTTTTCTTTTTTTCCTACAAAAACGAAAATAACATTTTAAAATATTAAGAGTAAACTGGATTTTTTAATAATTTTCAAGCACTGGATATATAGTATTAATAGTTTAAATATATATTATAGGTTGAAAATGTCAATAATAAAGGTTCTAGAAAAAAAATCTGTTACACAAGGTTTACATGTATATAATTTTTCACAAAAGGTATGTGATGAACCATGATTCAAATCCAAATTATCCTAGTGAATAGCTTTAAAAACATTTAATTTCTTATAATTTTCCATTGCTTTATTATGCTAATAAAACTGCTTTAGCTTAAGAATCCTTAGAATGTGTAGCCTAACATGGACGTATTTTTTATACTTTGGCTCCATCTAGTAGAGACTGAAGAAATTACTTGAAGGTAGAGACTTCCATTATTAAAGGCCTTAGAGCTGCATTTCATGGTAATGAAAATTTAAAAAATAAAATTAAGAAATAGAAAGGCAATGGCAAATACAACTTATTTACTATTTTATAGTGTGTTATTATTGGATAATATGAAGTACTATGCTATTTTGCGTATGCTGTTTTCCTAGAGTTAGTTGTTTATCACCTTAACAAAATTCAGGGTTTTGGCATCTTAAATTTTAGGGAGATGAAATGGTTTTAAATTTTGTCCCAGTACTACCTCTTCCAAGGTCCTGGTTTTATAACAGAATGAAATAAATATGACTCAGGAAAGAAGGGGAAAAAGTACTTTCACTACATCTCAAAATCACATGTGAACTAGCTGACATGTACAGATGTGAGTCATGAAAGCTTGTAAAAATTCACTTTGGCGAGGAGTAAGTATAGGCTACATTTTAGTGATAAGGAAGCATAAGAAGATGACAAAGTTTATGACATTACAGTATTTAAGAACTTTGGATTTTCATATAAAATATATTTTTCTTCTCTTTTTTTTTTTCATTATTATTATTATTGTTTCCTTTTTGAAGGTCACACCTATCCCTTGACTGGTAAGACTATAATACCTGCAACAGGATGTATGTTTTCTATAATTGCTTTAAACAGGTACATACCAGTGCGCTAATCAAAATGACCATTCAATCTAAACAGAAAACTATTCCAGGAGAACATGTAGTGTTTAACAAACAAATCCTTAAGCTCGTGAAGAAGTGGATAATTTAAAGTAGCTAATAGGAATGACAATAATAGTTACACTGCTTCCGATCTAGTTGCCTATAAGAAAGCCTCTGTAGATTTACTCCCTGAAATAAACTTTCTACAGGGGCAGCTAAACTAACCTGTAACACAGCCAATACAATCATTGCTGACACTTTCAATATCAACACTGATCACTGCCACTCCAATCAGTTGTATCATGAGCAGCCATTGATTGAAAATGGCTAAATTGATTGGGTCATCATGAAATGGTCCAACTGGTCAGTGCCTATACATATGGACATACTTTGCTTACTGGTGGGAAGCTTAGTGAATTTCAGAGATGTGATTAGTGAACCGGTTTGACTATTTAAAATTGCAATGCAGTCTCCTGAGTATTGAGAAGGTCAATTCTTTTATAAAGAAAACTTTGAAAAATATAGTGGCTACATGAAGTTATGCCACTCTCCATTTGATTTTTTTGAATGGCTTTTTAAGAAAACAAACTGTTTTAATTTAGAATCTTTTGAGATTTACATAAGAATTATGAAGAAAGTAAAGTCCTGCCTAAAGACATACTCTACGCCTAATTTCTCCTGTTGCCTTAATAGTGTACTCTTGTCACAATTAATGAACCAATTTGACATATTATTATTAACTACAGTCCATTCTTGATTAGACTTCCTTAGTTTTCACTTAACGTCTTTTTTCTGTTCCAGGATCCTATTGACTCACCTTATCTTCTTAGGCTTATCCTGGCTATGCCCCTTTCACAGGCTTTCTTTGTTTTAGATAGCCTTGACAATATTCAGGAGTACTGGTGAGGTGTTTTGTAGAATGGCTCTCAATTGGGATCTGTCTGATGTTTTTCTCATGATTGAACTGGGGCTATGTATTCTTGTGAGTAACATCAGAGAGATAAAGTGCTATTTTCATCGCATCATTCCAAGAGTACACACTATCAACATGACTTATCACTATTGATGTTGACATGATCATGTTGCTGAGGAAATGTTTGTCAGCCTTCTTGACTCCAAAGTTGCCCCTTCTTTTCATACTGTCCTCTTTGGAAGGGAGTCTCAATGCACAACCCACACCTAATGAGTGTGGAGGTAAGTGCCCCCTCCTTGAGGCTAGGGTATCTATATAAATAATTTGGAATTCTTTTGTATAAGTTATTTGTCTTTTCTACCCAATTAATTTATTTATTAAAATATTTATATCAGTATCGGCTCATGGATAATTATTTTCTTCAATTTGAACTTTAAGTTGTAAAACTATAAGGGATAAACACTAATTGGTTATAAAATTGTAAACATAGTAAACACTTAGCAAGATAAGTTTTGCAGAGATGTAAAAATACGTAAGATTTTTATAATTTGGAATATTTTTCTGAATATTAAATAGAATTCACAAAACAATAACTCAGTTGATAAAATGTGTCCTACTTTAAATTGTTATTTAAAAATCTATTGAATCATCAAGTTACGTTTTATTAAAAAGTATTCTTCCATTCTTCATCAGTGGTATCTATGATATTTTTTCAGTTTTTACATTTTTTTTAGATTTTGATACCACTAAATTTTCTCTAAGATGTAATAAATGAAATAATTTATTTTGGCAGGGTAACATATAAAAGCATATAGGTCATTTAAATTTACAGTAGCCTGCCTTAAATAATTGACAGCACCTAAGTAAAAAATACCTTTGAAGTATATCAGAATGAAAGAGGAAAGACATTTTAAATAAAACATTTCCAAATAAAATATCCAGTTGTACTGTTTTAGTACTCAAAACTGATAATATTGAATAAACATTTCTTTTTGTCACTGTAAAAATAACATGCGTATATAAACAATAACCCATAACAATGCAGAATTCAATAAAACAAAATAAAAGGTCTTCCATTCTTAGTTCCTTTTTCTAATGTTAATATTTTATATCATTTCTGGTTTTAGTACTTCTATAGCTTTTCATCAAATTCTTAAAACTAATGTAAATGTACTTCTGGCTAAATCTAAGGTAGATAAGTTATATTGCTTTATATTATGAAGATTAATGAATTAAGCATATTTATACTGTCTCCTCCCTTTGGTTCATGCAGACATATAATTTCCTTATTTATTAGTTTTTCCCAATGAATAAGAAAGTTAAACATGCTTTTCTGAACTGGCAACTTTAATCTGTTTGATTTCCACTATGGTAGCCAAGGATCTGTCCCACCTGTATTTCACCTGTTGGACTCTCACCATTTGACTGTTTTCAGATATGCAATTATATTAGACTTCAAGATTTTAGCATTTTATTATTTGTCTAAAAATATAGGCAAACCTTCAATAACTTATGTTTATATATTTATTATACTAATTAAAAATGAATGAAGCACATACAATATACAATATAATGTACAATATAAAGATCATTTGATTATTATTTACAGAAATAACAAATACTGTTTTATGCTTAAAACAATGAAACATAATCTTGTCCTTAAATATATGTCATTCAAAAGAGAAAGTTTTAGGTATTATGTTCAAGTGAATTCTTAAGCCCTAATAATTGAATAAAAGCACACTATATTTTTACTTGCTTTATAATAATATGTTCTTATTGTAAAACTTTTCATTTTAGTTCAAGTTCCTTATTCTCTTTATTTTTTTGGTGTGTGACTGAGTAGGCATAGGAAAACCTTT
Source organism: Rhinolophus hipposideros (assembly GCF_964194185.1). Classification (NCBI taxonomy): domain Eukaryota; kingdom Metazoa; phylum Chordata; class Mammalia; order Chiroptera; family Rhinolophidae; genus Rhinolophus; species Rhinolophus hipposideros. The sequence goes on along the minus strand of NC_138052.1, from coordinate 34,814,944 downwards.
AATTTTTGTGTGTGTTTTTTTTAAACCATCTATAGTAACCAAATCTTAAAGTATCTTCTGCATGGGCCTGTCTAAATTTTTATTCAAACTGGCACCAAATATTTTTATGTACATCAATATCTTTATACCTGTCTAGTCTTTTAGGAAAAACCCTCAGTTCATAAAGGAAATAGGTAAAAAATCACTTACACATTTTTTGATCATAAATGACTATCGCTCATAAATAACATTACTATTTTGTATATATATTTTATATATTCTGATTTCGTATGCTGAGAATGAACGATAGATATTGATATGGAAGTATCAATAGATGGGTATAAAATGACAATTAAGAAGATTCTGGGAAGATAGAGGCAGTGGTAGCACCGTCCTAGAATCTTTCTGAATTCAAACACATGTACACTCACATACACCCACACAGAGACACAAACAGACATGCAGTTACACAGATAGAGAGGGGAGAAAAGAACATATAGATACAAAACCTAAAGAATATCGACTTTTACAACACACTAGGTGTCAAGATTTCCCCAGGACTGCCCTTTCTATCACCACCAAATAAATAGGTAGGACAAATCGTAAACAGTCACAAGACCATACATCAGAAAAATTATTTGCAGTTGACTAAATAGATGGAAAGCAGAAGAGCTAGAAAGAGAAAGGCTAGTTTAGTCTCCTTTGGGAGGGATGATTGAAACAATGAGAGACAGATTAGGATAGTGACAGGGGAAATGGGTATGGGAAAGAACAAAATAAGCACTTGGTAAATGTTTAATAACTTTTAAAAAGTACAGTGTACAATTTCCATCTAATTGAACAAAAGAGGTAAGAAAGATTGAAGAAAGAACACCAATCGACCATTTCAGTTGGCCCCATTACAGAAAAGAAATATTTTGGCAGGAAATGCTTCCTCAGTAAAGCAAAGCCCATCAGATTCAGTGAAACATTTCTGTTAATAACTTGTCAAAGGGAAACGATGTGGATGTTAGTTATCCATGCCAACATGTGCCAGCTTCTCACTTCTCAGAATATTTTGCCAAGGTATAGATGTAGAATGATTTCAGACTTTCACAGGCAATGAAAAATAGACTAAAATAAGAATTTTAAAAATTTAAGCTACCACACTGTTATCTGAATATTAAATTCAGAATCATTCAGCTTATTTCATCTATAACATTTTACCAGTTGTTTTTAATTGATATGCAGTGCATTCATTCATTTAATGAACAATTATCAACTTTTTTTTAATTAGTCTATATTGTGCTTGGCAGTAGGAATCTATCCTGTGCAACTTGTGCTAATTAGAATATAGTACTTTTTAAAAAATAAAATATTTTACTGCCATCTACTGGCGTAAGGTTATAATAACTCTAGAAATCTAAAATATGAATGTGAATGTTGAATCATGGAGCTATTCCAAGCTGAACTCACACATCGGAAGCTTCAGTCCTGATAGCGATGCATGCATAAATGAAGGACTATTTATTAGTAAATGTATTTTTATATTTCCGACAACCAGAGTCATGTAACGCCACTTACAGATTTAATTCTAATCCAAGAAAGAGCTTCCTATTACCCTATTTGATTAGGTGTTTATTCATGGTGCATTCATTTATAGCCAAGGAACAAAGTCACATGGTAAGAACATGGTTGTAGGGGCCCAATCCTATTTGAAGCGTAAGTGTTGAACAAAAACAAAAGAAAAAAAATTAAGAAAAATAAAACCGTGATTTGGGGAATGGAGTCTGGAACAAATTAAGTGATGGCAAACAGAGTCCCACTATTGAGCTAGCACTCCACTAATACCTGCGGCTTATGACCAGGGGTAGTGCTAGGCATCGGCATCGAGCTGAGACCATAGAGGAGGGTCAAGTCAACATACCCTGAGGATTGTAAGGATGTTTTTTTTTTTACCCACTGACTCAGTGCTTTCAGACTTATAAAGTGCTGGACAACTTTTCTCAAATACAATTATATTTAAGAGCCCATTCAAATAGATAAGTTTCTGGGTAAAGAAGAGGTAGAATAGTATAGCAAATCCTTGTCTTTTCACTTTACTTTCCGCTGCCCACCCCATGTGGAAACTCCACTTGTCCTGAGGCACTCAGTTTGCTCCAAAATATAGCTTGGAATCTATGGCAGACCTCTTTTTTTTTTTTTTTTTCCTTTGGATTACCTTTGCTCAACCAATGTATTTATAGCTTATATTTTCTACAGAAAAGTCATGAACATTTGTTTGTAAAACAGTCTCCAAAATATGCACAAATTTTCATACAATATCTGTTTTTTCCTAGAACAGAGAATCTATGACACGACTATTTGAATTGAATGCATAGACATCAGATATGAGAGAAAAAAAGTTGAAAGATTCCAAAGAAGATTTAAAATTATAATTGAGTATGTAAATAGAAATAATCCTGCAAATTAGTATATTAACACCATATTGGTAATTTAGCACACTAATACTTCATCAGTATATTTTGATTATATTTACATTGCTGTGGAATGTAATCACTTAGGCAGAATTCTCATCTCTTCATTGAAGGAAGTAAGGAATTTATCTATTCTATAATTCCGAACTGAGGTTCCTTTTGAAAGTTTTAAAAAGTCAAAGTTATATCCCTACAGAAGCAGAAGAGGGAAATGTTGATGAGAGAAGAAAGATGAATTGTGGCTCATAGGTAAGAAATAATGTGATTATAATTCAATGTAGGAAGAAAGGAGACATAATTGAGTATGGAGTGATCTAAAAAATATCATAGAGTGGTAAAGTTAAAATGAGAAAACATCTCTTTAAGTTTGCCCAGTTCCAAACCTAGAAGAGTCTTGGTTCTGTTCGAGTATATTTAACCATATATGCAAGTCAAACATCATTCACATTTCTTTTTGTCACACTCACCATTGAAAAGGAATCACAGCTGGAGCCTCATTTTTGCCTTATATTTATTTCACACATCTGTGTATTACCAAGTCCAATTTATTGGAATTAACTTAATATAGCTATGAGGTTGATATTTCCCACATGTAAGAAAGTGAAAGTTACAGATAACAAAGATCTGTTAACTACAAGGTCACGATGGAACATGGATCCAAGTATCTCGATGGCAAAACTCTAAGTCCTTAAATAATACCAAAATCTTATTATCTGCCTTCTCTGACAGTCAGTGACGTTTAGGACGTCTCTATTATTCCATGCAGAGTGTTTGCATCTATGTGTGCATGTAAATACCTGTGTGTGTGTATATGTATATACATGTGCATACACACACACTCACAAATCTCATTTAGAGAAAAGTCTTATTTTTAAGCCTTAGAATGTCTTCCATATATTCTTGAATTGGCTGAGTACTCTAAGGAACTTCTTTGGGAGTTGTATTTCTCTTTATATAACTATTTAATTGTAACTTTTACGTTAATTTTTGAGTAGAAAAGGTTTGTTAGAGATGTACTGGAAATGAAGAAAGAAGACAAGTGACGTGGTTACTCAGGGAAGAAGGATTCCAGTGGAAGAAAATAAACATTTAAAAGAGATGTTTATGAATGTAGATGTGTGAAGTGCAATGCAACCACTCCTTCCTCATTTATTCAATAAAATATTCTTATTCTTGATATAATACATTAAAGAGTTCAATCTATGTTAAGTAGGAGACAGTAAAGGTTCTCATTTTTTCCAGGAACAAAGACTGACCAAGGGCAAAGTATCATGCTTAAGATACTATCTATCTATCTATCTATCTATCTATCTATCTATCTATCTATCTATCTATCCATCCATCCATCCATCCATCCATCCATCCATCCATCCATCCATCCATCCATCATCCACATATCCATCTATCTTTTAAATTATTTTAGGAAGCAGAAAAAGATAAATACTAAAAAGTCAAACACAATACGAGGTAAAATCATAGAGATTTTTAAACAGGAAACTAAAACTGTGAATGCTTTCTCTCAACTGGATAAAATTTATAAAAAAATCAGAATCAAAACTATGAAAAACTACCAATGAATTTTAATTATGAGCAATTTAACATTTAGACATACAATACTGTCCACAATATTTTACTATTTCTTCACTAATTTATACTTATCATAAAATAAGCCGTTCTCTCTTATTTCTGTAAGTCACAGAAACTGGTAATTTGTACCTTAGGGAATGTAAGATTTTTAAGTTAGGTTATGTCAATAACTACTAGGAAAACGAATATGCTTACAAATGTATTACAAATGTTATAATACACATGGAAAGTTTGTACACATTTCAGATGAAAGAAAATGTAAAAAAAAATAGATGCAATGTTTGAATTATTTTTGGTATTAATTCTACAAGTTATTTTCACTATTATTAAAATGCTGATATGTTAACACTTTAAGTGTCTCAAATGTGCATTTAATTTAGATTTAATCACACAAGTTTGCTTATGAAAACTAAGTCAATTATTGAAAACATTTTCCAAAGTTTAGCAATTATTTAAGAGCTGCATTTAATATAAAGTAATTAGTTCAAATGGCATGTTCATAAAAGCAGATTTAGAACAACTTCACATATTGGTATGAAAGGGAAATGTTTAATTCCAATATTGCTAAAAATATTCAGATTTATTTGTTCTAGCAGGCATTTTATTTTCAACAAAGGAACAAATACATATATTCAATTTGATTTTATTAATAACACTACCAAGATGTAAAGTCACCATATTTATTGGTAGAATTTTAGATACAATAAGAATGTCAAAATTAATAGAATGGTATAAAAATTTAACGTTCTTATTTATGTCATTAACTTTCTTACTGAAATAATATTATATATGTAAAAGAGTGTAGTTTATGCACATGTACATATTATATAATGTGAAGAAACAAAATTAAAACATCATGATTCAGTTTACAAATTAGAGCACCACAAAGTTGAATCCCCCTGTGCTCATTCACTAATCTAATCGCCCACCCTTCTTTCCAGAAGAAACTGCTATTCTGAAGTTTGGGTTATTCGTTCCCTTGTTTTAAAACAAACATATTGACACATTTAACTACCATACTATTTGGTTTTGCCTTGTTTTAAACTATGTATATAATACAATAAATATATTTATATATAAAATAAATGTTCTGCTACATACATATTCAAGTATTTATTCCTACCCTTTTAAGAAATTTTGGTTAATATCTTTTTTCTTTTATGAACAAAGCTGTTATTAAAATTCTTGTACACATTGCCTATCACATATGTGTAAGAGCCTTTACACGATTTACCTGTGAGCAAAATACTTAGTCATGGGATAGGTACATATTTGATTTTAGTAGTAAATACCCAACTGTTTTTCAAAGTGGTTGCACTAGCAAAGATTTGTAAGAATTTTCATCATTTTTTTATTGCTATCTTACTTGGTAATGGCAGACATTCTTTTTCTTTAATTTTGTAAGAATACAATCACAACTCACCGTAGTTCTGTTTTCATTTTAATGGTTACTAATAAAGTTGAGCAGTTTTTCTATTTTAAAAAACATATATATTTTCCACTTCTTTGATATGCTTCTTTATGTCTTTTCCCCATTTCAGTACTGTGCATGTCTTTTTCTTATTAATTTTAGAACCTCTTTATATATGTACTTAATATGACTTTTTTTTATATATGTAGTACAAGTCTTTTCCGTCTTTTCCTGATGTATAACTTTTCTAAGAATGTTGCTTACTTTTTTTTAGTTAGATAATGTGTTTTACAAGGTAGTACTATTTTTTAAATATATTTGTTGCTTTTTAAACATGTGTAAGTTTATTTACCTAAATATTCTAAATTAACTTGCAAGAAATGCATATTTACATTTGTTGGGAGAAATATTATATATATATATGTGTCTTTGGTCAAGTATTGTGTTTAGAAATACCTTCCATAGCCTTACAGTTGTGGTTTTTGTTTTGTTTTGTTTTACATTATTTATGAAACACACACACACACACACATATACATGTACACACACACACACATATGTATAATAGTCTCTCTCTCTCTCTCTCTCTTTTTAAAAAAAATTGAGGAACAGTGTGTTTCTCCAGGGCCTATCAGCTCCAAGTCATTGTCCTTCAATCTAGTTGTGGAGGGCACAGCTCAGCTCCACGTCCAGTTGCTGTTTTCAATCTTTAGTTGCACGGGACGCAGCCCACTATTCCATGTGGGAATTGAAATGGCAACCTTATTAAGGGCTTGCGTTCTAATGAACTGAGCCATCCGGCCACCCCAAGAGTTTGCCATTTTCTTTTTGTAATTCTGTATATATAATATTACTTATGTAACATATGCATAATAAATTATATAAATTTAATTTGTAAAATTAATTTGGTACCAAAATAATACCTGCAGCCCTATTTTTCTGAACTGGTCAAATTAACGATGAAGTTTATATTGAAAACAAAAGAAAAGCAAACAAGTATAACCAATAAAACTCTGCAATGGAAATGCAATAAAGGGGACTTGAACACCTCCCAACAACTGTAAACATAGCATAAGGGCTCAATAATTTTAAAAGCATAGTACTTTTACATTGACCAGACCCAAATTTTTAAAAATCTAGAAATAGAGTCTAACATGAATGGACGTTAAGTAAATGATGAAAGTGTCACGTCTAATCTATGGGAGAAAGTTAAGATTATAATAAAGGATATCTGAATTACTAGTTAGCCATCAGAGAAATGATAATGATAATTTTAAAATCTCATTTCACACACCAGGATTTATGAGTCAATCAAAGTTCTACATGTAAAAAGAAAATTAAAATAAAAACAAAAACAAAAGCAGAAAAACAACTGAAAATAAATCTGAATTAATTTCTTTGTATCCTTCGAATTGGACAGTTTTTGTTACTTGTGCTATAAAAGCCATAAATGAAAGGATGTATCTACCAAATTACACAAAAATTAAAAAGACACCCTTAGTCAGAAAAAAAGAGGACAATGGAAAATTGTGTGTGTGTGTGTATTTGCTCTAAGATATGTGCTAAATCTTGCTTATTGTGTTTTGTCTGACAATTTTTTACTCTGTGTTTATATTCCTTAGACTAGGTGTCCTTAATGAAGCAACTAAACGAATATTTGCTTGCCCTCCACCATAAGTAACTGTAAAATGAGACAAAATATATGAAACAACTATTTCAGACATTATGACTTAGTGTATTACGTTACTTTGCTTGTAAGAGCTTTTGGGGTCTGGCCTCAGGTAGGTAACCTTTAAAGGACTGAAGGAATCCTAATTGGTTAAAGGAAAGTTGAACTGTGAATATTTGCAAAAACGGCCTCAATTGAACCTATAACTATGGGACATTTAGAAGCTGGGATAACTTTTAATGTTTATCCAAATTTTGGTAAGAGTGCCAGTATTTTGTAGCCCTGTACTGTTGTAAGATGTCCACAGGAAGAAACATAACATTGGGTGGGGTGTCTCAAGTCAACGGCATTACCTGTAGGATACTTTAGCAGACAAAATTCCTATTAGCTGGTGGGGATGAGAGCCTCAATCATTGTTATGTGCTGAATTGTATCTTTTCCAAATTCATATTTTGAAGTCCTCACCCTGAGTACCTCAGAATGTGATTTTATTTTGAAATAGTCCCTTTAAAGAGATGATTGAGGTAAGATGACATATTTAGGGTGGGCCCTAATCCACTCTTACTAAAGTCCTTTTAAGATAAAATTTCAACACAAAAAGAGATATCAGGGGCATGTGCACACACAGAGGAAAGACTATGTGAGGATACAGTGAGAAAGTGGCCATCTGCAAGCTACGGAGAGAGGCCGCAAAAGAAATAAAACATGCTGATACTTTGATCTCGAACGTCTGGCCTTCAGAACTACGAGAAAATGCATTTCTTATGTTTAAGCCACATAATCTATGGTATTTTGTTATGACAGCTCTAGACAACTAATTAAATCATAACAGAGGATCTAGGTAGAACGCCACAGAAATTACTACAACCAACCCATTGCCCTACTTTTATCGGCTTATTTTGTGTAGAAAGTTTACCCCAACTGTAAAGAGTTTCTCCAGAGTTCTAGTTATCTCCCCACCCTGAGAAACTTAAAAGAGAAGGTTTAATGAGATGAATCACAGGCCAAGAGCTGCAGCTAATCTAGGGGCTACAACTGGTATCATTGCCTTCTCCGCTATATAACTATTTTATTTTTTATTTATTTTTGAATATTAAAAAAATAATTACAGTTGACATGCAATATTATCTTAGTTTCAGATTTACAGCATAGTATTAGACCTTTATATAACTTACAAGGTGATTACCCTAATAAATCTAGTATATGACATGATACACAGTTGTTAAAATATTGTTGATTATATCCTTTATACTATAGCCTACATCCCCATGACTATTTTGTAAATACTCATTTGTGCTTCTTAATCACTTCCCCTTTTCACCCATTCTCCCAATCACCCTCTCACCTAGCAACCATCAAAATATCCTCTGTATCTATGAGTTTAATTTTATTGTGTTTGTTTATTTTGTTCTTTAGGTTCCATATGTAAGTGAAATCATATGGCATTTGTCTTTCTCTCTCAGACTGACTCCACTCAGCATAATACCCTGTAGGTCCACCCATGTTCTTGAAGATGGCAAGATTTTATTCTTTTTTATGGCTAAGTAATCTTCCATTGTATATATGTACCACCTCTTCTTTATCCATTTATCAATTTATACACACCCAGGTTGCCGCCACAGCTTGTAAATAATGTACAATAAACATATGGATGCACATGAAACCCAAAAATAGTGTGTGTGTTTCTTTAGATAAATACTCAGAAGTAGGATTACTGGTTCCTTCTTTGTCTCTTGTTATAACTTTTGTTTTAAAGTCTATTTTGTCTGGTATAAATATTGCTACTCCAGTTTTTTTTTTCGTTTTTTTCATTTCCATATTCATGAAATAACTTTTGCCATCCTTTTGCTTTCAGTCTATGTGTGTCTTTCAATATGAAGTGAGTCTCTTTTAGACAGTATATGTAAGGTTTTTTTTTTTTTTTCTTTTATCCATTTAGTCACCCTATGTTTTTGATGGGGGCATTTAATCCACCTACATTGAAAGCAATTGTTGATAGATATGTAGTTAATGTCATTTTATTATTCACACTTTTGATCTTTTTTTTCCATCTCAAGGACATCTCTCTAACATTCCTCCTAATACTGGTTTGGTGATGATGACTTCAGCTTTTTCATGTCTGGGAAGCTCTTTATCTGTCCTTTGATTTTAAATGATAGTCTTGCTGGATAGAGTAATTTTGGTTTAATCTAGATCCTTGCTTTTCATCATGTTGAATATTTTGTGCCAATCCATTCTGGCCTGCTATCTCTCTATTGAAGTTCTCACTAAATTCCTTGAGCATTCTTATAACCATTGTTTTGAACTCTGTATCAGGTGGGTTCCGTGCCTTCATTTCGTTTAGTTCTTTGTCTGGAGTTTTCTCCTGTTCTATTTGGGATTATTTCTTTGTTTCTTCATTTTGGCTGCCTCTCTGTCTTTGTTTCCATGTATTAGATAGATCCGCTACATGTCCTAGTCTTAGCTGTGTGGCCTTTCATAGCAGGGGCCCTGTGGGGCCCTGGCACAGTGTCTGTCTCTGGTCACCTGCTCCAGGTGCTCCAAGAATGTCCCTTGTGTAGGGTGTGTGTGTCCTCCTGTTATAGTTGAGACTTGATTGCTGTTGGCACATCTGTGCATGGCATTGGCCCTCAGGCTGATTGACCACATCCACAGCTTACAGACTGCTGTGCAAGGGGCTTACCCCACTGAGTGGGATTTTCCCCGGTGGGCTCTCGTGCCTGTTGTGACCTCCTTTTGTGTGTGCCACTTGCAGGGCTAATGGGTGGTGCTCTGCTCTGGTCTGAAGCCAACCTCTAAGTTTGTTGGCTCTGAAGCCTCTTGAAAAGGCTTCTGGTGTAGGCACAAATCACTGACTACCTGTGACCATCTGGGGACTACCTCGTAAGAGTTAGAGAGCTATCCGTGGTTGTTTGCTGCCTGTGCTAAAGTTAGAGGCACACACGAGAGTCCATGCTGCAAAATGAGGACAGCTGCCACCAGTACTGGGCCTGGGGTAGTTTTGCAAAAACCAGGACACTCCAAAACCTGCTGCTGCCACCTGCCAGCTCTTTTAAGGTTCAGCCAGTAACAAAGCCTCGTGTGGTGAGTTGGGTGAGGCATGGTCTTAGGGACTCACTAGAGTTGAATGAGTTTTGGTCACCAGGTTAATGTAGATTCTGCTTTGGTGCCTGTGCTGAGCCTGGAGCTACTCAGCAAAAGTCTCAGAGCACATGGAAGCCAGTTGCCACCCATCTGGGGCCTCCAGTCCCACAAAATTTTCCAAGAAAGAGTGCAGTGTCGGCTGGGCTGGCTGGCTGCTTGTGAGAAGGTACCTCCAGCCTTGGATTGAGTTGGGTATGGTAGAGTCCCAGTGAGTCAGCAGGGCAAAGCTGCAAAGCCATGTGGCCAATCAGATTCAGATTTTGCCATAAGTGTAGGGGGTGGACTCAATGCAGGAAAGATGGCACCTGCCTGCAGGCTGCATAGCTGCATAGGAGGAAGATTTTACACAATGCTGACTGTCCTCCAGCCATTGCCCTGAAGCCACACATCTCAGCCTGCCCCCCTGTATGCCTCCAACACCCCCCTCACTCAGGTCACTGTCCCTACACCGGAGCCCAAGGTGAATGCCTGAGAGTGAGTGAGTTTGTGTGCAGGCTCTTTAAGAGAACGATTGGGTTTCCCACCCCATCTGTTCCACCCAAACTGTCAGAATCCCCACTATTTTTTCACAGCTAAATGTTGTGGGTCTCCTCTTCCTGGCACTAGTACTCTGGGCTGGGGACCCTATTTGGGGGGCTGGGGTTCCTCTCTCCTCTGGGGCAACTTCTGTGGCTGAGCTATCCCTCCTGATTCTCATCAGCCACATGCAGGTGTGGGACCTGTTCTGTGTTTCCACCCCTCATTTTTGAAGTGGATTTTTTCTGTATATCCTTAATTATAGGAATTCTGTTCCGCTAGACTTCAGGTGATTCTCAGTAATTATTGTGCAGTTTAATTGATCTTTTGATATGGTTCTGAGAGGAGGCAAGCACAGCACTTACCTACTCCACCATCTTGACTGGAAGCTGCACCGTATGCCTATTTTACATTCCCTCACTCTCAGCTTCCATCTCTGTTTATCTCTATGGCTTATTTAGTGAGGACCTGTTGAGCTATGTGCTTGCCAAATATTTTCAAGTACTTTGCTCAGATGTTTTTATCTAGAATCAAGAGTCCCATTTCTTGTGGTTGAGAGCCCACTCTCCAACAAACTGAGCCATCTGAGAGGCAGCTCAGCTCAAGGTGCCGTGTTCAATTTTAGTTGCAGGGGGCAGAGCCCACCATCCCTTTTGGGATTTGAGGAGTTGAACCGGCAACCTTGTGGTTGAGAGCCCACTGGCCCAGGTGGGAATCAAACCAGCAGCCTTCAGAGTTAGAAGCACGGAGCTCCAAACACCTGAGCCACCAGGAGCTGAGTGTGCCCTCCACAACTAAGATTGAAGGGACAACAGCTTGACTTGGAAAAAAAGTCCTGGAAGTACACACTATTCCCCAATAAAGTCCTGTCCCCCTTCCCTAATAATAATAATAAAAAAAAGTCCCATTTCTTTCCAATTAGGTCATTGATTTTAGCATACAATCTTGTTGGAATTGAACATCAGCCTTCTCTGTAGCTTTGCTATCATTATTAGTGCTGGGACTGATTATCACCTTTTTCTGCCCTCTTGCTGCAGCAAATAAGTCCCAGTATATGCAGCCAAAAAGACCCTCTGGCTTTCACACTTCACCTTAAATTGGTGATTAATTACCATCTTTCATTGTTTTTCTCCAATGCATGATTATTCCCATCCAATTTCATAATCCTTTTAATTATGATTTCCCCCAAATGTCTCAAATACTGGAGGTAGTGCACCCACAAATGCATTCATTCTGATTAGTATTCTAGCACAATTCACCACCAATGTAAGTTTTAACAATTACACTGCTGTAGTATGCCACAGCTGTCAGTATTCTACCTGTAATTAGAGTCCTCATTGATAGGAGACCAGTGAATGATCCATTTTAAATTCCATTCTGCTTTCTAGGATCAATTCTATTACTAACTCTTAGGTTAGGTTCTTTTGGAAATAGACTCTGAAGTAGAAATTTGGATACCTGGACTCTTGGGATAAGTATCTATAAGGAGTGAGAGAAGTAGAGTTGGATAGTAGAACTGCCAAACAGATGCAAAATCTTCAACTGATGCAATGGTGAGCTTTAGAGCTCAGATTGCCTTTGGGATTTGTCTTATTCAAAGCAAGGATATTGGGCCTGTCTACTTGTCACTGGATGAGGTCTGTCTCAGGGAAACAATGCAACCTTAAGAAAGACAGCAACTTTTGGCCAGGAGAATTTCAGTGGCATATATAGCATCCTTTACATGTAGGAAGTGATTACATAGATGTAATAATTGTGCCATGATTCATTTACTGTACACTTAATGCTTTTGAAATTTCATAATTCCATTTCACTTGCCTAATGTGCAATGTTTTGTTTGGTTATGTCAGTTGAATGAATGAATAACTGCATGTAGTTCTATAATTTGTTACTTTGGACTTGTTAACTCTTTGTATTTGTTCTTGAATTACCAAAAAGTATCAAAAAATAGAACTATCTGATTATATACTGCCTTCTACTGATATACATACATACACATCTATATAACTGTTAATTTTTTCGAGGATAGTATTTCTGGACATACCTTAATATTTATTACTCATTTTCTCTTTCTTCTCTTGGTGATTTATGCCTTGTTGAAAAACACTGACGAGAGAGATGCAAGGGGAAGCATCCCTCAAAAATCTGCCTTGTGCATATTAGCATACTGCCATAATTCATGTGGAGACATCCTGTTTTCTTTAAAGTATAAAATGTGAGACTTTCAAAAGTGATCTGTAAAGCTAAGTTGATCTGAATGAAAAATAACAAAAATTGGTAGTTATAAACTTGTAGAGCAAAGAGGAAAAACATTCCAGGAGAAAAAAGGAAGACCAAGAATATGGCATTAGAGAGAGCATGGGTTTATCACATTTCATAAACAATTTTCTATAGCGAAAAAGTGGACAATGAACTTTATGGGAATAATAATTAACATTTTATTTTATGATGGTCCCTTAAATGTGCAAGATTACAATTTCTATACATTATAACAAGTCAAGCAAAATATTCTGCTTACAAAAAAATGTAATCTTTTAAGAGAAATAGTGGAATCATGTGATGTAAATGACACCAGATTGGCAAAAGGTGTAACTCAGAACAGGTACTAAGAATTCTGCAGTAACAGGCATTGAACACAGACAATTTATAATAAATATAAGATTATTTGAGAGACTTCAAAACTATTTGAAAAGGGATTAAATAAATGGTGATGGAAGGAGAACTGACTCTGGGTGGTGAACATATAATGTGGTATATGGATGATGTATTACCGAATTGTATACCTGAAACCTATGTAACTTTATTAACCATTGTCACCCTAATAACATTTATTTAAAAACAAAACAAAACAAAACAAAACAAAACTATTTGAAATAAAACATGAAGCTATCAGATTAGATAATGATGTTAGATTTTTTTCTTCCAGAGAGCAATATGGATGTATGGGGTGATAATGATGATTTAACATGGTTTCCAAGAAGACATTTTTATGCTGATGTCCCCCCACCCTTTTAAAAAAATGACGCTGATTTTATATTTCTAAACCTAAAATGTTGAAGTTAAATTCTGGCTTGGGTCTAAAATCAGGTAGTATGTTTTCATTACACAACCAACATTTTTGGTTGTATAATATTAACATGGTATCTAAATATACAAAAAAAATCACTTATAACTCAACTCTTGTAATACATTGAGCTTTGTTTTATGTGTCTTTTTGTCTTATTCCATAAGCCTTTATACTTTTCTATACTTTTTTTTACATATTTTTTATCTCACTCCTTTTTTTGAATTCAAGTTTCCATTATAACATTATTTGGAGGGAGAAAAAAGGAGGAGACAATTCTTTACATCTAATTCAGACCCAAAAAAGTTTGCAATAGTCAAATTTCGAGGCTTCACTCCCACCTTTGAGAAAACTGAATATTTCATGTTAAATATTTTGAAGAAATTTTCTGGCCTACAATCTACTGTTCAGTAATAATGGGGGACCAATTGAGGTTTGTCACAGAAAAAAGGGGATATTCATAAGTTTGAGTTTAATACATTTATTTTTACAAAGTACTTTTAAAAAAAATATTGGGGTGACAATGGTTAGTAAAGTCACATAGGTTTCAGGTGTACAATTCTGTATTACATCATCTATATATCACATTGTGTGTTCACAACCCAGAGTCAGTTCTCCTTCCATCACCATATATTTGATCCCTTTTACCCTCATCTCTCACCTTCTCCACCCTTATCCTCTGATAACCACTAAACTATAGTCTGTGTCTATGAGTTTTTGTTTCTTTATTTGTTTGTCTTGGTCCTTTGTTGTTTTCAGTTTTATATCCTACATATCAGTGCTTTTGCAGGATACTGATTAAAGCATGAAAACCTTTGCAAGAGTTTTGCTACGTAGAATCTGTGAAGAAAATTATTGGAATACGGGACAAGTCCACTAAATCTGTGTTGTAAAGGCTTATTTCGTTGAAGGAAATTATTTAGTAGTTTGTAGAAGTTTGATGCACCGGGGATCTTGGGGGTAATAGAACCTTTGACAGAGATCTAGGAAGTAGCAAATATAAGCATCTGAGTAGAGTGACGCTGCCCAGGAGGGATTTGGTTTATAGAAATTAAAAGAGACTCAGAACCACAAAATTTTAGAGAAAGAAATCTTGAAGAAATTAAGTTTTCTCTGACAGAGGTTTTGTTTACATAGGTTATTGTGGGGACAGAGCCCCAGAAAGCAGTTTCCAGGCTCTCGGCCTCATGTGGAGAGGCGCTGGGTCGGGTAGTAGATGGCAGTCAGCTGTGGCTGGTTTGCCATCAGCTGTAACCGTTGAGCAACTGGCCACTGATATAACTGCTGCGGCTATGGGAGGAGAGTGGAGGAGAGTGGAGGAGAGTGGAGGAGAGTGGAGGAGAGTGGAGGAGAGTGGAGGAGAGTGGAGGAGAGTGGAGGAGAGTGGAGGAGAGTGGAGGAGAGTGGAGGAGAGTCGGTCGGTTGGCAGCAAAGCAGACAGCAAGTCGCACGTGGTGTAAACCCAGCATCCAGTGAGACCATGGCGGTATGACTTCCCTACCTATGGCTCCGTGAGTGTTCCTTTTTGGCCTAGCCATATCCTGCGTTCTTATGTGGGGAGCGGGAGCAGAGGCCCCGCAGGAGACCCTGCATGACAAATGGTGCAGCGAGCAGAGTCTCCTGCATGACAGTTAAATAGAAAACTAGAAATTAGTTTCAGCACTAGTTGATCCACACCAATTTCCTCTCTGATAAGACAGAGGACATTTAACATTAATTCCATAAGAAAAAAACCACTTTTCTATCACAAAATCTGTCGGCGGTATCTTCTTTTGTTCGTATCTCTATGAAAAATAATATTTCTGTTCTAATCTCTCCACTTGTATTTTTGACTTTTTTTCTCCCCATCTTTACAATGGGAATCATTTATTCCTTTTCTCCTAAACTCTGCTCTACTTTCCAACGATCTGTTGAACATCTTCATTAGTAACTCAGACTAGAGCCTTTCAAACAAAGGTCATTATACTTATAATGGTCTCAAATAAATTCTTCACTAGATTGGCATTACTTGAACAGCCACTTGCTTAAAAGGAATTCACATACTTAGTAGTCATATAAGCAGTACCCAGACATATTAATAACCAGTGAATTGCAAATAAAACCGTTAACGAATTTCCATTATTCATGTGTCAAAATGGCTTAAATTAAGCAGAAAGACAACAGTATATATCAGCAAGGTGTTGGAGCAATGAGAACTCTCAGATGAAACTGGTGGGAGTATAATTAATATGAGTACAGAAAACTGTTTGATAGTATAAGGTAACTGCAGCATGCACAAATGTTGGTCCAGGAATTACACTCCCATGTTTATGCCCCCCAGAAATGCATACAAGTATGTAACAAAAGGCATTACAAGAATATTTATTGCAGCATCAGTCATAGTTGCCAAGGACCAACAGTGATGGAATGGATGGATACTTGGTGATTTATTTATACCAAAGAATACCACCCACCAATGGAAACAAACTGCAACTATGTGCATAGCATAGATGAGTGTCACAAACATAATATTAAATAAAGGAAGTCAGGTATAGACTATTTTGTCCTGTGTGTTTCTGTTTCTATGTAAAGTTGTAAGTGTCAAATATCTAAAATTTAGTAGGAGTGCAATAAATGCTAATATATGGTTGGTTGAATAAATAATCTCTCCTCCACCTATATACACTTTTTCTATACTTTATCTACTTTTGTGTTACTCAAAGCCCAAATTAAAGCTTACAGCAGAATATTGTTTTTATCTTTACTCCTATACACTAATGATTCCCTATGTCATAGAATTTATGACCATGGGTATAATTAGCTTTTTACACTTTTTGAGAGTTCTTTATCTTTATATTTTTTATCTCACCTTCTCTTCCCTCCTTCCCAACCCATTTCCTAGCATATAGCCTTTGACATGGAATTCAGTAACAATAAAATTTAGTTTTGAAAAAATAGATAAGTTATTTAGTTCTGGGATTTAAAGTCTTCCATAATGTATCTTTCAAATATATTTTCTATTAAGTCTGTTTCCACTAATAAAGGACTCCATTAAATATGAAAATATACCACACTTTATTTTTATTCCCATATTTTCTTCATGATCTTTTCTCAAACATTCCATCAATGTCTTTCAAAATTCTCTTCAGTTAAAATATATTTCCTGATCTCATGAACAAAATCTGATTTCTTCCTACATGGTAACTTTTTTTTTTTTTTTTTTGTACATTCTACTTGCATTCATATAATAGTAATTTATATAATTTTCTTATTCTCCATATTGTACTGTAAGCTATGGAAAGCCTGGGGCAATTTATTAATGATTTCCTTTGCCCTTCATTGATTAGTTCAGCATATTTCACATGGCAGGAATTTAGTATTAATAGAAGTGAACTGAGGTCTATTGAATTAAATTAGATAAATATAGTCTGCATGAAGGATTGCATTGTAAAAATTAAAATGTAAGATAAGGAGACTTTACATTTTTAGGGGGCATATGAAGCAATAAGAGCCAGTAAGTTGAATTTAAAATGTATATTCATTGTGAATAAAATTAAAGTTGTTCTGCTTAGTGTTGAAAGACAGTACTTCTCAAATTATCTATTATGAAGGTCTAGGCTTTCTAATTGCCATTTCTTTGCAGAGCAATATTTTCTTAAAATACAATAAAAATATATTATTAGAAAAATGAAATTAAAAAATCAAGTCATATACAATGAAAGTCTAACATTTTGTTATTAAATGCAAGAGATAAAATTTAATTTCAATAAATATAGTTAAAACACTTATTACATACGCAAATACAAGAAAATTATAAAACTATACCTATTGCTTCCACCAAATTTTATGTATTGGTGGTTAATATACTGAATATTATAGTATAAGACTTGTTCTGTGAACATAACTACATAAAATATGAGTTCTGAGCAACTGCTCAAATTAAATGCCTATGTAAGACAATTTGAATAAATACTTCTTATAGAAATATTTAAAGTTTATGTGTATCTAATGAAATTGCTCTTTTGGTTAATTTATCTAAATTAAGTTAGATGATGACAATGTTACATGCAGTATAAATATGCATAAATGGTTTTGCAGTTTATTTAAAAAAAAGTTAGAGAAGCAAGTCTCCCACAAGTACATTGGCAGAACTGGAAGAAGAAACTAGTTCTGTCAACCTCAGAATGTTTAGTTTTAATTTTTCTCCAAAATGAAGCAAGTAAAGCAATTTCAAAATTAACCTTCAATCCTACATTCATAGACAGTTCAGTAATTTAATTTATATTATAATTTAATTTTAAATTAACTTTTGATGAAATAAATGGTTTCTGTATCCATGAATCTCATATATGGATTATCTATCTTCTTTAAAAGTCATATTTTTGTAAAATGAACCCAGACCAAAAAAATGCATACAACAAATATATATAGCTTAAACAATTATTACAAGACAAAGAACTACAGACTCATGACACAGATTATTACCCACCACCAGAAGCACTTCTAAATATCCTGTTTCATAATAAATCCCTTTTTCTTTCAATAAACAACTATTGTCCTTTTTATAGTAATTAATTGTTTAAAAATTGTTTTATTACACAAATGTGAATTTCTAAGAAAATATAGCTTAATTATGTCCATTTAAAAATTAATATTTACAAAATTATTCAATGTATTCCTCATTTCTTTCTTTCTTTGGGTTACAATTTAATTTTGAAGGACTCTCATATTGGGAGGTTTCCCACAGTCTGGATACTGCTGGCTACACATTAATAGTGTTCTTCAACATGATTCTCTCACCTCTGTATTTTCTGAAAATTTGCAGCTGGAGCTAGAGATTTAATGATACTTGGGTTCTATCCTTTTGTCATGACTAAAGGCTCTTTGGGCAAGGTTATCAGAGACATAAAATGGCCATTTCTTCATTTGTAATTCTGATGTTTAATGCTCAGATTTATTACTTCATTGTGGAAGGGGTAAAAAACTGATGATATTTTGATTCCATCATATCTTTACCAAATATTAGAATTTTTTTTATAAAGAAACACTCATTTGGCTACCTGTTAATACAATGCATAAAGGAAAGAAAAGTTAAATACTTATTTCCCATTATTTCTCAGTTTTCAAAATGATAAATAGATTTCTTATTATTTTCTGAAGGTGATTATTTTGCCTTTTCATAGAAAATACTATGGACTCATGGATTTGAACATGTATTTGCATTTTTTTAATCATTGTTGAAGTTCAAATTATTCCATTTTTAACACCTGGAGCCTCTTTAATTTAACTTCTGACATAATTTGAGATGAGGCTAGTAATCATTGATGGCTGACAGCTTCCTTGTGACCTGGTGAGAGAAGATATTCCAGAATCATCTTTTACATTTCCTGCCCTAGAGCTGGAATTAGCCATTTCTCTAAGAACCCAGTATGTTTAAGTGAGTAATGGTATTTTAAGAACTCTAGATGCTAGCACTATTTATTATTAAAATTCTACTCACTGTAGCTAAACCTTTTAAGAGGACAATTTTTTAAAATTATCTGTTTATTATCTATCTATATAAATATAATGAATTTATATTGCGGATATAATTTTTCTCAATGGATTCATGCAGTATTTATTATTTTTTTGTTTGGCTTATTTCACTCAGAATACTGGTTTTGAGACTTTTTCTATTTGTTGCACTCATCATTCGTTTTTCATTATTTGTTGAGGGATTTAATTTTATAGTTATACCTACCGCATTCTGTGGTTTATCCATTCATCTAATGATAGCCATTTAAGTTTTGAGCTATCTATTATAAACAAAGCACATAAATTAACATACGTTTAAGCCTTTATGTGGATATATGTTTCAATTTCACTAGGAGTGGAGTGGCCGGTTTTCATGGTAGATGCATGCTTAACTTGTTAAGACATTTTTTTTATCCCAAAATGTATTCTAAAATGGTTGTAATGTTTTACATTCAAACCAACAGTGAATGAGAATCAGAGTTATTTCACATCCTCACCAACACTTGCTTTTGTCAGTCTTTTAATTTTTTTTTCTTTCTATTGGTTGTTTTTCACTAATGTCTCAGCAATTGTATATGGCATTTTAAGTCTTAGAACCTCAAAATACTACTATGTAAGAAGCTCTCAAAGCACTGTTGTCTCTCACAATGAATTCTCCTGAGTTTTATCTTATTTCTTTAGGTGATGTATATATGACAAAGTGAAATGATTTCCTGGCTTCATTGGATAGAACATTACTATAAATAAACACTAGTTATTTACCACTTTATTATCAAATATGGTTACAGAACCATTTGGTATATGGAAATTATACTTCTGAGTTAAATGGTTGTGAGCATTTCTGCTCAAGATATGGAGTAGGTAACCAGCTGCTTCCTAATCCCTTCACCTTTCCCCTTATACCCACCCTCCCCCGCCCATCTAACAACTCTCGGTTTTTTCTTTGTGTCCCCAAAACTGTTTCTGATTAGTTCAGTCACATATTCTTTTCTTTAGATTCCGCATATAAGTGAGATCATATGGTACTTGTCTTTCTCTTTCTGACTTATTTCACTTAGCATAATGTAACCACAAGATGGCCTCAGGGTTTTTTGAAAATTAATTTGGGGAACGTATTCAATAATGTTGTAAATATTTTGTTGGATATCTGACGCACATGCGTCCTATTTGGGAGACCACCTCAGGGATACTGTGGATGCCTGATCATGGCATTGTACACCAGAAGCTAAACATTAATGAATGCCAACTATAATTTTATATATATAATGTGATGGCTCGGTGTGAGGTCGGAGGGATAGTGGATGGGGGGAGGGGGGTTCACAGTGTGAGGGATATAAATGATGAACATCTAAGTATTACCTTGTCTTGTACACCTGAAACTAATAAATTTTAAAAAAAGATATGGAGTAGGTAAATGCTATGGTTTCTTCCTCTCATGATCATGTCATAATTACAGCTAAACCACAGAACAATCATCATTCAGATTCATCTGAAGTCTATCTAAACAGAAGCCATATAACTAAAGATATACAGAGGAAGCTATGTAGAGACTGGTAAGAGGGGCTGAGTCGCAGAACAGGCTGGTTCCACACCCAAATGTGACAGTTAAAAATTGAGAAGGATATCTCAACTGTGGAGATCCCCTCTGAGGAGTGAGGGGTTCCAGCCCCACACCAGGCTCCCCAGCTCAGGGACTCAGTGCTGGGGAGAGAAGTCACCACACCTTCTGGCTGTGGAAACCAGCAGAGATTGTGGCTGAGTGAGAAGGAGGGCTGCTGGAGTCCCATGTTCTCCTCTTAAAGGACCTGTGCAGGAAATTGCTGATAAACTCATTCACTCTGAGCTCCAGCGCTGGGGCAGCAGCTTGAAAGGTAGGAAAGGCACAAAGGTATACCACTCATTATAACACACAAGGAAGGTTCAGACTTGAAACAAAGTAATCTATCCCATTTTTATCGTTGCAGGAGTACTTCACAGTATAGGTGGTTCATAACCTGAGGTTGGAAAAGTGGTAGGTTTCCATGTGTGTGATTTCTGCAGGTGAAAATGAAAAGGAATTTCCACCCAGATTTGTAACATATACATAGTACTTGGAAATGGCATTGTGGAGACTTCATTTTACTTAATTTTTGCCAAAATACTAATTATTTTTGTGAAAAACACAAGATTAGTAGTTTATATGTTGAAATGCACTTAAATAAATCTGTTGATCTGAATGGATAGAAAAGATGAAATAAAAATAGGAAATTTGAAAATGCTTTTATTACCTCTCTTCCCCTTTTAGGTTCTGTTTAGTGTGCGAAGGTGGTGTGAAGGGTAACAGAATACTCAAAAAATGCCTCAGTTCTGCCAGAAGTCCACTGTAGCAATCAGAATATCAAAGCAATCAGAACTAGTTTTAAGCCATGTTTGTTTACAGAATCAAGCAGGCTTCAATATGGAAGTGACATTTGATCTGAGCATGAAAATATAGGTTGGATTTCAACAGGCGTGATTTCAGCAGGCAAAGGAAATGAGAACATGCTTCAGATTGATAGTATGGAGATGGTACCAAACATGACATTGCAAAAATGAATCTTGTTTCTCACCATACAACCTGGTCCTGAGAAATACAATGAGTTTTATAGCCAAATTTTGGAAGTGGCATAAGGTCACTTTGGCATATTCTGTAATAATATAGACCAACTCTGATATAATGTGTTAGGCTGTGGAAACCAGGTGGTGGTTTTCAAATAATTCCCTTTATGAAGGGGAGGATTATTCCCAGGGGAAGAAAGGAGTGCTGTGCCAATCCCCCCACCCATACACACACACACACACACACACACACACACACACACACACACACACGTCTATCACCAAATGAAAAAAATTTCCAACCTATTTATTCTGTGTCATCATTCCATTTCTTTTTCTGCTTTACCTTCTAACTGGTGTACAGATCAAATAGTCAAAACTGTGTGACTCAAAATAAGATT
Organism: Rhinolophus hipposideros; assembly: GCF_964194185.1. NCBI lineage: Eukaryota > Metazoa > Chordata > Mammalia > Chiroptera > Rhinolophidae > Rhinolophus > Rhinolophus hipposideros. Next base: position 34,792,647 of record NC_138052.1, on the reverse strand, counting down.
TGAATATTCAAAATATAAATTCAGCATCTTTCCATATATATTTTATTGGCATTTTTATCTTGTGTGTGTTTTGAGTGGCTAACATATAAGACATTTAATTTCACATTAATTACTGAAATACGAGAAAACAAACATATGTTGTTATGAGTTATAATTTCACTTCAGCCGTCAAACATATATTTCCTATGAAAACACATGCAAGAAATATGTTATACTACTTTATTTGTCCATTAGCTTTTGTAGTCCAAATCTACTTTTTCAATGATAGTTTTATCTTTAAAACAAGATTTTTTGTTTATATATCTACAATGTAAGAAGACTGGTCATGATGTCTTAACTGGAAGAATCTGTACACTTCATACTATGTCTCCTGGTTTGAGCATTTCTTTTAGATATATAAAAAACCCTAAGTCATTGCACTTCAATATCTTTGGAGTATTGAACTATTATTTTTTCTTTTTCCCTTTTTCTTTTACTTGTATAGTTAAGATTTTGTGGGGCCATAAATTTAGGAATATATGTGTGAAATTCTAAATAAAACCACTGAGAGGAGCTCTAACCAAGATGATACAATAGGTAGGCTCTGATCCATATTCCCTTTAGTGAGGAACTTAACAAATATTTATTTTAAAACCTTAGTTTCAAGTTTCATTGTTTGGAAAGCTCAGGAATATGTTTTGTATTAAATATGCAAGAATTATCATTATTATTTTGCTCTAATGTCATAAATTTTCTGTAGCTTTGAGCATTCTAAACTAGAAATGGACATGTTTAATTATCACAGAGACATAGTAAAGACTTTCTCCTTGAGGAAAAATATTTGCAAGGATTCTGACACATATAATCTAAATAAACTAATTCTCTATATTTATCTAAAATTAATAAAATGTGTTTTATGGATATGATCTTACTCTTTTTTTGAAATGTATTATCATAAATTCAAACTTATCATGAAACAAAAACAAAAAACTAAAAACCAAAAAGGACTCCTTCCCATATACTGTTTACCCAGGTGCATCGATTGTTAACATTTTTTTAACCATTGGGAGTAAGTTGTAGATATTCTGGTAATTTACTTTTACATGCTTCCACATGTATCCTAAGAATAAAGACTTTAAAAAAATAACCTTTATTACAAAAAAATCAGGAAATCTTATATAACTGATATTGACATAATAGGGTTATTTAATCCATAATTAAATTTTGCCAGCTTTCTCAATAATATCTTTTACTGCCATTTTTTTTCTCTGTTCAGGATCTAATGCATAATCACATGTTGCTTTTAGTTGTCATGTCTCTTTAGTCTCTTTATCTGGAACATCTTTCAGTCTTTCATGACCTTGAGATTTTTAAAGAGTCCAGGCCAATTATTTTGTTGAATGTCTCTTAATTTGGGTTTGTTTAATCCTATGATTAGATTAAGGATGTGTATTTTTGAGAAGATTTCCACAGATATAATGTATCTTTTTCAGTGCACCATATTCATTTCTCTCAATTTTTGGTGATACTGTTTTTGATCATATGGTTATTGTGATAGCCTCTGAAATTAAGTCACTTGTAGGGAGATTATACTGTTCATCCTTATACCCTCTAATTTATGTGTCTTATACAGTGACATTATTAATTGATACTAAAAGGTAAAAACAACTTTTAAGTCCTTTAGTTTGTTTATTTTGTATATAAAAATTTAAGTAGAACACTGGAGAAAGAATTAAAGATTGAGTCCTGGTCCTGCCAATGAATTATTTTTGTTCTCAGACAAAATTCTTAGTTTTTCACTCTGTACTATTGCAAAATTCTCTCTAAAGCAATTTGGCTGCCAAAGCGCAATAATTCTTTTCTTTCCACACTAAGATTTGCTGTTACTTTTAAAATTTTTACCTGATATATTTTCATAGTGTAGTAGTCTTCAAGTTATAAATATTTGAAACTTAACCTCTTTTACTTTCAATAGATTTTACCAAGAATTAATTTACAATTAAATCTCTATATATGTTAATTTATGTAAACCAGAAAAACCTAGATGAAAAATATTGCAGCATGATTTTGGCCTCTTAATGGACATTTAGATATTATAATATTAATCAATATTTAAAAGTAACCTTAATTTAAAATGAAACTTGAATTTTGTGTTAAATTTTGCCGTTGGAAGGAGAACGGAGCTGAATTGTAACTTATTTAAAAATCAGAGATATCAGATTTTTACTTTTTGTTTCTAACAGTACAAATTCATAGAGACTTTTTTTCTAATTTGACAGTTGCAGAAATAGTAAATGAATAATGCATTAATTTGGGAAATTAAGCTTTTGTTTTCTAAGCCAATTTTCCAAGAGGCATAGAATATATATTGTTAATAAACCTATTGTTCATGCTCCTCATGAATCGCTATAAATTTCTATAGTTAAATCTCTGTTCTGTTTTTTTCTTTCGGGTGGGATCAGGACTGAGATTTCTCCCTTGAGAAAAAAAAAAAGTGTGTGTGAAATCACCAAAGTTTAATACAACACTATATGGATCTAATGCCATGTAAACATGAGCTTATTGGCTCAACTCTAGGGTTTTTCTAATTTGAGTTTGAAAGCTCAATATAGCCATATGAACAGCATATTCTGATTGATAGTTACTGGTCTTCATTGGAAATTCAACTAAAGAAGCTTCATAGCTGTTAGTATTTTCACATTTGTGGACACATCACGGTTATTGGTGACTGTCTCTTGAAGTGCATGGAGGAGGTCTTAGTTAGCTGACATGGCTAATTTGGTGGCATTCTGTCTTTTTGAAGTATGTATTTCACAAGTATGTAGAACCTCTCAACGACCGTTAATTGCTACCCACTCCCAGTGATTTTATTTTGGAACAAATAAGCCAAAAAAGAAATCCAGAATGTATTTTAATGTCTTAAAAATATAAAATATGAAAATGAATGACTTATTGGCAATAGCACTTAAAATTTATTTATTAATTCTTTGTTTGAAAAGAAGTAAAAGTTGGGGGCATCAGAAATTAAAATGTAGAAATCTAAATGCTATTATTCAGCATGATCCTAAGAACCAGACACTAGAAACGTACAGATATGCCTCTGAAATACAAAAACAAATAAAGAAAAAACAACAACATTATTCACCATTGTTCCTGAAAGAATAATCTCCTAAAGTGGGTATGCCATATATAATTCATGGGTACTGCCTTATATAATCCAATTTCTTCTCCCAAGTCTCTGAAATATTTGTTTTGAAAATCTCAGCCTACATATATATATATATATATATATATATATATATATATATATATATATATATATATATATATAAACACTCACAGGTAGAATGATGGAAGTATTCATGATACCTTTAAGTAGTTATATTTTAGAATAATGTAAATGTGACAGCAACTCTTGTTTACTTTTTTCTTTCTTTTTCAGTGTGTACTGTCCACATGGAGGCATTGCTTTGCTAGTCTTAATACTTCAAATTAAAGTCTGAAAAAACGCCGGCTGTGAAAGCAACGTAAAAGGTAAGGAGTTGACATTTAAAAGTTTATAACTTAGCCATTTTGATGTTATGTTTTTTTCCCGACTCTAAAAGTAAATTATTGTCATTATGCAAAATTTATTACGTACGGGAAAAAATATAATGCATATTCCATTACCCTGACACTTTCAGTTAACATTTTGGTTTAACTCTTATTTTGCGTATTTTATTTGGTTCTCATTGGCTCTGGTTCATCACTGTTTTGTCTTATAAGAAGTCTGTTCTCTATAATTTGAATGCATGCATGCTCATGGAGATATGATTTATTTTACAAAGGATTTCTGTCTATTAGATTTTTTAAAATATAAATAACATTACAATGAACACTTTTGAGCATGAAGTGAAGTCTATATCTATGGTTTTCTTAGGCTGAAATTTTTTCTCAAAGGGTTATGTGGCACCCAGCTTTACAAGAGGTTGTCTCTCTTGCCCAGCCAATGTTGAATATATTTCTGATTTTTATTAATTTGATGAGCGAAAATATTTTTTGTCTTTTGATGAAGTTGTACATTTGTTGCATTTGTTTACCATTTGTGTTTTTATTAACATTCTTTTCATGTGCTTTTCTCATTTAACAATTGAGATTTTGCTTTGCGAAGATCTTATTTATTTATCTTGTATAAGGTACTTATATAATAATTATTAACCAATCTTTTAAATCAGTTGCAAATATTCCTTCTTTATTCGTTTGCTAGTTTCAAATTTTCATATAAGCAGTTCTATCTTTTCCTAATCCCCATAGACTTCATTTTCTTCTTATAGTGCCTCCAATCCTTATTTGCCCATGCTTGAGTGCATAAATATTTGTGTTGGCAGGAGATGATGTGTAGAATACCCAAAACCCATATTTTTATTTAAGGTAGCTCTCCACAGAAAAATTTTCCTTGTACTCTTACGAGCTTTTGCAATCCTTAGGGTACTGCATATCCCAGAAGGCAGTGGTCCATGGCTTATTCCTGACAAATGTGTTTTGCTCAATTTTCCATATTAGGTACCTAACTTTGGGAGGTGGTAGTATCCCTATCATACAAATGAAGAAATTGTGTCTCATATTAAACAGATACATACCTGTTTTCTACTGTTTAAAATGTTACTTTATATACTTGAATTTTCCAATAGTGTAGATTTAGAATCATACTGAATTGTTGGCAGCTCTTTTGTAAAAGGTGGAGTGCTGGGTTAAATTGTATTAAGCTGAGAAACACCTTAATTGGTGGGGAGGGGTTATTGACTCCTTTGAGAATTTGATGAATTTGGATTCACTTTCACGGGGTTCATAGATAGTCCTGAACTGGTAATTTAAGAAATGTGTTTTGAAGTGGTTTACTTACTTGACAATAGTTAACTGATACAGATGCTATACTTTCTTTCAGAAAATATCTGTAAGTATAATAAAAGAAAGATACTATATAGATAGATAGATAGATAGATAGATAGATAGATAGATAGATAGATAGATAGATGATAGATAGATACAGATATAGATATAGATTAGATGTAGAAAAGAATAATAGTAACATATATACTGCTTTTCATATATGTATATATAGATTCGTTGTACATAGAAATAGATGAAAATATGTTAAACAATATTTCACTGAAGTAAAAATTAAAAGGAATTGGGAAAGACATGATGTAAAAATTAAAATAGAAATTACTATAGGTTTGATGAGTAGAAGATATCGATAACTAATTTTGTTTTAAACACAGTAAACTTATTCAGGTAAAATATAATGACAATTTATTATTTTTTATATTGATAAACAAACATGGACTTTATGAATACCCTGTATTGACTCAAAGAAAGCTTATTTCCTCAGAAATAAATTAGGATATCCTGTAAGCACTTACTTTGCCCTAAATTTCCACTGGTAGGAACATTTATTTGGGAATGTTTAAATTATGGAAGAATCTTGAAACAAATTAAAATGTTCTTTTGAAATTAATATTATTGGTGGCACAGAATGGTTATCCTAGTTTACATGCTCTTTGCATTTTGTAATAATAGAAAAATTCTCAAAAGAAAGAAACTCCATGAACCATAAAATTGAAAATTCTCTTAATTGAATTAAGAGAAATGGGATGGTGAAATTCTAACAAATACAATTTTACTATAAACAAAATGTATAATAAATTAATCACCAATCACTCACTCTGAACTTGGTGATAATGACATTACTCTGATCTTACACATAAAAGCATAGCAAATAGGCTAAGAATTATAATAATGGCAATTTCTAGAATAAACATTTCTAAATATATTCCCTGTTCTGGGAGGTGCTTAATTGATGTGACATGTGCTGTCTCTATTTCTCAGGGTAACAAAGAGGAGTCTGATTTGCTAAATTCTTCCAATAACATTTGGAATTAAGCCTGTGCTCTTGTATTTACCCCACTACCCCAGGATTTCCCGTGGTGTGATAGGTGATGATTTGTTTAAACAAAATTGTCAGGAGTCAGCATCTCTGAGACATCTGTGTTCCTCCTCCTATATACATCTCGACTAGAAACTATCTTTTTTCTGTGTTAGAATTATGGAATGATAAACCTAGAAAGTATCTTACAGATCCTCTAATTCCCAATCTTCAGGTCAAACAAACATTTTCTGTAATATAGAGTCTGTTTTTTGTTTGTTTGTTTGTTATCATCTGGTCACTTAAAAATGTGATTTTTAGAGTTATTTCAACTTTTATTCTTACTGATCGTTTTTAAGGAAAACAGCATACATTTATACAATCTACATTTCCAATGTTATTTACCATTATTATTCACAATAAATTTCTATTGGGCATTAAATGTATTCATTGAGGCAGTGACAGATGGAGAAGATGCATTGCCTGGGTATTTACTAAGGCTGGCCAGGTTTAGCACCTAGCAAAGGGAACAAAGGGAAAGCAGTAGATAGCTGTCACAGTGAAAACATACAGATGTACACCTTACACATCTGGAACATCCGTAGAGGGGATGGAAAGCATTTATATAACACACTATGGGTGTCAACTGGTCTATAACAAATACTGAGGTACTTCTCTCCTCTGAGTGGTACTCTAGCATGACACAGCATAGAAAATTGATAGATGATTTCTATTCGCCTTCCTATATTTTTAACCTATACATTAGATTTGGCTCCTCCATGGTCAAGTCAAATCTCCAGTGATAGTCATTGTTAGCACATGGGTTCATCTGATTAATTTAAGCTATCTGTAAAACATAAGGTTTCCCAGAATTTTTTTCCAAACATTTTTGAAATTAAAAATGTTGCAGAAATTTTACAATGTATTGCATAAAGTTAGTCTATAATAGAAAGAGAAACAATAGCTTATTTGGTGTTTCAGAAATTATAATCTGTTATGTTTCTGATCAATTCTCACGTGGAAATTTGAATTTTGAAATCAAAAATTATAATTCAGATTGTCAATAACCTTTTCTAAAACACAAGTGTCAGAGGAAAATAATCCCACATTCTTAAAAGCCTCCATTTCTGAGTAGTGTAATTTATTTTTATAAAATTATGTATGTGTATTTTTAGTTTTGATGTTATAGAACAAGACGTCAAATATTAATTTCCCTAAAACAGTTTATTATTTTGAATGTAAAGGTAAGATTTCAGATGGTGAGAAACTAATCTCTAGCAATATTTTAATTTTCATAATAAGAGTCTTACTTTTCTTTGGAAGATAAGTAAAGATGCTTTTGAGAGTATATATAGACATCTCCATCCATCTGCAGCAGAAAAAGTTTACCCAGAATGATAATTCTGAAAACATTTGGATAACTTTTCTGAAATTCATCAAAATTTATATTATAAACAAACAAGTGGGATGTAAGGGTGGTAGTAAACAAATCTTTTAAAAATTAGTTAGGTTAGACAACTTTCTAATATAAACATATTATATATTATGCTGAACAATTAATGTATTAATTGACTGTCATAATTTTAAATTTATTCAGATACAATGATTTTTTTTCTAAAAATGAAAAATAAATGTATTGTGAACTGAAATTATTTAGGAATGTTAACACCATTATCTCACTACTCATCTATTCTCACCCCAAAATTAAATTTACCATATACAGTACACACTCATTTGTGAATGCCTTTTGTTCTATAACACTTATGTGATTTCATTAAATGAAATAGACTCTCAAAGAGCCTTATTTGATTTGTACCACCATTTTTGTACCCTTGAGAAAGGGGAAAGCATTGCCTGACGTCCAGGGTCTCTTATAATCACCTGGGCCTTGGTGATGATGAGCTGGCTGGGTACTTATAGTTAGGCCGTGGTGTATTATTAACTTTAATAACAGCACCATTAGACAAGGCCATTCTGTGATCTGGTGGATCAAGATAAAAACACTCCATAATCATATATGGACAGAGACAACACGTGAACATTGTCTGAGCCACAAAAGCCAGCTATCCCTTTCTGCCAGTTAATGTGAATAACTGTCACTTTACAATTACAATTTTAGTCTGTCTAATCTTTTGACCTCCTAGATAAGATTAAGATATTCAATTACAGTATTATATTGGCTTTCCAACAGCATCTCCTCTAGAGTAAAATTTGCTTCTTTAAATCCTTCCCAAAATTACCAAACACAAAGTAAAATCCTATTATATGTCCTTTCCAACACCCTCTTGTTGAGATGTCCAACAAGAGGACATCCATGGTGTGCATGTCCAACAAGAGGTTTTCCATGGTGTGCATTCTCCCTTGCTACATTGAGTAATAAACACACTGTTTATTACTTGTTCAAATACAGGTGTGTTCCAGATGGTCTTAGAATGGAGGGCACTGACACCCCAATGATATAATTGAGATATCTGCATTCAGTCTTATTGAATACTATAACTCATTCCAAATCACAACAGTTTAATTCATGCACTATTTATTTTGTATAATTAAAAAATAAATGATGATAAAATATCATTTTACAATTATCTGATTGTTCTTTCCATATGATCTGTGGATCACTGACAACGCAGTTGTTACTCCACACAGTGGTTTCCCCAAATCACTCCATTTAGTCTTTAAGAGACCCTGTCAGTCCCTGCACATATTTGTTCAGTCCACTTGGAGGTTATCACAGACAGTTCTTAAACACACCAGTAGTTCCTGCATTTCCGTACCTAAGGGTATTCTTCTTTCATTAAAGTCTGCCCAGCTAGTGCCAGGAGCTGTCTGGAGAGGTTGAGAGGAGGACTATTAATGTGAAACAAACAAACAAACAAAAAAAAACAGTTAGAGATGGGAGTTGTTATATGAATATCCCAGCTTTATCTCCAGTCATTGGAACAATTCTGAGCTGTGTTCTATTCAGTTGCTCAGTGGGCTCCTATCAGGATTGAGCTGCAATATTCACCTGTTCATAATCAATGTGTCCTTTATTGACCTTCTTCTATTTTCTGCCTTATTACCTCACTCGCTCACCTCACATGCTTTTGTGACCACCTCCTGAATAAATTAAATGCACTTAAATGCTTTTGAAAGAACTTAGTGAGTACTGTGGTTGGAAATCTGGAAATGGACCACTGTGTATTCAGATGGTGACAAGGACCTTGTTGGTTAAATACTAGATTGGTGAAGCATCATGATTATTCAAGCTTTCTTTACTTGCAGAGTATTGGAATAAGATATATACCTTAAAAAATTGTTCTAGTATTGAAAGATATAAGGGCAATAATAATTGCAGCAATTAGGGATTGGGTTGGATTTTGAAACCACCAAAGACACACTAAGGAAAGAGAAAGAGAGGTTAAATGGGTCAACTATCAACTCAAGGCATGCTTTGAACACAGAAAGCCGCTATGGGAGTATATATAGACACTGCATTTCCTTTCAATAGAAGGAAGATACTGCTGGTAGTAAAACCCAAGACTTAATCATTTAATAATACAAAGAAATTTGTATTCACTACCCTGGTAAGAACCACCTGGCTGCCTGGATTGAATCTAGCAATGACATTTAATTTAAATAAAGTTATATTGAAACACATTTTTATTCATTTAGCTGTTTTTTAAATTATTCACCTTACTTTTATTTCTTTTTTTTTTAATTTATTGGGGTGACAATTGTTAGTAAAATTACATAGATTTCAGGTGTACAATTCTGTATTACATCATCTATAAATCCTATTGTGTGTTCACCACCCAGAGTCAGCTCTCCTTCCATCACCAGATATTTGATCCCCTTTACCCTTATCTCCCACCCCCAATGCCACTTACGCTCTGGTAACCACTAAACTATTGTCTGTGTCTATGAGTTTTTGTTTCTCATTTGTTTGTCTCGTTCTTTTGTTGTTTTTGGTTTATATACCACATATCAGTGAAATCATATGGTTCTCTGCTTTTTCAGTCAGACTTACTTCGCTTAGCATCATACTCTCAAGATCCATTCCATGTTGTAGAAATGTTCCTATATCATCTTTTCTTACCACCGAACACTATTCCATTGTGTATATATACCACGACTTCTTTATCCATTCATCTATTGAAGGACATTTTGGTTGTTTCCATGTCTTGGCCACCGTAAACAAAGCTGCGATGAACATTGGAGCACACATGCCTTTATGGATAAATGTTTTCAGATTTTTTGGGGGGATACCCAAGAGAGGGATTGCTGTGTCATTTGGTAATTCTATTTGTAATTTTTTGAGGAACCTCCACACTGCCTTCCATAGCAGCTGCACCAGTCTGCATTCCCACCAACAGTGTATGAGGGTTCCTTTTTCTCCACAGCCTCTCCAACACTTGTTACTATTTGTCTTGTTGATGATAGCCATTCTGACTGGGGTGAGGTGATATCTCATTGTGGTTTTCGTTTGCATTTTTCTGATGATTAGTGATGTTGAGCATTTTTTTCATATGTCTATTTGCCATTTGTATATCCTCTTTAGAGAAATGTCTCTTCAGGTCCTCTGCCCATTTTTCAATTGGATTATTTGTTTTTTCGTTGTTGAGTTTCATGAGGTCCTTGTATATTTTGGATAATAGCCCCTTATCGGAGGCACTGTTTGCAAAAATCTTACCCCATTGAGTTGGTTGCCTCTTTATTTTGTCGATGGTTTCTTTTGCTGTGCAGAAGCTTTTAAGTTTCATATAGTCCCATTCGCTTATTTTAGCTTTTAGTTTCCTTGCCTTTGGAGTCAAGTTCATAAAATGCTCTTTGAACTCAAGGTCCATAAGTTTAGTATCTATGTTTTCTTCTATGCAGTTTATTGTGTCAGGTCTTATGCTTAAGTCTTTGATCCATTTTGAATTAATTTTGGTACATGTTGACAGATAGCAGTCCAGTTTCATTCTTTTGCACATGGCTATCCAATTCTCCCAGCACCATTTATTGAAGAGGCTGTCTTTTCTCCATTGCATGTTTTTAGCTTTGTCAAAAATTATCTGTCCATATTTATGTGGTTTTATTTCTGGGTTCTCATTTCTATTCCATTGGTCTATGTGTCTGTTTTTCTGCCAATACCATGCTGTTTGATTATTGTAGCCCTGTAGTACAAGCTAAAGTCAGGGAGCGTGATACCTCCAGTGTTGTTCTTTTTTTTAAATATTGCTTTGGCTATTCAGGGTCTTTTGTGGTTCCAAACAAATCTGATGATTTTTTGTTCTATTTCTTTAAAAAATGCCATTGGGATTTTGATGGGGATTGCATTAAATCTGTATATTGCTTTGGGTAATGTGGCCATTTTAACTATGTTGATTCTTCCAATCCATGAGCACGGCATGTCTTTCCATTTCTTTTTGTCTTCTTCAATTTCTTTCAAAAATGTCTTATAGTTTTCAGCATATAAATCCTTCACATCCTTGGTTAAGTTTATTCCTAGGTATTTTATTCTTTTTGCTGCAATTGCAAAAGGAATTGTTTTTTCTATCTCTTTTTCTGAGATTTCATTGTTAGTATATAGAAATGCAATGGACTTTTGTCCGTTGATTTTGTAGCCAACAACTTTACTGTATTCATTGATTGTTTCTAATAGCTTTTTGGGGAAATCTTTAGGGTTTTCTATATATAACATCATGTCATCTGCAAAGAGTGACAATTTAACTTCTTCGTTCCCAATTTGGGTGCCTTTTATTTCTTTCTCTTGCCTGATTGCTCTGGCAAGGACTTCCAACACTATGTTGAAAATCAGAGGTGATAGGGGACAGCCCTGTCGTATTCATGAACGTAGAGCAAAGAGCTTCAGTTTTTCTATATTAATTATGAGATTAGCTGAGGGTTTGTCATATATCGCCTTTATTATGTTAAGGTATTTTCCTTCTATACCTATTTTAACAAGTGTTTTAATCATAAATGGATGTTGTATCTTGTCAAATACTTTTTCTGCATCAATTGATATAATCATATGATTCTTGTCCTTTATTCTGTTTATGTGATGTATCACATTGATTGATTTGCAGATGGTGAACCATCTATGTGCCCCGGGGATGAACCCCACTTCGTCGTGATGGATAATCTTTTTAATGCATTGTTGTATTCTATATGCTAGAATTTTGTTTAGGATTTTTGCATCTGTATTCATCAGAGATATTGGTCTGTAGTTTTCCATTTTTGTGTTGTCCTTACCAGGTTTTGGTATCAGGGTAATGTTGGTCTCATAAAATGAGTTAGGGAGTACTGTCTCTTCTTCAATTTTTTTGGAAGAGTTTGAACAGGATTGGTATTAGATCCTCTTTGAAGGTTTGGTAGAATTCGCTATTAAAGCAATTTGGTCCAGGACTTTAGCTTTTGGGAAGGTTTTGGATGACTGATTCAATTTTGTTACTGGTGATTGGTCTGTTTAGATTTTCCAGTTCTTCATGGTTCAGCCTAGGAAGGCCATATGTTTCTAAGAACTTGTCCATTTCTTCTAGGTTATTGAATTTGGTGGCATATAGTCCTTCATAGTGTTCTTCGATGATCCTTTGTATTTTTGTGGTGTCCGTGATAATTTCCCCTTTTTCATTTCTGATTTTGTTAATTAGTGTCTTCTCTCTTTTTATCTTAGTAAGTCTAGCCAAGGGTTTGTCAATTTTGTTAATCGTTTCAAAGAACAAGCTCTGTGTCACATCAATTTTTTTCTATTGTCTTTTTGTTCTCTATTTCATTTAGTTCTGCTCTGATTTTTGTTATTTCCTTTCTTCTGCTGACCTTGGTTTTCATTTGTTCTTCTTTTTCTAGTTCTTTAAGGTGTAACATGAGGTTATTTATTTGGAATTTTTCTTGTTTCTTGAGATAGGCCTGTAATGATATAAATTTCCTTCTTAAAACTGCTTTCGCGGCATCCCAAAAATTTTAGTACGGTGTATTTTCATTGTCATTTGTTTCTCTGTATCTTTTGATCTCTCCTCTAATTTCTTTTTTTGACCCGGTTGGTCTTTAAATGTATGTTGTTTAATCTCCACATATTTGTGTTTTTTTCCTGCTTTCTTTTTGCAGTTGATATCCAATTTCAAAGCCTTGTCATCGGAGAATATGCTTCAGTATGATTTCATTCTTCTTAAATTTGCTGAGGCTGATTTTATGTCCCAATATATGGTCTATCCTTGAGAATGTTCCATGTACACTAGAAAAAAAAAAGTATAGTCTTTTTTAGGATGAAGTGCTCTATATATGTAAATTAGGATGGAGTGCTCTATATATGTCAATTATGTCCATTTCACCTAATGTGTCATTTAGGGTTGCTATTTCGTTATTTATTTTCTGTTTGGATGATCTATCCATAGCTGTCAATGATGTTTTTAAGTCTCCTTGTATAATTGTGTTTTGGTCAATTTCTCCCTTTAGTTCTGTTAGTACTTGCTGGGTATATTTTGTTGCTCCCTGATTGGGGGCATAAATATTGATGACTGTTATGTCTTCTTGTTGTATAGTCCCCTTTACCATTATGAGATGTCCGTCTTTGTCTCTTGTTACCTTTTTCACCCGGAAGTCTGTTTCATCTGATATCAGTATGGCTGCACCTGATTTTCTCTGGATACCATTTGCTTGGAATGTCAATTTCACTTTGAGTCTATGCTTTTCCTTGTAGCTGAGATATGTCTCTTGGAGACAGCATATGGTTGGGTTTAGTTTTTTTATCCAATCTGCAACTCTGTGCCTTTTTATTGGTGAGTTCAGTCTATTTACATTTAGCGTGATTATTGATATGTGAGGATTTCCTGTCATTTTAACTTTAGTTTTCTGGTAAGGCTGTGTCTCCATTGTTTCTTTGCCTTTTTGTTTTTGTCTATTATTTATGTGTGATGGTATTCCATGATGTTTCCCTCTGTGTTTTCTTTTGTTACAGTATATATTTCAGTTCTGGATTTCTGGATTTTTTAGGCCTTTACTCTCCCCCCTTTTTATGTTTTGGTTGCACAAATTGTCCCTGTTGATGGTGGTCAAATAGCCTCCTTTAGTATTTCTTATAGTGCAGGTCATGTATTAGAAAATTCCCTCAGCTTCTGTATGTCTGGAAAGGTCTTTATTCCTCCTTCATATCTAAAGGTTATCTTTGCTGGATATATTATTCTTGGCTCCTAATTTCTCTCTTTCAACAATTTGAATATTTGGTTCCACTCCCTCCTGGCTTGTAGAGTTTTTGCTGAAAAATCTAATGATAGTCTAATAGGCTTTCTTTTGTAAAGCCGTCTTGTTTTTTCTGTCTTCTTTTCCCTTGGCTGCCTTGAGGATTCTATCTTTGTTGTTGATTTTAGAGAGCTTCAATGCAGTGTGCCTTGGAGAAGGCCTGTTTGGATTGAGGTAATTAGGTGTTCTATTTGCTTCTTCGATTCGAGTTCTGTCCAGAAGTTTGGGAAGTTCTCATCGACAATTTGTTTTAATATATTCTCTGTTCCCCTCTCTGTTTCTTCTCCTTCTGGTATGCCCATTGTTCTTATATTGCTTTTTCTGATGGAGTCAGAAAGTTCTTGTAGAGTTTTTTTTCATTTCTTTTAAGTCTTGTGGGGAGCCATGATTTCTTGTTTCTCAGAAACCTTGTGAGCTGGCTAATATATAGTTAACTTGTCTCAGCTTCTAAGGTAAAGGACCTTGAGAATGTTTACAAGTTGCTAAGGAATGAGATGGAACTGGCCAGTTTCCCAGACACAGATAACTGGTGGCTATCATGACATTTTGGTAGTCTCTTTTCTATAATAATTATGACTAGAAAACTTTGTGATGATTCTGTAGTTTCTGTGTAAAAGTTAAAAATTTATTTTGCTTGAGGTAATGCACCCATGTTATTGTTAAACTACACGTACCCATAGGGTATATATATTGGTGAAGGTGATTAAATCATTGCTCCAGCATCACTGGAGACCTCCAGCATCACTGGAGACCTCCAGCATCACTGGAGACCTGCAGCATCATCATATGTGTGTGTGTCTCTTTTTTCATTCCCGCTCCCCCTTCCAGGGACTGTTCGTCTAGTCGGCAGGCTCCGACAAGTGGCGCCCGAACAGGGACCTGGACACGGGGGTAACAGCGAGGAACACCGTGTGGCTAGGGCCCGGCTCGCAAAGAGGAGCTTATTTCATTGGATGCACGGTGAGTGAGACATAGTTCCCCTTGGTCGAATGAGTGTGTGAGTGATTGTTTTCATTGTGTGAAAGAAGGGCCGAGGTTAGGGAAAAGAGATGGGTCACGCTAGCAGCAAGGACCTTTATGTTAGAGGACTTAAGAAATTACTCGCCGCCCGTGGCAGCAGGGTGAGCAGAGAACAGTTAGATAAATTTTTAGAATTTGTAAAAAAAGTTTGCCCTTGGTTTCCAGATGAAGGTACCGTCAGCCTGGAAACTTGGGAAAAGGTTGGAGAAAGAGTGCAGGAATATTATACTGCCCATGGACCTCAACGGGTCCCAGTAGAGACATTTGGGCTATGGACTTTTATTAGAGACTGCTTAGATCTTAGACATGAGGGCTGTAGGCTAGAAAAGGTAAAACAGGCAGGGAATGTGGAGCTTCCCGTTTCTGCCTCTGCTCCGGAGGAAAGAGAGGAGGGGGAGGGAGCTCCGATATACAATAATGAACCTGCTTATCAGGAAGTGCCGGATGAGCTATGGGAAGAATTAGATCTGCAAGATCAGGAAGGTTTGGAAGAGGCTGCAGCTAAGGTTGATAGGGAAAAATGTCCCCCAGTAGTGGCTGCAGCTCAAGAAAGCAGACAGCCTTCAGATCCAATTTATACACTTTCTCAGCAAATAAAAATTCTTCAGGGACAGCTTGTGAGGCTTAAGGTCAACAAAGAGGGAGAGAGTCGTCTCGGACCTCCCCAGGTGCCTTATACTGGGAAAAGCGTTATCAGACCTCCCCTGATTGCTTACACCGGTCCATGGAATCCCGGGGGTAGGGATCCCCCTGTGAATAATTTCACTGCACCGCCTCTTGAGGAATCTCGCATATGGGATCCCCCATTCACCTACAGTGGTGGTAATTCAACAAACTGACTTGGTAGAGTGGCTGTTTCTACCTAATAATTTTATCAAATCACTCCCAACTTATTTGGAATTAATTTCAGAGCTTGTTTTATGAGCTCACACTTAAGTTCTTTATTTAAACGGAATCTAAGCTGATAAAATAGTAGTCCTGTTTAAAAAACAACAAATTATACACTTAAATACCCATTCTAAAATCTGGCAAGTTGCTATTTATGGATATTTTAAAATTATTGATAATCACTATCCAAAAAATAAATTGTTTCCATTCCTTCTAAAGACCAGTTGGATTCACCCTAAGAGATTAAGTCCAGCTCCAATTTCAAAAGCTGTAACAGTTTTTACTGATGGGTCTAGTAACGACAGGGCAGCGATAATAAGTAAAATAAATCAACAAGTCATTCAAACTAATTGCACCTCTGCACAGAGAGCAGTTACTTGCTGTATTAACTGCCTTATAGGATTATACTAAACCTTTAAATATTGTCTCTGATTCAGCTTATGTAGTTCACACAGTAAAAAACATTGAGATGGCATTACTGTCTAATAACTCAAGCCCGTCTCTCCAGTTTCTTTTTAATCAGCTTCAACAGGTGATCAAAAACCGACAACATCCATTCTTCATTACTCATATACGTGCCCACACCTCCCTACCGGGACAACTGATGCGTGGCAATGCTGTTGCTGATTCATTGATTGCTAATGTTCTAATTACTGAGGCAACTGAGTTTCATTCTTTAACCCATACAAATGCTGCTGGCCTTCAAGCTCGTTTTCCTATTATTTACAAACAGGCCAGACATATAGTTCAAACTTGCCCAACCTGCCAAATTGTTAATGCTTCTCAAGAGTGCAACAGATCGCTTTTGGCATCCTTCTGCCAGCTCAGACCTTGGTTAAATGGAAGGACCCACTTACGGGTTCGTGACAAGACCCAGACCCGGTCCTCATATGGGGCCGAGGATATGTTTGTGTTTTTCCACAGGATGCAGACAGCCCTCGGTGGCTGCCAAAAAGATTGGTGCGACATGTGGACCCTCTACCTACTGATGATGCTGATGACCCTCAACAATGCAACAGCTGATGGACACATGAAAATAAGAGACTGAGATTGAACACAGAGACTGTTCCATGGAAAGACTGTCCAGGCAATGCTTCCTTTCGTTATGACATTCCTGGAACGGACAGATATATTATTGACTGGTCAAAGAACAATCAGCCAGGATGGGCTCGGGACTTGATTGCTGGACTCTGGATTTCTGATGCACAATATCAGCAAAATTCTTTATAGAAACTGATGGGAGTAATGGATGAGGTTGTTCAAATGGTTGAGTTTTGTAAATCAGGTACTCCTTGTACTCCTGCAACTGTTTTAAAAGATAGAACTAGAGATTGGTCTAATATTACTAAAACTGTTAATGTATCTGCTTGTGTTCCTTCTCCTTATGCATTATTAATTGGACATGTTAATGTAAATTTTATGGAAAATCAGTTTCATGTATCTTGCAATAATTGTTCTCTTGCAAATTGTATTTCTTGGGTACCTCAGGGAACTCAAGTTATGGTTCTTAAACAACCTTCATTTGTTATGCTTCCTGTTAATATTTCTGGACCTTGGTATGCAGAAAGAAGTTTGCAAGTTTTTAAAGAAATTGAGTATGCCTTAAGTAGACAAAAACGGTTTGTTGGACTTTTGATTGCAGGAATTACGGCTTTGGTTACTATTATTGCAACTGCTGCTTCAGCAGCTGTAGCTCTTTCTCAAACTATTCAAAATGCTCATTATGTTAATACTCTTACAAAAAATGTTACTTTGGCTTTAGGGATTCAAGAAAATGTTGATGTAAAAATAGAACAAAAGGTAAATGCCCTTTATGATACAGTTCAATATATGGGAGATGTGATCCAGAGTTTAAAAGTTAGATCTCATTTGGAGTGTCATTCAGAATATCATTGGATATGTGTCACTTCTAAAAAGTATAATCAAAGTCAATATAATTGGAATCGGGTTCGTTTACATCTCCAAGGAATTTGGCATGATGCTAATGTGTCTCTAGATATGCTTCAGCTTCATAATGAAATTAAAATTATAAAAGAAGCTGAGCCATTGAAATTTGATGCTGCCCAGGCTGCTTCAAAATTTATTGATGTTCTTAAGAATGCTATGCCTTCTATGCCAAATCTCACTTATTCTATTTTGATTTTTCTAACATTAAGCATCTGTGTCTGTGTGATTCTGTGCCTACTTCCCATCCTCATTAAGCATTTCATTAATCAAATACTGGAGTTGCGAGCTGACATTTATCAACTAAAACTTAAAACAAGACCTTGATTCCCTCTTCCCCCTGTGCCTAATGGGACGGGTTAGCCAAAGACGGGTAAGTCTTAAGGAGCCTTTCAACACCTAAGACAGGGCTTGTATTGCACAGTACGAGCACCGATGACGGGCAAGTTGATAAGGTTATCCTGAGACGCCCAAGCCAGGCGCCGTCACCCTGCTTTTTTGCTGTATGAAAATTTTTGCAGCTTTAAAATAAAAAAAAAAGGGGGATATGTGGGGAGCCATGATTTCTTGTTTCTCAGAAACCTTGTGAGCTGGCTAATATATAGTTAACTTGTCTCAGCTTCTAAGGTAAAGGACCTTGAGAATGTTTACAAGTTGCTAAGGAATGAGATGGAACTGGCCAGTTTCCCAGACACAGATAACTGGTGGCTATCATGACATTTTGGTAGTCTCTTTTCTATAATAATTATGACTAGAAAACTTTGTGATGATTCTGTAGTTTCTGTGTAAAAGTTAAAAATTTATTTTGCTTGAGGTAATGCACCCATGTTATTGTTAAACTACACGTACCCATAGGGTATATATATTGGTGAAGGTGATTAAATCATTGCTCCAGCATCACTGGAGACCTCCAGCATCACTGGAGACCTCCAGCATCACTGGAGACCTGCAGCATCATCATATGTGTGTGTGTCTCTTTTTTCATTCCCGCTCCCCCTTCCAGGGACTGTTCGTCTAGTCGGCAGGCTCCGACAAAGTCTCAAGTCTCTTTCTTCTTCCATCCGTGTCATTTCCAGGTTTCTATCTTCAACATTACTGATTCTTTCCTCCATCTGGTCAACTCTATTACCTAAGCTGGCTGTTTCATTGTTCATTTCTTCTATGGAGTTCTTAATCTCCAGAAATTCTATTTGGTTCTTTTTAAAAATTTCTATCTCTTTCATTGTTCTTTGATTGTGTTTCTGAGTTCATTAAACTGCCTTTCTGTGTTTTCTTTCATTTTGTTGAGTTTTTTTAGAACTGCAATCTTGAATTCCCTGTCATTTAAGTCACACATTTCCATATGTTTAGGTTCCTTTTCTGGAGACTTTTCACTTTCTTTCTGAGCTGTCTTGTTGCCTTGGTTATTCATGGCAGTTACGGATTTATTATTTCTCTTCCTAGACATCTACAGGAGTGGCTTCTGCAACAGGTTGAATGGAAGAGGTTTTTCTTTTGTTTTCCAGTACTTGTTGGTTGAATGTTTTTTCTCTCCGACTGCAGCCTTTTTTTCTCTCTCACATGGTAGTGCTATGTTTTCTCTGCCCTATTCCAGCTTCTTACACAATGGGAGGATTCCCTGGGAGACGAGCTTCTCCTGTGTTAATAGTTCACCTGGATCACAAGGCGCAGGGTCCGTGTGGGTATGCGTAGAGCTTTCGAAATTCCAAAGCTCTTTTTGCACTAGATTCAGAGCCTGTATGTTTCAGATTGAGAAGAATACTAGATAGTCAGTAAGACCATGGAACTTCTGAGGTTCTCTGGTCTACGGGGTAAGAGTTATTATGATACCTGATAGGAACGCCAAGTGCAAACCTCTGAAACTTTCCTTCTGCCAGCCAAGATAGCAATACAAAGCAATATCTTATTCTGGGGATGGGATTTGGAGTTCAGTGACACTGTTAAGAAGTATAGGAGAAAGGTACAGTGGTCATTATCATATCTCTGATTAATTCTCTAGCTTGACCCTTGAAAAAGCAGTGGAACTTTCTTGTAGAAGTCTGGTAGAGCCTACTGCAGGCTTAATCAAAGTAGGAGACTCAATCCCAGTAGCTCTGCCAGTTGTGGTGTCATTTCTAGAGGAGATTAAGAAGGCCTCAGGTACTTGGTATGTGACCACTGAGTTGGTAAATGAGTTCTTTTCCATTCTATTTATAGAAAAAGGGATTACATGAATACGGAATAGAAACAATTATTCATCTACAGGTTTTCCTCATGGTTATTTTAACTTTCCTATCCTCTGTTACAATACTGTTTGAAGAGGTCTAGACCACCTTGCCTTCTCAGAGACCTATTGTGTTGGTGATATTATGCTGATAAGACAAAATGAAAAATTGGTGACTAGTATACTGTGGACTGTGTTAAAACACATACGTTTTGCAGGGAGGAAGATTGACTTTATGAAGATTCAGACACTTGCCACCTCAGTAGATTTCAGGGGTCCAGTGATCAGGAACAGTCTAGTGCATCACCTGCAAAGTCAAAGACAGACAGTTGTATCTTGCAACCCTCACCATGATGAAGGAAACATTTGTGTCCTGGAGATAACACATCCCACATCTAGATGAAATAAGTTGCAAGCTTCCAGTTGATCTTGAAGCAAGAAAGTACTTGGTAGCAGACCCAGGCCACAGTGCAATTAGTCATGTCAATGAAGCCAGACATTCCAGAAAAAGTATCTTGTATTAGAAGTGTTGGTGAAGATAATAGATGCTTTGGAGATGTATGGAGCTTATGGGAAGGTCCAGCTGAATAATCACTTTGGGCAATTTGGGGATTCTAGGGCAAAGACATGCCAGTCTGAGCAAAAGATTATGTGTCCCTAGAGAAATATTT
Organism: Rhinolophus hipposideros; assembly: GCF_964194185.1. NCBI lineage: Eukaryota > Metazoa > Chordata > Mammalia > Chiroptera > Rhinolophidae > Rhinolophus > Rhinolophus hipposideros. The sequence continues at coordinate 34,771,835 of NC_138052.1, read as the reverse complement.
CTTAGTGCAAAAGATTATGTGTCCCTAGAGAAATATTTCTTAGTGCATTAATGGTAGAGACTGAACTCTTAACTTTGGGTCACCAAGTAACTATGTATTCAGAAATTATAATTATGAGCTGGGTTCTATCAGACCCAACCCATCCCAAGTTGGGATATACCAAGAAGCAGTCCATCTTATATTTGAACTGTAACATCCAGGGTTGAGTTCAGACAGGACGAGGCTCTACAAGTAAGCTGCATGATCACACAGATTAAACTCACATGCTACCATATTTGTATTGGTGCTCTTTCCCCAGTTCGTAACTCTGGTCAAGTAAGTAAGGTCCATGTCTCACCAAGTGAGAAAGGAAAAAGCCCAGTTTTGTTTTACAGATGTGTCTGCTGGGATGTGGATGCAAACAAATAATGGATGGGCAGATATGTGAGTGCTGCCCTGCTCACCTGCTTAGGGTGGAGGCGAAATGGCCTGAGGTGAGAATGTACAGAGATGCCTGAACAGTGACCAGTGGCTTGGCCACCTTCTCAGGAAAAAGGGCTAGGAGATCTGAGATAAAGACTTTTGAAGTGGAAGGCTGTGGATAATCACATGGGAATGGAAATGAAATGTGAAAATTTTGTAGTATCATCCACTAGCAAATATCTGTTATGAAAGAAGCAATAGGTAACCAAGTAGACAAAATAACTTGGCCAGTTGAAGTTAACCAGGTTTAATCATTGGCCATGTCAGGACTATTGCATGTATATCATGTGATATCATGGCCATGGTAGCAGAGATGGGGACTACACATGTGCCCAAAAACATGGGCTCGTCTTACCAAGACCAGTCAAGCTACCATGGCCACTAGATTTTCTATTTTTCAACAACAACAACCAACATTATATTACTATTGTTTGTTGATAGATCATTTTGGCTGTATCAATGAAAATTTAAATATGCATATTTTCTGAAGTAGCAATTTTACTGTAAGGAACATATACTAGGAAAGTACTCATGTATTGAAACAAAGATTTTTTTATGGAGTGTATGATTTGATATGTTGCAGATGCAAATCAAATTATCTCAAAGTAGTTTTATTATATTTACAGTTTTTTTGTTTTTTTTTTGATTTAAGGTTCTTTCTCCACTCTCCCCACCCCATTCCCTCTCACCTCTGTTGTTCTTTTTTATTGATAAAGGAAAAACAGAAAACAAAAGCTTTGGAAAGCGTAAGGGTTATTACCATGTTTCTCTGAAAATAAGACCTAGCCAGACAATTAGCTCTAATGTGTCTTTTGGAGAAAAAATTAATATACGACTTAGTCTTTATTATATTATATTAGATAAGACCGGCTCTTATCTTATAGTAAAATAAGACCAGATCTAATATTAATTTTTGCTCCAAAAGATGCATTAGAGCTGATTGTCTGGCTAGGTCTTATTTTCGGGGAAACATGGTAGGTTACCTTTAGGAAAGCTTAAATAAATAGAATATTTATGCTGCTGAAAACATATGTGTCAAGAGTGATGAATACTTGGAAGACTTTATTTCCTGAGGTGGTAGTGACACTTTCTGGGGATAGAGTATTGCAGGAAAACATATTTTCATGATACTGTGGGCATTGATGACACTTGGGATTATGAAAAATGCAAAATGAATGATTTAAACTTAGTGCCTTTGAAAACAGTTGGGAAATTCTGGAGAAAGTCAATGTGATTGTATGTTCAGAATTGCTTGAGAAAAATTTTCCTAATTGGAACCAACTGCATCACAAAAATCATTTCAATAAGAATTTTAAATCAGGAAGTTACCTAGAAGATTACTGGATCTCAATTGTTTTTAATTTTGTGAATGATAAAACTGTAATCTACTTGCTTAAGTCAGACCGCAATTGTCAGCTGGTCTTGTGCTCTTCAACAGGCTATGGTCTCCTTTACTTTCTTATTTTAATACAGTTTCTATACAATGCAATATTGGTAAATTTTCTTCCCCTATTTCTGATGATTTCTCTTTATATTTAAAAAAAAATTCTATGAACTTTATTCTATCAAAAAATACAATTAGTGTTTAAATATTTTTGACTGAGAATGAACTTTTAGGCCCAGAGCCTAAAATATAGAAATTTTGTTCCCCTCTGTTTCTTGAGAAATAGAACAAAATTAGATCCAGAGGGAAAAAAATAAAAAGAATGAGCAAACTAATTAGTTTGTGATTTATTATATCACTATTCTCCAACTCGGAAAGAAAAAAAGAGGATCCTACTTATTTTTTAGCAATACTCAGATGCGGTAACCTAAGATTGTCCTTGAAATAGTAGCCAAATCTGGACAGCAACAAAATATTTGATTATGAACTGTATAATTATGTTGTTTGTGGATTACCCATTAGATGGCAACGTTATCATATGTATCTATAGTTGAACATCTATTTCTAAGCAAAACTAAAAAAGAATAATATTGCTTTTTGTTATTTCCACATTTGGATTTATAATAGAATGCTGCTGTACAGTTTACCAGTGATTGTGGGCAAGAGAATGCACCTGTGTGGGTGTTCCTGAGGTGTTTGAAAGTCATCTTATGACAAGTTCGCACTTCTACCCAGGTCTCAAATGCTTCTTTTTAAATGAAAATTAAAATGGTGAATTCTACCTTGATAACTTATCATAAAATCTGACCAGCTCATGAAGAGATACACAATAGAAGTGGGAATTTCATTGTATGGCATTTTACTCCACTCAGTGGAGGTGAAAAAACTTCTTTTATTATAATTATTTAAAAACACAGAATTCCAGAATAGTGTGGTGATAAAGAATGTAATTTGACTGGAAATAGTCCTTGTCTTGGGAATGCTGTGACCTTTAGGAAACATTTAGTTTCTTAGTATGTGGAAAGTAGGACTCAAAAATGTGGCCTATTGACCCACCCCCGGTGACCTGCATCAGCAGCACCAGCGGCACCTGGAAACTTATTAGAAATGCAAATTCTGAAGCAAAGCCCAGAACTTCTGAATGAGACTTTCTGTGTGTGGAACCCAGAAATCTATGAATTCAATTATCTAGATTATTCTTATGTTCATTAAAGTTTGCCTTAGATTTCTTACTGGAAATGAAGAGTTAGACTACATTACTGATCAAAGTAACTTATAGCAGTTAAGTTAAATGGCTTCTTAATAACAAGTCAATAATTGATTAATTATGATGAATGAATAAAATAAATTTAATTTTGTCACCTAACTTACTAATTGAGTTATATTTCAATACTTCAGAGATGTAAAGAGATACAATGATTCTTTCAATAAGATGTTCTAATATCATATGCATATGTTTTAATTGTTAGATCTAATTTAATTAGCCTCATTAAGCATATGTTTTACTTTCTAATAAAACTGTTTTTTCTTTTTTATATAATTGTAGATTCATGTGTAGTTGTAAGAAATAATACCAAGAGATCCCATGTACCTTTTTTCCCGTTTCCCCCAGTGGTAACATCTCTCAAACCATAGTACATTTATCACACCAGCATATTGACACTGGTAAAGATACAGAACACTTACTTCCATCACCACACAGTTCCCTTCTGTTGATCTTTAAGAGTCACACTCACTTCCCTCCTATCCATGCTTTCTTTAACTCCTGGCAACCATCTGTTCCTATAATTTTGTTGTTTAAAGACTGCTATGTATATGAATCATACAGTATGTAACCTTTGGAGATTGGCTTTCTTCACTTAACAAAACTCTCTGGGAATTCATTCAGTTTGTCGTGTGTATCAATAGTGTATTGCTTTTCATTGCTAAGTAATATTACACGATAAAGAACTACTACAGTGTGTTTGTTTATCCATGGTTAAGTGTTTTTTTCAATTATTCACCAGGTGAAGGTTATCTGAGTTGTTTCCAAGTTTTGGTTATTATGAATAAAGCTGCTAAATGCTCATGTACATCTAAGTCTTTTATTTCTCAGGGATAAATGGCCAGGAGTGCAATTGCTGGCTCATATAATAATTCTTTATAAGAAACTACCTTTTCCAAAGTGGTTATACCATTTCACATTTCCCCAAGCAATGTATGAGTGATGAAGTTTTTCTGCAGTCCTTCCAGCATTTGGTCTTGTCATTACTATTTTTAATTTTAGCCATTCTCATAATTGTACGAGCAGTTCTATTTTATAGTTGTATGATGAAATTATGCTATCTATATATTCTTGTGACTTGTATTTTACAATCATGATTAAGTTTTTAAAGTCTGTTTGTGGTGTTGTGTGCAGCTCTAATGTATTCATTTTCAATGCCGTCTCCTACTGTAGCCTATTAATGGATATGGGGGAGGTTTTAATTTATTCTTTTTTTAATGGATGTTGATGTTCTTCCCAGATGTCTGCTAATATAAGGCCATCAACATTTTTAAACAGGTCTCCTGGAGCTTATAAGTAACAAAAACTCTTCTAGGTTATATTCTTGGGAGTAGAATTTCTAGTGTTTTGTACATCTTCCAATTTATTAGATAATTCTAAAATGTTTTCTAGGCTTGTTATACCACATTACATTATAACAGGCAGTTCATTAGCCTCTGGCTCTTCTACTTCTTTTATACAACTTGACTTTTTTTTGTTAAAATTCTTGCCTATCTATGTATGACGGCATCTTATCATGATTTTATTTTGCATTCCTCTGATTTCTAGTGAGAGATGACTATGTAGTCATATATAGTATCACTTGTTCCTACCCATGTAATGTGTCTGCAAGACTTTTGCCTATTTTTTAAAATTTGGTTGCTTATCCTTTTTCTTGTTGATTAATAGAAGTTTTTTTTTAAAATATATAATAGATGATATATGATACATGCATTTTGTGAGTTTCTACCAAAAGTATAATTGTCTTTTTAATTGCATTGTATCTATGCATTAATTAGAAAGAACTATTATATTGAACTGTTTGGTTTTTTAATTCATGAACACAGTAAATGAATTTGAGCCTTCTTTATTTTGGCCTTACTTTAAAATATTTTCAAAAATGTTTTGGACATCATTTGTTAGATTTCATCCTAGATATTTTGTATGTGCAGTTTTACTGCAAATAGCTTAAATTTCTAAAAATTCTATTTTTTGTTGGTTTTTAGAAATAGACTCTTTAACCAAACTTTTTACTGAGCTACAATACTCTTACATAAAAGTACAATAATAAGTATGTAGAAGCTTAATAAAATTTTAGCAATTGAATTATATACATTGAATTCTTAAATCTAGTAACTTTGTTATCTTTTCAATTTTAATTATTTATATCTACTGCATATTCTTTTGAGTTTTCTACATAGATATTTTCTGATAGTAATGACAATTTCTTTATCTTTTAACCTTTTTCTCTCAGATTTTTCTCTTCAAAATTAAGTCAATATTAATCATTTAAAGGCTAAGTATTTTTTCCAAATTTTTAGTTATTTACATAACCATCTTTAATCTTCTTTATGTCTCAGCTATGTAGTTATATCAGCTTTTCCAATCCTATTATTATTGTGTGCGTGTGTGTGTGTCTGCTTTCCTTGTTGCCTAGGGAATGTCACTTTCATTTTTTAAAGTATCCAATATTTCTTTTTTAATATATTTTAAACATTTATAGATGTAAAATTATAAGAACTGTATTTTTAAAATTATCTTAAGTCCCAAGTTAATTGGTAGGAATCATTTTGAAATAAATACTGCAATACCTTAAAATATTGCAGTATTACATTACTCGCACTTGCAGGGAGATGTCCTGTTCTCCAATTCTTGGTAATTTGTTTTAGGTTTCTCCTTTAGAATGAAGCCACTGATTCTTTCAACTTCTGGAAAGGAGCTATAGACGTAAGGTTTTGCCTATTCTCAGAGGCCACCCACATCAAGTGAGCGGCTAATGGGGTTAGATTATAAAGCTTAAATTCTTTCCTGAGTGCTGCTTTCCTTATCCCCGTATAAGTATCCCAGTTCCCCTTGCCAGCCCCGTCTCTCTACAAGGCCACATCCCAATACATCAGATTTGTGCAAATCTCCATCTTACAATCTGTTTCCTAAGAAACTGGACCAATGGCAGAACTAAAGTATAATGTCTGTATTTCTGTATTTTCCAGAGTTCTGCATAAAGCAGATAATTCAGCTTTATTTACCCTGGTGACCTGCTCAGGCACCAGTACATTAGTGCTGGGCAAAAATATTTGACAAGCACCTTCCTGATATTGCAATTTCATCAAACTCCTTTGCCAATATACATTCTCATCCTCTTCTTCATAAAAACTGATACCCAGAGTACCTGCCCACCATTTTACTGATTTTGCTCAGGCAAATCCGAAACCTGATTAAGATTGTAACTTGGGCCCTGCTGAATTTTTCAAGAACCATATTGCATAGTGTCTAAGGAAGTAGTATCAGGAGAGAGGCTGAGTCTGAATATCTTCTCTATCACATACTATGTAATTGTGTGGCTTTGACTAACTTATACTGTTTCTCAGTTTCTTCATTTATATATGGGGGATAACAATAGTTCCCACCTCATAGGACTGTGAGATAAACGACGCAAAAGTCTTAGAATGTACCAGGCACTCACTCAGCAAATGTCACCTATCACTACATATAATATAAATTATATATATGTATGTGTGTATATATATATGTATATATCTACATATATAATGTAAACTACATTATATATATGATGTAAACTACATATATGTGTATGTGTGTGTGTGTGTGTGTATGTGTATATATATATATATATATATATATATATATATATGTAGTTTCCACTGGGTCTTGTGGGTTTAACTTGGATAGTAATAAAGAAAATATTAAAACCTAGTGATGTGAAGGAATCCACCTGCATATCATTGTTCAAGCAATATATTTGAATATTACAACTCTAGGTTACATATGTGGACTCCCCAATTTTTTTGAGTGGACTATGATGTAGGCTAGCTGAATAAGATTGAAGCTATTATATGTCACCATGTCTAGGGATATTTTCCAGCAGTCATTTAAGACACAGTGCTTAAGGCAATTATGTTTTTCAAGGACTCGCAGTATTAGTAAAGCTAAAAACAATGTTTTGACCTGAAGGAAACAAAATAATATTGGGAAATAACTAATGTCTATAAAGCATAACACTGTTGTTATTAATTGTTATTAATTACTAATTAATATTATAGGAACTCTTTAGCATTAAATATCTTAAATATCAGCATTAAATGTCAGCATTAAATATCTTAAGTAGGGAAGATCTTGTAGAAGACAGCTCTCCATTTAGGGCAAATCTACTTTTAAAAAAATGTTTTCTAAGTCTTACACCTTAAAAGTCTCTAAATAGAAAGAACAATGGAAATGATGAAGTTAATAAGATTTGGGGTTATTGATGGGAAATCAGCAAATTAATTGGAGAATGGCAAGGAAACATGTTTCTCAATTTCCAGTTCAGTTCACCAAACTGTGTCAATGCCAAACTTTAAAGGTGAAACCAATACTGGTGTGCAGCTCTACCACACTGGCCACTTAAAAATGTGAAGAGTATAATTAGGTATTTGTAACATTTTGTCTTCTTGAAACATCAGAGAACTTATAGTTTTATCACCAGATAAACCATTAAATTCTTCATATGTGCAATATTTTTCTTTACTTACCATTAACTGACCACAGTGAAAAAATATGGAGGTTTCACTATTCATACCAGTTGCTATGGTATGGGTTTATCTGTGTCCTTTCCAAAAAAGATATGTTGAAGTTCTAATCCCTTGTACTTCAGTGTAAACTTATTTGAAAGTAGGATCATCATGGATGTAACTAATTAAGATGAGGTCATACTGAAGTACGGTGTGTCCATAATCCAATACCACTGATGTCCTTATGAGTAAACAGCCAGGTAAAGAGAGACTCACAGATAGAAAGATAGGCGATAATGAAAGCAGAGGTTGGAGTCATGCATCTTCAAGCCAATAAATACCAAAAATTGCCAACAGACCACTAGACCTTGATTTCAGACTTCTAGACTCCTAAACTGTGAGACAATACATTTCTGTTGGTTGAAGCCACCCACGTTATAGTACTTTGTTAAAGCAGCCCTGGGAAACTAATACACCAGTGTTCTAAATATTTACTGCTTTCTTTACACTGAAATACGTCCCATACTTCAGATGATTTTTGTATGCCTTGGGATACTGTATTTCCCCAAAAAATAAGACCTAACCGGAACATAAGACTTAGCATGATTTTTCAGGATGCTCATAATATAAGCCCTGCCCCCCAAAATAAGCACCAGTTAAGATCGGATGCATTTAGTACATCTGTTGCAACACACAGTGGATGTATAGAATTATAAAATAATAATATTGTTATATAATTAAATATAAATACATAATATCATTGACATTAATACTTAAAATAAATGATAATACAAATTATAATTAAGTATTTATAAATACCCAAGTGGGCACCTTTGGACGAGAGGTTAAATGCCTATGTAAACAGATGAACTCCAGACTTAATGCCGAATGACCAGTCGGAGTACAGACACAATGCATGAATAACGTGCACATTTGATAACGAACAGATGTGGTTGTGTCTAATATGAATCTTTATAATTCAGTATGTCATGTGTTGTAATGTACGTACTTAATGCACTAGAGTGAAATAAAGAAACGTTTCCTGAACTTTGTTGCCTGCAATTTTTCGTCCCTTTTGTGTGGACCATCATTCTTAACTGTCATCATTTATGTTGTCACTCCTGTCTCATAAGTTTTCAATTAACACTTGATTTAATGGTAGATTTAAAGGGAATACTATTTTAACTCCCAGATAGATGACTGCAAAAAGAAAGAGCTATTCCATCGAGTAGGAGAAAGGAATCGTGGAGGACCCCCGGGGCAAGAATCTTACAGCTTTCTGCAAAGAGAAGAACTTGGATCTCCATATGGTCTGAAAATGGTGAGGAGAGAATGATAACCTCAGTTAAAAGGTGGATGACGGAAATGCTAAGAAGCTCGAGTGTGGATCAGGATGGCAACCATTATTTCCTGAGCTGGAACACATCATCTGTGAATGGATTGCTGACAGGAGAGCAAAGGCTTTGGTTGTGCGCAGGGCTGATATTCAAGCATTTGCCCTTGCAATGACACCACAGTTAGAAATATCCCCAGAAGAATTCAAAGCATCACAATACTGCTGGATGGCTTCCTTCAACGATATGAACTGTCTCTAAGATCGACAACATTGTTCAAGCTGGAAGATACTGAAGTTATCAAACGTACACTTGCATTCAGGTCCTTTATTGATGGCATTGACTTTTCTAAATAGCAACTCTCCAACATGATTGCTATGGATAAAACTGCAGTGTTTATGGGCCAAGGATCTCAAAGGACAATTGATCAGAGGGGTGCCTCATCAATCTACATTACCTCCATTGGTTAGGAAAGTGCACGTGTTACTTTTATTTTGGCAATTCATCTGGATGGAAAGAAAGCTCCACTTCTAATCATCACTAAGGGCAAGAAAGATAAGGTTGAACGTGTTTCAGGCATTTATGTTCTTGAAATCAAAAAAGCCTGATGCACACAAGCAGTTGTAAGAAAGTGGATCGATTTAATGTTGCCACTTGTTTTGCGAGGTTGCCAAAGCGATCTGCTAGTCGGGATTCAGCCAGTATTCACCACGTTAATATATGAAGAATTTCCTTTCAGAGAGAAGAATTGATCAAATAATGATTCCTGCAGGAATGACTGCCTATCTCCAGAGTCTTGATATTGCAATAAACAAGCCATTCGAGGACCATTTGCACATGGAAATCAATCACTACATTGAAAATAGAATGGAGAGAAATCAGCGTGGAAACTTTGTGAAGTCTCGCCTGCAAGAGGTGACTTGGATGAAGAATTCATGGGATAAAATCACGGGCAGCTGTGTTGCCAATGCACCACAAGCAGGGTACATGGAGAAGAAGTGCTCATTTAAGGAGAGCTCTATTGCTGGACATGAGAGATTGGGGCCAATGGTTTTACAGGAAATGGAGTCACAAGAGATTCAAGCCAGAATTTGGGGTTTGGAGAGTTATGACGATGTTCCAGGAAAAGATGATGTGACTGTATTTGAATAAATGCAGATTTTTGTACATGAATGAATGAATAAATATAGATTGCTGTACATGGAAAAATAAGACTTATATTCCCTGAAAATAAGTCAAAGTGTCTTTTGGAGAAAAAATTAATATAAGACCTGGTCTTATTTTCGGGGAAATATGGTCATTTTGTGGATTCCTAACTTACTAGAGTAAAAATTGCAAAGGGACTTAAAAATGTGGGTTCAGTTTTCATTTTCTAATCAAGGGAATTGAGTTAAACTGTAATTCAATGTTGTCCAAAGTACTAAATTATAAATTCTGAAACACATAATACTGCCTGAGTAATAATCCAGCATAATGAAGTTTCTTGTCGAATGATTTGGTCTTCCCAGGATCATACAAGCATGCATGTAGGACTGCAGAAAGTCAGGATAGAAATTTTGATGCCCAAGACAAATGAAAATAAATGTCTACTACCCCCTCCTTACAACATAGTGCCAGGACTGCAACTTGCGCTGGAGGAAATATTGTTGCCCAATTGAATACTTTTTCTTTAAATAGAAGGTTCCTAACAAGCAACAAGGTGCCAACCACCAATTAAAGCAACTACAGCCAGGCACTCAATTAGGATAAAGGAGCCGATTGCTTCACTGCTTTTACCTATGATCTTGTTCTTGAATCATTCCTTCTAGTTTTCAATCATATATATATATATAATGATATTATTATTAGTCTTATTATATATATTATATATATATTAGTCTTATTATATATATATAATGTACACACATTAGACTTATTAGTCTTAATATATATATATATATATATATATATATATATATATATATATATATATATATAATGTACACACACACACACATACACATAGTCTTTTACCACCACTATCAGCCACTGTGACTTATTCTGCCCTAGAACAGGACCATTCTAACTATTAACTCACTTCCATCTCTCAACACATCCCTCAAAACAACAATGGAAAATTGTTTCTATGATCATCAAATCATAAGATCCAAGCTAAGTTTTTGGTTGCATTCTATGGAACCCTCTATTTTTTTCTAATATATTTTAAATGTATACAATTTAATCCCACATTTATGTTATGGACTTTTCTAAAAATAGAGTTTATTTTCTTGATGCTTGAAGCAGAGTATATGTCATTAGTTTCCTGAAAACCAATGTGAAATGCTAAATTGTTTTTTCCATGCTGATATTGATTATTCACAGTCTGTAAGTCAATTACATTAGAATTTATTTGTTTTCTCTTATTTGTTTAATGTATGCTGTCTTATTCCCAAAAAAGATTTAAATTAGTTTTAGATTATAGTAAGTTTTCAGTCTTCCTAATCTTTGGAAATGATATTAATTTTCTGAAAAAGTTCAATCTGCATTACAAAAAACGGACTTAAAACAGACCTCAAGTAACACAATCTATTAGATGGATTATATGCATGATTTTATATAAACTTAGATATCCATTTCTTTATTTCACATATTAATAATATACCAAACTAAACTCATAGTAAAATAAGAGCAAACCATTTCAAAATAGACTATTGTATTTCCCACAGAGACCAATTAGGTTTATTATACGAAGACATTCCCCAGATTTATGTGGAAATATTGAAAGATGGGTTATCAGAGGGAGTTACAATTCATTCCCCCTGGATTTAATTATAGAACATAACTCAAAACATAAGGCAACATGTGTGGAAGACAGGCAAATCTCTTTGGATTTGATTACAGGAAAGCCATGCAACATTTCCCATCTTTATATTTCTCCTGGAAACCTTTCATTAATTTAGGAAGAAAGTATACTGTTTCATGACAAAGTGGATTTTATATGCTACCTCACTGACCAATACATTCAGTAGTTTTATATGGCAGAACTACACTTTAAAAAAATAGAATTGCAATAAAACCACAAACTAATGATTGATTTTTATAATCAATGCACATGTCTATATCAACCACTGCACTTTAATTTCTCACATGATTTTATTTTCTTTGTCACTCATTCCTAAAAGTTTGTGTTTTCTTAAATCAATTATTCCTAAGTATTAGTACCAGGCCTGAAGATCTTTAAAACTCAGGATGGATTGCTCTCTACAAACTGAAAGCCCATCAGTGAAGAACAGTAAGTCATTAGGCAAAACCCTTTGTATCCTACAGCTATATTCTTTATTTTCACATGAAATCAAAATTTCTTGAAATAGCACATTGATGAACAACCGTACTCAGATATGATTTTTCCCCCTAGCAAGTGCACAACAGTCAAGGTCAGAAAAAGTATAAATATAATAACTTGTAACAAATAATATTTTGTGAATCAGATCCCAATATGTTACTGTTTTCTAACTTTTTTCTTTTGAATTCTTAAAGATAAATTATCTTAAATTGAAAGAAAAATCATTAATTTTCATTCAATGGGTATAAAGGTTGCCTGCAAATCAGTTGGGTTAGACTAGACTCTAGGCTCCAGTTTCTGGAGTCTCCCAGACTCCAGGCTACAGATACAGATCGAGGTTAGAGCCGTATTTATTTAATCTTTCTTGAAGCAGCAGTTACAGGGCTTATGTCTGTTTTACATGTCCCATCCTGAAGCCCAGGCTATTGGAGGCTTATTCATCTCACGACAGATCATCAAATCATAAGATCCAAGGTAAGTTTTTGCTTACAGTAACATTACCTTTAATTAGTCAAAGTAAGTTACATACTAAGCCCAACATTAATACAGGGAGGAAATATATTTTACTTATAGTTAGAGAGAAAGAATGCTGAAAATTTTATGAAAAACATTGACTTATCAATAATCCAAATGAACCTTTTCTGTACTTTTATTTTGTATTCTTCAGCTTTGCCTTTATTCTTATATTGTAAATTATGATTATACTCTAGGACTTGTATTTCATTAGCCTTATTATTCAATCAAATTGATTTTTTATTGCATGGTATGAATTCAATGAACTAGCTATTTTATGATTATAGAGTATGTGGTAACTATTCAATGTTATGAATCTAAAAATAAACCCATTCTTTAACAACCTTTTTAAATTTTCTTAATCTCCTATTTCCTTTCAATCATGAGGGAATTTGTTTCTTTCATTTCAAAAACTTCTTTTATGTAAGACAATTACAGTTTCATAAAAATATGCTTTGAACCAAGATGGCTTTGAAGATTTGTGTATATATTCACCAATATTTTAGAACTTTCCTACTCTAAATTAATCTTGGTAGTCAATTTTGACAATCTATTACATATATATACATATATATACATATATATACATATATTATATATACATATATTATATATATTTCAAAGAATAAATAGCTGAATATGATTTCTAAGGACTCAATCTGGTGTTAGAGTTCATATAGTTCATACAATTATATCATTTTATTTTTATCTGTTTTTAAAATCAAATGATACTCAAAAATTTAAATGAAAGGGTTTTGGATAAATCCTGTCCAAAATTCTACCAAGGATGAAACTTACTATTAAGCAATTCAAAAGTTTCAGTTCCTTATTGGGTAATTAGTATTCTACTTTAAAAAATATATTTTAGAGGGGGAATTTCCAAGTGATCTTTTGCTACTAGAAAATTTGATTTATAATCTGTCACTTTTATAGAGATCTTCCAGCTCAGTGTTTTCTATTTAAGACATTAGAGGAACCAGGAATTGTTTTGTTCTTTCTACTGACTTTCATATTTGTACAATATCGTAGATAAATTTTTCCTAGGACATGGGATATCACAAAAAGCTGGAGAAATTGTGTTTTCTGGGATCTGTAAAGTTTTTCCCTTTAATTAGAAAAATGTCTAGGAAAATTGTTTCTCTATTATGTGATACTTATTCTTAATAAATTGAATGAATAGCTATCATGTATCTGGATGGATAAGAAAGAGGAACATGTAAATGTCATTGGTAATGTTTACTTCAGCCACAATCTTTAGACTAAGGTAAGAAACAAAGGTGATATTCAGGAATCTGGTCACTTTGTTATTCTATTAGAGGAAATAATTTTTCAAGCTTTTCAGGGCATGGATTTTTTTCTCTTTATTTTGGGGATTTTAACATCTCTTACCACATGGCTCTAATATCTTATGTAGGGTCCTAGAATGAGCCCACAGAGAACAGAAAAGATATGTGAGATCATTTTCACTTGCAGTATGGATAATACTGTATGTTAGGATGTAGCCACATAGAAAGGTATCCATTTTGAACTTGGGTGAAGGAGATGATATTGATGATTATTGGTAGTTGAATGATGTTATGTCACAATGCAAAATAGATTTGGTGATGGAATTTGCAAGTCATGAGAAATACAACATTTCATAAGTCCATTTTACTCAGTGGATGCTAAATGATACAAAGACAGAAGAGTCACCCACATGCTGATATTGACACATACTATTTCTATTTCTGGAATTTCTAATTTAGGTAGATCTGCGTAGTCCCACTCTCTTTTCACAATTTCGCTTAGGACTCTCTTCTTTCGTGAAGCTTCCTGAGAGTATTAGTTTAAATTGTGTTATTTCTGTAACACATACATAGTTCTATTATTGAAAAGATCACATTACAGTGCATTTGTCTGTGTATAAGTTCAGCTCAGGTGGCTGTACCTTGTTCTCTTTTTTTGCCCCCAGCCCTAATATTATGCTTGGCAAATAGTAGTTACTAAATACATACTTGTTTACCAGAAATGATGTGATTTGAGAAATGAAAACCTAGAAAAATTTTAACATCAATCATGGATTTACTAATTTTTACGTCATACTAAGTATATATAGTTTTTTCTTTGACCATTAATGTGAGTCAGGAAATGCTCTGTTAAAAGATAGGAAGAAATGCCATTGTAGAGGGAAAAAAAATTAAAATATTAGATGTCTATATCTCAACTGACTACAAAGGGAGCGAGAATTTCTTGTGGATTATCAGAATTTTAATTATCAAGTTCCTAAGAAATGGAGGTATGGGGGAGTTTATTGTAGCTGCACTATGGGAAATCCAAGCCAAGTCAAGGATTGCCCTTTGAGTAGCATACACATTAGAAAATGGAGTGTGAAAAAGGAGGCAAGGGAGGTCTCCCCAAGAGGACAATATCAGACATTGTGAAGAGTTAACTAGAAAGTGGAATGCAGAGGTCCAGAAGTACAGCACAAAGTAGCTTATATCGGTACCATTGTATAAATGATACTTTTGAAACACCTGAATTTTTGGGAGGGTGGAGGGGAATAGGGATTCTTGTTAAGAATGATAAACCATCATTTCAAAACTTCTATCTTTTCTCATAAATGCAAACATAATTTGTAGGTTTCAGCATAAAAATATTTTAACTGACGTATACATTCCGTACTCTTATCCAAGAAACACCCAAATTTTCTTTGTCGTATTTTCCCTAATCACAGTTTTGTTTAATTCCTAATCTGTTCTTATAACAATGGTAAATTAAAGGAAAATAAATAAATAAATAAATAAATAAAGTTCAGTGTTGTTAATTTTCAGGTCATATATAGTTTTCAGTTTCAAGGCTTATTTTTCTTTCTTATTTCTAATTAAACATGGTGAAAAATTTTGCCTTTACATTTAAGTGTATGAGAAAATTTTTAAAAAGTTAATGAATAAATCTAGATTTGTTTTGAGGTCCTGATTAATCATATTAGGAGATATTTGGCCAGAACTCAGGATTCTTTATTCTGAATAGCTGTATATGACTTGCACAAATTCATAAGGGAAAAGCACAGAACAGATTCTCCACATCAAACGTTCTATTACAAAAAGACTGTTCTCATATCCTAAGATAGTCTTCCGAGGTAATAGACGAGCACACTTGGGCCCACAATTGACTTCTTCTGCAAAAGTCACCAGAAGCCTAACATCTACACTAACAGCAAATGGAGGAATTCCTTTGGTAGTTTGTCCTGAATATTTTACCACACCATTGGCAAGAAACAGTGAACCCAATATGGGAGGCAGACACCTCTATAACAGATGATTTAAACTATTCACTACACACCTTTTCTCAAGGTCCCCACTGTTTTCTGCTTGATTTTTAAGGGGGATGGGAGAGTGTCATTGAGGAGTAGTTTTCTAAGTTTCTTTGTATGCTGTGAATAAACCCATATTCCAAGGAGGCCTATCACTAGAAACGAAACAAAAATATAATTAAATAAACATATAATACAAACTAATCCTGCAGAATTAACTACATTGAAATTCATTGCATTTGAACATAAAGCCTTACCTAAAGCAACATGGTTATAGAATGAATATACCTGGATTTGACTTGATTGCTTCATTCCTACTCAGGAAGCAAGAAAAAAAAAATATTGAACTCTCTAAAAGTCAATAGTTCTCATGCAACAGATGTTGAATAAAATAATGACTGTTCTAGCTGCACCCATATGTTTTTTTCACTTTATGGTTCAGTAAGCATCTAGTGAGAATTCCAGGATTTTTGAGACCTTGTTTTGATTCTGTGCATTTAGCCGGTAATGGGAAAAGAAAGAGTAAGTGCAGAGTAAGCAGGGGATTTTAGGGGACATGTCACTTTGCCAGTGCTCATATTCCATTGGATGGAATTAATTTAAAAGGACCACTCAGATGCAAGACAGCTGGGAAATGGAAGGGAAATAAAATACTTGAATGAGTATGTTGCATGTCTCTGACCAAATGTTCACAGATTTTATATTCCAGCCACAATTCAATGAAACAAAGCTATATTTAGTCAGTCCATGTTACTCAACAAAAGTGAACTTTATTGATTTCCCTGACGTGGTCACTGCTCCTAAAAACTTAAAGGAAGAATGATGGGAGAGGTATTTTAAAACAACAAACTACAATACATTACAGTATGATATGAGATGAGATCTTATAAAGGTAAATACAATTTGAGTCTAATGGAACTATCAAGATTTCAGGAAAAGTTTGAATAACTTATTTTGAGTTGATATTAAGAAATGGGTAGAAACTCTTCAGGTGGAGGCAGGTGCAAGCAGAGGTGGGGAGGAAGTTAATTTGCAAAGAAAGAGTAGAACAGAAACATAAGGGTTTAGTAGGTGTTTCTAGTAGTTCAGTCTGGCTATTACATAGGACCCAAGGCAGGAAGGAGAAACAGAAAGATTAGTGGGGATATAAACCATGAAGTCTTTCATATGTCATTTAGTATTTTATCTTGGAGATGATCAAGAGTGGTTAACAATTTTTAAACAAAGGACTGATTAGATGTCAATTTAGAAATATCCCTAGTTGCAGAGTAAAAAACTGAATAAAGGGAAAGGAAGAGAGTAAGAAAGGAGAAAAAACTTAAAATAACTAATGGAAAAAAATGATATAGCTCAGAACTAAGCAGTTAGTATGGATTTGAAAGATATTTAGGAGTTGACACCATTGTGGTTTCTTTAGATGTAGGGATTTAAGAAAGTGAGGTTAAGTGTGGTGGTCAGGCTGCAAACATTAGCATTTGAGGAAGTGGAGATAATATTTACATAGTCATGTGTTCCAGGCCATGTAGACATTTTTATCTTTCTGTGAACATCAGGTGATTCTCTTATGCCTCGTGGGAAAAACGGATGAAATAATTTTTAGAATTATCAATCTTATGGTGAAGATGTTCAGTACAAAATCTTAATTGTACACCTGAAACCTATGTAACTTTACCGACAATTGTCACCCCAATAAACTTTAATTAGGCGCAGCCGTTATGGAAGGCAGTGTGGAGGTTCCTCAAAAATTAAGACCAGAATTACCATACGACCCAGCAAACCCTCTCTTGGGTATCCACCCCAAAAATCGGAAAACATTTATATATAAAGACAAGTGTGCTCCAATGTTCATTGCAGCTTTAGACACGGAAACAACCAAAATGTCTTTTGACAGATGAATGGATAAAGAAGTTGTGGAATACAGACGCAATGGAGTACTATTCGGTGGTAAGAAAAGATGAAATAGGACCATTTCTGAAAACATGGATGGATCTTGAGAGTATGATGCTAAGCGAAATAAGTCAGACAAAAATAGCGGAGAACCTATGATTTCACTGATATGTGGTATATAAACCAAAAACAACAAAAGAACAAGACAAACAAATGAGAAACAAAAACTCATAAACACAGACAATAGTTTAGTGATTACCAGAGGGTAAGGGGGGTGGGGTGAGGGAGATGAGGGTAAGGGGGATCAAATATATGGTGATGGACGGAGAACTGACTCTGGGTGGTGAACACACAATGGGATTTATAGATGATGTAATACAGAATTGTACACCTGAAATCTATGTAATTTTACTAACAATTGTCACCCCAATAAACTTTAATTAAAATAAATAAATAAAATAAAATAAAATAAAAGATCAGGTTGAGGTCACCTGTCAGAGTGGAGTAGGTGATACTTGGTACTGGAAGGATGTTAAAATTTAGATAAATGAATACTGGGCTGTATTATGAAGACGAAGTTTCAAGGGAAGAAAATGACACCAGAGAGGGAAACCTTAATTGAAAAGTATGGACTTAGGTTAACGGCTCACCAGGTAGAGACTTTTGCAGTAGATGTGGGAATTTAGTAATGCATATCTGAATAAGTGTTGTAGTAGTAGTGGGAATGGAAGGAGAAAGTTATTAAGAGAGATTGGCAGGAAGATATATAGAAAAAAAACTGACGGTTGCTAGATGGGAGGTGGTGGGGATAGGGGAGAAGGTGAAGGGATTAGAAAGTACATACTGGTAGTCAGAAAACAGTCATGGGGATGTGAAATACAGTATGGGGAATATAATCAATAATATTGTACAGATTATGTAGGGTGTCAGAGGGGTACTGGACTTATCAAGGATATCATGTCATAGACTGTGTAAATGCCTGATCACTGTGCTGTACACCTGAAAAGCTGAAATAGAATAATACTGAATGTCAACTATAATTATATATATATATATATATTCCATTGACTATATTTACTCTGCTGTATACATATACATGTATATACATGGAAAATTCAAAGTCTTCAAGACATTTAAATTATTGCTGTGTAATTCTGCACAGTCTTAACGTAGTTGTTTATGTCAGTCTTGCGGCCTTTGATGTTGAATTCCTACTGTTTGGGGGAAAGTGCACTCTAATTCAGCAGCCGTTAGACCTTTGCTGTCATAGCTAGTTTTCAGGATCTCATCACATACTAACCACTCCTTAGATTCAATCTCCCGCCAATACTTTTTTTTTTTTTTGAAAAACTTCCACTATGTGCCTTCAACCAGGCATCTGAAATCTGCTTTAAACTGTCTCCATATTTAACTTGTACATAAAATGTGTAAAGACAATGTACTAGTAATCCCTATGCATATTGCAAAGGCAGTTGAAATTATGTAGGTGAAACAAGAGTTAGTTAGAAAGGGATAGTTGAAATTTTTCCCACCCAAAGATGATAATCATAACAACTAAAATAAGGGTAATAATGTAATATTAATAATACTAATAATAAAACATTTATTATGATTATCCCCATTTGGTAATTAAAGAAGCTGAAGCTTAGAGAGAAGTGGGTAAAGAATCTCACGTGATTTTAAATGCACTCTCACTCTGAAACCTCTTTGTTTTTTTCTTTTTAAAGCTGTACAGTGATTTAACTGTCTGTAACATGGCATCCTATGGCACAAGGCAGAGGAGTGTAGACCTATCCCTGAATATATTAGAATGTTTCTTGATGCAATTAAAACAAAAACAAAAACAAAACAAAACAAAATAAAGCACTTGACCCAAGGTGCTCTAAATAATAGGGGCTTATTTTTCTCATTCTATAGAAAGTCTAGAGATAATTGGTTCCTTGAGTAGATGCAAATTCTTCCTAAATTTCTACTCCGCCATCCTCAGTGGGTCACTATTGTCTCCCTTCATGGTCACACAAAAATTATTGTGATGGTTCTAATTGTCCTCACACAATAGTTTACAAAATTAGAAAGAGATGATGGCCCTTTCCTTTTATCCCTTCCCCTACCATCTTTCTCTCCTGATGACTTCTGCTAAAGTTTGTTTTTATTTAATTGGGCCCTTCACATGGTAGATATCAGTTGTACTCTATAGACAAAATAAACATATATAATAATCCAATTAATAAATATGATTATGTGCAACAAGTCATAGAACAATTATGGGAATCCATCCTTTGAATTTCTTATATTTCAGCTATGAAGATATCTGCTATAATTATATGATACCACATTACTTCATTTAAAGTTTTAATATCACTTAGATTTCATAGATTTATATGAATCTTGCTTTTAATATCAGACCATAAAAATTAGAGAAAATTAAAAGATACTTTAAGAAAAGGTATTAAAAATGAATATATATGTATATATGTATATATGTATGTATATATGTATATATATGTATATATATATTTCTAAAAATTCTGTATATAGATGTAGAAGAGCCATATTGAATATTGGCCTATCTGGAAAGGCCTGCCAATTTGGCCATGTGGGATATCATGGAGAAATTATTAAACAATCCAGTTTATATCTGTATGGGCCCATATATTAAAGTTTATAGTTGTCCCAGAAAGTTTCTTATGGCCACTTTAAAATTCTTCATCTTTTAACACGTAATTTTTTGACATTTGGAAGATCTTAATGCATTGGGCCCTCACTTAATTGAAGTAATTCAAAATAGTTCAGAGATCTACTCACTAGGGGAGAACAAGAGATGAGAAAAACTCTTTGGTTTTAGTTAATATCCTAAGGAAAGATGTTGTACAGATTGAGCTATTGTCCAGAAGGTTTGGTAGGCATAGGCATGATTCTGGTAATTATCAATGACAACTGGTATAACATAAGGGAGGAACAGAATAGTGGGGCATGTAAGCAGCCAACAATGGTTAGGAGCTAAGTGAAAGGAAGTCATTCCCGAGAGATCAGCCATAAACAGCTGGACTTTCTAGAAGCTGGATGGGATGCAGAGACAATAAGAGTCAGCCTTCTTCAAGGAGGGTGTTGGTGGCAGGAGCTAGGCAGTCTTCATGATGCTAATCAGGAACATGAGTCCGAGTGACCAGCTCCTGAGTGGAACTCAGCAGAATGACTTCTCACAGTTTAAAGACGATTTAAGACTAATGGAGATATGAACCACTGAAACTTGAATAATCCATTTTCAACAAGAGCTAAATTTCATCGCTTACCCTGAAGTGAGAGAAAAATAATCATGATTGCTACCAGGATGAGTATCAGGGGAACTTAACCCAGGCTTGCTTGAAGATAGGGCTCCAATGCTTTTCCTGAGGCATAGGTGGTTCAAAATGCACCATGGATCTAGAACTCTGTATGGTCATCATCTGTAGCCTTAACTTAAAACAACAACAACAACAAAAGCGAGGACGTGCAAAAAAGACAGAGGCTGACATAGTATCCTGCATATACAAGACAGATTATTTTATATTTAAGATGAAATGTGTGAGTCTTCTGGTTAAATGACTGCATACAGTAGATATGGTGAGTAGATTTGTGATCGACATAAACATTAATCATCCAACAAGAAAGTTGCATAACACTGCAACAGTGTTATGTAAGTTGCATAACACTGCAACACATAAAAGTTCATGTTTGATGAGAATCAGCTTGGGAAGAAACTATAGTTCATGAATAATAACTTTCAATTTAGGGAAGTATAAATCACAGAAATGTTGTCAGGAGAGGAGAGTGAGCAGCAGTGTCTGATATGGTAGTCTATTAAGTGATGTAATGGAAATAACGATCTATCTAGAAAAAAAAATTATAAAAAGGAAAATGGGCTAGCTGTTCATAGGCCAGGAGTGATTTCTTAAGCTAAATATGTGAATTCAAAAACATTTTGATAAAAATCAAGGCACCTCATTTAATTTTATTTTCCTTATTGGTGTTAAATAATATCTTTCAGCTTTACACCTTTGAGCTGTTATGTTTCTTTGTCCCTCAACTATATTTTTCAGGGAAATCATCCACATTCTTCAGTAATTAAATATCTAATATACTTTTGAGTTTAGAAGTCAAACATATATGTTAAAGGACCGATACATAGAAATAAGTGTCCAATTTAATTTCTTCGTATAAAGTGAAAGCACGTATAATTACTACTCCACCCAAGAAATATAACATTGCTGGCCCTTCAGAAACCCCTGTCCCTATCTTATATGGTTTCCTTATCATAACCTCATTATTGCCCCATAAATGTTATTATTCTCCTGAATTTTATATTAAAGAAAAGAAAACCTTGCTTTGCTGTTGTTTAATTGTTGTGTTTCATTGTCTCAGGGAAACCCTGTCATTCGTTTTTCTGATTTTAAAGCTTTAGTTAAAAGACTTCATGGAGTATATATTCTTTTGTGTCTATCTTTTACTCAAATACTGAAATGAAAAGTTTACTATAGGGATTCAACTGCAGATTTGAGCAAGCCGAAGAAAGAATCAATGAAATTCAATATAAGGCATTTGAAATTGCCCAGTCTGAAGATTAGAAAGAAAAAAGTATGAAGAAAAAAATGACAGAAACCTAAGAGACTTAAGGTTTTGTTAAAAATACCACTAAAAATACCAAAATATACATAGTGCAAGTCCCAGAAGAAGAGATTGAGAAGGGGGTAGAAAAAATATTTGAAGAAATAATGGCTAAAATATTCTAAATTTGATGAAGACATGCATCCATATATCTAAGAATCACAATGTACTCCAAGCAGGAATACTTAAAGAGATCAATATCAAGAAATATTATAATTAAACTGTTGGAACTATAAAAACAATCAAATCCCAGGACCAGATGGATTCACCAGTAAATTCTACTAAACATTTAAAGAAGAATTAACCCCAGTTCCACTCAAAAGCTTCCAAAAATAGAAGACACTCTTTCTGATCCATTCTATGAGGTCAATGTTATTCTGACATCAAAGCCAAAGACACCAAGAAAAGAAAACTATAGACTAATATAGCTTATGAATATACATTGAAAATACTCAACAAAACACTAGCAAACTAAATCAATATTATAAAATCAGTGTAATAAAATGATAATTGATCATGACCAAGTGAGATTTATCTCAGGCATTCAAGATTGGTTCAACATAAGAAATCAGTTATCGTACATCACATTAATAGAATAAAAGGAAGAAAGATCCCCTAGGATCATTTCAATATATGTAGAGAAGCATTTCATAATATTTAACACACTTTTAGGACTCAAACACTCACAAAACTAGAAAAACAAGGACATTTGTGCAAAATATGGACATTTACAGCTAAGGTCATGCTCAGTGGTGAAAGATAGAAAATTTTTCCTTAAGTTTAGAAACAAGACAAGGATGCCTGCTTTCACCATTGCTATTTCAACATTGTACTTGAAGTCTTAGCCAGAACAGTTAGATAATTGTGTAAACACCATTGCATCAAGTTATAGAATATTTTCATCATCCCTAAAATTTCCTTGTGCCTTTCTGTAATTAATCCATTATCACCACAAGCATCTCCTGACAACCACTTGTTTATTTTCTGGTCTTTAATTTTGCCTTTTTCCAAATGTCATATTAATTGACTCATGTAGCCTTTGAGTCTGGCTTTATCACTTGGCATAATGCAGTTGAGGTTCATCCGTATTGCTACCTACATCAGTGTTTTGTTTCTTCTGATTGCAGAATAGTATTCCAGTGTATAAATATGGCACAGCTAATTAAGCCACCAGCCACCTGAAGGACAAATGTTGTCCTAGGTTTTGGTGATTATAAACAGTTTCTTCAAACCTTTGAATGCATATGTTTTGTGTGACCATATGCTTGACTTAACATTATCCCTCCTAAGCAAGTGTTGTAGTTTGTTTCTTTACAGACTCTGTCTTTTTAATTCGAGTTATCAAAAATATAAGCATAAAGTTCATCATAATATTCCCTTATTGTCTTTTTTGTTTTTATGTATGATATCTATTCTGTAAGCATTCTAAACACATTTGTTTAAGGTAATTTTTCAGACTGTTCAATTATTTATTCATTTAGATGAAACTGGTTTCTTTTTGTTTCTTAGCATTCGATTTCTTTATGTCACTTGGGATCTTTGATTGCAGCTATTTTTGAAGAAGTTTTCCAATTGTTAGCCATCCCAGTCATATGCACACCTAACTTTTCATGTGGTTTGTGTTGTCTCTACCTCTTGTTTTGGTACTGAAGCACAACAATACATTTTATATTGATGATTTAGGCCTTCTGCATCTCTATGAATTTGGGAACTTTGGGATAGCAGCCAGACACATTGTAGTTTTAATTCCTGGTTGCATGCCTGCATAACCTTTTTTCTATCTCTGATGCTGTACCTTGTTAAGAGGTCAAAACCCCAAGAAGTGGCTGGGTTTTCTGACTTCTTTCATGAGCTGGAATCCCCTTTCCAGCTTTTCTTTTCAGGAGATATGTTTTTATTTCAGGCTGACTGGTTTTCAATACTGAAAAAAACCTACAATTTTTTGTCTTCATTATCTCCCTAGAGCTGAACTTCTGGCCACCTATTTCTATCTAGATGCTGCAAAGCAGTTCTGTAGTATCAGCCCAACCCATAGCTTATCTGTGTAACCGTTCATTTAGTTTCAGGTGCCTGTTGATATTTAGCTTTTCATTGTGAATACAGTTAGATATTTCTAATGTTCTTTTTATCTGTTGTATCTGTGTATATGAAAGAAAGGATTTGCCTCAACGTATCTTGCAGAGCCATTTATTCAGAAGTCCAACATTTGTTTTTCTCAAAAGTTCCTAGTCATAGATTTTTATACACTTGAGATATGTCTGGGAATGTTGTGATTATAAACATAGCAGAATAAAATGCGGTAATTTAGATGCCATTCAGCCTGTGCACACAGATTAAATATGTAAATAAAGTAAAAATGCTAAAAAGCAGATATATTATTAAACAAATGACTTTATTTTTTAAACATAAATATTCATGACATTACTTGCCCAAATTAGAATTTCTAAATATAATTATGTCAATTGGTTTGAATAAGA
The DNA here is from genome assembly GCF_964194185.1 of Rhinolophus hipposideros. Lineage (NCBI taxonomy): Eukaryota > Metazoa > Chordata > Mammalia > Chiroptera > Rhinolophidae > Rhinolophus > Rhinolophus hipposideros. Next base: position 34,746,769 of record NC_138052.1, on the reverse strand, counting down.
CCCTTTACAAAATGTTCTAAAAGGGAATTGTTGAAGAATCAGATAACTGTGGGAACAAAAGGGAACAAGAGGCCAGATATGAATCATGCTTTCTTTTTTCAAAATATATTTCACAATAATAATTGTGAATTGTATATAAAATAAAATTTCTGTTCCATTAAACTAATATATTTACTCGTACCGTTTAATGTGAATTTCTTGTTCTTGCCTAGAGTTTAATAGGACTTGATGTTAGTGAAAGTATTTATGTCAGTAATGTATTAAGGAGCACATTACATTTTTTATTCATAAAATATTTATAATAACAAAGCACTTCATTTTACTTAGTTCCTGGGTTTGACTCAATATAAAATTTTATTCAAAATCTTGAAAGAATGCAACATGATTTTTAGTAGTTTAACAAGAATCTAAAAGCTGAATCTTTACTAACCATTCCTTATTCTTATATTTCTTTGCCTTTTTATGCTTCTATTAATAGTGGCACATTCAAAACAAAAGATGAAATGCTGCCATTTGAGAGAACATAGATGCATCTTGAGATTATAATGCTAAGCAAAATAAGTCAGGTAGAAAAAGTTGAGAACCATATGATTTCACTCATATGTGGGATATAAAACTGAAAGAAACAAATGAATAAGAAAAATCATCTAAGAAACAAAAATTTATAGACACAGACAACAGTTTAGTGGTTACTGGAGAGCAAGGGGGGTAGAAGATGGAAGAGGGGTCATATATATGCTAATGAGAGAACTGACTCTGGGTGATGAACACACAATGCAATATATAGATGATGCACTATAAAAAGGTACACTTAAAATGTATAATTTTACTGACAAATGTCACCCTAATACATTTAATAAAAATTAAATAAATAAATAAATAAATAAATAAATAAATAAATAGGATTTCAACATATTAATTTTGTGGGGACACACATATTCAGTCCATAGCACCCAGCAACCAGGCAGTACTCAACTAATGTATATTCTCTATTTATGTATTTTTGCTTTTACTTATGATATTTAAACATCTGGTTCATAGTCATCTCAAAAAAATAATATATATAATATTTATTGTAAATAAGAGTAAAATTATATATGTATATAATATTTATTGTAAATAAGAGTAAAAGTATGTGTTTTTAAATAAGGTAAAGCACATGAAAAGATTTAGTAAGCTACAATATACTCTAAAATCACATGATTTTATTAGGTAGTGTAACAGAGAGCTTAGTCTGCAGAATTTGATTAAGGTATACTTACTTCGAGTCCTGGCTTGAACATTTATTAGCTGTGTGACATTGGCTAACTTATTCCACTTTTGGGTGTCTGAATTCTCTTTTCTGAAAAATGGCAATAAGAAAGTGCTGCCTCATCTGGTAGTTGTGAAGAATAAGAGAGCTAATAAATGCATGGCACTAGGACAGAGTCTGAGAAATCACTGGCCTAAACACAGGATTGCTTGAGCTTCTTTCCTGTTCTAAGACCTATATTATACTTTTTAAACATTCTATTGCTCTCCGGAACTCCTTTAAATTACCATGCACTTATGAAAAATGTTTTATATAATTATTATGACACAGAGAGAACAGCACTGCCAAAACATAAGAAATTCAACATATAAAAATATATTTTTCATTTTAGATGACAGAGATCTATGGAAAACAGTGCATCTTGTGATTATGAATTAACAGTAAAGAGCTATGGGCTAATATAACTGGAGCTCAGGTGTGTTATTATATGCTGAGACAGATCATATATCCTGAAAATGCTGAATAAAAAAGTTAATATTTTCTTTGTGGGTAGATGTTATTAATTCAGGTTTGAGTTTACACATATAAGTATGGTTTGTAAATTTTGGATTTTCTAAAAATGTTTAATGATAGTAAATTCTTATTATTTTCTTTTAAAAGATTTACACATATACATATTTGCCAAAGAGGTAGTCAAGTAATAATAACAGCTTCTGTGATAATAAGTTGCTCAAGTTAATAATAAAACTGAGAATGTATTTTGATGTTAAATTTCTTTTTATGTATAAATTTCAAATAATAATTATGTATTATCAGAAAAGATAATATTTTTATAATCTACAGGTTATTAGTCCTTTTACTTCTGTTTAAATTAACTGTAAAATCAATGAATAAAATATCAGTTTATTTTTCTTGATTTAGGAAATTACATTAGAATTTATGCTGGTGATATGCAAGATTAAAAGGTTTTAAAAGAGCAAAAACTAATTTAAAATTAAATTAAAAAATAAAAATTACTGTCTAATATGTAAGATATATGTTAACTCCTGTTGAGAAAAATATGCCCTGCTCTTCAAAATAGTAAAGAAGTAAGTGCATGAAGGTAACTAAGTTTGTGTGCACACAATTCTGACATTCTGAAGAATTTTGAAAGTTTTATCATATTGTGATTATATGAAAGGAGAATCAAATGTTTACTCCTACATTTGATTTTGTTGATATTTTCTGATATTTTACTTGCCCACATGGTACAAAGTACAGAACAAGTTCTTTAAAAAGTGTAATTCTTTTAATAACTCTAGAATTTGTAATCTATGAAGTATATAAGAAAATAGAAAACAAGTTTTTCTGAAATGAATGACTAGATGTGAAAACTAAAGAGACAAATACATTAACTAGAAAACTCGAGTATCATATTTAGTGATGTGTACAAGGCATGTTAAATGGAATTATATGTTCTTCTAAGCTATCCTAGAGTTATAATGCTAGCATCAACAATAAAATGGCAGAGTCAACAGAAGCTACCATTAATTGCATACATCTCTTATATGTTAGATGTCTTTGAGAAGTATTTTTATGAATATTAGAAAGTCAATAAATAAGCAAATAGATACATGAGATAGCACATTACATAGAGAGAACAATGTGATGGAAAAAGTGAGGAATGACAGTTGATTGTAACTTAATTTTCCCCAGTTTTATTGAGATAAACTTGACATATAACATTGCATAAGGGGAAGATGTTAAGTTTTTTACATGAACGGTCTTATTCAATAGCTATTATAACTACGAACATGGTGATGAATGATTTGAGGAACAGAGGAGTTAAGTAAATTTTTGATTGTCACGAAGAAAGTTGCAGAGTAGAGATTTGAACCTAGGAAGTGTGGTTTCAGAGTCCCCATCTTATTTAGTGCCTTTAAAAAAAGAGTGATTATATTTTGGGTAGGAACTGACTTTGAAATAGAATAATCTGATCCCCGGATTTTGTCCTAGCTTAGATTACTGACAAGTAAAACCTTCCAGGCTATCTACTTTTCTTCAGGTTTTGTAGGATAGTTTAAAGATAGAGAATGCAAAGTGTGATGCTAGTCTGTTGGCAATAACATGGATTTAAAGTTTTACAGAACTGTGTTCATATCTTATTTTTGCCTTTTATATGCTATATAACTTTGAGGAAATTTATTACCATCTTTTAACCTTCATTTGCTTATAGTTAAATCGAGTAACTCAAACCTATTTCATGTAAGTATTGTCATTACTAATGAGGTAATATTATATCTGTAAAGTTCTGAGCACTGTGCTACAGCAGATGGTCAATAAATAACTTCTATTGTTGTTTTTTTTTTTTAAATTGTAGTAGGAACACATAACATGTGCTCCACCCTTTAAGAAAGTTTTAAACATACAATGCAGTATTGTTAACTGTAGGCCTGATGTTATGCAGCCGATGTCTAGAACTTCATCATGCTTAACTGAAACTTTATACCTACGAAGTAGCAACTCCCCATCTCCCTCTGTCACAGCCCCTGAGAACCACTACTCTCCTCTCTAGTCCCATGTGTTTAACTATTATATTTACCTAATATAAATGGTGTCATGCAGCAGGTGTTCTTAAGTGACTGCTTTGTTTCACTTAGCATAATTTCCTCATGTTTTTACATAGAGCAAGATTTCATTTTTTTAATGATGAATAATTCCATCTAAACTGGATTTTCACATGCAAAGAAATGAAATTTGACACATATTACACACAAAAAAGTCAACTGAAAGTGGATTAAAGACTTAAATGTCAGACCTGAAACTGTAAAATTTGTAGAAAGAAACATAGGGAAAATGTTTATGACACTGGTCTTGGCAATGCTTTCTTGGAAATGGAACCAAAAAAAAAAAAAAAAACCACAGACAACAGAAGCAAACCTAGACAAGTGGGACCTCATCAAACTAAACTACTTTTGTAAAGCAAAGGAAACAATTAACAAAGTGAAAAGGCAACCTACAATTGGAGTAAATATTTACAAATATTACAGGTGATAGAGGGTTAATATCCAAAGTTCCTATACAAGGAACTCCTTTACCTTAAGAACAAAAATAACAATAAAACCATTTTAAAATTTGGCAAAGGACTAGAATAAACATTTCTCTAAAGAAGACATACAAATTGCTACCAGATATATAAAAAGATGTTCAAAATCACTAATCATCAGGGAAATGCAAATCAAACTCACAATAAGATGTAACCTCACACCTGTTAGGTTGACTGTTATCAAAAAAATAAAAGATAATAACTGTTGGTGAAGATGTGGAGAAATCGGAACTCTTGGTGGGAATGTAAAATGATGCAGCGGTTTTGTCAAAAAGTATGGAGGTTCCTGAAAAAATTAAAAGTACAGCTACCATATAATCCAATAATCCCATTTCCGAGTATATATCCAAAAGAACTGAAATCATGTTTATTTCAGCATTAATCACAATAGCTAAGATATAGAAACAACATAAATGTTCGTTGGTATAAAAATGGATAAAGAAAATATAATATATATATATATATATATATATATATATATATATATATATTTATAAAGAATATTATTTTGCCTTCTACATAAAAATAATATTATTTTGCCTTAAGAAAGAAGGAAATCTATTACTATTTAATGATTAGGAGGCTCATGTTAAAATAACCATATATTTCAATACTTCTTTATAATTTTATTTTAGAATTAAGATTCCATAAGGTGTAATCTTAGCTTAAGTCTGTGGATCTTGAGGCAAACGTTTAGGGATTTTATTAGACAAACACTTTCTTTGACTAGTGATTTTTTGAAAGTCACTGCCTTATCTCACAGCAATATGTCAGTAAATAAATTATGTATTTGAGTCCAAATCATATTCATTGCCAAATTGAATGCTTCTCAAACTATTCCACTTGTGACTAGAGTACTTGAGAACTCTAAAAGAATCACAATCATTTCATGTTTTAAAATAAATTGTAACAATAAAATACTTTTTCATCACATACAAAGGTAGACAATATATAATACACTATATGACATGTGATAATAGAGACTATACCTGAAATTTGAGTGTAAAGTATTCAGGGATTCACACAATATACATGGATAACTAACATGATCAGGTCGTAAACGATAGGTAAATATTTCTTCCAGGAAAAGATATGAGCATTTCGTGATATAAAAAGATATTTAAAATGTGGTGGCATGCTACTCTCTAAATTAAATAATGCCCACTGAACTTCCACTAATTATACTTTAGAAATATGTTTAGTATTATAACATATAAAAAAGATTTAAAAAAAACATGGAAATTATAATGTTTTCCTTGAATTGATTTTAATGTGATATCTCAAGCACTTCTTAGCCTATATTTTGTACGAAGCTGATAATCTAGATCTTAAAACATTGAAGCCAGAAGGGAGAGAGGAGATTGAAACATACATTCGAGTTTATAATTTGGTTTTCATAAAATCATCTGGCTGAGTGTAAAAGAAACATCTGCATTCTTGCCTTCTGCAGGAAGCTATGGCTAATTTTTTGTGCAGAACAAAGAATAGAATAATTAGAGTGTTTAATGAGCTTTGTTTAATATATTTTCACTTTCAAAAAGAGAACATATAGTTCTCTGATGTTAGGCAAACCTGACTTAATATCTGTGATTTTACTCCACAACAATGAAAGGCAGAAAGGGGATTGTTTTTCCACTTTATTCAAGATCAGTGCAATTACCATTGCTCTCTAAATTTTATATAAATATATTTGTGATAACACTTGCATCTGTTTATATTACCTGGAGTATTATAAAACTTGAACATTGATATATGCACAGATATAGATAGATAGATAGATAGATAGATAGATAGATAGATAGATAGATAGATAGATAGATAGTTGTTCATGCATTTCTATTTTTGCTACTGGGTGTTTGGGCCTTTGTTCCAAAATTATGTTTTTAAAGCCTCCTATTATTATTGTTTTTATATCTATGTCTCCTTGTACCTCTTGTAGATTTGTGCTTCATAAACACAGTTATTACATACCAGGAGTCCAGCGCCGGGCCCATATCCTCTGTACAACCTTTTAGGCACAAACATTGACAATTTCAAAGGCTTTACCTAGCATACTTTCTTGGGGAAAGCTGCCATACCCACAAAATACTAGGTGCGTTATTGCTCTATCTGGAGGAAGACTTGTTGCAGCAATGTTGCTAACCTTTTTTGATATCAGAGGGATTATTCATTATGAATTTGTACCAATGGGTCAAACAATTAACCAAGTTTACTATTTGAAAGTGCTGAAAAGGCTGCGTGAAAAAATTAGATGACCTGAACTTTTTGCCAACAATTCATGGCTCTTGCATCACAATCCACCAGCTCACAGGGCACTCTCTGTGAGGGAGTATTTAGCCAGTAAACAAATAACTGTATTAGAGCACCCTCCCTACTCACCTGATCTGGCCCCCAATGACTTCTTTCTTTAAAGGAAATGTTGAAAGGAAGATATTTTGATGACATTCAGGACATCAAAAGTAATACGATGACAGCTCTTATGGCCATTCCTGAAAAAGAGTTCTGAAATTGCTTTGAAGGGTAGACTAGGCTCTGGCATTGGTGTATATCTTCCTAAAAGGAGTAGTTCAAAGATGACCATAGGGATATTCAGCAATAAGGTATGTAGCACTTTTTCTAAGATGAGTTCGTGAACTTAATTGACCTCGTGTACTGATCCCCCAGACCCTCCCCTGGTGCGCAGTTTGACTTCTCATCCTAACTGACCACCTTGATACCTGGCAGCAGTCAACAGCATGCATATAAATAAGTGCTATATGTTCATTTTAAATACTGTAACTGATATGTTTGTCATAAAATGTTACATAATTATAGCATAAAATATGTCATAAATATAATTATGTGCATTTTACGATATTTGCTATATTTTTTGTCTAGGAAAGGTGACACACACATATGTGTGTGCTGTATTGCTTTAATTTATACTTAAACATTTCTAATGCCCATACTCTTCTGTTTTCTTATTTATTATTTTTATTTTCTTTTTAAAATCTGGTATCATTTAATGACCTCTCATGACAACAATTAGATTACTATATTATTTTCTTTCCCTCCCCCTTCTCCCCTTATTTTTTATTTGCATTATTTCTATTTTATCATGAAACATAACATTTGCTCGTTAGTCTTTATTTGTTCACTTTTGTGATATAGGAAAGTTTTGCAAAATTCCTAGTTTAATGGTGCCCTGTTTTGCCGGGAGAGCAAAAGCCAGGTAATTTGACTCAGGTGTGCAATGGCAGGGGGGGGAAAAAGAGTTGTTGCTTTTTTTTGTGTGTGTATGTATCTGTGTGTTGGGTAGTGAGTTTATTATTCTTCCAATTTTTATGAATGACTAAATAATTCCTATCCTAATCAGTTTAGGCTATTATAACACGTACCACACATTGGGTGGCTTAAGCAACAAATATGTGTTTCTTACAGTTCTGGAGTCTGGAGGTCTGAGATCAGGGAGCCACCATGGTCATGTTCTGGGGAAGTTTCTCTTCCAGGTGGCAAATTGACAACTTCTTCTTATAACCTCAAATAACCTTCTAAAAGATTGCTCAGAGAGCTCTCTTTTATAAGAACATTAATCCTATTCATAAGGGCTCCACCTCATGACCCAAATACCTCCCAAAGGTCCCACTTCCTAAGACCATGACATTGGGGTTTAGGATTTGAACATATGGATTTTGGTGGGATACATTCAATTCATAACAGTATCTTTTTTTTCTTTTTTCCCTGCATCACAAAATTGCGAAAGGGTGCTTTTTTGTTTGTTTGTTTGTTTGGATTTTTTACTGTCCCAGAAGCTGTGCATTATTTTCAGGATGCCCATTTCAATCCTGCCTCCCTCTTTAAATCATTTCTATTTGGAGTCCCTTCATGCTTTTTTTTCTGACCAGATCTGTTTTTGTTGTTTTGTTGTAGTTAGTAATTTTAGACTTTGCACAGATTTAATGTTTATGGCAGTAGTTTCAGATGAACTTAGACACAATTGTTAACTTTTCTTTTTTTGTCTTCCCTGTAGATTTCTTAACTTTGCTTTTGGTTGAGACACGTTTTAGGGTACGTTGAGCCTGGGATGGAAGCATGCAAGTTTGTGGACAGGTTGAGTAGTTTTAATCTTTTTACTTACAATTATTTTGAATTTTTGTAGTATTTGCCTTCAATTTATGTTGAGGATGTGGTTTGGGATACAATTTGATTTTCACTTCTCATTCTTTCATTGGGTGGAGAGAAAATACTGGGAAGTAGGTAGCTATGCTGTCACCATTGTCTTTAGCTATCTAGAAGTACTAAACCATTACATTATTTAAAAATTATGAAGAGTATGTTCTAGGAAGGAATTCAATTTCCATGAACAAGTCAAATGAACTTGTCGAAAAAATTTTTGGACTACAAACAAGAAAATACAATGACATGCATAGCCATATTCATCCGGTTCCACTACTTATTATATTTTATTATCACCTTGGTTTTAGTGTCCATAATGTATATGAAAAATGTGTGCATAGAAAGGTAAAAATAATTTTACAGAAAATTTTTGATTTCAAGATTTTAAGGCACTCTCAAGTATTCAAGTCATTTTTGCAAACCCTCCATATATGATATCCAACCACTGCATGAAGATCACAAGTGACAGAATCCTCTCAACACCTATCACAGCTGCTTGGGAATATCTTTTATTTTTTAAAATAGTACTTATTTATAGACAAATGTTGACTTTCTAAAGGTTTCAACTGATGGGATGTTATTTCTATTAATCAAAATTACAGTTAATAATTACTTGTAAATTTATCTATTTAATGTCTTTCTCTTCCAACAGAAACTTTCATTTGGCAAGCAAAAAATGGGTAACACATAGCCATCACTGGTCTCTAACAATTATTAAATTTTACTGGGACTGGATTTAGAAATACCTGCTGTCCTAACAGTGCAGTCATGTTCCTTGGTGAGCCTGTCTGGGTAACCCTAGTTCTGTTCTTAGAGATTCATACTCTAGTTATTGAAACTTCTGTGACAGGATCTGACTTGTTTTTGGTCCTATGTGGACACATTTGATGTGAGCATGAGGGAGAAGATTCACCCTGATAATTGTGTGGCTTTTTTTACAAGTTAGGTGACCTAAAGATGTCTGTAAGAACTCAAAAAAGACAGGATTTTACAGAACAGGCTGGGAATTTCTTTGGCTATGTGATACCCTCAATAATGTAGTTGGCTTATTTTTTTTATATCAAGGCAGTTACCTGTGCTAGTAACTATCCAACAGTGATTTTTCCCATCTTGCAATATGTTGTGTTTTTTTGTAGTTATTGCCATTTTATTATTTATATTCATATTATTCATATTTATTTTTTCATCTTAAAAAAATCCCTCTAAGAGTCCTTGTAATACTGATTTGGTGCTGATGAACTCCTTTAGCATTTTCTTGTCTGGGAAGTTCTTTATCTGTCCTTCATTTCTAAATGATAGCTTTTCTGGGTAGAGTAATCTTGATTGTAGGTCATTGCTTTCCATCGTTTTGAATATTTCTTACCAATTCCCTCTGGCCTGCAAAGTTTCTCTTGAGAAATGTGTTGATAGTATTATGGGAGTTCCTTTGTAGGTAATTAATGCTTTTCTCTTGCTGCTTTTAAGATTATTTCTCTGTCTTTAAGCTTTGACGTTTTAATTATGCTGTGTTTTGGTGTGCCTCTCGTTTGGGACTCCTGTGCTTACATATTTATTTCCTTCACCAGGTTAAGGAAGTTTTCCATCATTATTTCTTCAAATACAATTTCAATTCCTTGCATTTTCTCTTCTCCTTCTGGTAGCCCTCTGATATGAATATTGGTATGCTTGATATTGTCCCAAGTCCTCTTAAACTATCTTTTTTTTTTTTTTTGATTCTTTTTTCTTTTTGCTATTCTGAATGTGTGTTTTCTGCTATCTTATTTCCTAAATTGCTGATTCAATCTTCTGTTTTGTCTAATCCACTCTTGATTCCCTGTAATATATTCTTCATTTCAGTTATTGTATTCTTCATTTCTGACTGGTTCTTTATTATGTTTATCCACTTTTTGTGTCCCATCTCTTTATTTAAGATCTCACTGAGATCACTGCGCATCCTTAGAACGAGTGTTTTGAACTCTGTGTCTGGTAGATTGCTTATCTCCATTTCATTTAATTCTTTTTCTGAAGCTTTTTTATGTTCTTTTATTTGGGACATGTTTCTTCATCTCCCAATTTGGGCGGCTTCCCTGTGTTTGTTTCTATGGATTAGGTAGGACTTCTTTTATCTCAGTCTCACTAAAGTGCTTTATGTTGTAGGTGTGCTGTGGTGCAGTCTTTCTGGTCACCTGAGCCAGGTGCTCCAGGTGTGTCTTTTGTGTGGATTGTGTATGCTCTTCTGTTGTAGGTGAGCCTTGGTTGCTGTTTGCATGTCAATGGAAGGAATTGATTTTCAGGCTGATTGCTTGTGAGGACTGGTTGTGATAACAATGGTGGAGCTGTTGTGTGAGGACTGACCCTAATGAGTAGAATTTGCTTTAGCAGGGCTCTGGTCCCTGCCAAGTGTGCTTTTTGGCTGTGTCATCCCCAAAGGTGGCTGGATGATGATCCAGTTGGGTCCAAAGCTGGCCACTGGGTGTGCCAGCCCCAGGGCCTCCTAGAAGGTGTCTCATTGCAGGTCAAGTTCAGCCACAGTCTATACCCTGCCCTGGGCCACATAGCATGAGCCACAAAGCAATCCAAAGATGGCCACCACCCATGCTGGACTTTGAAATGTCTCAAGAGGCCACACTGTGAACTGAGGGTGGTTGTCACTAGTACTGACGTTAGGGCTGCTCAGTTAGAGGTACAGAACATGTCAAAGCCAAATGCTGCTTGTTTGGGTTTTGTGAGCCTTTGAGAGATTTTAGGAAAGCCCTCAGCATTAACCAAGAAAGTTTGTTTATATAGAAAAGCCACTGAATGTGGCTTGGGTGTGCCCCAAAGTTGGATCCCAGGGGTCTGGAGCTCAGAGCAAGTGAGTCCATCAATGAGTAAGTCCATGCACAGGACCTTTAGAGGATCTCTTGGGACTGTACCTGCCCTTTGTCTCACTCAGCCACAATCTCTACTGGTTTTCACATCAGAAGTTGTGGGGACTTCTATCCCTGACACTGGAAACTGGGGCTCGGCAGCCCGGTTAGGTTTTAGGACCCCTCATTCTTCTCGGGGTTACCTCTGCAGCCGAGATATCCCTCCTGATTTTCAATGGTCACATTCAGGTGTGGTATGAGTCTATTCTGTTTCTCTGCCCTTTCTACAAGTCTCAAGGTGGCTTCTTTTACATGTCCTTAGGTAGGACTTTGGTTCAGCTAGACTTCAGGCGATTCTGTGTGATACTTTCTGTAGTTTAGTTGTAATTTTGATGTGGTTGTGGAAGGAGGTAAGCACAGTGTTCACCTACTCTTTGTGTTCACCTATCTTTGTCGAAATTCTAACTGCTTCTTATATTATGAAAATTTGAGCCTTTTTTTTTTTCATCATGGTCCCCACTCTTTGGAAATGCTGTAATCCTTCATGTTATTCAATATACTTGACACACTGAAATAACCTGTCTCATGTGACCAGTCAGGTAAAATTCCTTTAGCTTCAATTTATGAATCAACAAAATGGAGAAATCATTACTTTGAAGGGTAATTGTCAATATTAGCATTTATTATAACACTGAGTACATATAAAGTACTCAAAAATGATAACTGTATTATATTTATGCATACAAAATTTATAAAATATTTTTATACTATATTCTCTCAGTTGATTATCAACTGATATCCAGGCAAGAACTATTACACAGTGGTGTGACTATACTTAAATTATTTAAATAAACACAAGCGATTTATACATAAATAATATATATGTGCAAATTACATTCTAGCAAAGTTAATTGGACTTTGGTTGACAACACATCCGCAAACTGTATATTTTACTTAGTCATGATAATGTTTTTGATTGTAATGTAAGAACTGCTGAGAATTAATATATTTTAAAAAAATCAAATTATGAAACAGACTAATAAGTAACTGCCCTATATTTAAACATATACTGTTCTTAATTTATTTTGCTCTCTTTCTAGAAAATTATATATATATGTGTGTGTGTGTGTGTGTGTGTGTGTGTGTATGTGTGTATATATATATATATATATATATATATATATATATATATATATAATAAATAGCTTTTTAAGAAGTTCTAGAAGTGTTTCCTTAACAGAAACATGAGAGTTTTCTTGTTTGCCCTGTTTCTGACTCTAGAATAATAATAAATGAGCTTATCTATATCTAGAACATAAGGTCTAAGAAACAACTGTGGAGAATGTGAGCCAACTAAGTATCATATCACTCATCTATTTTGTATTATATACAGGAAATCAGCATGTCATATCTGATGACTTGATCCAATAAACCTAATTCAGAAAATATGCCAAACTATAAATTATAACATTACTAATTCAATGCAGAGCACAGTTACTATGACATGAAGTGCATCTGAGATCATTTGTGTCAAACTCATAACATAATGTTTTTAACTTAATTCTTATTCTTTGAGATAAAATGATAAATAGTCTATTCAAAAGAAATTGTAGGAGGTTTTCAGGCTTTCGTTTCTTATCTTCAAAAGAAGAAGCTGTGAAGAACCTTCCTTTTCATACTGTGTCAGTTTACAAGGACCTGTCTTGGTAGTATAATTACAAAATAGAAAGGAGTAATAGAAGTTGTTGTTCTAAGTAATGAGGACACAATGATGCAAAAGCCAAAAGAACTGGAATCATTTAAAATTAGTGCTATGGCAAAAACACAAATAATGTGGCTGGTCTTTAGTAACATGTCAAGCAGTGATACTATTAGGACGTAAAAGATCTGATTGCACACACATTCATAAGTTTATGGAAGAATTTGCCATTACTACATGAAAGAACATCTTTGACAACTGTTGTTTAGAATGAAAGGTGGTAGAGGAGAATATATCCAAATAATCCAGAGATTTCAAATGATCTTATGATCAATAGTAAGTTCATGTTTGTCAAGTGAAATGTGATTTCACAGACTCATTTTGGGATTGATTTTTTTTTTAAATGATAAATACAAGGTGTGATAAAAAAATATGGTGAAATTTTAAATTAAAAAAAATGTTACAGTAAAAGACACATTGCCATTAATCTCCCTCAAAATACTGCCCCCCAATTCAAGTACACTTATTCCATCATTCTTGCCACTTTCTGAAGAAGTTATAGAAGTCCTCTTTTGTGAGTGTCCTTAGATATGCTGTAGTGACTGCCTCTATGTCCTGAATAATTTTGACATTGGGGAAGAGCCAGTAGTCGCACGGTGCCAGACCTGGTGGATAAAGTGGATGAGGACACACCGTAATTTTCATTTGACTAATTTTCATTTCATTAAAATGTGGAGTTTTTAATTAACTGTTTTCATTTGACAAAAATAGCTGTATACCAGAAGTGAGGTGTGACAGGGAGTTTTTCTGTTGTGATAAAAATATACAGTGAATGCAGCCACCGAGTGCCATCCAATGGAAAGGCAGGGATCTTCAATATGGGAAGTGGCTCATCAAACCTTAGTAACAGTGTGTGACAAGTTTCAACATGTTTGGTGCAGTGAGCTACGGTTGAGAGAAGGTTGTTTTAAAGTCTGCTATAAATCATCCTCCACCATGACTACTCTTTCTGTCACACATCACACATAGCCATTTCTATCAAATAAAAACATTATGGTGTGTCCTTATCCACCTTATTTAGCAGATCTGGCACCTTGTGACTTCTGGCTCTTCTCCAAAGTCAAAATGATTCAGGACATCAAGGCAGCAGGACGGCCCAACTAAAGACACTTATGAAAAAGGACTTCCAGAACTGCTTCAGAAAATGGCAAGAATGATGGGATAAGTGTGTTTGAATCGAGGGGGAGTATTTATTTATTTATGCTTTTATTATTTATTTATTTTAATTAAAGTTTATTGGGGTGGCAATGGTTAGTAAAATCACATAGGTTTCAAGTATACAATTCTGTAATACATCATCTATATATCACATTCTGTGTTCACCACCTAGAATCAGTTCTCCTTCTATCACCATATATTTGATCCTGTTTACCCTCATCTACCACCTGCCTCACCCCTTACCCTCTGATGACCACTAAACTATTGTCTGTGTGTATGAATTATTGTTTCATTTGTTTGTTTTGTTTTTTTGTTGCTTTCAACTTAATACCCCACATTTCAGTGAGGTCCTGTGGTTCTCAATTATTTCTGTCTGTCTTATTTCACTTTGCATAATAATCTCAAGATCCATCCATGTTGTCATAAATGGCACTATTTCATCTTTTCTCATGGCAGAATAGTATTCCATTGTGTATATATACCACATCTTCTTTATCTAATTGTCTATTGAAAGACACTTTTGTTTCCATGTCTTGGCTACCATAAATAAACCTGCAATGAACATTGGAGCATATATATCTTTATGGATAAATGTCTTCAGTTTTTTGGGTAAATACCCAGGAAGGGATTGCTTAGTCATATGTAACTTTATTCTTAATTTTTTGAGGCACGTCCACACTGTCTTCCATAGTGGCTGCACCAATCTGCATTAGGAGGAAGATTTTGAGGGGTACAATGTTTCTTTTACTGTAATACATTTTTCTTTTAAATTTAAACATTCACTGTGTTGTTTGATCACACCTCATATTAGTTAGTCAGGAAATTCATTCCAACTGGTAGTTTAAACCAGACATTCAACTAAGTGAGATGTTGTACATAGTTATTTTCTTTCCAATTAGTGTGCTAAACTGTGGAGTTTTTAATTAACTATAATTAGTAATTGTTTTGTGGGAAAGAACATTAACCAACATACCACTTTTAAGTAGACTACCATGTGGAACTGGATTGAATAAATATAAACATATTATTTTATAAATAATTTAAATATGAACTCTTCTTTTACATTTGAATCTGAAAAGGGATAAATCAGAGGAAGAATTTTAAGAAGTTCTTTTTGTTGTTTTGTTTTGTTTTGTTTTGTTTTGGTGTGGGGAGGTACATTTTAGGTGGCCACAGAATTTGGGTGTCGAATACACATGCACCCGGAGATGGAGTTGAGGCAGCAAAACACTATTTATTAAGTCAGGCAATAAGTAAGATAGACAGAATAAAGCAAAGTAAGGCAAAGAGCAACAGCGAGTTCTCACCACCGGTAGAGTGTTTCCAAGGCACTGGGGAACCGAGACAGCGTCTTGGCTTCAGGTGTGTCTGGCGAGCGTCCCAGTCTGAGAGTCTGAGAGTTCTGACTATCGTTCCCCCAGGACACTAATTATATAGGTTTTTTTTTCCCAATAAATTACCAGTCAAGAAAGAATGTTAGGCCATAGCGATTAAAATCAACAAGCATGGGGACAATGAATCACAAGTTTCAGGGTAATTATCCAGGGTAGAAGACAGGGGGACGTGATTCCAGCAGTTTCACAATGTACATCAGCTTACTATGGCCACAGGGCAACCTACGTGATCCTATTCGTGCATTCCACTGGTGGGTCATCTATTGTTCAACCAGGGGCCTGGCGAGGCCTTCCCAAGTTGACTCCTGCTGGCAGCGGAGTCAATGTCCGGGTGCCACCCAGACAGAGTGTTCCCCTGATGCAACAAGTGGAAGGCACAAAGCGGCACCTAACTCACATTATATTTACTTTACAGGGGGATATGTTGATGTGAGTTGAAAACTCCAAACCATTGTGCAAACTATGCAAAACAACATTTAATTTGAGGAACAGTTGGAGTTGCGTTTATGTAGGCTTTTGTTCACAAAAACTAAAGCCTTGTGCAGACATTTCTTTATTCCGTAGAACATCCTCAAAAAATCCAAAAGTGCTGCCAGCCTCTAATTTTCTACTTTTCATAGGTTACATACTAGGGTTGACTAGAAAAAAAGTGGACTTCACTTCAAGTTGATGACTTTAACCCGCACCTTTGAATTTTCTTCCTCTAAAATTCTCATTGAAGATTATGAGGTTGTTCTGCAATATATAATATAGAAGATAATGGACAAAGGAAAACATCACTAAGCCTGTGAGATATTGAATTCAATGGAAAAGTTCATTTGGTAATAAGTTGAATAGAATCTTCTTAGAGTCCACACAAATACTTCAAGTTAGAGTGCTGGGTACTAACTCTTTTGCTATGTTAATTGATATCAAACTATTTTCCAAAATGTGTCAGAAATTTACAAAAAACAAAAAGTTGATATTATGACAATTTTATACACTTAATAATGATTTAAGCTACTTTGTATGTAAATTACATTATTTTTGTGTATAAACCTTTTGTATATAATTATTCAGATATATCCGACTGTTGTGGCAAAATGCTCAAAGTGGGGGCAGCCATGACAGAGTTGGAGGAAGGTGTTTAGCATGTATCAGCTCCAAGGAGGGCACGTGGGTGTTGAGTAAATAACAGTACCAGAACCTCACAGGAGACACAGGGAGCCTTGTGAAAAGGGTTATTGCTGGGACAGGCTCTCAGCAAGATCAGATATGCCAGTTAGAGAGGAGAGTGTTGCCCCAAGCTAACTCCCAATTATCACAATTAATTCCCCTAGCAGTAACTGTTACTTCCATCACCACACTCTTCTCTAAGGAGTTCTTTCTCTGTACTTCACAGAAAAACACACCTCCCAGTTATCAATAAGAGAATGCAAACAAGATAATCCTTCGTCTTCCCTCTTTGTCTAAGACTACATTTTTTTAAATTGCACAAATAAAACTCTAATAGGAATTCTTAATTATAATGTGGAACAAACACACATTTTCTTCTGAAAGAATAAGCAAAGAGGAAACTATCAGGCATAAATAAATAAAGAAGAAAATTTACATGAAGATGAATAAATAAATGCTCACCTCATAAAGAAACACTGAGGGGCAGCTGGATGGCTCAATTGGTTAGAGCGCAAGCTTTCAACAGCAAATTTGCTGGTTCAGTTCTCAGCGGGGATGGTGGGCTCTGCCCCCTGCATCTGGGATTGAAAATGGCTATTGGACTTGGAGCTGAGCTGTGCCTGAACCCTCCACAACTAGGTTGAAGGACAATGACTTGGAGCTGATGGGCCCTGGAGAAGTACACTGTTCGCCAATATTCCCCAATAAAATTTATAATAAAAAATGAAAGCAAAAAAAGGAACACATAAACAGGAGAACGGTTTGGAAAGTGCTTTTTTTAAAAAACAATTTTAACAAGTTTCAAGATGTCAATAAACCTATTAAAAATTTTGACAGGAAATAGTAATTTCTTTTTGAAAATTATAATTGCCAAATTAAAAAAAAATACTTATGGAGATGTAGTATATAGCAAAACAGAATGAAATTGAATCACTGAAGTAAAAGCCTAGCTTAAGAAATCCCTAACAACTATTAGGTTGGTGCAAAAGTACTTGTGTTTTTAAAAGATTAAACATACTTGCAAAAACTGCAATTACTTTTGCACCAACCCAATAAAAGAAAAAGACCAATAAGATTTAAGATAAACAAAAGAACAGGAAATACATAAGTAATTCACCATTGATCTAGTATATTTATGTAACAATATGAACCCAGAAGAAAAAGGGGCCTAGATAAGAAATATGAACAATCAAATGGAAAATAAAGGAAGATCTAGGTTCTTAGATCACAAGGTCTTCTGGGTACTAAGAAAAACCTTTGCTAGCTTGAGTCAAAGCTGTCCCCCAGTTTTAAATGATACCAAAACAAATATGAAGGCCAGTATAATTTACTGACATACTGATTTATATTCTGTTTTCATACATTTTTTTTCTCTCCTTTATCACAGTAATTTATTTACTTTGCCTCAGACTGGTGTGTAGTCATGCCTGAAGCAGGATTGTCTGAGGAAAACCAGAACAAATAAAATACAACAAACAAGCAAACAAAAATCAATCTTACATTGTTTATTAAAAGTATAATTGAGAAATTTATGTTTAAGGATCCTATAGGAAGAAGGAAGAGGAACAAGTGTGTATGAGAAGTGGATAGGAAAATGAAGTCATTAGAGAAAGTAGTGGGAGATATATCATTATATAGGTAGCTATTAAAACTAATATATTTGATGTGTTAATATCCAAAATATTTAAAGAATTCCTACAACTTAACAGCAAAAAGAAAACCAAATAATTTGATTTAAAAATGGGGAAAGAACTTTAATAGACATACAAATGACCGAGAAGTATGTGAAAAGATGCCCGATATCAGTAATCAGTGAAATGAAAATCAAGTCTAAAAAGAGACATAATCATATACCTAGTAGGATGGCTGTTATCAGAAAACAAATAAGCAAACAAATGAACAAACAAACAAAACAGGATAACATATGTTTGCAAGGATCTAGAGAAATTGGAACTCCTGTACATTGTTGGTGGGAATGTAAAATAGTGTAGCCACTATGGAAAAAAGTATGGTAGTTCTCAAAAAGTATATTAGAATTACTATATGGTCCAACAATTCCACTTCTGGATACATATCCGAAAGAACTGATACCAGAATCTTGAAGAGACAGTTGCACTCCCATATTCATTTTAGCATTATTAACAATAGCCAAGATTTGGAAACAATTTAAATGTTTATACTAATGAATGGATAACCTACAAGACGGTATTATTCAGCCTTATAAAAGAAAGGAATCCTGCTATGTAGGATAACATAGATAAACCTGGAGGACATTATGTTAAGTGAAATAAACCAGTCACTAAAGAACAAATATATCATGATTCCACCTATGTGAGGTATTTTGAAAGTGTCAAATTCATGGAAACAGAGAGTAGATGGTGGTTGCCAGAGCTTGAGGCAGAGAGAAATGGGGAGTTATTGTTCAACAGTATGAAGTTTCAATTATGCAAGATGAATGAAGCCTAGAAATCTGTTTTACAACATGGTGCCTAAGCTAACAATTCAGTATTATACACTTAAAAATGTGCTAACAGGTAGATCTTATGTTATGTGTTCTTACCACACAAAACAACAACAAAAACGACCAAAAAATCCAAAAGAGTAGCAGGACACTTTTGGTGATGATAGATATGTGGTGGTGATAGTTCCATTGATGTTTGCATATCTCCAAACTCATCAAATTTTGTACATTAAGAATATCCATTAGGAACAAGGCAAGGGTGCCCACTTTCTCCACGTCTATTCAACATAGTGCTGGAAGTTCTAGCCACAGCAATCAGACAAGAAAAAGAAATAAAAGGCATCCAAATCAGTAAGGAGGAAGTAAAATTGTCATTATATACAGATGATATGATACTATATATAGATAACCCTAAAGACTCCACCAAGAAACTATTAGAGCTGATAGATGAATTTAGTAAAGTAGCAGGATACAAAATTAATATTCAGAAATCAGTTGCATTTGTATATACCAATAATAAAACATCAGAAGGAGAAACTAAAAAAAGGAATCCCATTTACAATTTCTCCAAAGACTATAAAATACCTGGGAATAAGTTTAACTAAAGAAGTAAAAGATCTGTACTCAGAAAATTATAAGACACTGAAGAAAGAAATGAAAGAAGATACACATAGATGGAAACACATACCATGTTCATGGATAGGAAGAATTAATATAGTTAAAATTTCCATACTGCCTAAGGCAATATACATATTCAACGCAATTCCTATCAAACTACCAATGACGTTTTTCACAGAAATAGAACATATAATCCTAAAATTTATATGGGACCATAAAAGACCCCAGATAGCCTCAGCAATCTTGAGAAATAAGAACAAAGTGGGAGGTATAACAATACCTGACATCAAATTATACTACAAAGCTACAGTAATCAAAACAGCATGGTACTGGCATAAAAACAGACACATAGATCAATGAAACAGAATAGAGAGTCCAGATATAAATCCATGCCTATATGGCCATTTAATCTACGGCAATAGAAGCAAGAATGTACGGTGGGGTAAAGACAGTTTATACAATAAATGGTGTTGGGAAACCTGGACAGACACATGCAAAAAAATGAAGCTGGACCACCTCCTCACACCATATACAAAAATAAATTCAAAATGGCTTAAAGACTTAAATGTAAGTTATGAAACAATAACAATAAAATACCTAGAAGAAAATATAGGAAGAAACTTTACAGACATTACCCAGAGTAGGATTTTTAGTGATATATCTCCTTGCGCAAGGGAAGAAAGAGAAAAAATAAACATGTAGGATTACATCAAACTAAAAAGTTTTTTCACAGCAAAGGAAACCATCAACAAAACAAAAAGGGATCCTACTGAATGGGAAAATATATTTACCAATGATATATCTGATAAGGAGTTGATATCACAAATTTATAAAAAAGTCACTTAACTCAACTCCAAAAAAACAAACAACTCAATTAAAAAATGGGCAGAGGACTTGAAGAGACATTTTTCTAAAAAGGGCATACAGATGGCAAACAGACATATGAAGAAATGCTCCACCTCACTAACCATCAGAGAAATGCAAATAAAAACCACAATGAGATACCACCTCACCCCAGTCAAAATGGCTATCATCAATAAATCAACAAACAAGTGCTGGTGCGGATGTCTAGAAAAGGGAACGCTTGTGCACTGGTGGAATTGCAGATTGGTGCATCTACTATGGAAAACAGTATAGAGGTATCTCAAAAATCTGAAAATGGAACTACCTTATGATCCAGCAATTCCACTCCTAGGTATCTATCCGGAGAAATCCAAAACTCCAATTCAAAAATCTTTATGCACTCCTATGTTTATTGCAGCATTATACACAATAGCCAAGACATGGAAACAACCGAAATGCCCATCGGTAGATGACTGGCTTAAGAAACTGTGGTACATTTATACAATGGAGCATTACGCAGCCATAAAGAAGAAAGAAATCTTACCATTTGCAACAACATGGATGAACGACATGTAAGAACATTATGTTAAGTGAAATAAGACAGACAGAGAAAGACAAATACCATATGATCTCACTTATACGTGGAATGTAAAGAAAAGAATAAGTGAATGAACTAATCAGAAACAGTTTTGGAGACAAAGAGGGAAAACTGAGGGTTGCTAGATGGTGGGGGGGTTGGGGATAAGGAGGAAGGTGAGGGGATTAGAAAACAGTCGGTAACCACAAGATGGCCACGGGGTTTTGAAAATTAATTTGGGGAAAGTAATCATTAATGTTGTAAAGATTTTGTAGGGTATCCAATGGACACTTGTCTCATTTGGGAGACCACCTCAGGGATGATGTAGAGGCCTGATCACTTCACTGTACACCTGAAGCTGAACAATAATGAATGCCAAGTATAAATATATATACACATATATGTAATGTATATATGCATATATATGTATGTATATACTTACAAGAAGCGGAGTACAGCATTAGGAATAGAGACAGTGGAAATGTAATGGCTCTGTGCAATGTCAGAGGGATAGTGGATGGGGGCAGGGGGGTTCACACAGTGTGAGGGATATAAATGATAAACGTCTAAGTATTCCTTTGTCTTGTGCACCTGAAACTAATAAAAAAATCCATTTATTGTATATAAATTATATTTTAATAAAGCTGTTAACATTAAGTTAAGTTAAATTTAAAAACCTAAGTGGCAATTTAGAAAATTTGCCCTAATGTGAGCAGCAGGGCTGGCGTTAAAGTGAGAAGCCCATACACTATCTAACTTATAAATCAGAAATCAGTACAAACATGGGATATTTATGTACATAATTAAATTTTAAAAATCAAAACCAAACTAAACTTTCTTCTTTTAAACCAAAAGTGTACTATAAATTATTACAGATTGTAAATACATTTGAGCAAGGTCAAAGCTTTCTTTTTAATTTCAGTCTTGTCAGCTATAACTAGAAGTTTTTCTTTCATAATTTTTTTGCTTAAGACATAAATGCACCCACTTGATGCAGTTCCTTTTATTTTTGTTATTAGGCCTACAGGTTTAACTTTACAACTGTTTCGTGTTCTTTAAAGTCTCTATTCTTAAATGATAAGAGAAACATTTCTCAGTACCCTGTAGTTCTAATTCTTATACCCTTTTCTTAACACTATCACATGTTTAACTCGTCTGACTAGCTCGGAGACATTAAAAAACCTCTGCCTGGCCAAAAGCTTTTCCACTGGATCTTTTAAAATATTTTCTACCTCAAATCTAGACCTTGTAATATTGCCTCAAGGGGTTTTTCCAGCCCTCACTTTCTTTAGACCTTATTTCCAGTTAGGTGCTACTTGCTAAACTTACCTTTGTTCCTTTGGGTTGATTCTTTTTTTTTTTGTATGTTCTTTTATTTTCTAGCCAACCTCTCTGCCTTCCACAGTGAAGCATACAGCCCAGATCCACCCTCTTTCTTAACCTATTCATCCTCAATTAGAACTAAATACAAGATAGATTGCACATTTAGCAGAAAGGAAATTCAAAGCACTGTTGCAGACATCTATCTAAAAATGTACATACATAAATCTTTCTAGATAGAGGGATATCTTTTAATATAAATAGTTTTTGGAGGAAGTTAGTCTTTCAATGTTGAATCATTCTGTCTGTAAATTCTACTCTTTCTAAATTCAGATAATATTGCCTCTTTATTTTTCCCCCATAGACACAGACATGAAGCAGAAAACTACTATATTACAATAATTCTTTACAAGCTTAAGCTTATTTTGACATTGTCAAATAATGCCATCAAATGTGAATGTTAATAATTTAACATATATTGATTTTTAGTATCAATGAGGTACTATGCTGATTCTTTGAAAAAAATTATGTATCATTTTCATCACAATCCTAGAGAGTACATATTATTATCTTAATTTACATATGATACTTAGAATAATTGAAGAACTTTTCTAAGATGTTTATTTACATGTCTTTAGAACACTTGTCAAATGAAGGATTTCAAATTTAGTCCCTATGATTCTAAAGACAGTATTTTTAACTGCTTACTATATTTACTATTCTCATTTAAGGGATAATCTGACAGCAGATTATGAAAAGAAGGCCAATTTATTGAATAGGCCAATATATTATTTATTAAATTAAGTGATGAGCGTTCTAATTTCTTAGGGTTACTTTACATTTCAATGGAGGATGAGAAGTTTATGATACTGGATAATTATAATAATTCTAAGACTATATTGATTTTTATAACATATTGTGATGTTAATGTTTTTCAGGAAAAGAAAGATTATCACATTACATATACTCTTTGTAGTTTAACTGCAACCCTGTTTCAAAATGTTAAAATGTACAACATTTAAATGTAAATGTATATTACATTTGTTTACAAATGTAAACAACCGTTACAATGTATATCAACATCAGCAACATAATACTATATATAATAAAGTGAAAGTAATAGAGCAATAATCAAACTTGTAACACATTTCTAAAGCCTAGACCCTGACAAAGATTTCCTCCTTGACCAAACTTTCGTCAGCCTCCTCTGGACTCTCTTTTCAACTAGGCCTTGACATTAGTCCTGGTCCTTGCTGAGCCTAAATAGCCTAATTGTAGCAAAAATTCTTCTAAATTAGTTTAGAAAGAATCCTCCACCCTTGATATCTGATCAAATTCTTCATCTCTCTCCCTTGATATCTGATGACACTGTCCTACTTTTAGCAATAGTCCTCCTACTCTGATGTTTACTCTTAGTAGTTTTCCACCCACAAATCCCCTCACCCTACCTTTGATTATAAGTCCTTACTTTCATTGTTGTATTTAGAATTGAGCCCAGTACTACACTGAGGTCTCTTTTCTCTGATTGCAATAGTTGCTGAATAAATTCAGTTTTTTCAGCTCTAACTACTGTTCAACTCTGGTTCTGTTCGACAAACCTTTCTTCAATTTACATGCTAACTGTCCTATGTGCTAAATATACATATGCAATAGTTTTGGCACTGAAATTTGAGCCAATAGCAGATTCCATGTGAATTTATAATATATGTAGAAATAAGAGTTATGACAACAATCAAGTAATGGAGTTATAAATCTTGTGAGTATAATGGAACGGTAATGGAATCTGTCATTACATGGAATTCCTCTGTTAATGCAAATGTATTAACAAAAGTTAATACTTTTGTAAAACAGGAAATAAAACATGGACAGAGAGAATGAAAGTGTGAATTGATAAAGAAGAAGGATGAAACAGACTGTATAAAATGTCAGTTGTGAAGTGGAAAGAGTTCAGAGGCATGATATTAATGGTCCATATATTTTGGTACGGTGAAGATGCATAGTGAGCCTTCGAGTAACCACTAAAATACATGATAGCAAAACAACTGATGGCTTATAAGCCAATAAATGAAATAAAATGAAGTGATAAAATATTAAATTAACACAAAGGACACAGGGAAGAAGCAATAAAGAAAAAAATTCAGAAGAGATAAATGGAAAACAAATAACAGGATGGCAAACTCAAACCCATTAAAAGTCAGAGATTAACAGAGTATATGAAAAAGCAAGAAATACTATGTATTATTTGCATGATATATATTTAAAATATATTATGATAAGGTTTAACATGCAAACAGTAAGCAAGACTACACTCATATGATATCAGAAAATCTGGATGTAAAGACAAGGATACTATAATCCAATGAGGGACTCTTCATAACATAAAATAATGATTTTCCAAGAAAACTTGACCTGAGATGTGGATGCACCTAATAACAAGAAACTAATAAAAATGGAACTGAAGAAAAAAATAGTCAAATCCATAATTTTTATTGTTAAAGATTTTTAACACTATCTTCCAGTAACTGAAAACACAAGTGGAGAAAAAAAATAAGGTTATATAAGACCTAAACAGCACAATCAACCATATTGATCTAATTAACACTGAGAATGAAGCATTATATCCAAGACCAACATATTTTTTTTTCCAATACACACTGAATGTTTTTTTTTTCACACTGAATGTTTTACAAGATAAGCAATGTAACTGGACATAAAGTATCCCTCAATAAACTTCAAAAGATTGAAATCTGACAGGTAATTTTCTTTGATAATAACATAATTAAATTAGAAATCAATATTAACAAAATATGTAAATATTGAAAATTTTTAAAAATGCACTTCAAAATAATTCATCATTAAAAAAACAATTTACAATATATATAAAATAAAATATTTTAAACCAAATGATAATAAAAACCTTATAATAAAGGAAACTTACATAACATTAAATAGCTATAAAACAAATGCATAAAACTAATGACCTAAAGCTCCTCTGTAAAAGGTTAGAAAAAGAATAGAAAAATGAGTTTATAGAAAGTGAAATAATAAAAATAAAAATATCAGAGCAAAAATCAGGGAATTTAGAAAAAAGTCCAAACAGAAGATTAGCAATGCTATATGTTGTTTCTTTGAAATATTTCTACAATTAATAACTCTCACAAGAATAATTAAGAAAACTAGAGAAAACAAAAGTAAGTATATCAGGGAAAAAAGGGTTATCGCTACAGATTATGCACATATTAAGGGGATACAAGGGAATAGCATCAATAGTTTCATGCTAATGAATATGCCAACTTAAATACAATGTACAAATTCCTTGAAAAACTTAATTTATCAAGACTATTTCAAGAAGAAATTAAAAGCCTCAATAGCTTTATATCTTTTAGGCAAATTTTACATTCAAATCAAGGCAACATCCTGTCCCAGATGATTTCTGTCAAGCATTTAAAAAGAAAACAATATCAATCTACAGAAATGAAAGAAAAGGAAATACTTCCCAACTCCTTCTAGAAGGCCAAGAAATAAATTGTAAGTACACAAACAAATACCATTCATGAACATACAAGCAAAAATCCTTAACAAAATGGTAAAAATAAAGTCCCACAAAATATAAAAGAATAATACATCATGTCCAAGTTTTGCATATTTCAAGACTATGAAGTTGTTTCAATATTTGAAAATACAACAATGTAGTTTTGGTTTGAACCATATTAACAAAATAGAAGAAAAAAGTCTATTATCTTCTCAAGAGGTACTTACTTTGGTTATTTTTTCTACATTAGCAAGTGCTCTGGTATTTAGTTGTTCTTCGTCACTTCATAAAACTTTTATTTTCACTATAGCCAACATTACACACAAAAAGGTTGTTTTAAGCAATTCTTTATTCTATTTCTGACCCCTGTTCTATGGGTCAGAAACGCAGGAAGGGGTTTGCTAGGTGGCTTTTTACTGCATTTGACTTCAGCTGAGGTGGCTGAGATTGGAATATCAACAACTATATAGCATCATCATTCATATGTCTGTTGCCCAGGTTCTTCTTGGTTTTCCTGTCTGCATAGGCCATTTCATTCTCCAGGGCCTCATCAGGTGGCTTGACTTCTCACAGCACATCAATTTTAGGGTTACTGTACTTCTTATTTGGTGGCTGTCTCTCAAGTGTCAAATAGAAGAAACTGACCAGTAAGAGCCACATTCAAAATAAGCAAGCATAGCATCACTGCCGCCATATTTTAATAAACAAAGCAGTCTCAAAGTCAGTTCAAATTCAAGGGACTAGAAAAATAGACTCCAATTGGCAAGGTCACACTGTAGAAAGCATGTTGGATGGGAAATATTTTTGCAACCATTTTTAGAAAATGCTAAACGCATTTTGCTAAACCACAATACTGAATGATCATCTGGCAGAAATTAATACACACCCATCATAAAAAATTTTCAGCTAACTAGGCCTAGAAGAACAAAGATATATGTAGACGATCTTAGGCATTGGTTTAAATGATAGTTGTCCAACAAAGGAAGAACTCTCAAAAATGTCTTCTCTATATACACATATTTTGATGCCAACAGTGTCATACAAAGATTATCAAACAAGTTTTGACTGCTCAATTGATAAATTCATAATTAGTCTGGTAATCATTTGATTTCTATTAACTAAAGGCCATTCACGTAATATGAACGTAAAATGTTTCACCAATGCAAATCTTACTTCATAAAGATGAGAGATTTATTTTAAATAATTATAGGTTTCTCTATATACAAGCCTTTAAACCGGATTAGCAATTTTTTACTACAGTATTCAAATATAGTTGTTATACATATTAACTAGATTTGAGAATACATTAATCACTAATATGTCTGCATAGTCAAGTAATATATCTCTGTATTTTATACTATCTTAAATATCTTCAGAAAAAATCAGGTTTTCTGAAAATGAATTATTTTATACTTTAAATACTTTGTCCCTGCCTCAAGGTTTCAATTATGATAAGTCTTTAAATGCATGCTCTTCTTTAGGGAACAGTATTAATATTCCTATTAGATAAGATTCTAATCACTGAATGCATCAATTACACAATTGTCATATTACAAAGTTTACTGTTGACATTATTATTAGGTGTTGAGGAAGAAATTCTCACCAAGATCCTCTGTAGTTTTAATAGCAAAGTCTTAATGATCTGCAGTAATGAGAAGAATCCTTCAGTCCATGATTAATTCAAAGATCTCACTTTAATCCATTGCTTATTCTCATGATTTGAAAGAATCATATAGGTCAGAAACATGGTGATGTGAGGGGTCCCTTTGATCTCTCCCTTGAAATTACAAGTAAAACAGCTATAATTCAACAAAGGATTTCCTGTGCAATACACAAACACATCTGAGAAATCAGAACATTGAAACATCTGAAGATGGACAAATCAGGGTTAAGGAGGGAGGACTAAAGGAAGAAGAACAGAGATGGGTGTCACTCTGGGGTTCACTGCCTGTCCCAGGAGAGGGATGATTCAGGCTGCAAGTGTAATCTCTGTGGCCCTGAGTATTCCTGCCTGAGTGATCAGTATACAAGGTCTGATACTTGAGTTTGCAACTCATCCTAGAAAAAGTGCTACATACCTCATTGCTGAATATCACTACTGTCACCTTTGAAGTACACCTCTTGGGAAGCTATGCACTGATGCCAGTGACTAGTCCACCCTTCAAAGCAATTTTGGAACTCTTTTTCTGAAATGGCCATCAGAGCTGTCGCCGTATTACCCTTGATGTTCTGAATGTCATCAAAATATTTTCTTTTCAATATTTCCTTTGTCTTCAGGTAAAGAAAGAAGCCACTGGGGCCAGACCAGGTGAGTAGGGAGGGTGTTTCAATAGTTATTTGTTTATTGGCTAAAAACTCCCTCACAGACACTGCCTTCTGAATTGGTGCATTGTCGTGATGCAAAGGCCATGAATATGAATTGTTGGAGAAAAGTTCAGGTCGTCTAACTTTTCACACAGCCTTTTCAGCACTTTCAAATAGTAAACTTGGTTAACTGTTTGTCCAGTTGGTACAATTCCATAATGAATAATCTTTCTGATATCAATAAATGTTAGCAACATCATCACAACAGGTTTACAAACTTGTCAGATCTTATATGTATCTTTACAAGCATTTCATTTTTTCAATATGATTCTTAAATTACAAAACCCCAAACTAAACATAATGTATTAGATGTACTCTCATTAGGAAAGAGTAATGTGTAAATATTACTGTGTGTTTCAGAACATATTTTTAATAAGGCCATGTAACAGAGAATTAGCTCTTATAGGAGCTAATTATCTTATTATCTAATATTCTTATTATAATCAGAAAGTAATCTTCCAGTACTGTACTCAAGTGGTTAATTTTTATCACAAAAATGATATTACATTTATTCTTCACAAAATAACTTTCTAGGCACTGGTGAATAATAAGACATACAATTACTTTCTAAAATAATTTATAAGCCAGTAGGGGGCATATGGGAAACATCTAGCACACACTAGACAGTGAAATATTCATGGAAGAAATGAATGAATTATAATGCAAAAAATAATTAAATAAGATTATTAATGAAGATATAAACAGAAGAAAAAGGGAAAGAGAATTTCATTTTAACCCAAGGCTTTAAGGACGGTTTCTTTGCATGAGAAACTTTACTAAGTTTGCGAGGATGAAAGAAAAACATTGAAGCACTTCCTATGTTTTGTTATAAGTTTTGCTTTAGTTGTCTACCTCTCTCATGTGACAGTGTTTCTTTTATGCCAGTGACATCCTAATATTTAATGTCCTTAAAACAAACAAAAAAAAATGGTACCTGACATAATTTAGACCCTCAGCATATTCTTTGAATGGATGTGTAAATTACAGAGAATGTTGGAAAATAAAATAAGGTTGAGAAAATATTATCAGTGAAGTAACAGTATGTTCTCTTTCCACTATAATTGTTATGGAGGTTTTGTGGAGAGGTTAGGTAAAAAAGACAGTAGAAAGATAAGTTATTAATACGATACATAGTATAATGTAATAGTAGTTGTGGTTACCATGATAAGGATATTAATGCGTGGAGACATCATGCTGTCTGACAGACATTTGTTATATGACTGGCATGGTTTTCTAGCAAAATACTAATCACGAATGAAAAGGATGTGATGAGAAAGTTCTATGTTAGAGTGGGAAGATAAAATTAGAATAATCCAAGAGTGACAAGCATCAAAATTAGGGTAATGTCACAAGCAATTTTTTTAAAAGTTGTGTTACATGCAATGCACATCATGGAGATACCAACTGAACACTTCCTGCCTGAATTTAGTTGAGGTATTAAGAAAAGAGAAGTCCAGAAATCTATCTTGTGCATGTAAAAAGAGCTACATAATTTTAAAGGAAATAATTCTCTCATCTGTCATGTTTACACTCTATTCCTTCCCTATTCTTCTTGTCTTTGGTAACTTTATTTAGCTTCACATTTCTCCAGGTTTCATACTTCCTCTATGCATCTAAACTAGCCTTTACTTAATCTAGTATTTATAATATTTAAATTTTCTTTTGCTTCGTTTTTCTCTAAGATGCTTACATCTTGAAGACAGGATGGTTGTTGGCTTATTCAATGGTGAGTCCCACTATTTAGTACTCTATTTAGTATATTAAATGTAATAAATATTTTGTAAATAGTTCTTTAATTGTACATATATGTACTCAAAGGTAACCTATTTTTCTCCTGTTCCTGGTCATCAATTTATTTATTGATTCATTTAGGCAAACATTTACTTATAGTCATTCATTTAAATGCATTTGAACATTTTTGTGAAATGCATTTCTGTGAACTGTTTTAAAGGATAAAGACAGATAGGGTATAAAACAGCCACATTCTCCATGAAATTGCTTGCTTGAAGTTTCTTGAATTAAGTGTTCTCACTTTCAGAGATATCCAGAGGAGAACGAGCTATGAAACTTTATTCTGTTATCAATAACTTTACTAGATTTTTTTTTCCAAATCTAGTGCTTGTGAATTTCCCTTAAACTTCCTCAGAGCTATTCATCTCTTTTGAAAATCCCTCATAGAACAACCATTGTGAATACGCTACAATATAGAGAATATATTTTTAAAATATGATAGTATCAAACAGGCTGATAATTTCTGGAATGTTTTTATTGCTGTAAAAACATATTTTGGGAATTACCCAATATATATGATATAAAAAAATGTTTTTGTAGAATTTTAGTCTCATAAAAGTGTCTTTCAACAAACTAGATGAAGAGTAATAAAAATACTATTTAATAAAAAAAAATTCATCATTTATTTGTTTTCTCATTTGATTCAGAAGACCATCAAAATACCCAGCTACTAGACTAATAGTTTATTAAGAGACTGTGAAGCAAAGCAATCTAAAGATTTATTAATGTCTGTTAAAATCAGGAAAGTTTATTACAGTTTGTAATCCTAACCAAAGGAAATTCAGCCATTGGTTTTGGCACAAAGAAACATGTGAGTTTAACATGTTGCTATGTAGATGACATTTAATACACACTGAGTAATTGAATAACTCTAGTGACACATTCTTTTTGTTTATGACAAAGTGAAAAAAATAGATCATTAATTTATTCATTTCAGGTAAAAACAATTTCTAATAGCTTCTGCACATAAGTTAATAAAAGCTTGGACTATATGCAATTCTCCAGCCTTACATGTGAAAATTATGAACAGCAGTAAAGTATATATTTCAGATATATTTATTAAAATAGCAAGAATAATAATTTTTCTATAAATGTTTATTTATAAGGCATACACCCTAGGGCCAAGTCCATCTCAATGTGTGCTTGCATAAAAGGATCACACTATATCTATTTTTAAGAGACTTGCTGTTTTTTCACTTAATAATATGGCTTTTTCACTTAATAATAACTTTCCAAGTCTGTACATTGAAATATGGTCTGTGGACTTATAATTTACTGAACAGATCCATATTTCCTTACATTTTTCATTATAATCTTTATTGTAAATTTTTGTCTGTCTGTCTGTCTGTCTCTCTGAGAGACAAAGAGATAGACAAACTAGAAGTTAAACTGCCAGAAAAAAATTTATGCATTTTTGTTTTGCATAGAAAATTGTATTCTAATTCCTTCTCAGACAGGATGGAATATTTCACACTTCCACTGAATGTGTGAGGATATCTATCACATCACATTTATTAACAATATATATATTATAAATGTGTGTTTCTTCTGTGATGATCAAAAAATTATATATGCCACAATTCTTTTTATGTTGGTTCTTAATTATTTTAAAATACTTATAACTATGTTCAGTTGAATGTTTTCTTTTAATTATGTTTTCTAATAGTAATTCTACCAATGAATGGGAAACTAAAGTTTTTATTTTGTATCAAACCCTATTAATTCATATTAGTTTAAATATATTTTGAGGGTGTTTGCATAATCATCATTATTAATATTATTCTATTATTTTATTATAATGTTTAAGACAATGAATTACTAGTCTGGCAAATCAGGATTTGAATCTCACGTTTACTACTTACTTATTTTTAAACTTAGGCAGATTCTTTTTTTCCTTTCTATAACACATTTATAAAAAGTCTTGGTTTTATCTTTGATTGCCTATCCTATTTCTTCTATAATCATTAGTCCAGTCAGGTTTTATATGTCTTTTTGACCAATTTTGATGTTTTATATATTCTTAGGACTTAATATATTATATTGAGATTTTAAAATGTGTTTTTTTAAAGTTGTACTATGCCCACTTATGTATTTATTTGTTTGTTTGTTTGCTTGTTTGTTTCCTGGCTACATTTATTTATATCTTTACTAAATTTTCGTGATTATCATTAATAGCTTCAACAAAGTTGTTTTTAAAGTATTTTATTGATTAGGCCTACTTATTTTTTACTAATTTTGAATTATAACTATCATTTTACCAGAAAACTGTTTTAACTGAGTTTCATAGATGTAATATGAAAAATTCTAATTGGTTTGATTTCTTAATTTTCTTTACTGGCAGTATACATTTTCTTTTTAATTTTAAGTGAACTTATAAGTGGATATACAATAGGACTATTCTTGTTTTATTGTAATTTATTTCATTTTTGTTAAGTAATGTGGGTACGGGGGATTCTTAAGTTTTTAAAACTCACTAGGATTTCTTGTGCTTCCTAATATATGAAGTTTGAATATAACGTTACTTTGGGGTATTTGTTAATCATATACTATTTTTCTTTACTCATAACTTGATTTATTATTCTTTGAGTGAGACTTCTTGAAGCTTATCAGAAACATACAAAGTTTTAAATTTTTTCTTCTTACTAATATTTTCGTGCTTTATACATTTTATAGTTATATTGTTAAATGTAAAAAAATATGTCTATTGTTCTATCTCCTTGGTGTAGTTAAACTGTTCTTAATGCAAAATATTGCTCTTGTTTCCATTTAAAACACTATGTCTCAAATTCAGTTTTCACTGATATGTTACAATATTTTAACATTCCTCATTATATGTTAATCTTTCCCCATTATCTAGCCCCAAGATAGTTTTATCTACAATGTTATTTCATATTTTTGAGTAATGTAATTGTATAGTTATATATAATTATTTTTTTTTGTTTTATTTCCCTCAACAGTGTCTTATAACTCACAGTGTTTTTTGCATTTGATTTCTGTCTTCTTCAATTTATTATCTATGAATATCCCAGGAATTTTCAGAAAATGTTTAGTATTCAATTGAAATGTTAGTTTTTTGGTTTTTGTTTTTTTTTTTTCTACACAGGATGATATCTTTAAAATAATTTCCTTTAAGGCTATCGTTTTTTATCAGTGATAGCAAAATTTATTCCATGGATTCTCTGTTGTTTTTATTTTATGTAGTTTTGGAGTTCAGAAGTTTGACAAGGATGTCTAAATTTGTCTCATTAAAATATATGAAGTTGTTTTTTGCATTTTTTTTTTTCTGATTAGAGCCCTGTGTGTCCTTTCTGTCTTAAGAAGACTATCTTTCCACAACTCTGGGAAATTTATTTAGCTATATTTTCATTTTTCTGTATTCGTTCTGCTGTATTCTCTTTGTATTTACTGCTTTTCAATGAATCTTGAAACGTGGAAAAATCTTTTAGTTTTCCAAAATTTCCTTTCACCTCTTCTACCATTTGTTCTGGGTTCATCATTCAGGTAGAAATTCTCAATTATTAATATATCTTCCAGTTTACAAAGTCGATAGTCAGTCATGCTTATTTTGTGTTTTTTTTTTAACATATTGTTTTAATGTCTTTTTTACAAAGGGCTTTTCCTTTGTGTTAGCTATGCATTTTTACTGAAAAGAATGAGTACATATTTTCCTTAAATTCAGTTACCTTATTGTGGTTCTTTTGTAGGGATTCTTGTCTTTATATGAAAGTTTGTTTTTTTGAATATTTGTTTATTCAATATTGTTTCTTCCAAATTGTATTTGTTTATTGACATTTCCTTGTCAGTGAACCTGTGTTCTTATTATAGCTAAAACCTCTGTGTGATTATGAAGAATGGAGAATGTATAGTTACTTTTTTATTCCAACTATGGCAGTTGACCATTCTCTTAGGTTCAAGAGTTTGGGGGCTTCTCTACTTTCTTTCTCTAGCCAGAGCCTGCCAATTCAGAGGCCTTGCTTCAAAGAATCACTGCTTCAGCATTGCAACTTGAATCAGATGTATTTCTTCTCCTTTTGTATCTGCTTCAGTGATCCTTGTGGTACTCTGGCATTACCTCTGCTACTAGTACATGTCTCTAAACTTGGTTATTATAATAGGAGCTCTTTCTTAGTAGATAGTTCAGACTGTTTAAACAATGATTGAGGGGGGTTGAGAGTGTCTTGCCCATGCTGCCCATGCTGCCCATGGGATCTTCTTAGAATAGATAAATAAAAATGCTACTGAAGACCCTATCTCCTTGTACACCCCCTCTTACTTTTGATTATTAACTGACATTTAAGAGTATCTCTGGAATCTTCCATCATGTGCCTTTGCTTTTAGTTTCCTCTGCTCTTATCAGTAAATCAGACCCCATCACTCTCATATTTTCGAAGAATTTCTTGAAATATAGGTTTTACTGCTTGTATATGATATGATCTGGTTTTCCATCATGATGTGACAAGTTTACATTTCAAAAGGGTGTAAAATCTATTATATCTTTTCAAGGACTTTTTGGGTAAAGAAAAGGGGAGAGGGAGGCAATTATGCCCATTGGCTTTTAATTTTAAAAGTATTATTATTTTTTAAATTAGTAATTAGAAATACACTTTTCTTAAACTTCTTGCATTGTTGTCTTCAATATCTTCGTATTTATTTTGATATATTTATTTCTTACTTAAGCAACTGTGACATGCAATTAAGGTCAGTTTCCATGCCTACTTTTTACTCTGCTTATGGTAAGGGACTTTGTATGAAGATCTTTGATATACAATAATAATAACAACATAAAATAATATAAAAAATAGCTTTAGGTTCAAATAAAAGTGGATTTGAGTTCTATTTTTGACAGATACTGGTTCTGTGACTTTGAAATATTTGTTTAATGTTCCTAAACCTCTGTGGCTCTCACAGTAATAATAATTATAATAGTAATAAAAATAATAAAAATAATAATTTATGCATTGTGAGAGTTAAATGGGGTAATGCATGCAAAGCACTTAGAACGCTGATTGACACCTAGCAAATATTAGTATTAATTATTTTAGATATGTTGACTGATAATTCTAAGCATTTCCAAACCATATTGAGAATGTAATAAAATCAAATGTGATGAGTTTTCTGTGTGCTGATTCTAAACTGTCCTTTGTTGCTTGACAACTCTATGCAGCATGAGCAGTGGAAGGAGGGGTGTGCTTTTGGTCATTTTAGTTCAGAGTAGTTAATGCTGGAACTAAGATTCATGGACTGTTAAGACTTTACAGAAGTTTCTAAACAGGTGTTCAGGCTGTGCAAAAAGTCATACAGAGCTAACAGGAACTGAGTTGGAATAAAGGAAGACATTAGAAGTGCCATTGCAAGTATATCATACATAAAAATAATAGTTACTCTAAATAAACTCTTTACAGAATTTAAGAATATAATTCCTCCTTATTATGAAGGATTATGCTGAAGATAGATAAATGGTAAAGATAGATAGATTGATAGATAGATAGATAATAGTTAAAGATACAGATATAGATATGGATATAATTTTCAAAGGGATAGCTAGTATTTCCTGGAATTTTTCATGGTCTGCATAGCTATTGTTTTTTAGATTTGTTAAATAGCAAAAATTTGAGCAAACTTGAAGACCCAATTGGCTTTAATGAACAACTCATGAATTGGGCAGTATCCTTTCTAACAAATAGAAGAGGATAGCAAACAAAGTGCTACAGTAAAGAAGGGTTTTTAGAGACAAGACAAGGAAGTCATGATCAAAACAAATATCATTTTAGACTTAGGTAACATACCTACTGGGGATGAAAGCTATCTATGTGGCAGATTACCTCATCTTCTTTTGGGGGAATAGAATGGTGTTACCTCATTGGTGTTGACCACAGAATTCTGCACTGATGAATTAAGACTACATTCCGGGAAAAGGTTGTAACTATAGTTAGGTTACGTACTAAATCTTGGTTTGCTTAGCAGAAATGACTCCATTATGGGCTTGTTTCTTTTTAACAGATTTGAATTTTTTGTGTGTGAATTAGAGTAAACTATTGATGTCAGGTTTCAGTTGTTTTGTAAATAAGTCAGGCATAGTACTGACTGTCTCACAGAGATGTTGTGAAGTGAAATGAATTAAAGTTCTCAACACATCACACACTTTTTAGAAGTGAAGTTTTCTTGTTTCCTTCTTAAATTTCCCCATGAAGCTAAACACCTTGATGTTGACTGTACGAGCATATCTCTCTAGATGTTCCTATGCCCAACCCCCTGCTTCTATGCCCCCGCCCCCCTCCCACACACCCATTCAGCCTCCACGGCATTTACTCTGACTGTCTCATCACTTCTCACTTAGATTCTGGCAATAGACTCAAAAATGATCTTCGGTCTTTGCTCCTACTCCCATCCCCACCCTCAATTGTTGCCAGAGTTATCTTTCTAAAATGGAGCTGGTAATTGCATTATATATCTCTAATCCATCTTTTAGTTTGATCTGCCACCACCTACTGCCATACCTTCTCCACACTAGCTGTACTAGATTGCAAATTATTATGTGAATGTCCCATGTAGTTTTACCATGTCCGCTTCTTTAATGCTATTTCCTTTGCCTGGAATTGTTATTTTTTTCCTTCTTAGTTTGACAAAATCCTATCAATCCATAAAGTTTAGCTCACATAGCACCGTCTCTGATATTCTTTACTAATAGTTTGTGTAAAGTATTTGCATACAGAGTCATAGCCTTCTGAATTGATTCTCATTTGTTAGATGACACATTTCTATTTTGATGGCAGATATTTAGTTTTTTCAATGTTGAATCCCAAGTACTTAGCATAGGTTATCATATGGGTTCTTAAATTATTCGAATTGCACAATCCTAGAAATCAGAGAACTCATTATTTAATTTATTGTATTAATAAGCATATCCTGGTTGGCCATGATATTCATAGCAATGATTTTTCTGTATTTTATACTTGAAGTTCGTCAGGTTATATTTCCCTTTGAGCTGCATTAATATATTTAGCATTATTGTAAATTCAAGAAGAAAATATAACCACATAATATGTAATAATAGAATGTTTCATTTCTCACTGTCACCTTGGTTCTTTTCTTATGGTGCTTTGTTTATAAAACAAAGTGTGAGTAATAATATTTGGAAAGTAACATCCTGGTGCTTTAAGAAAGAGTGCTATGCAAATGAAAGTAGGAAGGCTCTTATTTGTAGCTACTATCTTTCACAATGCAATTATCTAACATCAATCACTTGGCTAATAGGATGGTAACTTTCAATTATTAACTTTCTTTGAAAGGATATGACTTTATAAGAACTTCACAGACAATTAGAAACAAGAAGCCTAATTAGAAGTTGGAAAGAAAGGACTGACAAATTTTCTTTTATGCAGAAATTCAGAATGTATATTAATTTCTCTCTCAGATACACATAGCCTATCTATGTGAATGTTGTGGCTGACCTGGCCCTGTAGGTGTTATTATCACTGCATGATGTCCTCAGAGATTACCATCAGAAAACTTGAAAATAAAAAAAAAAGTTTATTACGTAAAAGTCCTGGAAATTACATGGCACATTAGGCCACAAAATGAGGTCCTGTGAAAAGAGAGAGGGAGAGAGGGAGGGAGAGAGAGAAATCAAATGCACATGGGGTTCTGCTTTTATTGGGGGACTAGGGTTTAGAAGGTTCATTCTTTATTGATGAATTTAAAACATAAGAGCAGGAATTTAAAGAGCAGGAAGGAAAAAAAACAAAACAAAACACAAGCAGCTCCAATGCTCAGTTATCAAAGCCACCAAAGATCTCTAAAACAAAAGATACTTGGGAAAGTCCTGGCTCTTTATCTAAATTCCATGGCTGGCAATGTGTTTTTTTTTTCAAGATAGTCATCTTTGAAATGGATGCTTCATTAAAGTGAATGCCTAAGAAATCAAAGCTTAAGTCAGGCGCTTGCACTACCATGTACTGGCCATATACAATGGATGAGGTACTTTGTTTCTCTAGGTGGTAGTTTCTTATTGTATAAGGAGTGCTAGGTTTTGGATCTAGTGTTTCGGGCTCTGGTGAGGATTAATTAAGTGAAATCATATAAAGTACTTAGCACTATGTTTTGCTCAACAAATCATAATGCTCAACAAATCATAATCATTTGGAATAAACGCATAATGTCACATTTGTAACATACTTAGAATTATATTTGGCAAAATATATTGCAACTTAAGGAATACTATAATAATTTCATCAGTAACAGATATATAAAATATGACACATATAAGGAAACAGATACATATGTGTAAATGTGTGCATATATGTATACATATAAACATATATTTAAAGTATATATATATATATATATATATATATATATATGTATGTATTTCTCATCATTAGTATCTATTACATTTAAGTATATAGTAGGTGTCCAATAAATATTTGTTAAGGGAATGGATGCCTGAATATTTATATCATCGCATCTTTCCTTGAAAATGAACACAGATATACAGTATTTTAATAAGTGAGTTTAAATACATTTATCTATTAATGTGCATTTATCTATCTAAGTGATCCACTCTTGAGGAACATTTATTTTTTTCCATATTTTGTCTATTTTAAATAACCATGATAACACACAGCACATTAATTTATATATACTTAACTTGGCCAACACCAGAAATTGAGACTGGGAAGCTGATGTACCAACTGGCAGCCACAGGTTCCCATTGCTTTAACTGTACTCTGTAATCTAAAAAGAAGTAACCACTGGACTGTAGGCTCCCAAGCCACTACACACTTGCCTGCCAAGAAGTTGCCTTCCCTCTTGTGTCCTGTTTTTTCTCCCTCTCTCTACCCCCTACCCAGTTCTCTCTTCTCTCTCCCTTATTTTAATTTGGTTTCCAATTCAAATCACATATGAATGCATCTGAGGATAGAAAACTAAATCGCACATAGAACTACAACTGTTATAAACTCAGGGAATACATTTCTTTGCTTTCCAATCTCTTCAGTACAGGAACTTACAAGGGAATGATATTGGAATGGATGATGGATAAACTAGAATATTGAATATGCCATACCTTCTGGCTCTGGCTCTCTAGCCTAAATTTACAGTAGGAAATATTGTTATGGTTGCCCATATTTTCTACCACATACTTCCAGTAACTCTCATCTGGTATCTGGGAAGGCAGTTTCTGTTAATATCTGACATTTTCCTTTAATTTGGTTTAACTCATACTGTATGCCTCAGACACTCCAAGTTTTTGAGATGCTATTGCCTAGTACAATGAAGGAGTTGTGGAAATTTATTTCTGTTCAGCTATTCCATTTATTTTCTCAGAGAGCATAGAGAGGTTGTTCTTTTTAGTTATCGTCTCTGCTATTCCTATGATCTATTTCAGGAAAATAGATATTCAGATAATATACCAATTTGGTGACATGAAATAATTCAGATAATATACCAATTTGGTGACATGAAATAATTTTCTGTATCTGAGTGTCAGATTTGTTCAAGTATAAGAACAAATATGCAGCTTTTCTCTGTGAGTTCCTAATTTTGAAGCTGATATAAAAGTCTTGATCTAAAGGCCACTTAGTCCATTTAAAATGACATCTTGTTAAATTAGATCAACACATTTAGTTCAAGACTTTAAAACAAAGGCTATAATAAGAGACAAAGGAACCAGTAATCCCACTTCTGGATATTTATCCGAAGAAATCCAAAGCACTACCTCAAAGGGATGTGCACATCCATATGTTCATTGCAGCATTATTTAATATGGGCAAGATGTGGAGGCAGCATGGGTGTCTGTCCATGGAAGAACGGATAAAGACGAGGTGGTACATGTGTACAATGGAATATTGCTCAGCCAGGGAAGGGAATAGGTTCTTGCCATCTGCAGCAGCATGGATGGACCTGGAGGGTGCTGTGCTGACTGGAGTATGTCAGACAGAGAAAGACAGATGAAATGTGACTTCTCTTATATCTGGAATCTGAAGAACAAAATAAAACAAAACAGAAACAAACTAATAGATACAGAAAACATTTTGCTGGTTGCCAGGTGGAATGGAGGCTAGGGGGTGGTTCAAAAATGGAAAGGGATGGAGAAGAACAAATCAATTGTTACACAGTAGTCATCGGGATGTAGGGTATAGTGTAATAAATACAGTCAATGATACTGTAGTAACTGTGTGTGGTGTTAAATGGGTACTGGAGGGGGAGGATGGAGGCAGGATGGAAAAGTTTAAGGGATTACGAAGTACTAATTGGTAGTTACAATATAGTCAC
The DNA here is from genome assembly GCF_964194185.1 of Rhinolophus hipposideros. Lineage (NCBI taxonomy): Eukaryota > Metazoa > Chordata > Mammalia > Chiroptera > Rhinolophidae > Rhinolophus > Rhinolophus hipposideros. The sequence continues at coordinate 34,706,205 of NC_138052.1, read as the reverse complement.
AGGAATGTAAAGTAAAGTATAGGGAATATAGTCAATAATGCGGTAATAACTAAGCGTAGTGCCAGGTGGGTACTAGACTAGCCATAGCAATCACTTCTTATATAAATGTCTCATCACTATGTTGTACACCTGAAATTAATATAAATGATATTAAATGTCAACTGAAATTGAAAAAAAAAAAGATGGGGGAAGGTGAAGGGTAATAAGGGATTCAAATTTCCAGGTATAAAACAGATAAGTCATGGGGATGTAATGTACAGCATGGGGAATACAGTCAATAACATTGTAATAGTGTGGTACAGTGTCTGGTAACTGCTGGACTTACCATGTTGATCACTTTTTTAGGTATGTAAATGTTGAACAACTTCCATGTACACCTGAGACTAATAATATTGTATGCTAAGTATATTTTAATAAAAACCTAAAAAAAAAATAGATAGCACCTTTACCAAGCTGTGAGTTATAGAGCAGTATCTAGTCAACACAATATTCAGACTTGGACCTTCTTATTGAAAGTTTGGCTGGAATTTTTTATGTATGGAGTTAGTATAATCTAAAGGAATTGACATTGAGGGTACAAATGCATAGTATGTTTGAATGCACTTTCTTTTCCTTTTTGTTTCATGACTTTTAACCCTGTTCCAGATTTAAGAAACTACATGAGCGTTAGAAGGAGGCCTTGCTACTTAACAAAATGCATGACACATAGTATTAACTTTATTTTAAGGTGGAATATATGACTAGTTTTACTGTACAAAGACAATCACACATATATTTATTATGTATTAGGTTGGTGCAAAAGAAATTGTGTGTTTTGCAATTGTTTTTAACCTTTTAAACTGCAATACTTTGCACCAACCTAATATCTCGCTTATGAGTTAGAGTACAGACATCCATCTTCATGAATAAATCAGCTTAGATATCATTGTTTTATATTGTTTTATATTTATTGTTTTTATATATGGCAAATTCGATTTGCCACTAGAGACAATACAAAGAGAAAGGAACTATCTATAAAACAAGGTCAGACATGCATTTGTAGAGAAATTATGCATACGCCTAAAATATTCATAAGTCAATTTATTAAATAACAACAGAATAACCTGGAAATAGAAATGGAATTCCAAGGTCTAAGTATTCCAGGCATATTTTGAAATACTAAGTATAATAGTTTATTTATTTGATATTATTTTATTATAAAATTTAGCTTTGATTCATAGCTTGTCAATAGTATGATGTTAAGGCAAAGTCAATATTGTACCTTATTCAGTGTTACAGATATTATTTTTCATAAATCATTCTGTATAATATAGTTTGTTTTAAAAATTGTATTATTTTTCCTAAAAATACATGAGTTAGAAAGTTAAATCTATTATTTATTAAACATTATAAAATGATATGGTATTTGTGTAAATATAAAGACAATTCCTGTTTGGGTTTAATTATGAACTAGAGTGTGAAACAGTCTGACACATTATTTTTATTTGGAGTTTGGGAGTTTTTTGAGACTGTCATAAATTTATCATTTATTTTGCAAATAATATGTGCATGAATAAAACTGTAGGTTGCATTTTCTATACTACAAATTGATCTCACCAATTTATTTTCTAGGAAATTCTCAAAAGAAAAAAATGAGAAACTAAATTTGCAAGGTGATTCCAGACAGACAAACATAAAAGATCTAGAAACACTCACCCTCAGAATCTAATACCTTTTCCATTTATTTTTACTAAGGCAAAAACCTCCATATATTTATGCTCATGATTAGATTAGGAAAAAAATAAGGCACTCCTCAAATGTTTATATTATATTCGTATTACTTGACCTCAAAATTATATATTTCCTGGTGATCAACTCATTCTGAGCTCCCTTCCATAAGAGCACGTAGCACACTGTCTTATATAACGCCATATATTCACTTCTCTGTCACCTCAGAAGAATTTCGAACTTCTTAGTATAGAGCACAGGTCTTATTCAAATGTTTATCTTTGGCTAAACATAGTGCTTGGCATACAGCAGGTGACTGATAAATGTGTATTCAGTAAACAAATTAGGGAATGAAGCAGGATTATCAGCTCCTTGAACTGAGTAATCAAAGGTTCTATAGCTGGAGATTCTCGTAGATTCTCAACAATCTCATAGAGATAAATTAAATCGATAAGTTTTAGTGAATACCTAAAGCCAAGAGTTTCATAGTGTATCTAACAGAGGCACAGTACGGTTTCTGAGATATACTGATTTTTTTTTTTTTAATTTATGGTGATCTCTCTAAACATAACTTTACTAGTATTTTGTAGTTTCTATCAGTACTTGTCGAAATATATAACTTTGTGCTTATGTTAATATAATTGTTTATAAAAGACCTATTTTGATAGAAATTGTGTATAGTATAGTATAGTGCAAACATAATTTTAACAGTAACTGTTTTAGTTGTTCAAAAGAACAGAAATTGTTAACAGTGAGTCAATAACAGAGGTCAAGAACCAGTTTTGTATAAGCTAACAGATCAATAAAGAAAGAAATGGAAAACAAAAATAATTGGCTTGTAATCAATGACTGATAGCATGAAGGTGCATGCAGTAGTTTCTGGTAAATCTGGCTAAAGAATGAGATTTGATTCACTTTTATTTATCTCTTTTTTATCTGTTATGTGGATTTGTTTTGTGGTTATTATAAGGCTTGCAAAAAAAGTCTTATAAAGTTTATGCTGATAACCACAACGTCAAACACATACAGAAACTACTCTTTTACTTCTGCAATGCAGAGTAGCCTGAATTTACACTTAGTGTCCAAGGGGAGGAGTCTGTGGCTTCCTGTAAAAGTTTGGGTTCCCTTTCCTGCCACAACGTCATTAACAGTGCAGCATCTTTGAGGGACATTTGACTGAGGTCTCTCTAGGAGAATGGGATGCTCCACATCTTCAGACCTTTGGTCGCTTCAGTTTTACAGTGTTATCCCCTCAGACAGAGATACTGCCACGGTTGCAATGAGTTATTCCTTCAGTAAATGTAGTCAGTGTAACTTAATCTGAAATAAAAATGAATGATTGTTAATACGTTTAACTTTCCAGCAACATAGCTTCACTTAAAACAATCCTTCTGGGAATGTACATCACACTGCTTTAGCAGATTGCAAACGTGGAAAGTCATAATTATAAAAAGTTATAAATATTTTGTATAGTGTTACGACTGTATTTGTTATGAGTATAATAGTTTAAATATTTATTAAATAAACCAATATTATTTATGAATAAAACTGCATGAAGTACCAAATGAACAATTTAAGTATTGATTTGAGTATCCTTTACACATTTTGATTAAATCTGAACAATTATTGAATCTGTCTCTAAAGATTAAAATGTATTATATTAAGCACAAAAAGAAAACATCCATTTACACTTAAATTTTTGTCAAATGTTTTTTGTGAACTTCTGACATATATATATATATATATATATATATATATATATATATAGATATAGATACAGATATCTATATCTATATCTATATATATGTAAACATAGTCATGAATATCTATTGTAAACTCTATTGTAGACTCAGGAAGTACGTGCCATTAATGTGGAGATTAAACAGATTGTGTCAAATTTTTAACTGTCTGGTTACACGCACAAACAAACTGTCTCTTTAAAAAATGCTCAAGCCCACATTTTGCATACAATTTTTTTAGATTCATCAACTGCCTACGTTCTCTATATGGACCATTTAGTTCCTATGATCTCCCAGTTCTGATACTGCATGTACCCACAAACTACCTCAGATGTCATATGAAAATCTATAGATTATCAGTGATACCTTAAATCAGCTTCCATGTACTCTCAGTACAACTAAGGCTATTTAATCAGAAGGAAGTTCATTATTACGATTTTTAAGTTCTCTATTTATTGAATAATCTATTTGGGGAAAATATTAATATATGAAAAAAAATCTCAGCTCATAAAAATGGAAGCTACTGTGTAGATATTGTCATATAGATAAACCTTTCAACAGCTATTGTAGAGTGCCAAATGCCTACTTCTAATGTGGGGGACCAAATACCTATTATGATTTTGCACTTCTGTAAACTCACAGATAGAAAAGTGACATGGTGTTATTGGATATGAATATGGTATTAAAAAAGAAGTAGCTAGAGCCCCAAGCCACTTTTGTTTTTAGCATGTTTTTTTTTCTGTTAAAATATGAAGTAGATCAATTGTTATTGCTTTGTATTTCACTCCTTTTTATTTTGTGAGAATGAAACTGAAAACATCACATATTTCCTCTTCATTACAAGTATTAAACAACTGTGTTAATAGAACTAATCAAACATAAATTTTTAAGATCAAATAATATGATATCTAACCCACCAAGGAAAGACTTAACTAGTTAAACATGTTTATTAAAATATTTTAATAAAACTAAAATAATAAGTAATATTAATAGTAATGATAAAATCAACTAATTTTTAACCTCCTCTATATCACTTAATATGCTGTTTATTAAATGTATTGTCCCCATATTTAACTCTGCAAAGTAATATGGATTGAAATTTTACAAGTATTGAAATTGGAAAACAGTAGTGTCAAATGACTTGCCCATGTGTCCAACATAATTCCAAACAAGTTTTATCTAGTTACAAAATATTCTCTTTCTAATATACTATGTGGCATCTCTAAAGGCAAATAAAATCTTGATGAGGCATTGCATTGGGTTTGTTTTCTTTGTGTTAATAGAAGTAATTTTGAGCTTAAATTCTGTTTTTGTTTATTTAATTTTGAAAATAAATTTTAGTGTTGTAAAATAATAAAGAAATGGAAAACAAAAATAATTGACTTGTAATGAATGACTGATAGCATGAAGGTGCATGCAATTCTTATAAGATTTAATCACAGTCAGCAATTTCTCAATTTTTAAAATTTTGAATTTAGGCAGAATTCATGTTATAAAATTCAACCTTCTAATGTAAAGTTTAGTGTTTTTTAGTGTATTCACAATATTGTATAGCTAGCATCACATGCAATTACAGAATATTTTCATCAATCCCAAAAGAAATTCTCTACTTATTAGCAGTCAGGACAAATTCCTCCTTTCCCTATCTCCTGGCAACCATTACTTTCTGTCTCTATGGATTTGTGTATTCTGCACATTTTATAAATAGAATCATAGAATTTATGTGTGTGTGTGTGTGTGCGTGTGTGTGCACACATGTGCCTGATTTCTTTCAATAAACATACATTTTCCAAAGTTCAAACATGTTGTAGCATGTACTAATAGTTCATTTGTTTTTATGGCTGAATAATATTCCATTGCATAGATATACCCCTGTCTATTTCTTCATTCATCAGTTGATGAACATTTGGATTTTTCCACTTTTTGGCTACTATAAATACTGATACTACGGAAATTAAAATATGTACTGTTTTTCTGTGTAGACCTATGTTTTTATGTGTAGACCTATGTTCGTAATTCTGTTAAGTATATCTATATACCTAGGGATAGATTTGGGTAATTCATATGGCAATTCTATATTTAATTTATTGAGGAATAGGCATTTTATTTTTATTTTTTTGTTTTTGATATTATATTTAAGCAATTTTGCCTAATCCGATGACATGAATTTATCCCTGTTTCCTTCTAGGAGTGCTATAGTTTTAGCTCTTACATTTAGTTCTTAGATACATTTTGAGTTAATTTTTGTGTATAATGTGAGGTAGCAGTCCATCTTCAATCTTTTGCATGTAGATATCTACTTGTCTCCATACAACTTATTAAAGAGACTATTATATATTATCATTCAATGGTCTTGGCATCCTTTTCAAAAATCAGTTGACCATAGATGTTTCAGTTTATTTCTGGACTCTCAATTTTATTCCATTTTCTTTGCTGGTTTTCTGTATTATTTTTCCATCTCTGTTTCACTCTAATCTTCATTACTGCCTTACTATTATCTAGTTTTATTTAGCTTGCTCTTTTAATTCTAGTGTCTTAAAATGGAAGGATATGTTATTAATTTGCAAACCTTCCTGTATTTAAATACGAACATATACATCTATAGATTTCCTATTGAGCACTACTTTAGCAGCATTTTATAAGATGTGGTATGTTGTGTTTTTATTCAGTTAATTTCAAAATATATTCGACCAATCAATAGATTAGGAACATGTTTAATATTTGTGAATATTTGTGAATTTTCTAAATTTCCTTCTGTTATTGATTTCTAATTTCATTCCATTGTGGTTGGAAAAGATATTTTGTATGATTTCCATGTGTTACAAGTTATAAAGACTTCTTTTATGACATAATATATGGTCTGTCCTAATAAGGTTCCATGAAAACTTCAGAAGAATATATGTGTGTGTGTGTGTGTGTGTGTGTGTGTGTGTGTGTGTGTGTGTGTGTACGTATATATAGTGTTGTGTTGAGTGGTATGTTCTTTAACTATCTGTTAGGTATTACTGTTCTAAAGTATTGTTGAGTTCTTATTGTTGTTTATCTCCTCCCTAGTTTCTAAATTCATTATTAAGGATATTGAAGTCTTCAACTATTATTTTTGAACTATGTCTTTCTTCAAGTCTGTCCATATTTGCTTCATATATTTTTGGGTTATATTGTTAGGTGAATATGTGTCTATAATTATATAATCATGATATGTTGACCCTTTTATCATTATAAACTGTTTGTGTCTCTAGGATCATTTTTTGTATTAAGATTTATTTTGCCTGATATTAGCATATCGACTCCAGCACGTTTTTTAGTTATTACTGGTGTAGTATGTGTTTTTACATTCTTTTACTTTCAAACTCTTTTTGAATTTTAATCTTAAGTATGTCTCCTATAGCCAGCATAAAATTTGATCATATTACTTATCAATTTAGCAGATCTCTGCCTTTTGATTAAAGTGCTTCATCTATTTACATGTAATGTAAGTACTGATAAATCAGGATTTTTTTCTGACATTTTGCCACTTCTTTTCTATTTGTCTTAAGTGTTTGGTTTTCCTATTTTTCCATACTACTTTTCTTTGTATTAAACAGATATTTCTAAGTGTACCATCTTAATTCCATTGTCATTTCTTTTACTACAACATTTAGTTATTTTCTTCTGGCTAACTTAAGTTTTACAAATTACATGTTAATTTATAACAATCTAGTTCAGATTAATATAAATTCATTGAAATAGTTTACATTAAATTTACTCCTATATAGCTGTATTCCCTTTCCTTCCTTTAAGCTATTGTCAATCTTTATACATTGTATACCCATCAAGACAGATTTATAATTATTCTTTTATACAGTTAGTACAATTATCTTTAAATCAGATAGGAAAATAAAAGTGTTACAGACAAGAAATGTATTTACATTTATTTTTGTCGTTTTTTATATTTACTTATGTTATTATCTTTACTGGTATTTTTTATTTCTTCAGGTTGAATCTAATGTCCTTTCATTTCCAACTGAAGAACTTATATAATATTGCTTGTAGGCCAGGTTTGCTAATGAGGAATTTCCTCAGAATATCTTAGTACCACTTCTGTTTTTGAAAATAGGCTATGCTGTATATAGAATTCTTGGTTGACAGTGTTTTTCTTTCAGCAAATTGAATGCATCATCCCCATGTCTTCAAAACTCCATGATTTCTAATGAGAAATTAACTATAAATATCAAGTGGACATCATGTACATAATGAGTTATTTTTCTCTTACTGCTTAAAAGACTCTTTTTGCTTTAGCTTTCAACTGTTTGATTCTGATGTTTCTGGTTATGGATATCTTTGAGTTTATCCTACTTTAAGTTGGCTGAGTTTCTTGTATGTGAAGATTAATATTTTTCATCAATTTTTACTATTTTTTTAACATTATTTTTCCTGATATTCTTTCTGTCTCTTTCTCATCTCTCTTTCTGGTAATCACATTATGAATATGTTGATGTACTTTAGGTTATGCCACACGTCTCTGAGGTTCTGTTTGTTTGTCTAGATTCTTTTTGTTTCTCAGACTGAATCATCTCAATAGATCTAACTCCAAGTTTGCTAATTCTTCTTTATGCCAGATCAAACTGTTGTTGAACACTTGTAGTGATTTTTTTCATTTCAGTTTTGTACTTATTACTTGCAGTTTATTATTACCAATTACTTTTTATTGATTGTTTTCTATTTCATGGGCCAATTTATCATATTTTCTTTCGTTCTTTAGATATAGTTTTTTTAGTTGTTCAAACATATTTAAAATAGTAGATTTAAAGTCCAATAAATGCAGTTTCCTCATGGAAAGTATAGTTGACTAATTTTTTATGGGTCTTATATTTTGCTTTTTTTTGCACATGTCATAACATTTTTGGTTAGAAACTAGCCATTTTTAATACTATAATGTGGTGACTCGAGGAACTACATTGCCTTCCATTATAGAGGGTTTTTTTTGTTGCCGTTGCTCTTAATCATTGTTTTTCCTGCTACTGTTTGCTTAGCTGTTTGTTTAATGAATTTATTGAACAAATTCTATAAAGCCCATATAGTTTGTTATCTGTGGTGCTGAGGTCTGTGGTCTGTCTGCTTAGTGGTCAGCTAATGATTGGACAAGATATTCTTAAATTCCTGGAATCAGTAAGTGTTCCAATCTTTGCTGAGAGGCTCTATGTGTATATTGGGGCATGCCTTCAATGCTGAGGCACACACTTCACAACTATGTCTGAGCCTTCCTTTCTCATTTATAGTGGTCAGTCAGAAGTGAGAGCTTAGAGCCTTCTCCAGTCTTTTGTGAACATCTGACAGCCATGTTCATACACAGCTCTATGCATGTAGGTGGGCTTCTGGATTCCCAAGAATAAGTCCGGATTTTTCAAAACCCTGTATGGTCATCATATTCTCCAGATTTTCCTTTTAAGTATTTTCATAACCTTATTATTTGCCATAATCATATTGCTGCCTCCTGGAGTTGTGATGTTAAACTATTGTTGCTAATAACAGCTCCAGGGAAAAAGCTTTTTTTCAGTTTGCTCAGAGTTTGCACTTGGTCAGCTCATAGTTTGCACTTGGCAAGCTCTGAGTCAGATCAAATAAAGACAAACCTTACAAGTGGGATTTTTTAGGAAACTAACAGACAGGTAAATTAAGCACAGTTATCTGAGAATAGGGTTTGGGGTGAGCTTCTACTCTGTTCAGCCACCGCAAGTGGCTGATATACTATTGGTTTTCACTGTGATAGGGGAGCTATTATTTTTTGAGGCTATTATGGAGCTGGAGATAGGATGATGGGAATAGGGTAAGTTAAAACACCACAGATCTCATTGTTCTTAACTAAGATTCACCTTTTTTTCCCCCTAAATAAATGTTCTCTAGTTTGTTTCAAGCCTTTGGTTCTATTCCAAACTTCTAAAAAAAGTTGTTTTTGAATTTCAGAGGATGCCAAAGAAAATTATACACATTTTAAGACAGGAAAAAACCTGTATTAAAGTTGTAATACTCAATATGTACCAATAACAAAAGATGAATACAAGTCATGTGTATACATTTTTTTTTTTTTGGCACACCTGTTATTTTGCCATTGTCCTCATTGATTTTTTGAAAGAGAATTTTCGGTTTCTTCTTCCACCTTTCCTGCTAACATTACTCTTTATCAGATTATTAAGCTATAAATTGTAATGGCTATCGACCTACATATTTAAATTATGTTAAATGTTCTTAAATGTATTTATTCAAAGGTAAATTAATATATAAACAGCTAGTACTTTCTGAAAAATAAATTAGGAAACACAAAATCAAAATAACTTTAAATATTAAGTGTATATTTAAATTGAGTTTGGAAAAATACTACTTGAGAATTTAAACGTAGTATTTAATTCTAAAGAGATAACTAGAACTGAATACAAATATAGTAACTTATAGAGTTACAAGTAATTTGGCTGTTATATGATAGTTTCTGAGTTGAGATAGGTTTCAATTTTAGAAGCAACATTGAATAAATCAAGCCAAATGTTAAACTGAGCTCCAGATCCAATTGTTATGCCATGTTTCCCCAAATCCTTATTAACGATACTACAATTCAGGTTTCTTGGCAATATTATCTGGATAAATTGTAATTTGATACATCTTAAATGTTTAAAATGTTCTGAGTTTTATTTGTACCAGCTTTGCTTAAAATGTTATAACAAAATACATAAACAAAGGAATTTTAATTGTTCATGAATGTTTTATTTTCCACAAAATGAAGCACACATGACAGTTTTATATTGACCAGAAAATTTAAAGAAAATGATTGCTCTGTGATTTCTTATCCCCACTCGTTGAATGAATAGGCCTTTCTTTCAAACATAAAAATCGCAGATTGCAGCTCCCCAGCATCTCTATTTGGAATCCTAGATGTTCTAAAAATGAACACTGCTGATCGGCTTCTATGTAAATTTCCAGCATTCGCTATTCTATTTTAATAGCTGAATACATTGGAGAACTAGGGAATCGCATCATCAGTGTAGGTAAGGTATTTATTTGGCAAAGGAAGAAACTGAAGATTATCCTCTTCAGATGACAAGGGCACAAAGGGAGCTAGTGTGTAACTAGGAAGATAAAACCATTTAGTGACATAAGAATCTGAATTACACTTGATAATGGCTTTTTTATTTTAATGCCAAACAAATCATGCATCATCATCTCACACTTAAGTCTAAAGTAAGACTATTATAAGATTTCTGGCTGAATGAAACATCCAGGATTGCCAGGACACCATGGTGGTGGCTGCCAGAGCTGTCTCTAGTAGTTTGCTGAGCTACTGGATGGCTTCATTGATAACTCTTCTCACCTAAAGGGCAGAAACATTATCCTCTAAATTCAGTAATAATGAGATAATGTGTTTTCCTGATCAGCACTGAATCATGTTTATTCACTTTTTCTCCCTAAAAGTCAAATCCTTGCTATTGCTGAATAACCTACTGCTGAAAAGCCAGCTGCGGTGCAAAGGGCTTTTCTTTCTTTCTTTTTTGATTCAGAAAATAATACACACTCTAAACTGTATAATAGCCATGTAACCTTCATTTCAAATGCTTTGCAACATGACACACCAGATGTCAATAGAGAAGGTTAATTTCTTTCATTAACATTGCACCATCCAATGGGGTATGGTTATTATACTTAAATTAACATTTCTTACCTTGACTATATTCTTTGTACGTTTGGGAGAACTAAAAGAGGGTTAAGCAACTCTTCTTGAATTGTATATGTAGGTATAAATTTAACTAACCAAGCATAGTGTAATATTTTTCAGCTATATAAGTGTGTTTGTGTTTGTGGTGTTTGTGTTATATATAGATATATAATTATATATAGGTATGTGTAGGTATACATAGGTATATAATTAATTAGCCAAGAGTAATATAATATTTTTCAGATATATGAATGTGTTTGTGTTTGTAGTATTTGTGGTGTACATGTATGTGTGGACATTTCTTGTGTATATTAGACTGTGTATTTATGAATTTTAATTCCTAACACAATTTACTTATTTTGAAATGGTTATTAATTACCTACCTTGAGCACCCAATGTTCTATACATAAACACATAGTGTGAAACAAGAGTATGTCCCTAATTTCCTCAAGTTTATATTCTGGTGGAGGAAGTAGAAAGAAATTATATGAGTTTCTTATGGTTTTTATAACATAAGCGCCACAAATTTAGTGACTTAAAACAAAACAAGTTTATTTCTTATAGTTCTGGAAGTCAGAAGTCTAAAAATCAAGGTAGAATTGTTCCTTCTGGAAACTTCAGAGAAGAATCTATTTTCTTGCCTTTTTCAGCTTCTATAGCCTGCTAGCATTCCTCAGCTTACGAAGTCTTCCTTGCATTACTCCAACCCCTTGCTTCCATTATTACATTCTCTATTTCTCTAACTCTCCCGCCTGCATTTTATAAGGACCATCATGATTATACTATATTAGGCACACCTTGATGATCCTGGATAACCCTCAGTCACAACAAAATCCTTAATTTAATGTTGTAAACTTTTATTTAGTTTATATGATGTAATGTAATAGGTTCTGGAGAGTAGGTCATGGACATCTTGAGAGGCTGGAAGGGTAGTATTATTAAGCCTACCATAGTAAGCAAGTACATATTTTTTTAAATACAAAATATATTAGGTACTGATTAATATCGTGAATAAAGAATAAGCAACAGAAGGATATATTGGGTGATAACAGGCAATAATGATAGTATCATCAGAGACATGAAGAGAGAATTTTGAGCAGAAAATTGAATGAAGCAAGGAGAGAAGTGATAGAATATCTGGCAGAAGCACTTGCAGCAGAGACAAAAGCTGGTGCAGGGATACTAAGTCAGGCACAAATTTGATGTCTTCAAGAATCAGCAGGAAATGCTCACTGAAGTGGGTAGATATCAGAAAAGTAGAACTTTGTAGGTCATGGTAAGAACAGTTATTCATTAGGAACTCTCTGTATTTATGTCGTGGTGATATATCATTTTACTGTGGTGCAATTTTGAAGTCTGGGTGTACTACTTTGAGGCTTATCTGCAGAAATGAGTCACTGAGTTTGTGTGAAGGATTAACTAATGACTCAGCATGTGATCTATTGTTCTCTACTTGTGTGTATGGAAAATCTCTCCTGAAGTGATAACTCCTATTTTTTGTTAGATTAGCCCAGAAGGAAAGCCATAGTCTATGTATTTGGACAGAAATGGAGAAAGATTAAAATATGTAATATGAGATGGTTCTTAGCCAGAAAACAGAACTTTGTGTTAATGAGAAGACTGAATTCAGTAGTGACTCAAATTTCTTCTGACTTGTACAAGTCCCACATACTCCATATTTTACGAAACTTTTACCTAGTTCTCAGATGCTGCAAAAGTGTTCAGCAGGTGAGAGCTGGAAGGTTAGAAAAAGTTGAGCATTGGTTAATTTCTTGTTTCAGAATACGGAAAAGGCACAAATGATTTCCGTCTTCAGTCCTTATGGTGCTGTATCAACCAACAACTTCTAGCCAGTCTTTTTATTTTTCCTTAAGTATCTTTAAATTTATTATTGTTTCCTTCATTACCACCATTTGATTCTGTAATAAAACATTAGTATCTCTTACCTGTTTATTACATAGGTCCCTTACTCAGTTTTTTCCCGTTACTCTTAGTATACTTCCGATAGCCCAATTTATTTTCCATATGTAGATCTTTTATTTTCCATACATATTTTATTTTATTTTTAATTAAAATACATACTTTAATTGTCATCCTTAAAACTCTTTAATGCTTCCTTAATGAAGTTAACTTTTGTGAGGAGCTTCAGGGTCAAGCTCATGTCTTCTCAACACCTTCTGATTACAATTTCAAGCAAATATGTTTTCTTTCTGCCCTGTGCTTTTATACAAGCTTTTTGTTCTTCAAGGCTGACTACTCCCAATTCCAATTAACGATTGTTAGTCATCCTTCAGATCTCAATTCACGTTTCACCTTCTCAAAGAAGCCCATTTTAGAAGAGACGTCACTGTAATGTGTTAGGATCTCTCTATACTTCAGTACTGTTTTCACAACTGCTAATTGCAAGATTTTTAATGACTTGTCTTCATCTTTATCACATACAAGACTATATAATTCTTGAATATAAAGACAAAGTCTGTCATATTCACCAGTGTCCCCAGGACATTAAATGCCGTGGGAGTCCGGATGGACTCTGTTTTTGCTTAATAGGTTTTGCAGCAGCTCACATAGTTACGTCTTCCCATGGTAGGCATTCAGAAAATATTTCTGAGTTGATGAATAACAACTCAAAAAAAGTGAAAGAAAGCAACATACCTAACCTGTAACACTGTGGGACATTAAATCCATTATCTGTTGAAAATGAAGTAGGGAGCTGTTAGCTGTCTTTTAAAAATCCTTCCTACTGCCCAGTTTTTATATGAGGTCTCTGATTTCAGTTCTCACAGTTTTCATAGTATGAAGAATGTGTGCAAATATTTGCCTCATATTGTGATTCATGTAGAGAAGAGCCTCGTTTTCTGAGATGGATCATTTATAAAGCATATATTGTGCTAAAACTTACAATGCTGCTAAAATTAAATATATATATATATATATATATATATATATAATATATAATTAAAATGCACAACAGATATTCATTCATAAATATACCAGAAAGTTTTAAGTTGAGGCATGTTAAGCACTTTAAAATATTAATAAATAAAGAGGTACAGCACGGATTAATGGTTGTGTAGTTTTTGTTTAATCTTTGAGTAAAAAAAATAATCCTTCATAGGTACAATGATATAAGCAAAAATATCTGTATCTGATATCAAATTAATCAAAAGAAAATTACACATAAAAATAAATATTCAGATAATACTTAAATTACCTGGAGCATGAATTTTATTTTTATTCTATATTACTTTTCTTAAAACACTGGATATATTTTTATGCACCAAACACATTCATGAAAATGCATTAGAGACTGCAAAATGACGCTCTCTCCTTTATTCTTTAGGAAGTCACCTATAATTTTAAATGTATAGTTTGGGTAGAATAATATTAATATTTCTTTAGTTTCTTGTGAATTTCATGTAACTAAATAAGAATCTTTTTCTTCCTGAGTGAAGCTGACAATCCTATAGTACTATTTATAGTATTTATTTAATGACTGACCATGCCGCACTTTCACTTTTGATTAATACATAGCCTTCGCAAATACACAGATTTATAGGAAAATTTTAACCAAATCATGAGAAAGTAGCTTTGCAGCAAAAATTCAATCTAGTTTAGACATACTTGTTTAGCCTTCTTTTTTATGTAGAGAAAGATGCCTAAATTTTTGAGCACTAGTTTCTCTGTCTCCACAAAGGGAATAATCATACTTAGCAAATTAGTTGTTTTCAGAAACAAAAGGGCAATGTATATTAGGTGCCCACAAAGTTCCTGGTATGTGGTAAATAATAATTAGCCATTACAAACCAGAATAAAAAGAGAGTATTGCTTTTAGCTGCCTTCTACCAAAATAAGTGTAATTTCTTTAGGTCCTTTGAGGTTGAATGAAATCAACCCCAAATTTCTCAAATGTCCCACTTATAACACTAACACAGCATTAACACATGAAATTGAGAAAATACAGATATGTCCCAGAACATAAAGCAGTTATTAAAAGCCAAAGTATGCTCCCAGAACCCAGCACTGATTTTTTTATTACAATCCATGCCCATTTTATTGTTTTCTAAGACAAAAGCAGAGACTCAGAGGCATCTTAAAACAGAAAGCAGAGAAAGACAGCATGAGAGAAAAAGAGAAATTTTCTATTTAGTTTTCTTGGAAATCTGACAAATTTGGGGTTAATAATGCCACCATAATTTCCATATATGAAAAAAAAAATCCACCTATACGTACAGTGTCCCTACTTAGCTAAGGAATGTACCATGAATTTTGTACGGAAGTATTCGTATTTTATATGCTGGGCAACATTGCCCAGGCATCACTTGAGGTTAATTTTCATCTCCTTGTTACACATTAAATATGTGCATTTTCTTTTTGATATCTGTGCTTTGGGCTTCCTGACTTCCATGGATTGCTATGTCTTTTTTTCTGCTGTGTCCCTGCATTTGTTTCAGCCAGATAATCATTCTAAACTGTTTGAATGAAGCTGCTCTTGGTGCGGCTGAAGCCTGTGTACCTCTGACAATGGGAGGAAAAACACATTTGTAGTGCCCCCTTCAGAAAATGTGGTGCCTCGCTTGCCTAAATGTCGAATTTTGTAGGCCTTGAATAATTTGTGCTTCTTCAGTGACAGCAGAAATCTTTTCTCCTGCCACATTGTTCTCAGTAGCAATGGGAATTACTTCTGGTATTTCACCTATCTTTTTTGTGGCTTTCCTATTTTCAGCCAGGCTCTGCTTATTGTTTTAACATTTTTTTTTAACTTATTCTTAAATGTGTCTCTTTTCTTTGCTAATATGTTCTGTACACCTATGCTTTGCCAGACCTTTCCCTTTCCTTCTGTTCCATTCATAGCATCTCTCCATCTTTCCTAAGTTTTTAGCATATTCTAGATTAGGAGGCTAAATTTCAGAATATGCAGGTTATATCATGTTTCCTTTTTCAACTCTCTCTTCTTTTCTGCATAATGAAATAGGGAACTTTGGGAACATTGTCACTCTTCCCTTGGTTTCTTTACCCCATGTTCTTCAATACCATCATTCTAAAGACAATATCGAAAATGTGACTTTGATTCCTGGGCTGCTTTCAGAGATAGGGGAGCCATGAATTGCTTCTAGTTTTCTTTCCTCTTGTGTGTATACATTTTATAGTGTTTTGTAGACATATCTCATTGTTTGTGCTTTGAAGTTATGGTTTATTTATTTTTATCCTTAGATATGAAACTTTCTTTACTTTTTTTTAAGTAGCTTGGGGTTTAAAAGAAGAAAGTAGAATAACAATACTTTTGTATAAACTCTAACCTTATTTGACTCATTTAAATGTCACCCTGTACACAAACATGTAAATTATCTTTGTGAAATAAAAGGAAATTTTGATATGCTATTAATACCTAGATCATAGTTCTAACCCTTGTACTTACTATGCTTCTGACCTTTGATAAATAGCTTAATCTTTTTGAGATGTCTCTTCTGCAGCTGTGATGTAAAAATTTAATGAATGAAACAAAAATACTTGTCCTATTGCTCTCACAATATGAACTATGTTTAAAAAATGAAAGTGCCATGCCTATTAAATTTGATTGCTACTATATATTTTATATGTTATGGAGTTTTATGCATTGCATTTCTTTAAATTGGGACACAGATATCTAATTTCACCTTATTTATATTTTAAGAATATTTACTTTGGTATGGGACATAGATATTGACAAAGAAGTTTCACATACATGTCTCTATATTTGGCAATAATTTTGATAGGTAAATATTGTTAGCTTTGATAACAGGTTTAAAAGACATAAGTCAGTGGCCTATGGTTCACACCTCCAAATGCAAGAAAAACAAATCTTACACTGAAGTAATCTGGAAGCACTTTAACGCATATTAAGTAAAATTTATTTTTTCCTCTTGTAGCAAATTAAGGTATATCTAATTCTTAATTAGATTGTGTGCTGGCCAGATAATCATCTAGCCAGCAATTAAGACTCACTGAATATCTTCCAGGTTAGGAGATAAAAGAGCACTAACTCAAATAACATTCTAATGTTTTTTAAACACAATGAATCAATTAAAAAAAGAAACAGACTAGAGTCTTTCAAGATATAAAAAGAAAGTGACCTGAAAAATAGAGGACTTGGTAAACAGAATAGAATTTCTAAGAAACAGAATTTCTTAGAAGCTCTGGAGTAACATGGATAATTCAGATGTAGATTATGGAGCTTCTGAAGTTCTCATTTAATTTTCTTTAAAATAATTAATTTGCATAAATTTAACTGACATTGATTTTTATGAATAACTTTTCATGCCTAGGCTTTTAAAGGTAACAGCTGATATTTATACCATTTAAAAGTATGCCTCAGAAGTAATTTGGAAATTCTTTCTCATTACAAATAAGATTTATAAATAATAGAGTAAAAATTAAAGAAAATATTATAGTTGAAAAATAGCAGTTAATATTACTTGATAACTAATCTGCTTTAAAATTTTTTTCAATGTTTTTCAAACATTGTTTTACAATGTTTTCAATATTGTAAAATTCACTCATATATTTATATATTTAAATATACTTTTTAACATATGTTTGCATATGTAAATATATAAATATAAATAAGTATCACATTTTTAATTAATATATTATAATCATCTTAAAATTGTGAGACTGGAAGTACAAAGAATGACTTACTATATCTTCCTTTACATACTCAAGGTTCTCTACCAACTTTCAACTAAGGAAAAAAAATAGACAAAATCTACTCAATTTGGACATCCAGACTATGTTAGATATTGCTATATAGTTCTTTGTGTTTATGAAGATATCATGTTATCAACCATCTTTCAGAATTTAATTGTTTTTAACTAGAGAATTTTCATTACGTCAAAAGAGAAGATAGAATTATAGCTATTTCTGCTGTTTTCTATTTTCATACAATTTTCTAATTTTCTTTATAGAATTATAGCTATTCTGCTATAGAATTATAGCTATTTCTGCTGTTTTCTATTTTCATACAATTTCCTAATTTTCTTTATAAATCATAATTAAAACATAGCTAGAATTTACAGACACAATTCAAATTTAAAGTTGAAATAAATTTCTACATTCATTTATGTCCATGTGCTTTGGTTAATATCCATTCTTGATTTACCTATTACTTAATTTATGCCAGTAATTAAATACATTTTCAATCTAAACTTTTATTATTTCAATATACTGATTTGAAGCTTTTATAACAAAAATGTTTATTTTAAAATTATCCCTAAGAATTAGACAGTAAATATATTTACAATTTGTCAGTTTGCTAATTGTTTTAATATTTTGTACTTGTACTGATATGAATGACAAGCATTTTATTAAATTACTCATTAGACTTGAGACATATATCCCTATTGTTAAGTCTAGTCAGTTGCAGAAAATCAATATAACACCAAATCTCATTGTGGTATTACTGCTCCTCCTTCAGTTCTCCTTATAATAGCAAAATTCCCTTCTTTATACGTATTGAAATTATGACTCTTCCTATTTTGTTTTTCCAAGTCTGCTTCATGACCCCTAAGTGGTTGAAATTAGTTTTAAGCAATAGCAAAATTGAATTTTTATGCAGCACATGTTGGTGTGAGCACACTCTCCAGCAGTGAGTATCATAATTGGTGGGGATAACAATTTGGTTTTCAAAGCACAACTTGTCATATAACAATGTATTTATTTGAATTTTGTTATTTTTAACTATTTGTTTTTACATTAAATTTGATATATTTCTAGTAGTTGCAAAAAAGCTATTTGCAGGAAGAGATTAAGTCCGACAAATATGTTCATGAACTCATCCTAGAAAAAGTGCTGCATACATCATTGCTGAATATTACTATGGTCACATTTGAAGTACCACCCTTGGGAAGACAGCACAAACACCAGTGCCTAGTCCACCCTTCAAAGCACTTTTGGAACTCTTTTTCTGAAATTGGCTTCAGAGCCGTTGTCATATTACCCTTGATGTTCTGAATGTCATCAAAATATATTCTTTTCAATATTTCCTTTATCTTCGAGTAAAGAAAGAAGTCATTGGGGGCCAGATCGGGTGAGTAGGGAGGGTGTTCCAATACAGTTATTTGTTTACTGGCTAAAAACTCCCTCACAGACAGTGCCGTGTGAGCTGGTGCATTGTCGTGATGCAAATGCCATAAATTGTTGGCACAAAGTTCAGGTGGTCTGACTTTTTCATGCAACCTTTTCAGCCCTTCCAAATAGTAAACCTAGTTAACTGTCCAGTTGGTACAAATTCATACTGAGTAATCCCTCTGATATAAAAAAAAAAAGATTAGCAATATCATTGCAACAAGTTCACAAACTCAATTGTCAGTCCTCATACTAAGTTGTGTTTTTTAGATATTCGTTTGAAGCAATTATTTGATTCAGAGAACTCAAATAATTTATTTGGCAATACAATAACATCCTTGTTCTTACTTAGTACATGTAACTGCACTCTGTTGACTAATACCATTGAATCACCTGTTAGAAGAAACTGGGACTTGCTTTTTTTGTAAGTATTTAGTATATTTTACGTATTTTATAAATAATCATTATTGTTTCTTTAGTAACATTGCATTACAGAATTCCCTTCAAGGTGATAGACGTATTCCCACAATAAATATTTGAAAATTGAATTTGAAAACAAACTAAATGATTTTATTTCCATAATGCAACATATCATAATCATTTTGAAAATATGAAATTAATCCATTGTACTTGGAAAGATTTCTTGGGACATTTGTAAATTGTGGGAAGCTTTTTCAAGTAAATGTAACAACTACTGCCATAGTATACAACAGTTAATTGCCAAGTTTCTTAACAGACCCCCAGCTTACATATTTATCAAATTCCTGGAAATAAAGTTAGCAATGCTGAAACACTTCATTGGTCAAAGTACCTGATTAAAACCAGGAAATATAATAGGCTCAGCATCTTGTAATTTTTTCATGATTATTAATAATTACATTTCAATTGTCAGTATTGTTCAAATTAAATACAAATTGGAGACCAGACTTGAAAATTACCTGAACAGACAAAACTGTTTATGCCATGTAGCATAACTAAATCTAGCTTATTTCATGAACTTAAGTGAAACTTAACTTACATTATTTCTTGTAAATGCCTCTGATAATCATAAAAGACATTTAAGTCCTCCTAAAATGGTAGGAGACAATCATTTTGACCCTATTCCTTGCCACCTGGAATCTCCCTTTGTAATAACCAATCATTTAAAAGTTCAACAACGTCCTTACTTCCTCACTTCATAAGCCATCCTGTAAGGTCATTGCCCCTGAGCTTCACATCAGTTTTGGATCTGAAACCTCTCAGTTCCCAGATTATTTTTAAACGCACAATAAAATCTTGTTAAATTCTCCTATATTGATCTGGCAGTTTTAATTATGCTGTTTCAGGATTTTTGACAGTATCATCAGACGATGTGAAAACTGTATCGTAAAAGAAACACCATACCATCATTTAAGCATACATTTCATATCCATGGCAGATCTGAGTTTAGCTGTGAGCTAGAAACTCTTTTAACTTTGATCACCAGTAATGATGAAGAATGTAAATTTGTACTCTCTGTCTTACAAAAAGTAAAGGAAACTCATTTTTAACATAGGAGATGAAAATAGAATGGAAATAAATTACTGTTATATCTCCAAAGTCTAAATCCATGACTCAAATGCCACTTTACACTATTATATTTAAGGTTAAATCGTTAAACTGGTTAATTGATGATTCCATAAATTTCACAATATATTTAAGAATGAATGACTTTTTTTAATCTAATGATAATATTTAAAAAGTAACACCAGCAATGATTTTGATGTTTAGCTAAATGTTAATGTTTTAAGAAATCTAAGTACAAAGACAGCTGGATATTAACAGCTTTCCTCAGTTATTACCTTTATATTTTGAGCAGATATCAAAGTTATTTGAGTCTCTATGTACTCGTTTACAAAGTTGTAGGGTTGGTCTTGATGATTTCTAAGCTTGTGTATCTAAAATTATATGGGCCTCTCAGAAAGATAAAACTATGTGATCTCACTTTCAATGAAGATCTAAAAAACATAAAATCTAAAAAAGTTGAACTATTAGTGCAGATAATAGAAAGGTGGTTTCTAGGGGTTGCGGGCCAGTGGAAATGGGGAGATGTTGGTCAAACGTTACAAACTTTCACTTATAACTGATTAATAGCTGGGGAGCTAATGTACAGCATGACAATTACAGTTGATAATATTGTGTTTTATACTTGAAATTCGTTTAGAGTGTAGGTCCTAAATGTCCTTGCCACACACAAAAACAATGGTATCCATATGAAGTGATGGATGTGTTATCTTGATTGCTGTAATCATTTCACTATGCATATGTATATTAAATCAACGTGTTGTATACCTTAAGAAAATCATATTGTACTACATATGACAAATAAAAACTATATATAGATGATAATGAAAACCATATAAATATAGTTTATGTTTTCCAATTATACCATAATAAAGAATAACATAAAATTGTAACAAAGAAAAATAATGTAAAGAATTTAAAGATAATACTATATATGTTTCTAATTTTATATTAATAAATATACTGATTCAAATTATTCACATAAACAGAAATCAAACCTAACAGAATATATGGGAGAATGAAAGAATATTAAAAATTGAAAAGTAGGATAATTATTTCTAAATCTAATTTTAATAGAAATAAGAAATCAGTAGGAAAAGCAGCAGTTACCCCAACAATTTTTAAAAAGGAGAAATGACAATATAAAATTAAATTTAAAATTAAATATATCTTTATATGAAAAACAATAATTTCAATAGATATAAGAATTTTATAGAAAGACATAAATTTTCAATATTTTCTCAAGAAGCTGCAGAAAAATAGACATATAAAATAATTAAATTTGTCAATAACATCTAAAGAGGTACAAAATTAAATATTCCACACTCTCAAGTAACAGATAATTACCATGCTTTTTAATCTCTTCAACTAAATAGTTTCTTAATTCAATAAACTTTAGCAAATAAAAACCAGACTTTATAAAATAATAATACACAATAAAAATTAAGGTTTATTACTGGTATATTAGGAAATTCTATGTTAAATAAACAACATAAGGAAAACGGTTTGATACAGAAAGGAAGGAACACAAATGCCAATAAAGGCATGAAAACAATGTATCCATCCAGTAATTTATTGCATGTTAATAAAACAAATAGGTTGGTTAAATGCCATTTAAAAATCTGTCAATACTTGTTTTAGGGTGTAGATTAGTGCTAGTACATTTTTTTCCAGGATTAATGGCTATGAAAATGATCACAAGTTTTCAACACGGCAAAATGCATGGAAAGTTTTAAAATATTCATGGTTTTCTTTTCTGCAATGCCTTATATAGGAATTTATCCCAAGGAAATAATTAATGTTTTTTACATAACATTATCCAAAGTTAATTGCAGCATTATGTAATAGAAAAGCATATATTCAATAAGGAATGATGATATAAATGTATCCAAACTCTGAAATATTGTGACATTAAACAAACTTAATGATACTGAAAACCATGATGTGCAGTTAATGGAAAAAACAGGCTATAACAAAATGCTTAAGAATATAAATTTTCTTTGTAATAATAGGAAATGTACATATGCAACTTTCAAAATAATCTGGAAGGCTATAAGCCAACCACAGTGTTTGTTGTGCTATGCTGTTTGGTTTTTTTTGTTATGCTTGATATTTATAATACGTTTATAATTAATGACCATTAATTTATATTCATTAAAATTTTTTACACTGTTGAAGAAGAGGGAATTCATAAAAACTTAGATGTTTTTATAAACCTCAGCTGTAAACATTTTGCAAATGTTTTTATTTCAAAATACCCCTCATAATATTCTTGAAATAATTGCAATGTTGAGAACATCCATCTCCAAAGGGCAAATACTTAACACTATTGAGATCAATGGGTAAACGCTCAACATAAAGGTATAAATAAATGTTTGCATTTACCTGTGAACAACATATTATATAACCAACAAAATATTATCTGGCTTCCCGTATTTTTCTCTGACATTAGAAGTCTATACGTATGATATAATTTTGAAAGGAAAACATATTTGGAGGAAGAGAGAATTTCAAGGTAGAATATATGTTGAGATAAGAAAGCAATTAGAATTTGATTAAATAGGTAATAAAGGTTCTTAAAAAATGTTTATGCTGGTAGCATAAAAAAAAAAAAAAACTCTTAAAAGATTATTTGGGTTTGGTGAAACCCCAAGATATTCATCCTTTGGCATCATACACAGTGATATATACATACAGAAATTGAAAGTTTCTGTATGCCACTATTATATTTTTGGGGCACTTGTGTGCCACTATTTATTTTTTCTAATCATAACATTAAAATGTGTCCTGTTAGGCTGTGTTTAGTGTACTTTATTTCTGGTTGCTATTTTGTACATAAAACATAATTAATTACATGTATATATTATGCAGTAATAAAATATCAGTGTCCCCTTATTAAAGCAGTGTATTCTGCTCATTAAAGAGTAAAAATGATTTAATGTTAATGAATGAAAATATGGAGATGAGATCAGGCATTAATGCTATTAGTGTGATGTATAAAAGCAACTAATGATCTGTTAGAGTAATGTTAGAAAATGATTGATTTGTGTTATTAAATGATCATCTTCAAAATGGAACTGCATTGCACCCAGCTCAGAGGTGCCTCAGGCCCACTTTACGTATTACTAAGTAGGTGGAGCTCTCATCACTTTAATCCACTCAAACCAAAGCAATTCTACTTCGTCTGTTTTTTTTTTTGTTTGTTTATTTACCTTCTTCTTAAATTGTTGTTGCTAGAAAGGGAATCAAGAAACAAAACATTTGACAATATAGAATATTAAAGAGTATTTTCCTTCCACTAACATGTTTAATTGGAAGATATGTATTGCACATGATTATTGAATATGATTCCTTCCTAAATAATCTCTTACTTTTAGATCTAAAGATTAAAAAGATGTTATTGTTGTTGGTGTGCAACATTAAAGCATTTATTACATGTATTCACCATGTGTTGTGATGACATATTTAACACTTAAAAGTAACATATTGCCAATGAAACCCACTTTATCAAAATAAAAGACAGTTCCGTCGAAACAAAAGAGTATCAAATAAATGAGTCCTCTTAACAATTTCAAATTACAAATGTTTCTGTACTATCAGCAATACCTTTCTATTTGTATCAGAGCTTTAAAATTACAGATTTAAACCAATTAATCTAAAAGTAAAGAGGGTTCTTTGAAAAAGACAATAATGATGGGAAAATAAAAGACAGCAGCAAAAGAGGGAGACAAAATACAAAATGATTTGTCCCCATAAAAGAAGCCATAGGCATAAGTTTGCAGGAGCTGAGCAGAGCTGTTGAGGGTAGGACATTGTGTACATCCCTCATTCATTTATACGGTTGTTGTGATTCGGAGCCAGCTCAAAGGCACGCAACGCTTACACCAAATAAGTCGTCTGTAGCACACATTCAATATATGCTGTTTATTATTAGTAGTAGTAAGCTTGACCTTGAATAGAATTTTCATATTAGAGACAGTGATGGAGGGAAGATGCAATGGTAGAGGTAGTAAAATAATCCCAGATCACTACAAAAAACTCAAGGAAACAAATGTAGCTTGAATATGCAAGCCCTGTCTAGAAAATGGCTTAGGGATATCTAAATACCCTCATGTCTATATTGATATGTCATCTACTCAGTGAGGATACATTGTTATCCATTTAAAATGTAGTTTATATTACATTATTTAAAATGTAACTGCATTACTTGATACAAAGTCAAGTCATATCTCTTGCTCTAATGGAATTTGCAGTCTAGTGGGATTTGTGGAAATAATCATGGTATGAAACTGAAGGTTTATTTTTGAAGGGTTTTGTAGGAAACAAAGGGACTTTTAAGGAAGAGAGTGACAGGCGCTGGCAATATGGAAATTAGCTCACTACATTTGATGGTTAGATTAGCAAATGAATTTACTGTGGTTTTCTTAGATCAGCAGGGCTCGAACTTGGATGTTGCTCTCTAGACGTTTGTTATTCCCCAGCAAACCCAAGTGAGCATTTCAAAACTTTTTTTTTTTAATCATTTATTATTTGTAAAATCTAGATGTTTGTTTTGGTGGTTTTTATAAATACATAAATAAATAATCAATGAATGAATGAATGAATGAATGAATGAATGAATGAAGCAAACAAGCTATGAACCAGAAAAGTAAGAAAAATCTATTAATCTTTCCTTTATTTTAACTATTCCTGTTTCTGCCCTTTTTTGATTCCTATTTTTATTTCTAAACGTGTTGTTTTTGTTGAAACACGGAAATAATATCCATGTCTAAGGGAAGTGTGTAATTTCTGAATCACATTCTAAACTCAGGTCCTTTTGTGTTGGTGAGGAGTCAGAAATAAAAGATGATCAAAGTACGGCATGGTGACAGTTACCCATTTCCACAAGTGAGTGTTATATTTATCTCTACGTATGTGTTTCTCATTCCTTCCTGTTGTAGCAATACCTTGAGAGAGTGAAAGCTAAAAATTTTTCCTCGTTCCTAGACTGTCTGTGGAATCGATTGCAGAGAGATTTCCTCTTATGTTGTGTGCAGATTTGAAAAGGGAAGTCCCCGTGGTATGTAACTTTTCCAGTCACCAAGACTTCTGCTCCTGCTTTTATCTTTCCTTTGTCTCCAGGCTTCATCATGAAGTACAGTGATATGCCAATTTGAGTAAGGCAAATTTCCCTTGTGCTTTGCTTTTCTTCAGTATTTTGTCTTTGATCTTAGGTCTAAGATATTCCTTATAATATATCATGCCTATAGTCTGAATGTGTTTAATGTCATTGGGGTTTTTCTTTCTTTTAGATTTCAGATCAAGGCTAACTCGTTCAACACACAGGACACTGCATCATTTCATTCAGCTGGCTCTTCTTTATTTGATACAACATAATGCAATTCTTTTATTTTCAGTGTCCCCTCATTTTTAAGGTAGTCTTTCTATTTGAAATAGGGAATAATAATTTGGGGTTAATCTTATTTATTAGGTGATTGTTTTAATCGTATCTTATGTAAATATTCCAGGTATTTTTCCAAGTTTTTCAACAACAGGCAAACATATTTGTTTACTTAAATATCCTATTTGTTTTAATTATTATATCATTAATTGCCAAATAAATTTGTACTTATTTAAAAAACATAAATATGTTGATTTTGGAGATAATAGGAGTGTTTTAAAATTTTCTATAAAGTCCTCCTTTTATAGTTTGTTTCAAAAATATGTAGATTTAGCTATTTTCAACTTTAAATTGTTCCTTGGTGATTTGTGTGTGTGCGTGTGTGTGTGTGTGTGTGTGTGTGTGTGTGTGTGTGTGTGTGTTTGTGGCAGTGGGGGGAAGGAGAAAGCTTATACTTTTCAAGCTATATTCCAAACTAGGTGTTAATTTCCCAGACATACATTCAAAGGCATGTCTTTATTTTTTGTAAATATTTTATAAATGAATGAACACTGAATCATGAAAGTTTTCTTATGTCTAACTCTGGAAATCATGTTTTTGTTGTTGTTGTTGTTTTGTTTTATAACAGCCAATTATGTTAAAATGCATTCAAGTGCATTTTTCGCTATATAAGGGCCTACTGCTTTCTGGGTAAAAGACATTGTGTTTAAATATATTGATTCCATTTGATACTATTTCTTCTCTAGTACTTGTAAAATATTCTAACGTTACTTTAAACCTTACATTTAGACTGCATTTTCTTAAAATACAGGTTTTGCTGATACTACATTGTGATTCACATTTGAGGGTCAATTAAAATGAGTTCTAAAGTCAGGGCATTTCATCTGGTTCCTAAAGTAACAAATCTTCTCCACGTATCACCAAGCTTCTGCCATGTGTTATCAGAAAAAGGAAGAGCATCAAATGTCACTAATTCTTTGATATGAGCATTTGTGATAGTTAACACCATTGTTAAGGGTCTAATATCTATACTTCTCTGTTTCCCTCACAATGTTCCTAAATAATGTTTCTTAATCACAGATCAAATGATAGTCTCCCTTTCTATTTGGTATTAAATTAATAGCTCATAGCTTGATAATGTTTTTTTTTATTAGTTTCAGGTGCACAAGACAAGGAAATACTTAGACGTTCATCATTTATATCCCTCACACTGTGGACCCCCCTCGTCCATCCCCCCATCCACTATCCCTCTGACACCGCACCGAGCCATCACATTATATATATAAAATTATAGTTGACATTCATTATTGTTCAGCTTCAGGTGTACAGTGCAGTGATCAGGCATCTACATCTTCCCTGAGGTGGTCTCCCAAATGGGACACGTGCCCATCAGATACTCTACAAAATCTTTACAACATTATTGATTACGTTCCCCAAATTATTTTTCAAAAACCCTGAGATAACATTTTGAATTATTCTAATACCATAGAGTTCTTCAGACTGAGCCAAGTTTGGTG
Organism: Rhinolophus hipposideros; assembly: GCF_964194185.1. Lineage (NCBI taxonomy): Eukaryota > Metazoa > Chordata > Mammalia > Chiroptera > Rhinolophidae > Rhinolophus > Rhinolophus hipposideros. The sequence continues at coordinate 34,678,536 of NC_138052.1, read as the reverse complement.
GAATGATACAAGTTTGATTGGCTAGCTTGGAAGAGTCTCAGTTTTTAAAAAAATTTCTATTTGTATCTTCATAGCCTGCGTAGCCTAGGTGGCATAATTCTATTTATTTAACAACTATTGATGATCTGCTTCGTGTGTCAGGAATGTATGAGGTATTGGACATTAACAGGCAAACAGGAGCCAGTTTTTTATCAAAGGTTCTTTGAGGGACAGCTTAAGGAACAGTTACCATACAATGTGAGTCGTTCTGTGACAGACCACTGCTTAGGAAATCATAAGAGGAAAAAAAAAAGGAGGGAAAGATCACACTTACTCTGCCTTGTATATAGGAATCTCCAGAGAAATGATTTTAGAACTGAAAGTATGTGAGGTGTACGTACTGAACAAGGAAAGCTGAGTGTGGAGGTGCAATGGAGAGCATTTCGTACCACTCTCAGGTTAATGAGGCTTTTTCTTTTCCTCAAGTTTTCAAAAGAATATTCAAGTTCCTAATAATTTTCTTTCTTTTTTTTTTAATAATTTTCTTTCTGATGTGAAGAAAAATGTAAGTAAAATGCCTGGTCTTTTTAATTTCTAAGGTGATATTACTGGTGGCATATCTGAAGTAATCTAAAATATTTTAGCTACTCTTCTTTAGTTTGGAAAGAAAGCTATAAAACATAATAGCTGGTTTGTATAGGAAAATACTGAGAGTAATATGTATTCCTCAAATTCTCTGCTTCTTCAAGGATCTGACTATATCTCTGACATCAACACTGAGTGTTACTCTCAATTTCCAGATGCCCGAGAGCCTTGGTATGATCTATTACATGTAACATACAAGGTCTGACAATTAAGTTCGGGAACTTGTTGCAATGATATTGCTAAAGTTACTGATATCAGAGGGGATTATTCATTATGAATTTGTACCAACTGGACAAATAGTTAACCAAGTTTACTATTTGGAAGTGCTGAAAATGCTGCGTGAAAACGTTAGACAACCTGAACTTTTCACCAACAATTCATGGCTCTTGCATTACCATAATGCACCAGCTCACACAGCACTGTCTGTGTCTTAGCTAGTGAACAAATAACTGTATTGGAACACCCTTCTTACTCACCTGATCTGGCCCCCAATGACTTTCTTTACCCAAAGATGAAAGAAATATTGAAAGGAAGACATTTTGATGACATTCAGAACATCAAGAGTAATACGATGAGAGCACTGATGGCCATTCCAGAAAAAAAGTTCCAAAACTGCTTTGAAGGGTGGACTAGGCACTAGCATCGGTGCATTGTTTCCCAAGGGGAGTACTTCGAAGATGACCATAGTGATATTCAGCAATGAGGTATGTAGCACTTTTTCTAGGTTGAGTTCAGGAACATACCTCGTATGGAACTCTAAGATATTTTTTTTTTCTTCAACTTCAACATATTATTAGAAACTTTAAATTCCCTCATAAAATTGAAGTTAAAGCAATAAGGAGCAAACATCATCTATTAAATATAATTAATGAATCGGATTAGGTTGACATAGTGTTTACTTTCAGTAGAAATGGATATAAAACAAAATCTCCCGTACTTAGCCAAATACCTGATAATTTATATTAAATATAGGAGATTTGGTGTGCTTATTTAATGAGTTAAAGAAGACCATGGCATAATAATTTCTTATTATCGTGTGAAAATTGATATTCAAGATATTATATAACAGCAGTGGAAGAGGAACATATATAAATAAGAGGGAGTTTTATGCATATTCCAACTATAACCCAGAGAGTCCTTGATAAGAGCTGCAGACTTATTGCACCTGGCAACCAGCAATTGGAAAGATGATGCTTTGCTTTGAGTAAAGATTTCTGGCCAGTTCTCAAACCAAAGGGGCAAAAATACCTGTTTCTACAAATTGTTACAGCAGCCACATATTAGAAGATCTTTTCTAGTTATTCATGGCCTTGTGATGAAAGTGGGAGGTAAGCCTTCATGGCGACTGGTAACCTCTTAAAGAGGCATTTAAAAAGATGTTCTTTGTTATAGTTTTGTGATTTTAAATGTACCAATTATAATTACAGAGGAGACACTACCATTTTAAGGCATGGTGATCTTTACATGACAAGGGACAAGCTAAAATTAAAACTATATTATACCTGATTAAAAAAGAAAATAATGGAACCATGTTCTTACATTGTACGTCTATAATTTAGCATTCCAGTTTAGATACACCTAGGAATGGATTTCTTATTCTCAGTTACTTTGTGGATGTAATAGCATGGTTAAGACGTACTCAGAATTTACAACTGTAATATCTGTCGTGGAAAAGTTTGACTTTAATTCTACTAAAATAACAAGTAATCAGTATACATGGGACTCTTAACTGAGAAATGTAGAAAGATCCTTCTGGGACCAGGAGCAGGAGAAAAAGTCTGGTCTTTTCCAGAAGAAACATTATCCCAGTGACCAGTGGACAATCTAAATATTTGTATGCGTGTAATTGAGTAACTAGAGAAAAGGAAATAATCTTTCAAACTGGTGGGTACAAGCCTTACAAAATTACCAAAGCCTGCATTGTAGAAATATTTCAACAGATGTTTACCACTAATTTTCTGAGTTTCAAAAGCTAATATGGTGTTACTGGATTTATTCAATAAGAATATGTCTTCAGTTGATTAATTTTAGGTTAATGTCTGTAAGGTCACATATTATAAGCCCTGAATATATGAATTACTTGAATGAGCAACAACAAAATCTATTTCTGCTGTTGCCACGAATCAGTGCCTTCAAAATGAGAACATGTATAACTTTTATATCCACATTGGTAAGTTATGAGCCTCTAGGTCTACTCCCCCAATATTCACCCCCAGATTAATTATTTACTAATAATTATTTCTGGACCTTTCTCAAGGTGCAGTGCTCTGACTAGCACCTTTTATTTGAGCCTTCTTTGTTGTCTGTGCCAATGCCCACCCTCATGGCATGACCACTGTCCTGGGCAGCTCTGTCCTCAGCGGATCAGCACTACGCATGCTTTTCCTTTGGGCCCAGGACTCCACAGGTTGATATGTGAGCTGCTGATGTCATTGTCACTGCCACTCTGTGAAAGAGAGAGGCTGCCTGTGCTGCTGTTAGTGCCTAGTCTACCTCCACATGAATGTAGTGATAACAGCATATTGTTTCTGTACCACCCCCACTCCGGGGACACAGCAGATTTTCATGTCTCAGAGCCTAAGTCACTACTTCAAAACTCCGGATACAGGTTGAAATCCCTCTCTCTGTCATATCAGTTTCATTATTCTCAGAATTAACTAGTTCACAGAATGTTTGATTGTGAAATCATTGATCCCCTTAACAAGGAAAGAGAATATCTGCATCACCCATTAATATTTAATCTCATCCTCTAACCCAAAAGAGATTTTTTTTAATTAAATTTATTGGGGTGACAATTGTTAGTAAATTTACATAGCCAAAAGAGATTTTTATAGTAGAAAGGAAAGAAAAGAAAGGAAGGAAGGAAGGAGGGAAGAAAGAAGGGAAAGAAGGAAGGAAAGAAGGAAGGAAGGAAGGAAGGAAGGAAGGAAGGAAGGAAGGAAGGAAGGAAGGAAAGAAGGAAGGAAGGAAGGAAGGAAAAGCTACTATGAACATTAACATGGAGGCTTTCGTTTGTTTACTTGTTTTTGTTTGTTTGTTTGTTTTTGACATGTGTTCTCATTTCTCATGAGTAAATACTAGGTAGGTGACCAAGTAATTTTTTTCCTAGGTATTTACCCAAGAGAAATGAAAACATATGTTTGCAGACAGCCATGTATATGAATGTTCATGGAAGTTTTATTCATCATAGTAGAGAAAAACTAGAAACAACAGAAGTATTTCTCGAGAAGAGAATTTTTTTTTTTTTTTTTTTTAAGTAACGAACTTGATGTCCTTTATTCAAGGGAAAACAGTCCTTGTTTTGGAGAAGCGCAGAGCCTCACAATCAGGGAAGCCTCTTCCTGAGAGATTTTGGGCAAGAACAAGTTTTACAAAGCCTTGGAAGAGGCAACACGAAACAAGACAAGGTTGGCTAGGAAACTGGGGAATTCCTTGTATGGTTAGCAGGTCCTGTTTTCTAGGGGCAGGTAAGCTGAGTTAGAGAACTGTGATAGGTATATGTTAGGTTTCCATAATAGTGAGGTGTTTTGTGAAATGTATACATTTATATACATATTTTCCTCAGCTAGGTAGTTTTTTTGTTGTTGTTTGTTTTTGTTTTGTTTTGTTTTTTTATTAGTTTCAGGTGTATAAAACAATGTAGTAGTTAGACATTTATCATTTATATCCCTCACACAGTGATAACCCCCTTCCCCTAAGAGAATAGATTTTTTTTTTGAGAATAGATTTTTAAACAATGTAGTACATTCATAGAGTAGAAATCAATTTAGAAATAAAAATGAGCAAACTTTACATATTGCAACAACATGGACAAATTTCTCCAGCATTATGTTGAGTAAAAGAACCTAGATACACACACACACACACACATACACACACACACACACACACAAATGTGCACTGTATGTTTCCATTTATGTGAAATCCTTGAGCAGGCAAAAGGAAGATTTTGTGATATAATCCAGATTAATGATAGCCTGGAGTGGGAGTAGAGGTGGGGGCATCGACTGCAAAGATAGAAATATTCTACATTTTGATTGGGTTGGGATCACTTAAATCTGGGAATTTTATTGTAGGTGAATTATTACTCAATAAAGTTGTGTTTCTTAAGACCTAGGGAATATGTCTATCCAAGGTTGAATCTTTCAGTTCTTATCCTACAATCCTATCTTTAATAGCAATTTATTGAAAACATTTTCATATGTATATTATCAATTGATTTTATAACTGGTTCTCTATATCCAACTCCTATGTATTAAATAGGGCATGCAATACTACCCCATTTTATGTTGCATTTGAAACATGATCGACTTGCCTGGACTTGGCTTCTCTTTCCAGTTCAAAGACATTGCACCTACTAATGCAATATACAATTCACCTACATTTACTTATAGAGAACAGAGTTCAAAAAGTTTCTTTGTGAGAGCCAACAGAAAAAAAAAAGGGGGGAAACACGTTGCCTTCTTTATTCTTTTAACTGCCCTTATAATGATAATCTAGATTTGATTTATATAACATAATTTTGAAGTTTGGCTTGAGTTAGAATGTGATATATCCTTGATTTATACAAGTAGCATCTAACCTCTACATCACATAATATTTTATGACATTTGTTAATTATGTCCTTTCATATTCTTATCATTTGTTCATTTGCCTGGAGGTTAAACTTTTACAAAGTTATTTCCAAAAATACATTTTTCCCTGTTTTCAAATGCTTCACAAAGTCATCTTTATTCTTTCTTTACACTTGATATTTTTAGCCCTATCTCAATGCTGAGACAGTTGCATTGCAAAAAGTTTTCCATTAGGAATGGTACTAACTTTAAAATGATGTCCTCAAAATATCACCACTGAAGCATTATTTAGTTTCTTTTTTGGCAAAGATATATATTGCAAAAACTTTATAAACTTATTCAACAAAGTCAGCCACAAGTCATTTACGATATATGCCACATATCCAAGGACACTATGTTGGTTTAACTAATTATGTGTTACAGCAAAGAAAACATTCAAAGTGTTTTCAAAAGTATGTACCTCATAAAACTTGCATTTACCTCATAAAATCTATCAGAACCAAATTTCCCAATGTCATTGAAACTATCATCACTCCCATTGTCACTAGGTTTAATCTTTAACAAATACACTGAATGTATAACCATTGAAAAAATTCAGATTGATATTTCTGGTAATCTCTTAGTAAATATAAGCATAGGTGCAAAAATCACACACAATCTGTTGTATTTTAATTTAGGCGAACTTATTTTTTTGGTTTATATAACTTATACATCTGAAATAATACACCAGGTAAACAATGTATGTAGGCACATGACATGTCTTTTCCAATCTATGGAAGAATGATTGCAATAGCTTGTGCTTATGTTTTTATTCTGTTTTATAGTTGTCAATGAACATATAGTCAAATTTTCTTTAAACCTCTTTTCTTTTAGGCTCTAAATATTTTGTACCATCTTCACTGCTTGGATTTGTTTCTATGTTGCTGAAAGTACAAAGAATCTGGATTTGAAGAACATAATATGTAATGTGATCCAATTGTAATTATGTTTTATTTTGATATACTCAAACTGCGTAGTCAAGGGAAAAGTTTATATTAAAATCATGTAATTATGATTGAAAAGACCTACTCTATCTCTGTGATTTAAAATGAAACCAGGTTCAAGTTCTAGTTTTATTATTTACTAACAAATTGTATTTGAATAAGTCCTTTCTGCCTCAGTTGCCTTTATCTTGAAAAGGTGTAGAGAGGGGAAGGAACTTCAATTTAAAAATTGGAAAGTATCATGTTCATGGATTGGAAGAATCGGCATAGTTAAAATGGCCATATTACCCAAAGCAATATACAGATGTAATGCAATCCCCATCAAAATACCAATGGCAGTTTTTGAAAAAATAGAACAACAAAAAAATCTTCAGATTTGTATGGAACCACGAAAGGCCCCAAATAGCCAAAGCTATCCTAAGAAAAAAGAATACTGCTGGAGATATCACATTCTCTGACTTCAGCTTCTACAACAGAGCAATGATGATCAAAACAGTAAAATATTGGTAGAAAAACAGACACATAGACCGATGGAATAGAATTGAAAATCCAAAAATAAACCCACAAATATGGACAGACAATTTTCAACAAAGGAGCCAAAAACATACACTGAAGAAAAGAAAACCTCTTCAATAAATTGCACTGGGAGAATTGGAAAGCCATGTGCAAATGAATAAGACTAGACTGCTATCTGTCACCATGTACCAAAATTAACTCAAAATGTTACAAAGATCTAAACAGAAGACCTGAAACAATAAACTACATAGAAGAAAACATAGGTACTAAACTTATGGACCTTGGGTTCAAAGAGCATTTTGTGAATTTGACCTCAAAGGCAAGGGAAGTGAAAGCTAAAATAAATGAGTGGGACTATATCAAACTAAAAAGCTTCTGCACAGCAAAAGAAACCATCGACAAAATAGAGAAAACCAACCAAATGTGAAAAGATATTTGCAAACAACACCTCCAATAAGGGGTCAATATCCAAAGTACATAAGGAACTCATACAACTCAACAACAACAAAAAAACAAACAGTCTGATTAAAAAATGGGCAGAGGACTTGACTAGACATTTCTCCAAAGTGGATGTGCAAATGGCCAATAGACATATGAAAAGATTATCAACATCACTAATCATCTGAAATGCAAATAAAAATCACAATGAGATATCACCTCGCACCCATTAGAATGGCTATCATCGACAAGACAAATAGTAACAAGTGTTGGAGAGGCTGTAGAGTAAAACAAACAAACAAACAAACAAAAAAAAAAAAACCTCATACACTGTTGGTGGGAATGCAGATTGGTGCAGAAGGCAGTCTGGAGGTTCTTTAAAAAATTAAGAATAAAATTACTATATGACCCAGAAATCTCTCTCATAGGTATATACCCCCCAAAAAATCTGAAAGCATTTGTCCATAAAGATATATGTGCTCTGATGTTCATTGCAGCTTTGTTTACGGTGGCCAAGACATGGAAACAACCAAAGTGTCCTTCAATAGCTGATTGGATAAAGAAGATGTGCTGTATGTACACACAATGGAATACTACTCTACCATAAAAAAGATGAAATAGTACCATTTGCAACGACATCGATGGATGTTGAGATTATTATGCTAAGTGAAATAAGTCAGACAGAAAAAATACAGAACCACATAATTTCACTGATACTGCTGAATGCAACAAAGGAACAAGACCAACAAATGAAGAAACAAAAACTCATAGACACAGACAATAGTTTAGTGGCTACCAGAGGGTAAGGGGGTTGGGGGATGTTAGAAGAGGGTAAAAGGGATCGAATATATGGTGATGGAAGGAGAACTGACTCTGGGTGGTGAACACACAATATGATGAATAGATGATGTATTACAGAATTGTACACTTGCATTTAATTTAAAAAAGAGAAAAGTAGAAACTAGCAAACATTTCTGTTCCTGCATCCAAGTCTATTTTAATAGCTTAATGCACTTGAAATTGCTCTGTTGATAAATGCAAAAATGTTAGCAAAATTTGAAATGGTTGTTGTTACAGCAGTTTAACTTTTAACTTAAAAAATTTGTGAAAAGTTTTGCCTCTTGCTACATGATTAAAAGGGGTATTTGTAATTTGTGTTTTTTTAAAAAATTAATGAATGATAAATAAAAAGCCAAGCTAAACTCTAAAACTTCATAATTAATTCTAAACTGCTTATATTTTAGAAAATAATAGAAAATTGGTGTGAATTGCACGTTTTTTTCTGAGACTAAAATTTAGTCTCAGAAATCTTACTAGAACATATTAAAAAGTACAAAATAAATAACATCTTTGATTTTTATGGTTTGTTATACAGTTTCATGAATTTTCATAAACAGAATGTACATCTACAGTAACACTGTGATCAAGAAATATATTAGTAGAAACCCAGAGAACCCTTTCATATCCTCTTATAGTCACTAGTCACTATCTACAAAGTAAGTGTAACCACTTTGCCTTCTAAAAGCACATACCAGTTTTGCCTATTTGAAATGCGATTATCCAAGAGTTTTATTGTATGTATATGCCAGCATTTACTTTTCATTCATCAATTGATGAGCCTTTGGGTCATTTTAGTGTTTGGCTATTCCAAATATGCTAACGTGGCCACTTTGATTCCTGTGTTTTAGGGAATATAAATACACATGTTTTTGGCTTTGTATCTAGAAGTAGAATTGTTGGAACATAAGGGATGTGTGTATTCAGCTTTCATAGATACAGCCATGTGATTTATTTCAAAGTGATTTTATCACATTTCACTCCCACCAGTAGCACATGAGAGTCCCTGGTATTTTACATCTTTGCCAATACTTTGTATTATCATGTTTTTTTTTTTTTTAATGTAGCATTTCTAATATGTGTTGCATTGTGTTGTTCATTTGAATTTGTCTGACAACTAACATTGCTGAGAATCTTCATTATGCAATTACAAATATCTCTGGGAATTGCATTTTTTTGACAGAATGGATATGTGAAGAATAAAAAAATAAGAATTTGGAGGATGCCAAAAGGTCTTTGTTAAGAGCTACTTCTTATCTTCCCTGCAGTCAAATTAAACTTCACTGTATGTCCAAGCACAATTTTCAAAGGGCTGTGGGAATGGGAATACCACAAAAACCACACCTGGAATTCATCACTAGTAAACATGCCCTTGAATACAATTTGCGTAATGTTGCTATGAGCATTCTCTAACAATAAATCAACTCTGAATAGATGTTCCTTGTTCTTACATGATATTTTTATGTCTGTACAGCAACTATCTCTGACGTAACATAACTTTGTTCCTTCAGATGCTGGCTTCTCTATCACAAATAGTCCTTACTAGGTTTAACCATTACAGATTATCTTGACACGGGTATGTATTTTGTAATAATTTGTAGTAGTTCCTCACACATTTTGGACATAAATTATTTGTTGGCTATCTGAATGTAAATGTCTTCTCCAATTCTATGAGATTATTTTTTTATTGCCTTAAAATTGTTTTGTTAAACAAAAATATTATTTTTAATTATAGTTTATTGGGGTGACAATGGCTAGTAAAGTTACATAGGTTTCAAGTGTACAAGTCTGTAATGCATCATCTATATATCACATTGTGTGTTCACTACCCAGAGTCAGTTCTTTTTCCATCACCATATATTTGATCTCCTTTACCCCATCTACCACCCCGTCCTCCCTTACCCTCTAATAACCACTAAACTATTGTCTATGTCTATGAGTTTTTGTTTCTTCATTTGTTGTTCTTGTTGTTTTGTTGTTTTCAGTTTTATATACCACATATCAGTGAAATCTTATGGTTCTCTACCTTTTCTCTCTGATTTATTTTGCTTAATATTATAATCTCAAGATCCATCCATGTTGTCACAAATGGTACTCTTTAATCTTTTCTTATGGCAGAATAGTATTCCATTGTGTGTTTATAGTACAACTTCTTTATCCATTCATGTACTGAAAGACATTTTGGTTGTTTCCATGTCTTGGCCACCATAAATAAAGCTGCAATAAACATTGGAGCATTGTCTTTATGGATAAATGTTTTCAGAATTTTTGGGTAGATAACCCAGGAAAAGGATTGATGGGTCATATAAACACAGTTATCAATTTTCCCCTCGATGATTATTTTGTCTTAGATTACTCCAAATGAATATAGGTGTTTTACTATGTTTTCTTCTATAAGGTGTATTGTTTTATCTTCTCATTTAGATTGGCAATCTATCTGAAATTAAATTTTGTGTATAGTGTGGCAGATTTTGTTTTGTTGTGTTGTGTTTTGTTTTCCAAGGTTGCCTTTCCTCTTCTCGGTTCTCTGTATTTCAAGTGAATTTTAAAATAGCCTTATCCATTTCAGAGAAAAGAAGAAAACATATTTTTTTTTTTCGGATGACATTATACATACACGATTTAAGTATATAGTGTCTTGTTTACAATGAGAAATGAAATTTTCATTGTATGGAATTTCACTGTTATTTAAAATTCAATTCTTATAAAAGTGAGGAACTCCCATGTGATAGTATAAAAGAGAAGGAAATGAATAGAACATTCAATAAAGTCAGATTTGTCAAAGATGGCTGATGGTTGTCACTGAAGAACCAGAAATATATAGCAAGAATATAAGTATGAGGGAGGAGTAGTGGGAGAACTTTGTAGCTTGAAATTCAAAATTTACATCTGATTTTCATTCAAATAAAAATTGTAAATTATCCAATATCTGAAATTAATATAAACAAACTCCAAGTATTTAAGGAAAATTCCAAGTGTTGAATTTATGGAGTTATGTTAATAAACTTTTTCAATTTGTGATAAAAAATGCACATGACTACTTAATACATAACAGAGTCCTCAGATCACTAAGAAATAATCTGAGATGTTTAGGGATTTAGAAGTGGAGTGAAATAATAAGAATCTAGTTTTAAAAAAGATATTATGACCAATTTACTTTTTTTTTAATCTTCTAATTGGGTGTTCACTTAAACTGTACATTTTAACAATTGAAATAATAAGTGTGACATGTCATTGGTAATATTTTCTGAAAATGAGAAGCTAACACATAGAAGCCTAAAAAGGCTAAAAGTGGGATTTTAGTAAGATTCTAAAAATGATAAAGTATCACCTTTTGGTATTTCAATATTAAATTATCTTAAATTTAATGTCTCATTATATTGTATTGTTAGGTATCATTTGAAGAGGAATTGTGATTAACCAATTCCCTGCGGTTAGTCTATTTCAATATTAAAACAAAATTTTTATTTTCAAATGTTGAAACCTATCACTCAACAAGCAGAAAATTAGGCTAAAAATGGCAATCAGATGTGTAATTAAATAGAATAGCTTTGTTCCCCAGGGATCTTTAATGAATTATGTTTACCTTAATTTCCATACATACCTGGTAATTATAGCATTTGCATAGTTTTAACCATGTTGTCTCATAATATTGTCCTATAAAAACAAATCTTACATATTTTTGGGTTTTAGACATATGTAACATGATATTGACCATATGCTGAAACTCAAAAATATTTGAGTCAAGAGAAAAGACTCCTAATGAGACTACTTCAATTGAAAAGCTCTGCTTCTGCTTTTGAAAGTAATAAATTATATTTGCTCATGAGAACGTTATATTTTTTTTTCAGAGAGTGTCTATTTCTATCAGTTAAAATATATTTTGCCATGATTTTTGGTGAAAAGTAATTAGAACAATGGGGAAATATCTATTATATTACCTTTCCAGCTTATAATATTATGTATCATTTACACGTACTAGTATGTTCTTTCATTGAAATTGTCTTTCATGTAAATTTGACAATGGCTCTTTTCAGAACTGGGAAAATATGAAATAATTTGGCATCTATTGTCAGGAATTACAAGAAAAGAATAAATCTATGTGTATGCAGAAACAGTTTAACTGTATTGTTTTCAATAATGTGAGTTAATCTCTCTCTCTTGGTTCTTCAATTCAGACATCATTTATCCTCCCGTACTTTAAGATATCCTTGAAGGTATAAAGAACTGTTGTAACCATTTAACTTTATCCCCCTATCTCACTCCCTTAGTTTTGTGCTTAATATTTTTCCTTTGAGTAGCACTTAAGAAGAGCTAATTCTGGACAGAAAGAAATTAGGCAAACCTCCACTCTCAGAAAGGCATTGAGTTGGTACATAGTTGTTTCTAGTGCCTGGGTCCTGACCTTAAATAACCTGTACTTAGCTTGGGTTCCTTGTTCTTTCTGTTCTTTTTTAACCAGATTTTTTAAATTTTTTATTTATTTATTTATTTTTTAATCTGAGTATTGGTAACGTGGTTATCCATACAATTTTGTCAACAAACAATCTTTCAATTGACTTCATGGACTTGCCCCTTGTTGGTCTAGTTGCATAAAATTATCTGGCAACACCTTCCTTTTCCTCTCTTTATTGCTGCCCACTTGTTTGTTCTTACCTTAAGGAACTTCTGCCCACTTCCAAGTGGCTGAACTTATGCTTTGGTCCCTTCTGTCCCTCATATCCTACCAACCCTGTCCTGATGTCTCTAAAGTCCTTGCTTGACAAAATCTGCAGATTGTTTTAGTGCAGAGTATTTAAGTTGTTGGCTAGGTGGGGATGAAGAAAAATTGAGGATGTTTGAATATACTCAAACAGAGTAATTCAGTTAAGACTGAAGTGACTATATAGTAAATGGGTTTCCAGAATTAAATCCAACCAAACATCCTAATTTTGTTGTATGTTTTTGTTTGATTTTGTTCTTTTAGTTAGGTAGTACAAAATAATAACAATATAGTCATCGTGTAACTATAACTTTAGTCTGCTTGTTCTAGAGTGGATGTTTATATTTAACATAAATATCACAGAACCATCTGAAGTATGTCCTAAAGAAATGGATTATTTGGCCAAAAACATTTAGCGTTATGATTCACATTAGATTGTCTTGTTAGGATGTTTACAATGTATATTATTATATTAAGATCCTGTAGTTTAAAAATATATATGAGTATGTTTGTTTAAACCATTATCTCCCAAATAAATTTTGGAAAGAAACCACACCATTCTCCTATTTTTGTGGAAGTGTATAATATTACATTGTGTTCACATAATACACTTCAGAACAATTATCACTAGATCTATGTTGTTTTTTTCCATCACTCATTCTAGAAATGAGTAGAAATGGCCTCTGAGTACTAAGTTTCAAGAGCTTTGACTGCTTGTCTTGTTCATATTGCTTAGTACTCAACTTCCAACTGAATGACTATCCATTTTGTTTAACTCCATAGCTTGAGAATAATAGAAAGAACCTGTGTGTTGGATCCAAACAAAGACAGACCTAGTTCTTGATTTTTCTACTTACTATCTATGTAGTCCTGGAAAACTTCATTAAACGTTCTGAGTCACAGATTTCTCATCTGAAAGCAGCTTTCATAGAGATTTTCTTGTCCTGCAGAGAATGAAATGAGACGAGATATATTAAGTACACAGCACAGTGCGTGGGACATAGGATTCAATAAATGTTAGCAGTTGCTGAGGGCCATTTGTATTTTCTAAAAGTCATTGCTCTGAATAATATTCTTTCTGAGCACATGATAGAATTAAAAATCATGGATTCAAACTTGTTTCATAAGTGAGAAAATGAACATGGGCTTTTTAAATGTTATTTTGTTGTATGATAATAGACTTATCTAAAGACTTAGTCAAAATTTAAGTTAAATTTAACAGTTAAGAAAGATAATGCCTCTTTTAGATAATGTTATTTAACATAATTCTTGTTGATAAAGATACATCAGCATTCTTTTTTTATCTAGATATCAGTCAAAAGATCAAGAAACACGTGGGAGAAAGGTTTCTTAAACTTTCAGGGTATTGATTTTTATGACATTGTTATATAAGGTTATATTTAAAGGATTTTTAAGTTTTTTTTCCCTTTTTTTAAGATTCTTATTAAAATGTAGGTACCATACAATATTATATTAGTTTCAGGTGTAACCATAGTTATTCAGTATTTATGTACCTAAAGAAGTGATCACCATAAGTCCAGCAACCATCTGACACTGTACAATGTTTCCATAATATTATTGACTATATTCTCTATGCTGTATATTACATCCCATGACTTATTTGTTTTATACCTGGAAATTTGAACCTCTTATTCCCCTTGAACTTTTTCCTTCCTTTCTTAATTTTTCAATAACAGTTGACATTCAATATTATTTTATATTAATTTCAGGTAAATAGCCTAGTTGTTAGGCACATAATTTAAGAAGTGATCCCCCTGACTAGTCTAGTACCTCCCCGGCACTATACACAGTTACAACCATATTATTGATTATATTCCCTATGCTTTACTTTACAGGTCCATGACTATTTTGTAACTACCAATTTGTGCTTAATCCCTTCACCTTTTTTACCATGTCACCAAACCTCCTCCCATTTATCACCCCAATAAATCTAGTACCCATTTGACACCGTACATATTTATTGCAATATTATTGACCATATTCCTTATACCCTACATCCTCATGACTACATTTTAACAACCAGTTTGTACTTCTTAATCCCATCCCGTTTTTCACCCATTCACAATCACTCTCCCACTTGGCAAACCATCAAAATGTTCCCTGTATCTGAGTTTGTTTGTTTTATTTGTTTATTTATTTTGTTTTTTAAATTCCACATAAAAGCAAAATCATATTTCATATGTCTTTCACTGTTTTACATACTTCACTCAGCAAAATGCCATTTAGGTCTATCCAAGAACTGCAAATGGCAAGAACCCATTCTCTTCCCTAGCAGAGCAATATTGCATTGTATATACAAGGTCTTATTGTATATAAGTTTGAGAACTTGCCACCATGCACTAACATTGGCAGCACTGTACAAACAGCTCGGTAAGGCTTCCTAACCTTGGTATATCAGTGTTTCAATGCTGTGTTCATGTCAATGTGTGGCAGTGTCTTTTGAGTGGCATTCATTATTGCTGCATGTTTTTGTGTGCCTTTGAAAGAATGTCTGAGCTCGAATTAGAGCAAGGAACAAAGGTTCAATTTCTTGTTAAATTTGGAAAGAGAGGAAGTAAAATCAGGGACAGGTTAGTCCAAGTTCATGGAGATAATGCCATAAAGAAAATAGCAGTGTTCAAATGGATTAAATGTTTTCTGAGGGGAAAGAACATGTCACTGATGAAGAGAGATCAGGGAGGCCAGTAACAAGCAGAACTGACAAAATCATTGCAAAAATTCATGGAATTGTGCGTCAAAATTTTCGGCTGATTGTGAAAAGCATAGCAGACCAAGTAAACATTGATAGAGAAACAGGAAAATCTTCATTGAAAATCTTGGCATGAGAAAGTTGTGTTCAAAAATGGTCCTGAAGGAGCTCACTGATGAACAAAAGCAAAGGAGAGTTGAAGTTTGCCAGGACCTTTTGGAGAGGCAAGACGTCTTCCGGACCGTGTTATCACTGGTGATGAAACACAGGTGTACCAATACTACCCTGAAACAAAGCATCAAAGTGCACAAATAAAAGTCAGCCAGTTCTCCATTACCAAAACAGTTCTGTCTGTCCAAATCAAAGCTGTGAAAGAACTTTGAGATTTGAAAAATGGATAGCCCCATTCAGAACGAATGATATATAATTATATACATTAATTTCAAACATCCCCTTTACAGACCAGCAGATACTGAGCCTTGATGTTCAGATCCTCCTTCAAAGCCTCATCTGACAGCTCACAGCGCACTCTCCAGGAATTTTCTGCAGCCAAAGAAAACTGCCTCATCCATTGTGACATACCTTCTCCGATACAGCCAGCATCCTGAGACTGCTTATATGGGGCGTTTTAAAAGGTCCAGGCACTTGTCAAAAATGACAAACATGAGGGGTGCTAGCACGCAGCTCTGCAGCTCCCTGAATAAGTAATTAAGGCCTCTGTTGCTGCTGTCTAGTCCTCCTCTCCTTTCCTCACGTTGTCATTTATTTCCCAAAACACCAAGTATTAAACTCTCCTGCTTGCAAACCTGATTTTTAGTTTGTTTCACTAGGGAAACCAACCAACACAAATCCTGAAAGATATTCTGACATGATTCTGTTACAATTCAAAGCAGTTAAGTCTTCCTCCAACTCTGCTGTATCGCCAAACCTCTGTTAAAAAAAAAAAAAAAAAAGTAAATTTTGAGCAAGAAAAAGCTATACCAATGAAAAATGAAGGCTCTATGATGGAAAAAGTTGATAATAATCATGTAAAGTAATTGATCTCTTATGGGAAAAATGTATCTGAAAGCTCTAGTATCCCCAATAGTTTTTAAGTGCTAATAAATAGTCAATTAAATCAATTAAATCTTTCATATTTATCCACGTGAAACTGACATATGAAGGCCTCCCATTCCCTGTTACCCAATCATAGTTCCTGAAAATCACACATGGAATCACTCTGAAACATGCCTTCTAGCACAGCAAACATTGTAGTCCCGATGTTTTTATTAGTTTATTGGCAGGAAGTGATTTGGTATCTATCTAAAAACCAATAGGTATTGATTAAACTGAAAACCCTTTTTAAAGTGTTGATTAGATTGCAAGCAATGCACTTGATAATGAAAAGTATGGGTGTTCTTTAGTAATGAGGAAAGAATTGCATTTGATTCTTCGGCAACCAACTGGAAGAAAAAAGAAAATAAAGAATGACAAAGATAATAAAGGGAAGTTCCACTGCATATCAGCTAGATATATTTTATTTCTAAAATATGTTTAAGCCTGCATACTTACTTGAAGATATAAAAGCCCATAATTTATGCAAAGATTTAAAAAAAATCCTCTTGAAGTACCAATTCAGTGACCCGCCATTAAAATGGAAACAAAACCTTAGAGATCAAGATTCAGAGATAGCTCTTAACTCATGGATAATCTCATAAAAACCTAACAATTTTTTTTTTCCTCTGAGGTTTTAATCTAATAATTTACAGCCTCTTAGGCTCAGACTCCCCTCTGATTTGAAAAAAAAAATGAAATTCTATATTTGGAAAAATATATTACTATTGTCTATAAACTGATAAGAATTCTAAAAAGAGCAAGATGAGAATTATAATAAAGTAAATGCATGCTCTAAGAAAAATAAACAGTGTCCTTCTTAAGAACAATTTAGCTGATTTGGTAGAGCCTATGTTCCCAGAACAGATAAAACTATATTAAATTCCCAACTCCTCTATTTATTTTCTCTGTGATTTTGGCACATCAGAGACTTAACTCTCTCCAGTGGGAATGTTAAAGTACTTTTATCATAGGATACTTATAAGAATTAACGAAGATTTCCTGTGCAAAGTGTTTATTTCAGAGGTTGCAGGGTAGATTAACATTTCACTAACTATTATTTATTTGAGCCACTTCCAATACTTGAAATTTATTATTAATCTTATCTTAGCACTCAAGTCACTTTTCCAATAATCCTAATATATTTTAATCAAAATCAATCATTGTAAAATTAAGATTATATTTTAAATATATTCATATAATGCATAAATGCTATTTTCAATAAATAATTACACACATACACATAGTATGAATAAACAGTATTTTTAAAATCCTTATTTTTCTCCACAGGATTGTGTGAATCCTAATACTTCGTAAGTCTTTCTCATCTAATTTTAGTACTGTGTTGCCCAAGGTAAAATTTAGGTACTCTGATATACTCTAAAACTGATTTGTAATTGCCATATCATTATTTTGGCATCTCAAGATCTTTTAAGAGTCTCTTATGTAAAATACAAATGTATTGTGATTGATTGGTGGGTATACAAAGTCTTCTCTATCAAAACAAACAAACAAAAAACCAAAAATACTGTTCACTTTTATTCCAAAGTATGAAAGTATAGATTACTACCTCAATTTGAGAAAGCCAACATTATAGAATTAAATGAACATCAAAGAAACAAAGCTAAAAAAACTATTCATTTACTGAAGTATTTATTTCAAATAGAAACAAGGAAAAATTCAAGCATAATAAACGCAGTAGTTAGAAACTACTGAGAGAAGAAAAAAATCAGAGAAGTAGGAAACAAACATAAAATGGAGAAATCCATAAATTATAAAGTTGAACCTTTATAAGAAAATCCATTAATATCTTAACTTGAATGAGCTAAGAGAAAACACATATTGAAGACATCAGAAATACCAGCAACAAATTGCATATAAAAAATTAAAAACGATACTACTTACAAAAGTGTAAAGATATCAAATACCTGAAAATAAAACTACCTTAATCTGTGTAAGTTCTCTAAAAATAAAACAAAATGAAAAACCTGCAAAACATGTTTGGGAGAAATTAAAGACTAGTTAGGATGATGCTATATTCATGGATTTGAAGACAGCATTACAAATATTTTAATTTTTGGCAAATTGATCTACAGATTTAATGTAATTCCCAGTAGATTGTTTTATAAAAGTAGACATACCAATTTTATAATATACATGAAAATACAAACGACCAATACTAACCAATGCAATCATGTTGTTGGAGGACTGACAGCACCAGATATTCAACTGGCATCAAATTCCAGTGAGAGTAAACAGTGAGGTATTGACACATGTATAAGCTGATCAATGCACCAGAATATATAGTTGAGTCACACCCATACATATAAAGTCAGCTGATTATGATATGGCAGGAAAGAGAAAAACTAAGAAATTGGATTTCATTAAAATTAAGAAATTCTGTATTTTAAAAGACACTATTAAGAATTTGAAAAGGTAAGTCATAGAGAAAAGATTATATGTAAATGTATACAAGTTTTTGTGCATACATACAAGCATGAATGACAAAATTCAAGAATACATAAAGAAGTATTTCATATCAACATTTAGGTAGACAGTCCAATAAAAAAAAATGGCTAAATACTTGGGTAGGTACTTCAAATAAAGGCCATCCAAATGATCTGTAATGAGGAAAACATGCTCAACCTCATTCATTATCAGGAAAAAAATCAATATAACAACAATGAAATACTTTCTATACTCAGTAGAATGACTAAAATATAACAAAACACTGACATCTCTAAGTGTTGGTAAGGATCTGGAACTCCAATGCATCTGATGGTGCGAGTGTAACTTGTTATACTTCCTTTGGAAAATTGTTTGCAACATTTATTGAAGCTAAACATGTTTTGTAAAGTAGCAATTCTACACTTTTGTATATGCTTAACAGGATGCTTACATAGTTCATCAAAATACATGGAAAAATACTTCTATCAGCATTATTTACAATAACTAATATGTTCATCTATATTAACCAGATATAGAATGACATATTCATATAATGGGATTCTTTACATCAATGAAAATGACCGAGCTACAGTTATGTGTACAACATTGATAAATCTCACTAACATAATGTTAAACAAAAAAGGTAGACAAAAATGTGTACATACAGTGTGATACAGCAAAGGTAGTATATGGTGATAGACATTTATCAGCAGGACATCTTCCAAGGTGAAAGGAAGACTGAAACACATTTAATCATGTTAAATTGTGAATGAGTAATAAGATTCACAACTCTTAGGAATGGAGCATATTAGATTTCTTCTCTTTAGTTTCTTATTTATTTATTTATTTATTTATTTATTTATTTATCTTTGATATCTGATTTTTTTTTTTATTTGTTACTCTTAGAAAATCTGATTTTGACTGGACTCAGAAGTAGAAGCCCTGAGAGGACAGCCTGTGTCTCTTGACAATCTATTCCTGGAGTTTTTCTTTGGCCTCCTTCATTCTCTTGGCCAAAAGTTTAGCATATTCTGTGTCCTCTTCCTTATTTTTCTTAGTATGCTGTTTCTTCAGAGCAGTATGCTGGCATCTGTGTTACAAAATGCATGGAATAACAAGACGCTGAATGCTGGGTACTTTGGTCCTAGGTTTCTTACCTCCTTTGTTTAGGGACTTTCTCACAACATATTGGCAGACATCATCTTTAGAGAGATTGAAAAGTTTGTAGATTCTGCTAGCTCTTTTGAGCCCCAAGTAACAAAGCACAGTAGTATCAGTGAGACCAAGAATATCTTTCTCCCTTCTTATTACATTGACCAAGTTTAGAATACACGGATTGGCATCCACAATGCAACCCTGACCAGATTGGGGCTTGCTCTCTCCAGTCCTCCTTGGTCTAAAACAAGAATGCCCCTTACTCAGGAGCAGGCGGACACTGCCATGGGTCAAGGCACCTTGCTTCATGGAGAATCCTTGTTTGTCATTCCCTTCACTGATTCAAACCACATCACCCTTCCATTATTCACCCAGAGCATCAGCAGCAACTTCTGTGGCCACACGCTTCTCATAAAACATAGGAATTTTGCTTTCAGCATCCACTTCAATGAGTTTCTGGCAGCCAGTGGCTGGGAAAGAGATGTTCAGCTTCATCCTAAAGCTGCTGACTGCCTCCAAGGTGACACGAAAAAGAGTTCTAATGTATTTTTTTAAATCAAGTTTCTAAACTATAAAAATGTCATTGCCTTTAGTAGCAAATGGTGATGAACACTGAACAAGTAGATTCTGAAAGAAATATGACCCACTATGCTAACTCCATTGACCCAAATTTACCCTGTTTTAAAGATCTGCTTCAGCCCATGAATCTGAACTAAAGCATTTGTGTTCAGAATAATGCAACTAAGATTCACTTAAATTTTCCTTATTTTATTTCCCTATAAACTAAATATCAGTACCTTAAAAATGTGATGCTTGGCATCCAAATTAAATGATGACCTCTGGTTTGTCATGTTCTGAACCGATTTTTAATCTTCCCCAGTAGAAGCTTATAGCAGAATGACTAGCAAAATAAAAAAAATATATATATATATTTTTAATTACGATATTGATTCACTCGTCACCTGAATAATGTTGAAACACATAGAGATTTGTTTTTTTAAACCTGACCTCAGGGAACACAGCCAAAATTGTCAAGCGCCCAGCTGTGCTCATTTTCTGCCACAATCTAAATTGTACACTCATGCATGTTACTGTCCCCCCTTCTTTTATTATGTGTTGCACAGTGTGTAATTTTTCTAAAACAAGCCCTTTAATTATACATTGCCAAAAGTGTCACCTACTGTTAAATGATTCCTGTGTTGCAGACAGAGAAACCATGGTTCCCGCAAGGTTCTGAAGTTTCCATTACGTGCACAGACCACAAGAGCAGCTGTTAACAAATCTGTTGGTGGTTTTGTGTAAAAAGGAGCCAGGCTGTGCTCCTGCTGTACTTTTGGTCAGAGAAAGCAATTTTCATTTTGACAGACTTAGTGGGCAAGAGAAAAGACAGCACAGGTATAATAATAGCTCAACATAAAACATTTGGCCCAATATATTACTAATATTGAAAGTTTGATTAATGAGCAGTGATCAGAAAGAAATTTATTTTGGGGGAACAGTCATATCAAAACTATATACTGATCAATTGAATAAGAATGCAATATTTATGAAAGAATGCAGTATTTTTAAAAGAAATGCAAAATTAAATATTCCATTAAACTCTTTAACATGAATCAAAATCAAGCAGAATTAGACAAATTTGTGTACTTATGTGATCGATTATATGTTTAAGAAAACTTTTAAAAATGTCAGAATTCTGTTTCCTTATTATATTATAAAACCTCTAGCTATGTTGAACCTATCATATATAAATTTAAATTATAATCATTTATATATAAATACAGATTATATAACTTTTCCTGGTGACTAAAAACTCAGTTTCATTGCTTGCAGTTATTATATTCTAATCATTTTTTAATTAAAGTTTATTGGGGTGACGATTGTTAGTGAAGTTACATAGGTTTCAGGTGTACAATTCTATAATACATCATCTATATATTACATTGTGTGTTCACCACCCAGTCTGTTCTGCTTCCATCATCATATATTTGATCCCATTTAACCTTATTCACCACCCTCTCCCTCCCCCTCTGGTAACCACTAAACTATTGTCTGTGTCTATGAGTTTTGGTTTCTTCATTTGTTTGTCTTATTCCTTTGTTGTTTTCAGTTTTATATACAACATATGAGTGAAATCACATGGTTCTCAAGTTTTTATGTCTGATTTACTTCACTTAGCATAATAATCTCAAGATCCATCTATGTTGTCACAATGGCACTATTTCATCTTTTCTTATGGAATAATAGTATTCCATTGTGTATATCAACCACATCTTCTTTATGCAGTCATCTATTGAAGGACACTTTGGTTGTTTCCATGTCTTGGCCACAGTAAATAAAGCTGCAAAGGACACTGGAGCACATATATCTTTATGGATAAATGTTTTCAGATTTTTGGGGTAGATACCCAGGAAAAGGATTGCTGAGTCAATAGGTAATTCTATTCTATTTTTAAAAAATAATTAATTAATTAATATTTTAACATTTTTTTAAGTTAGTTTCAGGGGTACAAAACTATGTAATAGTTAAACATTTATCATTTACATCCCTCACACAGTGATAACCCCCTCCTCCTATCTCTTACCCCTCTGACATCACATACAGACATTACATTTCTACTGCCTCTATTCTATACAAAATTGTAGTTGACATTCATTATTGTTCAGCTTCAGTTTCAGGTGTACAGTGCAGTGATCAGGCATCTACATCATCCCTGAGGTGGTCTCCCTAATGAGACAAGTGTCCATCGGATACCCTACAAAATCTTTACAACATTATTGATTATAATCCCCAAATTGACTTTGGTATCCCGTGGCAATCTTATGGTTATAGATTGTGTTTCTAATCCCCTCATCTTCCCCATCATCCTCCCTTCCATCTAGCAACCCTCAGGTTTTATTTTTTTTTTAATATCTCTGAGACTGTTTCTGATTATTTCATTAATTTATTCTTTTCTTTAGATTCCACATATAAGTGAGATCATATGGTATTTGTCTCATAAAATTATGGTAATTCTATTCTTAATTTTTTGAGGCACTTCCACACTGCCTTCCATAGGGGCTGCACCAGTCTGCATTCCCACCAACAGTATATGAGGGTTCCTTTTTCTCCACAGCCTCTCCAACACTTGTTATTATTTGTCTTGTTGATGACAGCCATTCTCAGTGGTGGGAGATTATATCTCATTGTGGTTTTAGTTTACATTTCTCTGATGATTAGTGATATTGAACATTTTTTCATATGTCTATTAGCCATTTGAATGTGGTTCAACATACACAAATTGATCAATGTGATACACCCCACAACCAAAATAAAGGACAAAAATCATGTGATTATATAATAGAAGCAGAAATAGTGTTTGATAGGAAACAAAATCCATTTATGATTAAAACACCTAATCAATTTTAATATACTATAATGGACTAACATAACCAAGTCATCATTTGTATTATAAAAAAGGAGTTGAGAATAAAGTAACAAATACCTAATTATAATGTGATGATTCCTTGGAAAATGAAATGCAAATCAACATGTAAAACTAGAAAAAATAACTTTCTAAAGTTAAACTTTATAAATAATACTTAGAGAAGTATACTATAAGGTTATTTTCTCTGACATAGATCTACAGTAAATAAGTAATACATTCTGAAGACAAAAATATAATGATTTGTCTTAGTGACTGTGACAAACACATTTTTCATTTATACATTTTCCCTTAAAGTCCCAGAATAGTAGCCACATGTCAATAGCTCTAAAATGTTTGATGCATTCACATATATTGTCACATTTTCCATTTCCCTATATACCTTACCTAACGGCTGTGTTTCCCGTTCTCCCATCTGCTAGAGCCCCCTCTGCTACTATATACAATTTAATGTCTTTACTACATTACCAGATTTGGGCAATCATCACCAGAATCAAAGTTTCAAATATTATTTTCGCCCTACAGGGAAACACTGTATCTATCAGTAATCATACCCCACACTTCTCTATCCAGCAATACCACCAGACCTAATCAACCACTAATCTACTCTCTTTTTCTATGGATTTGCCTACTTTGGATATTTCATATGAATGCAATCATATGATATATAACTTTTGTGTTTGACTTCTTTCACTCAGCATAGTGTTTTCAAGGTCCATCATGTTGTGGCATGTATCGGTACTTCATTTATTTTTACAGCTGAATAATAATTCATTACATGGATATGTCACATTTTATTCAGCCATTCATCAGTTGATACACATTTGGTTTCTTTTTGCTTTGGAGCTGTCATGAATAATGTTTCTATGAACATTCATGTACAAATTTTTTGTATAAACATGTTTTCATTTCACTTAGATTTAATTAAGAGTGGAATTGCTGAATCATGTGGTAACTTCACGTTTGACTCTTTGAGGAATTGCCAAACCCACTAACTTTCTTATATCCCACTGCTCAATATATTCTTTGTGCCTCCAATTTCCAATTTGATTCTTTTACTTGTCAATCACCATTCCACTCAACGTATTACAGTGACTTAGTCCCACAGTGAGTGTATTTTTACAGAAATTATATTTCCAGGTTGCCTGCCTTATCAATACTGCAACTTTGGGGGAAATATATATACATATATGATCTTTGGCTCTGAATAAGCTTGAGTTCTAGTATTGATTGGGAAGTTCCCAATTAATTCAGAGAAACCTGAACAGAGGTTGAAAATACAACCAGTTAAGCCAGTGGTATGAGGCAGGCCAAGTATCAAGATATAGAACAAACAGTTCTATGGTTAGTCCAGCTTAGGAACACAATGGGATAAACCTGTTTGAGGTAAAGATAAAACATTTATCTTTACCAACCTAGCAAATTTCCGATCAATCAGATAGACTGAATAAACAAAGAGGAAAAATTCCTATTAGCCAAATCATTGAAGCTATCTTAATACACACTAATAGAGAACTATTTTTAAAAACTTCGTACAGCATAAAGAATCACAATATTTTTCCTCTCCTTCTCTTTACTGCTACATTTCTTGAAAGTTCTATAAAATGGCCTGCCTTTATATTTTCAACTCCCATTTGTAAGTTTCTCAACTCTTTACATTTGATTCCTTTCTCTACTACTTTATTAAGATTTCTGCCTTAAGGACCATGATTGTTAGGTCTCTGAATGTTAGAGTTGCAGAACAGAGCCATGTCTGCAAGAAAACAACAAAATGTCTGTTGGCCTGTACCTGCAGACAGAGCCAAACTTGTGATAACAGCAAACACCACAAAACAGCTACTGGCTTACAGGCAGTCAGCGTTTACTGTTCAAACAACACTATCCTGTCAGCACAGCCCCTATAAAACCCTCCTCAAACCCTCCCTCAGGGCTGCAAGTCTTTTTTTGACATGCAGCTGGGGCTGTAGCTGTCTTTGTTCAGCCTGATAGACTTTCTGTTAATAAAATAGACTTTCTCTTAATAAATTTTCTTAACTTGCCTGACCATGCACGTTCCTTTATCGGCCACCTTATCAATAATAGATCTCTAACTGCTACATCCATTAATTCTTTCTAAATCATAAACGTTGGCTTGTTTACTCATACTTTTATTGATTAAATGCCGTTCTTAGACTCGGTGACTTTTTTTCCTGGTTTTGCTTCTGTGTCGTACATGTGTGTCACCATCAGTTTTTAAATTACTTTTTAATTAGCTGAACCAAATCATAATTCCACATGTAATATTCTACATGTTCTAACAGCTATGGACTTGCCTCTCAAAATACTTACTCTCACATAATATGCTTCAGACTTACAGAACTTTTATTTGCATGTACATGACAATTGTATGAGCCATAATATCTAAAGAGGTCCTTTGTACTTTCCTTCTAAATTATACTCAGTAAGAGGGCCTTAAAGTTTTCCTCAGCTTGGCTAAACTTTAAACAAGCTTCTTCCTGCCTCTAAGCCCCAGCCCTCCCTCCTGCATAGGTCTTTACAGACTCCAGATGGCCTAACCACAGAGGTCTATTAGCTCCTTTTATTAGAGCATTGACTTTAGACAATTTGTAATTACAAATTCTTTCTCTGTCCCTTTGAGATGTAAATCATTTAAAAAGTCTCTTACCAGTTTTTTGTTTTGTTTTGTTGTGTGTGTGTGTGTGTGTTTTTAATCCAAGAGCTGTCTTTCTAAAGGCCCTGAGAGCCATCCTTTTAAAATGTAATCATCAAGGAAGATAGTATCCTATCTTCCAGTCTATGTGAGAACCTAACTTCAGTAGGAGCCTTGCTTCAAGTTGTAATATTACCTCCTGTTATAAAGATACAAGAAAGTTTACTTTTCCTTTGGCTAAGGGCAATTAGATGACCTATGATCTCCTATTTTAGCCATATGAAAATGGCCACCTGAAAGAGACTTGGCCTTCAGTGATGGACTTCTTCAGACCATAGCAACCCTGATAGAAGGAAACTAGAATAGGAAGGAGGAGGGGACATTCACATCCTTATTATATTTGGCTCTCTCTGCCCTTGGCTTGCTAACATCCACCTGAAAGTCAGAGGCTAAGAGAGCCTACACACCAGGTCAGATGGGCCACAGAGCAAGGTAGCTAGTTGATTCATTAATCTATCCACTCATTCCTTCAACAAATATGTTTTATGTGACAGGCATTGCATTAAGTCCTGGAGATATAAAGGTGTAAAATAATATTACATTAAGAACTGCATTACAATTGCTATTACATAAACATTTCCAAATGTTGTTGAATTCCAGGAAATAAAGTCAAGGAAGTAGTGAAATCTTTACTAGTACTTAAGTTAGTGATTATAGATAAATGTATTGCTGGAAAAGAATTGGAAGTTCATCTTGTTAGACATGAGTGGGCTCCATGTACCGGGGCTACAATAGTCAGTAAAAGAGATAAAGAATTTTCAAAGACAATAGTAAAATGATAGACAGATGAACAGCACATCACCGTGGAGACTGAGAAAGAAGAATGTTTCCAGTAGTTCACCCAACAGTGTCCTAAATGTGGAACGATCAAAGAGAATCAAAACTGAAAAATCACCTTTTAGTTTTGGTTGTGAGAAGAGTATTGCGATTATCACAAGATTTGCAGGTAGAATACTACAAAAGGTCCAGAATTTATTCAAAGCTAAAGAAATCTAAACAGTTACTGCATGATTTTTCCTTCAAAATAATTTGTGATTAAAATGAAGTGTTCACTTGAGCTAAAGTAGGTTAGTTTTCTCATTTTTCTCCCCCCCCCCTCTTCTTCCTCCTCCTCCTCCACCTTCTTCTTCTTCTTCTTTGCTGGAGAAGATTTTAATGGCGGATTCTGTCCCTACTGCCATTAAATTCTTCTGTTCTCACAAGAGTAAAGGAAAACAAAAGATTAAACCATTATTCTACAATAGCACAAGAGATGTTCTAACTTGATATTACCATGTGTATATAAATGTTGAGCCATATGTGCATAGTAAGTCCTAATTGCCCTCACTTCCTAAGAGCTTAGAAATAAATTTTGTATTTTTAATCTATCAGATCATTGAACAAGATAATTTTCTCTCATTTTCTGAATTTAAGTTATAAGGATTCAATTACATTGTCAACTACAGTGTAGTAAGTATGAACTTCTGCTGTTTTTTATTGAAAATCAGCTTAGTGTCATTTCTAGATAGTATTTGCAAGTTATTAATTATGGGTTTGATTATAAGTACTATGAGAAGATATTTTATAACTTACTACTCTTATTTTTTTCTGGAAAATGATATCTGATTCTATTCATAGGATTTGGTAGAAGGACTAAATCAAGAGTAAATATGAGGGAAGATGACATCAGTCTTTAAGAGAAGGTTGAGGCAATAATGAAAATCCAGGTGGAAAGATAATTTCAATATAATGAGTAATCAATGAATTAAAATCTAGATAGATCATACTGAGGAAACAACTTTCAGTGATGAAGATAATACAAAGATAAATCAATCTAACAAATTACAGTAATACTCCTATTTCCCCTTATTTTTGGATTCCTCTGTCCATTAAAACTTTCTACAACTGTGATCACCATTGATATTAATTTTATTCTTACCATGTGTCAGTAAATTTGTGTAGCATTTAACATGTTTAAAGTTATTCATCAGGTAAACAGATAATACAGGATTTTTTTCCCTAGGTAGTCCATAGGCACTACTGTGCAGCATTTCACATTATCGTATTATTTCATTAATCTTTTCTTCACTATGGACTCCAAGTTCTCTAGGCACAGATTTATTTTTTTTCACCTGTGCTTTTTTTTTTCGTAGCACAGTGAGTAACAATAGATGAATAAATTGGAATCTAGATATACAGATCACAATATCATAAAAAAGTCACCATGATACACATGGTAGTAGTTTATGTAATTTATATCAGGAATGCCTAAAAATAAACCAGTAGCTTCATGAAAATTCTGACATACTGAGCAACCACTAAGAAACTGGCCAAGTATATGCATGAGCCAGGTAATGTTTTACCATGAGATAGGCACATTCGATTTCGAGCTTCTCTAGGGAAATATTAATCACAGCCTGAAAAACCAAGATTTAAGAAAAATGCCTAGATATATGATGAAAAAAAGAAAGAAAGAAAGAAAGAAAGAAAGAAAGAAAGAAAGAAAGAAAGAAAGAAAGAAAGAAAGAAAGAAAGAAAGAAAGAAAGAAAGAAAGAAAGAAAGAAAGAAAAAATTATAGAGAAGTATTGAAGTATCAGTGGCCAAAACAAATTCAGGGAACTTTGATTCATCAGGTGTAAGATAAAAACAGGCAAGCTGGAGTCATGAATTCATAAGATGATGTAGGTCATTATATAATAATGCCAGGAAGCCCAGACTTAGGAGAACCTAGATAGAAATTTTTGTTTCTATAATCGATTCTGCAGTTAGGGCCATATGTGGATAGTCCTGCCTGTACGTAGAAGGCACATTTATCCCGAATCAAGAATATGAGTTTTATTTTCTCTTTCAGGGG
Organism: Rhinolophus hipposideros; assembly: GCF_964194185.1. Classification (NCBI taxonomy): domain Eukaryota; kingdom Metazoa; phylum Chordata; class Mammalia; order Chiroptera; family Rhinolophidae; genus Rhinolophus; species Rhinolophus hipposideros. The sequence continues at coordinate 34,649,489 of NC_138052.1, read as the reverse complement.
AGTAGATAAATTTAAGGTTATAGAATGAATTTTCTTATATGGAAAATCATATAAAACAATGTTTCATTGCTAAATTATACAAAAAATAGTTCAGACTATTATGAAATTAGATTTGTAACTTTGCCATAAAGCATAAGAGTGAACTGAGGAATGACTGAGTGTCTTTATTTAAATGAATATTTATCCATTTGTATTTTTTATTGACTCAGGGTGTAGATAGGTATAAATATACAATATCTTATGACTGGTGAAACTTACTTTCCCTGTTTCCCCCACATTAAATGAGCATTGGTATTCTGAGTGGATACTATAAAAACCAATAACAACTTTTCAATATGCGGCTCTGATCTAAGGTTATAAATCTTGCAAAATATTTAAACTCATTAGGATTTTACCAGTTGGCCTTTCATTGTCAAATAGAACATATTCAGTGTTTCAGAATTTCTGTAGGTTTTTATTTTTAATTTTCTTTCAAAGTTGAAGAAATACACATTTCGATAACAAGTTTTGGAGTGAAGCATGCTACCACACAAGGAAATTAGCAACCACAGTGAAATTCCCAAGAAATTATACCCTTTTCCCTTCTGAATTTATCACACATGCAGGCCTATGAAAGTTTTGTGTTAAATGACAATGTTTTACAAGTTTAATCACGTATGGATTTGGACATCTAGTTGCATCAGAAATTCTCTGTGGAGGAGATGACATTTGGCATTGGGGAGGAGTGTCTTCAAAGGAAGGCATCTACTTTCTCAGTGAAAAAGAGCATAATGTGTGATCACTGAAAGAAGTTAAAAAAAAAAAAAACAGAAATGGAGGGGCTGATGTGTGGCCATTTCTGAGTAAATAAGCATGCAGAGACTTGTGTGACAAAACGAAATTACTTGTAAATAAAATGCATGATTTAATTTTATATTTTCTTTCTAAAACTTTCTCCTCCTTATGCAAATTGAAATTATTCATCATTTGACCTACTAAATAAAAATACTTGAACAAATGCCAGGACAACTATTTTAAATAATATACATTATAAATTTTAAAAAATCATGTCCTGAAAACCAATTAGATACCAGAGATCTTTGCAATTAAGTGGAAAATATATCACAATGCTGTTTCTAAAAAACAAACAAACAAAAAACACATCTGATCATATTTCCAAATTGAAAAATAATTGATTAACAAAGATAATTCTAAGTAAAATTCCTAAGTAAGCTCTGTGTTATAAATTTCTTTAGACGTTTATAAACTGTTCCATTGCTGTTTTGAAGACAACGCAGACTGGTAATAATCTGTTAGATATAGTGAGTGTTTATTATCTGAAATTCTTTAAGATTTAAGACACTAAGAACTTATTTAATTTTTACTGATTTCATAATTATTCTGTCAGAACCAAAACGCTTTAATTCTAAAACTTTATTTTGCAATGGACTTAATATGGTAGCCAAATAAATGACTCATAAATTAGGAAACCAACCTTCAGAAGTCACATTTTTATTTTCAGGGCTAGATTGTTCTATTCAAGTGTATAATCTAAAATAACATTAATCAAGGGGAACAATTATCAGCTAATGTGTGTGTATGTGTGTGTATACAGGCACAGGTATATACATGTAAATATATATATATATATATATATATATATACACACAAACACATGTGTGTGCACACATATGTGTTCTCTGAGATTAAGATTCAGATTTGCTTAATCATGGCTTGTAATCTAGGAGCATATCTACAGGTGGACAAAATTCCTCTTGGAAAGGAATGGGTGTAGGAGAGTTTTAGACATATATACGCATGCTCAAAAGTCTATCTACTGGTTAGATAAACAGACAAGAATCTACTTGCATAAAGGAGAAGGTGTTGAGGTCTTTTCTGAAAGAAAATTCATCCTCAGGTGAGAAAGATCTAAATTCTACAGACTTAGCCCTATAATAATACAGTAGTTCCCCCTTGTCCCTTAACTCTTTCTGCAGTTTCAGTTACCCATGGTAACTGAAATAATTCATAAGTTTTAAGTTACATGCCTGAGTAGCATAACAAAATCTCTCACCACCCTGCTCCATCCCATCCACGACATGGATCATTCTTCTGTCCATTATAGCCACGTATATGCTCCCTACCCATTAGTCACTTAACCATTTTGATTATCAGGTCAACTGTTGTGGCATTACAGTGCTCATGTTCAAGTAACCCTTATTTTACTAAGTCATTGCTCTATAGTGCAGGAGTAGTGTGTTTCTGGCAATTTGAATATGCCAAAGAGAAGCTACAAAGCACTTCCTTGAAGTGACAAGGTATATGTGTATAGGAAAAACACATAGTATATATAGGGTTCAGTGCTATCTATGCTTTCAGGTCCACTGGGGGTCTTGGAATGTATTCCCTGCAGATAAGATGGGACTCCCGTACACCAAAAAAAAATTACAGACAGGAGCAATCATTCTGAACAAATCTTGACATCTATTAGTCTGATGTTTCTTTTTACCCACACCATTGCTGTGAGGATCTGTAATTAAAAACTGAAACCCATAAAACACTGGACCACAACCAATATTGATTTAAGACATTAAAGACATTGTGAAAAGAGAATTGTATAAGGTTCACAAAATTATACTTCTTAATTCTCCCAGATACCAGCCTGCTTTTCACTGGGTATCCATGCCAGTGTTAGGTAGAACAACTAAAATAAAACGTAGCAGGGAATTAAGAGGCCTGGAAGAGCAGCAGTGGTCCTGGAATGAGAAGCAACGAGAAGCACTTACAGTGTCGTGCTGACAAGACTTTTCAAGTCTTTCTTCAGAGCAGAAAATTTTTCTCCCCAAATGCCTTTGGTTGTATCCTTTCCTCTACCTGACTCGATCTGTGATCTGTGTATCTGGATGGCCCATTTCACTTGTGTTGAATCTATCAAATTTCTCATGTTATTTATGTTTTATTTTCTAACTTACTCACATGTCCTTTCCCACCCTTTTTGTTTCTACTTTCGAGATAATTTGTTCAGGAGGCTTTCTAAATAACTAACATAGTAAAGTAGTCAGCATGGTATCTGTGCCTCCATATTCTGGCTTCACTATTTTCTATTTTTCTTTTGTAATTATTATGTTTTGGTAATTCCCCTTGTCCAGTGAGCCTGCTTTTATATTATTTATGCAAAATAATCCTTAATCTGTTTCCTACAGAGATTCTCATTCAGTGAAGGCCATTGGCCCTAAGTGTTCAGAATGGTAGCCATATTTTAAACCACCTTGCCCCCGGCGACCCATAATTATTGGAAATTTAGTCAGTATGGGTAATTGATTTGGGCTCTCCTAGTTCTTGTATAAATCACTGTTCACTTCTTTCAAACATAAATTAAAGAACATGGAAAATTTACATGTTTTTTCCCCCTTTCATAGCAACAAAGTTTCACAATTTATGCAAGGTAGTGTCAAAGCAATAGTCACAAATACAGGTAGAGACTTGGGAAATGTTTATCATGAAAGTTGAAATCAATTAGGAAAATAAAGGATTTTTTGCTGTCTTTTGTTTTTACCCTCCAGCAGCTGATCTGGATGATTCTGTTCTCCATTGTGACTTCCCCTACACACTTGTTTTCTTTTGGGGTGACTGCTCTCGGCAGGCCCAGAATTGATTTGAAGATTTGGGATGTACTCCATTTCTTCTCTGTGCCTGGCAACCTTCCTGAGTTCTTTTCTCTCAAACTCTTGTCTGTTTCTCTCTTAGACTCTAATCTGGTCAAATAGTCTTCGTATAACTAGAATGTGGACAAGTGGGCTCTTCTTATTCCCTGGCCAATGAGAGCATCCTAATTTTTCTTCATCCCCAATACTCTAGCTCCTCAGAGACCAGCATTCTATTTCATTGTCACCTTCTCCTTTAGAGATATACAGTGAGTGGGACATTTCTCCAATTCTCATTAGTAATAAAGAATTTTGCCTGTTTCAGATGTGAAACTGTAAAAAGATAGATGTCAAATGCATGGGCCTAGTAGATCATTCATTCATATATGTGTATGCGTATGTACATATACATATATATGTATGCATGTATATATATGTATATATGCACACACATATACATATAACTATGTATAACTATATATAATATGTATAACTATATGTTATATGAATGCTATATGCATGTTATATGTGTTATATATCTATATTATATATGTAATATACATATATCAAGGGAGGAAATATTCTACATACCTGTACATATACATATAGAACAGCTTTATTGAGATATAATTCACATAATACACAATCCACCCATTTAAAATATACTATTTACTGTTTTTCAGTATAATCACTGAGTTGTGCAACCAGCACCGCAATCAATTTTAGAGCATATTTGTTACCTCAAAATGAGAGCCCATATCTTTTAGCTATCATTCCGCAGAAAACCATTAATATAATTTCTATTTTTCTAGATGAACGTACTTAAGACTTTCATACAGATGGAATCGTATCATGTGTGCTCTTTAATGACTGGGTTCTTCCACTTGACATTATGTTTTCAAGGTTCATTATGTTGTGTCATGGTTTTTATGATTGAATGATATCACAGTTTATGATTATCAATTGTTTGACATTTGAGTTGTTCCCTCTCTTTTGTTATTATGAATATTCCGCTGTGAACACCATGTACAAGTTTTTATGTGTACATGTTTTCATTTCTTTGGATTATATGCATAGAAGTGGAATTGATGGGTCAAATGATAACTGTATGTTTAAATTTTTGAAGAAAGTCGAGACTGTTTTCTAAAGTGGCTCTACAACTTTTCATCCCCATTAGTATTTTAACAGTTCCAATTTCTCCACATCTTGGCTAATACTTTTTTTATTATCTATCTCTTCGATTATAGCCATCCTAGGAAGGTTGAAGTGGAATCATTTTGTGATTTTGATTTGTATTTCCTTGATAACTAATAATGTTGAACATGTTTTTATGTACTTGTTGACCATTTGCATATCTTCTTTGGGAAAATTGGTTGATAGTGTTATATTTGATGAGTCCAGTTTATCTAGTTTTTCCCTTCTTCCTTATGCTTTCAATCCAGTCTAAAAACTGTTGCAAAATTCAAGATCATAAAGATTTATTCTGAGGCTTTCTTTTAAGACTTTTTTATAGATTTATATCCTAAATTTTAGTCATTTATCCACTTTGAGTTAATTTTATATATGGTGTGAGATAAGGATCCAACTTTATTCTTTTACATCCATATATCCAGTTATTCCAACACCGTTTGTTGAACAGACTATTTTTTCCCCATTGGATAGCCTTGGTACCTTTATCAAAAACCTATTGACCATAGATGTATTTCTGTAACTTGACTCTATGTCATTGATCTATACGTTTATCCTCATGTCACTATCAAGTCTTGATTACTGTAGCTTTATAGTAAGTTTTGAACTTACAAAGAGTGGGTTCTTCAACTTTGTTCTATAAAAAGATGGAAATAGTGATATCAAAAACATAAAATATGGGGAATAGGAGTAAGAGGGTAGAGTTTTTGTATGCAATTGAATTTAATGTGTTATTATATAAAATAGACTTTTATATCTATGAGATATTTTATGTAAGCCTCATGATAACCCTTGTTGTTGATAAGCTTAACAACAAGCTTAAAAAGACTCACTTCAGCTTTAAGTAAAAATAAATAATGCAATGGAAACACAACAGCTAAACCTGAAAACAACCTACATTTCTGTTAATGGCTGAATGCATAAAGACATCAATGCAGGAAATAAAATGAGGAACACACAAAAGGTGTATACACACACACACACACACACACACACACATACATAATATGATATTGTTCTTCCATGTAAAAAAAGGTAATCCTGCCTTTTGCAATAACGTAGATGGACCTTGAGAATATTATGCCAAGTGAAATAAATCAGACAGAAAGACAAATGTTGCATATTCTCACTTCCATATGGAATATAAAAGAATCAAACTCTTGGAAATAGAGTACAGTAGTATTTGCTACAGTCTGGGGACAGGGCAAATGGGAGATGTCAGTCGAAGGGTATAATCTTCCAGCCATAAAATGAAGAAGTCCTGGCAATCCAATGTATAACATTGTGACTCTAATTAACAATATTTTATTATGTATTTCAAAGTTGTTAAGAGAGTAGATCTTAAATGATATCACCACATACACACACACACACACACACACACACACACACACAACAGTGTGTAAGAGGAGGGAAGTATGAACTAATGTTATTGTGGTGATTATTTTACAATATATACATGTGTCAAATCACCACGTTTTGCACTGTAAATTTACACATGCTATGCATCAAAAATATCTAATAGAACTGGAAGAAAATTATAAAATTTAAAACCTGTGAACTGTACATTTTATAAAGATAAATTTTATGGCATTAGAAAAACAGGTCATGTGACCTTCAAATCTTACCTAAGTCCACTGAGTATTAGTTTATTATCCTATAGATTACAGCTGGGAGTGGCATCCCACAGAGATGCTATGAGTAACAAATAAATATATAAAATATATAGACTTTGTAAACTGTTATTGTCATACTATGTACTATTATTTTGCCTGGTTTTATCAAAGAAGTTAAAATATGCAGCTATAGGAATTTTCATGTTACATAATTAAAGGTTAATTTATACATGTAGCAATCATATTTCTGGCACTTTTTAAATTTATAGAGATACAGTATTTTATTACATAGCATATATTCTATTGAGGACTTTGTACCTTTTAGTGTCATTTGAGAACAGTTGGTAAGCACTATAAAAAAGACTATAGCTTTTCTGAAATCTAGAGTAAATATTTTAGAACTTCTTCATCCAAAACCAATTGAAGTTATTATGAGATATTACTTTAGGGTCTTTTCCATTGTTCTTTGTCTAAATCATGTGCAAGAGAGAAATCCTGAGGGCATGAGCTAAAGCTGCAGCTGGCATTTGTCAGGGTAGGGGAATGGTGCAGAGAGTCAGGATAATCAGGCTGTGGGAAGGGAACGAATCAGGTGCTGTCTCCTGTTTTCACAGTTAATAATTATACTGAGATATTTTGCTCACACTTCTGTTGTATTCTAATTATTTATACTCCAGGTCCCCAGTTTTGTCATATCACTTTCTGCCTCAGGTCTCTGGAGAAATCTGAAAGCATCTGTTAGAGAACAGTGACTTCAGGTTATGGACTGGGTTAGATTTAAAGTCTTCACGTGGCAGAATATATTGTGTTGGTTTCTCCTTCCTGTAATGGCAATGAGACTTCTCTGGCTTTATTGATCATTCCCAAGCTATTTCAAAGGGTGATGCTCAATAGATAGATTGAAGAAAAAGCAATGGCAAAAAAGTGGTACTAACATTCATCCAAAAAGTCTTCTGTTTATATTGCTTAACATGATATATCCAAATGTAGTTGTAAGTGTTGCTTAAGGGATAATATTCCAGAAAAATTTAACAGTTCTTGAAAATTAGAAATTTGACTAGAACACAGAATCATGCTCAGAGGGTTTATTGTAAACTTTCTTCTTTTAAAAATGCACACATTTACATTAAAATGAACATGCACACATTTTGGACATGCAGAAGATTAAACGGTTGAGAAAAACCTTGAAAATACTAAAATTAAGTAAAATAAATTAAAGAAAAATAAAATAATAGCAAGCATTGAAGAAAATATCTCCTTTGGGTAAAAACTTCCATGTAGAATAGCATATTGAGTTGCTTCTCATAGGGTGGCAGAACTAAGTTTTGTACCATATCGAGTCTGGTCTTCTGCGCAACAGAGGATTCTATGTACAATGGTGAAAAATAGGCATGTTAGGTTTATGTGTAGTTTCCACCTGTGTTTCTTAAAAACTAAGAATTAACTACCATTTAAATGTAATTTTACAATTTTTATTCTGGAAAGTACGAGATAATACCATATATAATATTGTTTTCAAGCTATGGATTTTATTTGAATTCATTCTTCTAGCCTGAAATGTTTGTCAGCATGTCTCTTGGATAAATACAAGATATCAGTCACAAAAATGGTTCCAAGTGCTCCCTGCCTTATAGATTGTTTATATATAAAAATCAATAGTGGCTCCCAGTAAATTAAGAAAAAAATCAAATTCTGATGTAATTATGTATATACATATATTCATTTATCTGTGCATATATAAACTAAATTAAAAAAGTAGATCTTATTTCTAAGCCTTATTTATATATTATTTGATACATCTTCAAAATGAGATAATACAAGCTTCCTGATATTATAGCAGGGTAGCCCAAATAGTGAAATTATGTTAAAGGTCAACTAAAAAAATGGATAACTAAAAAAGTGACCATATAGAGATGGAATTAAATAATTCTGAAGTCTACATTCATTTCTATACAATTGCTTTCAGTGGAAAGTCTCTATCAAAAATTAAGCACAGTAATTTTTAGTTAACTGTAGAACTAACACAATTAAAATAATTCAAGTATACTTCACATAGAAAATTATATGTAGAAAAAATTATGCTATACTTTGTGGAAAAAATTAGCTATACTTTGAAAAGCAATTTTTCAGTCATATAGCAAATTTCTCATAGAGCTGTTCTACATTTAGAGTAAATTAGGAGAGACATAAAATCATAACTGGAAATGGCAGATGTTTTCTAATATTAAGTTTTACAAGTGCATGACGACATGTAAATACACTAATTTATAATAACAATAGTTGAGAACAATTGATCAAATAATGATGCAAAGTTCTAAATGTAATACTGGTTAATCTATTTATTTTGGAAACCAAACAGAAATGTAAGTTTTCAGAGTTAATTTTTTTGCTTTTATATTTGTCTTTCATTTCTACTAGATGAATTGCTAAACTCGCACTGTTTACAACATTGGCTGGCATGCTAAAGAGAAAAAAAATACTACAAACCCAATAAAATATTAAATTATGGAAATGTGGCACCATTTGAAAATCTTATAATCACAAATGTGTTACTCTTGGGTAATTTTAGCTTTAGAGCTGAAAAGAACCTAAAGTATTCTGATTCAAGAGTCTTCAATTAAAGGATGTAGGGATGAAGACTCAGAGTTCTTCTAATCATGTGGAGAGTTTAGTGGCAAGAAACCAGAATAGAAAACTTTTTGAAATAATATCCATTTCTCTTTTGATTAGACATTCAGTCTCTCAGTTTCATTTTGGCCTGTTTTCAGTTTTATCCATTATCCTGGATTCCACTCATAGATGTGTTTGGGTAGGGGTAAGGAGACAGGAAGAATTTCAGTAACTAATTTAGTAAGTAATAAAGTGCCTTGAAATTTTGAATAACCAATATTGTTATTTTAAATTGTGTGCATATGATTTTCATTTCTTGAATTAACACTGCTCATCTAAAAGACTCATCTTCAATATATATGACTTCAGTCAACTTTGTGAGTTTATCACTCATATGCACATTAAATTCATCCATATATTTTTTTTGCTGAAAAACTTACTCATTTCTTGTCAATTTGTTAAAATGCCATAATGATGTGTTTAAAGAGCTGTAATTAGGATTAAGTTAGCAATGCCATTTGAAACTCAAAACTGAAAGCCGATCACAGTTAATCTAATTACCTTATTCCAAATGTCTCAGCATTTCAAGAAGTACAGCCTGATGCTGTGTTGCTTACCCTAACTCAAAGGTTCTTAACTGAATTTCTTAGAATTCACAGTTATGCTTTAAGAGGTTCATTAATCTAATAAATTATTTGCAACATTTGTTGCAGATTTTTGTATGCAAAAAGATTTACTGTCATGAATTTTATAGAAATATTATTATACTATAAGCCAATAAACTACAATAGATTTAAAATTCCAGTGTTCTTGGTAGGTAACTCTGTTCAAGGGAACATGGGCATCATCACGTATTTCATTACCACTCATCATTGCAAAGCATTATTTTTCAGGAGTGGTTTAATATATTATACAATCCTTACCTTCTAGATTATACTTATGGTCTAAGTGTAGGTAAAGTACAAATGAAAGAAAGAATGAAGAGTATTTCTATCGCATCCAAATCTACAGAATGTGGTCGTGAGCAAGTCACAGTAAAGAGTTGAAAGGTATTACCATGGACTCAGCATGATACCACGTTAGAAAGACGCAACTGGCCATTGCTGGTGTGAAGACCAAAAGGGACCCCAGAAAAAGAAACGTGAGCAGCATCTAGACATTCCGAAAAGTGCAAAAACATTCTTACTGAGAAATCTCTAGAAAGGAATACAAGTCCTGCCGACCCCTTTGTGTTAGCCAACTCAGACTCATTTCAGATTTCTGACCTTCTGCATGTTAAGATAAATTTCTGTTGTTTTAAACCAGACACGTTTATGAGAAGGTATGTATCATATTTTATAACACAAATGTCTGTTTGAATGAAAAAATCCCAAACCTTTAATGAATACCCCAGAAATACTTACTTGCCAAAATTTATCCTGACATTCATCTTTCGCTTTTATTTTTACTCAGCCCCCCCCGCCCCCACACACACTTCCAAATCACAGTAAGTGGTCCTAGAACTAGGGGAGGAAAACATTTATAGAAACTATATTTGTCTGAACATTTTTTAAATTTCTCCAAAGCTTTTAAAATAAGTCAACATGTCTATGGTTAGTAATTTGAAGAAGCCACTCAATCTGATTATGGATGGACGCACACTTCCATAGAAAACTGAATTACTAGAAAAACTGAAAAATGAAGGAAGCTACATTTAGGTTTAATTTATTCATCTTTGATGCAGGTCTGTGGAGCAGCAAAATACAAATTACAATTTCTAATAAATGGTTGCAATTTGCAACATTTTCCAAAACCATGACTGAATAATGTTATGCACTGCAGAACACATATTGAAATGGCAGGTGTTGTGTGGGCAGTAAGTTTAAAGAGATATAGTAAGTGTCTGTGTGTGTAGAAGAGAGAGAGAAGAAGAATTAATGTGTATGTCTAGCCCATATTGAAACATTGAAAATGTGTTATTTTATCTAAAAATATATTTGCATCTAAAAATGACTTTTATCTGTTCATCGACACTATAATCTGCTTTACAAAAGATTACTAAAATAATACTTGTCTTAAAGAGAAATACATTCAATAATCATGCCAAGTTTGTGATCATATCAAAGTTTTAGGAGATAAAAAATATTTTATTTAATGTATTGAAAGGATACCAAGTAAAAATAATTTTCCGCTAATCAGCAAATGTTTACCAAATGCTTATTGAGTGAAAATCATGGATTTGACATTAGGAAAAATATAACAATGTAGAAAATACCTCCCAAGCCCTTCAAATTTATAATCTAGTGAAAAATATTTCCATTTTAAAACCATTTCCACATTAAGGACAAAATAACAAAAGAAAACTTGTCACAAACTAGTCCATATTTATTTGTTAAATGAATTTCTATGACCTCACAATAGGATTGTGGAAGTGAGAATTTTATTCTCACCATTAATCTACCTAAAATGGCTCACAGAATTTCAATTGAATAAAATAATTCCTCATTTGCTATAGAAAAGTTGTCATACTTGTCTAATGGCATAATATTTATATAATCAGGCATATGATTTGCTAATACACAGTATGACCCAAATTTACTTAAACATATCTGTACGTATTTTAAAATGTGGGATAAAGAAAGAATGAGAGAGAAATATTGGTTATACTCATATTCTGAATCTTGAATGTAGTTTAATTGAAATGCATACTAGAAATTCAAATATTTTCAGTTTATGTATCTGAATGTCAGGATTAGTATTGATATTTATATTTGACTAGTATGTGTTTTCTAAAGTTTCAACACATGACGTTCCTTCCTGGAGACTAAGTAAAATCTGTTTTCTTGTCTTCTTTAGCTTCTTAGTTTAAGATCTATCCCTTCCACCACTTTCAGAGCCAAGTGTGTAACATATTCAAATTTTCCTTCCTATGACACTCCTGCATTTACTTTTACTTTTATTGGGACCTTTTTTATTATATTGGCCACCTGGATAATCCAGGATAACCTGTACATCAAAATCTATAATTTATTCAAATCCGCAAATTGCCTTTTGCCATGTGAAGTAAACTTTTCAAGTTCAGGGGATTCGAATGTGAACACTTCTCGTGGCCAATTGTCTGACGGCCACTTTAACACAGAGATTTAGCATCAGCTGTGGCCAGGCACAGTGAAATCATCCTCCTTACTGGTGAGTGATCATCGCTGACATGTTTGTAGACAAAATAGATACAACCTCCTGACATTATAGATCTTGCATTCTAGCAAAAAGGAGAATGATAATAAACAATAAATGTAATAAGTATATAGTATTTTAGAAGGAGATAAGTACTGTGGGAAAAAGAGATAGAATAAAGTGGAACAGGACTGGGGGAGAATGGAACTGGCACCTTATACAGGATGATCAGGATAGAGAGCATTGCAGATGTGACGTATGGTCAGTTCCATGCAGGTATCTGGGGAAGAACATCTCAGGCTGAGTGAATAGCCAGTGCAAATGCCCTAAAGTGGTAGCATGCATGTCATTCTAAGAAAGAGCAAGGAGAGAGGTATGGTTGGACCACAGTGAAAGAAGTGTGGCTGTGGGAGAGAAGTAGCTAAGAGGTCCAAAAAGTAGTAGGAAGGGGGAAGAAACAAATTATATAGGACTTTGTAGGCATTTGTAAAGACCTTGACTTCCTGTGGATGAAACAGAAAGCATCATAGAGTTTTCAGCAATAAACAAAATTATCTGATTCATATTTTGAAGAATCACTCTCACTTATATGTTGTAAAAGAGAAACTAGTTAAGTGGCTATTGCAGTTATTCAGGCAAATTTGAGTGGTGGTTTAGAGTAAGATGCAATAGTGTTCATGATAAGAGTGGCTGGACATGAGATACTTTGAAGGACAGCTAATACAATTTTCTGAAAAGATGGATGTGGGGTGTGAAAAGAAGAAATAGAAACTAGGCAGCTGTGAGGGTTTGGCTTTAGCACTTACGGTTGCCACCCACGGCATTCAGAAGACTACCTGTGGAACTGGATTAAGCTTGTGCGGAAAGCTAGAAGAAGTTTGGGAGTGTTTAGTTGGAGATAACTATTAGAAATATAAGTTATAACGTCATATAGGAAGTTAGATACTAGAATGCAAATGCAGGTGTGATTTTAAGATTCAAAGCATTATGTTGTTTAAAATATTCTAAAGATAGATATCTCCTGTGAACTTTTATATTTATCTTTTTAGAAAAAGAGATACACAACCAACAACTGAGAGTGATAAGACGAGCTTTGAAAAAAAAAAAGTTATCCTGAGAGTGTTTAAATAATGGTCAAAACTCTCAAATTCCCAGTTTCAAGGCAGATAAAAAATATGATTAGGTATGTCTGGTAGGCAGAAATATCTCACTGGAAAATGTGAAGGGTCTGTGGAAAGACTAGAGGGATAGGAGTGGAAAACTCTTACTTTGTCAAAAGATGTATGAACTTGTTTCTTTTCTATAATACAAATAAAATAAAAAAGAAAGAAAAAAATTCAGAGCATATGTGATTGAAAGACAAGTGCAAATCTAGGCCTAGCTCTAGGATAATTTTGGAGAAAAAAAAAAGATCAAGAAAATGAGTGTGCGTCATGCATTCTGATGCCTAAATTTGGGCTCTTTAATTGAAATTATTTTTGCTGTAAGAAAATTCACTCTTATGTGGGATAAATATAGTTCCAAGAATATTTACTTAACAGTTAGCAGTTGAGATTGTAAATATGCTTATATATCTGCCTCTGTGTGTGTGTGTGTGTGTGTGTGTGTGTGTGTGTGTGTGAGAGACAGAGAGAGAGAGAGAGAGAGAGAGAGAGAGAGAGAGAGAGAGAGAGAGAGAGAGAGAGAATAAAATGGAAAGAGGGAATGTGAGAGATCTGAACTGAAAAATCTAAAAACACATTTTTTTTCCCTTTTAAATAAATTAATTCTAATTCTATAAAGACCTATCTGGTGCCTTGCTGAAGTTTCTTAACTCAAGAAAAAATTGTCATTGTAGTGATACGTGCTGAAAAGAAGTTCATTCAAATAAAGAAACATGAATGGAAGCAGTCTGCATAGAGGGAAGTAATAGAATTTTACTGGTTGTTTAGACATTTCTTAAATTTGAATTGGTACTCACTACATTGTTAGCTCTGTGAGCTGGTATGGATGATACTGTTGAGATCACTCCCAGGTTACTTCTTCCTTGTTTGTTAACCTATTTCTAAAAAATTGCTCCTTAAATCATTTGTGTTTATTATTATATGGTATTTTGATTTATAAAATCAAGAGAGAACAAGGTTAATGTTGTCAGGAATTTCTCTGTTTGAGACTGTGTAGGTATATTACAGATATTCATTGCCTAAAATTTCCATGATGAAATCTGTGATTCCCTTAGCATTTATCTTATGACTATTCACGTCAGGCTGACAAATAAAAGATGATATGAAAATAAACAATAAAGAGAGTTAAAGTATTTGCTTACAAATATGTAAAAAACTATGACCCAAATTTATTGTGGCTATTTTCAGGATAAAACAAGTTTATATAAACTGCTAGTGATTAAAATTCAGAGACAAATTACCTGCTCATTGTAATATCCTGTTCTTGAATGATAAAGATAAAGGACATTTGGGGGAAAAGTGGTTGAAAACAGAGTGTAGTAGATTGATTTTCTTAATTGACATTGGTTTTTCTGCTTGGAACTTGTCTATTTGATAATTAAAGCTTAGTGCATTTGTTTTAATCCCACCACAAAAATGTTGTATATAAATTACATTGTAATAAATCAATATTAGATAATGTGGGTTGCATAATGAAGACATAATGTTTTAACTAAATCCACATTTCCAAATTGTGATGCACATCATTCATTTGTGGACTTTATAAAAGATACATGTCAGAATCCTGCTGACTCAGAATCTTTGTTAATGGGGCAAGCTGGGCAGGGGAGAGGCGGGCATTAACCCGTTCCTAGTGTGAGTCACAAACACACAGAAGTGTGACAAATTTTAAGAGTAACTGAACTGAAATAGTCTCACTTGATAACAAGTTAAAAATGTTATAAATTGTTATAAAATAAAATTTGACAATTTAAAATTGCAACATTGTCACTGAGTAGTATTAAACAGCAGTATTTTACTGATAAGTGTTATGCAAAAAAAAAAAAAAAATCAAAGAAACCAGCCTTTCCTTTTGTGGGGTGAGGCAGGAGTGGATGAGCAATTCCTTGCACAAGAATTTAGCTGTAACTGATGTTTTGTACTATTACCCAAATAGGTTAACGAAGTTCCTACCTAGATTACTGAGTTCAATCATGAGTGAATATTGAATTTATAAAATTATTTCTGTTCATCAAATGGTATGATCATGTGTTTCTTTTTATTACTATACATCAGATTACATTGATTGGGGATAAATGCCACTTGGTTATGAAATATTATCCTTTTTATGTATTGTGACGTTTGACTTGTTATAATTTTGTTGAGAACATATAAATCTGTCTTCATGAAGGATATTGGTTTGTAGTGTTTTATTTTGTTCTAAAATTTTTCTTACACTGTGTCTTAAAAAAATAAATAAATCAGGGTAATGATGCCTTTATAAAATGAGGGAAGTGTTTCCATCTCTTAAATTCCCTGGAAAAGAGTCTATAGAATCAGTGTTATGTCTTCCTCAGGTGTTTAACATGTAACAGTGGTAGTGTTACCGGGTTGTCATGATGTTCCTCAGCTCTTGTCTTTGGGAGGGAAAGAATTCAGTTGAGAGACAACATTTTGTACAGGTATAGGATAGTAAGAAGTTTATTAGTAAAGGCAGACACACTCCAACATGTGGAGCGGACCAATCCCAAGAGGGTGAAAGGTATCTCCTTACATTGTATGGAAGCTATTATTTCTGTAGGTAGAATTCCCTACCTCTCTCCCTTCTCTTTATCTCTTTCTCTCCTATTGAGGTGCCCAGCCTTCCCTATTGGTTCTCAAGATAGTTTATGTTAATTTTCTTTTTATGATTTGTTTGAGAAGCTCACTAAAATGGTCCGGATAAGCAGGTTGTAAACTCTACTAAGCAGGACATCTTCCTTCCTTCTCTGGCTTGTAACAACACATCCCTTTGATTTGGGGGCATGTATGAGCCTGGGATCCTGCTGGGCTAATCAGGCATTGGTTCCCTAAGTTAGGGCAGTTGCAGGGGGTCTTGAACCAAGTGGGAGCTGCAACACGGGGCTATCTAACTGGTGTTAGGTCTCTCCTTCTCCTGCTCATTTCTATCTATCTATCTACCCTCTTACTCCTTCTCGGGGCTGCATATATATGATTGAAGAGATTACAGACTGCATATTTCCTGAATCATAACCACTTCACTTGAATTCAGTGGCCCTACTGTTTACGTGCAAACCAGGGCCATTCAGAAGTTCTCCCCAATCTGTTGAACCCATTTACAGTCTTCTCTCCCTGGTTTACTAAGAGACCCACTCTGCCACTCTACCCACTGTTTGTTAACACTGCGTAGCACCAGGACTCCCTAGAATGTCAGGTACTCTCTGGGACTGAATCCACCTTGGGGCAGAGTGGCAAGAGAAAAGAGAGTAAAAATAATAATAAAATAACAGGCGTTCTTCTCACACTCTTAACACAACACAAGTCCCTCTGTCCAGTCCCTCAGAACAGAGAGGTAAATTTTCTATCAGTGTTTTGGGTGACTATGTGGCGGCCACTACCAATGTTGTCACCAACAGAGCTGCAAGTGTGAAGCTTCTAACGGAGTCTTCTTGCAGCAGGTCCAGAAAAGCAAAAAAGAGAAAGAAGAAAAAAATCAGCAATTTCCTCCACATAGTCTCTTTCCCCAGAGGACTCCTCTTCTCAATTTTTTCACCAGGAAGAGAAGGTTCTACTTGGAGCATTACACACAGTTTGGGAATTTAGGCTTTCATAAAGTTTAAGCCAGGGAATGTAAGGGGAGAAAGGAACTGACAATGCACAGATGCAGCGGTCATTCCATTAGTTTTTATTTCCCTCCCTAATTTGCCTGCTCTTATTATTTTTTTTTCTGGTGCCCTCAGGAATTTTCTGCATTGTGTGGTGACTAGGGTTTCACATTGCAGTTTGTGGAGAGACAGGTGGAGTGTGGTTACCCCCACCCTCCCTTAGCCAGACCCACAAGACCTAGAATGCGCAGTTATTGTGGTCACTTGGAGAGAGTCATTTGCAAAGTTCCTCTTCAAGAAACGGCATTTCCTATGAATGAACTAAAATAAGAAACAGGTAGATGGACTACTTGATATGTTAGTATGGTAAAATAAGTTGTCTTTATATGCTTATAAATATTAGTACTTTTAAGTGTTTCTCTTTGGAAATTAAAAAAAAATATGAATATTTTCAATGTTCAGGAAGATATCATGGTACAGAAACATGCCCAGAAATATAAATATTTTAATATACAATCTTTATAAAATCCAATTATCAAACACATAGATTGGAAGTTTGAAATAGAAAAAAAACAAAACAAAGCTTTTTTTAAAATAAATTTTGAAATAAAATTAAAGCTTTTATTCTTTTAGATGTAATGACAATGGCATGCATTTTTACATTTTACCTTTTATCCTCAAAACCTTGAGAGCAAAATGCAATTTTTCCCCAAAGGATTTATTGAGAAAAAGGCTTCTTTTTAATTTTTTTTTAAACCAGAGCTGCAGCATTGGGAGAAACAGGAGAATGTGCATGATTTTCACTGAGTTTTGACCTAAATGAATAAAAACATATTTATGAGAAGTGGTAAATGGCATCTAACATAAGACAAGGTGTATTCCCATTTACCTGGTTGAAGAAGCTTTGATCCGTGACTTCCCCAGACTAGTAAACATTTCTGTGAGCAATCTATCCAAGTGTGCTAAATAGTTAATGTCCTCTTGCCCAAGATCAATCCTTCTTCTGTTAACACCTGATTTTCCCTCAGGAAATAGTCTCTTCTCCAATCGAATCCTGTTTTATTTATGTGGAGCAGATGTTTCAGGCCTGTCCAACTGAGCATTGCATTCCACTCTCCCCAGAAATGCTGGTTCAGTTACCGAAATATGAAATTAATCAAAAGCAATCAGAGTTGCACATGGATTTTGTGGGGTCACCAGTAGAATGTATGTTGACTGCAGTTCACTCAAAGCTGTATGAAAGCAAACCTGGAGATTTGGGAGACTGTAATTGGGACTCTTGTGAGTAAAATATAGAGGAAAGTAGAATCACAAGTGATACACCAAGATACACAGAGAGAAAGAAAGGTAAAACAGATTCTGATGATGATCTGGATTTTCTAAATACTGAAGAATGTTTTATTCCTGGGCTTTTCAGTTAAATGATCAAATAAATGCCTCTCTATTTAGGATTCTTAAACCAATTTACGTTGGATTTTCTATCATTAGTAGCCAAACATTTCCTAATATGTTGTGTAATTACTTCTGGTGCCCAATAGCATAGTTCAGTCTTTTTCAAACTTGCATGATCATAAGAATCAGTTGGTATTTATTAAAAATTTGGATTCACAGATCACTCCCCTGGGGATTCTATTTTTAAGAATGGTCCAGGATGAATCTCATGATTACAAGGTATGAAAATCATCATAGTAGTATAATATCTGCAAAATCAGAAAAAACATATTGACATGCTATCACATCTCACTTGCTGAATATTATATAATCTTCTGGCTTGTCTAGCAAACCAGCATATAGCCACACAATCATAAAAAACTTAGAGATGGAATAAATTGTATATATAATCTTGTCCAAAGCCGTGTTTGTACAATGAGAACATTGTAGCTGAGAAAAGTCACACACACAAATTTCATAGGGAGTGAGTAGCATAAGAAACACTACAGCATGAAATCTCCAGTTAGCTTAAATTTATTTATTACCAAAAGTCACATTTCTAAATTTAAAATCATAATAAAAAGTACATAAATAGGATGGTGAAAAAAATCTGCCTTTATTCTTCATGGGCATAGAAAATGCACCAAAAGAGCTTACAGCATGTTCTAAATGCTTAGCATACTTTATTATGAATGAACACATTATTTGACCATTATAACAATAATGAATTCCTTACAACTTACACAGACTCTAAGCACTGACCCTAATCCATGCTGTCACTTTGTAACAATATCCTCTAATGCTATATACTAAGTATTTTATGTATAGTCAAATATTGAGAGCTACTAGTGATTAAAGGGCTTTAAGACTAGGTAACTCAATTTTTTATTATTAATCTAAGAATTAAAACAAAACAAAACAAAAAACAAGCAAACAAACAAACAGACAAACAAACAAAAACACTTGAAGAATCAATTTGTCCAATGCAGTGGTCCTAAATAAGACATTCATAAAATTTTATACACTGAAAAATTTTTTTTCAAATTTATTTCTCCAGTGTTGGGTAAAAAACTAAGTAAATGACTTGCACCAGCGGTGGCAGCTTAGGGATAATTTGATGGAGTTTTAGGAACAAAGTTTCTTCACATTATAAAATAAAGCATTAAAAGCTGAACATCATCATTTTTTTTTCCCCTCAGAATGTGCCACCCTGCCATGCAAATGATTTTGAGATGAAAACTTTTAAAGCCCAACATACTCAAGAAGGATTTTTTTTAACTGTCCCTTTACTTGCCTAAAGGAATTCAGATAGAAAAACTTACTTCAGGAAGGGAACCTTACCATGTTCATTTTAGCTTAGTTACCTTAGCATATATGAACTAAGTGTGGCAGACAGGGAAGATACAAGAAAGTCTGTTCAAATCCCCTCTATGTCCCATTGTTTCTTGACCCAGCAAGAATTTGTTTACCACATGTTTGCTCTTCCTGATCTACCTGTGAATTTCCTGCTTCCCATTTGAAATCCCAAATCCCTCTTTTCTCTCTTTAGTCTAAAATGGCATATAAGTCACCAAATGCATCCTTGGGTCTCATATTCTTATGGAACCCCTGTATGTACTCACATAATAAATGTGGTCACTTTTCCCTATAAGTCTGTGTTGTCACACAGCAGCCTGACCATCAGTCCCCTTGTGCCTATCCCTAAAGAAAGAAGAGTCTGTGAGACTGATCCTTTCAGGGACTTGGCTTCACCTTTGTGCTTACACCATATGTCTCTCTATTTGGCCCCAAAACATAGCTGGATAGTCAATGAAGGGTAAGATTTCTCATGGGAGGAACAACCTAAGACAGGCATAGTCGCATAAGGGCTATCTGGAGAACTCCTGGGGTTGATAGAGGTGGGCAAACCTCCCATCTTTCCCCATCTAAGGAGAGTTTCTGTCTTTGTGGCTATATTCCTTCCCACAACCTGCTTGGGAAGAGATTCAATGATGTGATAACATCAGTTCTTCTTCTATTCTTATCAATAAGTTTCAGCATAAACGTTTTGTCCCTGGGAAGGCACATACCACAATTATTAAAACATCACGGGACTTTCGATTCTGGCTGTTTGCAGGCAAGGGTGATTGGTTTGAATCAATTTTCTGGTGTGATGTATGAGACTCACAGACCGTGAAGAAAACATTGCTACTTCCTTGTATGTACATCAGTAAAAGCCACAAGGTGGCCCAATTCTGGGCTCTCAGTCCTTTGAGGCTGGAAAACCCTTGGCCTCTATTGCACAAATTTCTTGATTTCTGTTTCTGTCTTAACTCTTCACCCCCACCCCCTTCTCGTTTTCTCACTTCCTATGTTGTTCTGGACGTGACAAATTTGTCTCATACTATTCGGTTATTAGTTCAGCCAGAAGAACTTAGGTAGGAAGAAAATTATTTTTCCACCCCCACAAGTAGCAAAAATTAAACTGATTATCAATTCCACCTGAAATTCTTAAAAAAAGGTTTCTATTAATGTTACAAAAAGTGGTGTTCTAAACTATTTGTTGCTATCTCAAAACTCCAATATCCTTAATAACATGTAAGTTATTGTACATATAAAATAAGATACTGGCAATGTTCATGTAAATAATTTTCTCTAAGTATCATATATATTATTATATGTCAGAAATATATATTCATTTCCATAAGTATTACAGTCACATAAATTTATTGCACATACACTTTGTTTCATACATATGTATATATATATGTATATACATATACATATATATATGAAACAAATATTTCTGAGTGTATTTTAACTTAAAAGGGCAATATTGTTGTCTATTCATAATGAAAGTAAGCAAGTACTCATATTTTAGAAATAGATTTGGAAGATAGAGGAAACATGTTTATACCATTATGCAAGATTTGTTAACATTATATTGAAATAAAATTAGAAAAAAAAATGTTTAGTTCTGAAATAATCTAAACCACTCTTCCAAATTTGGCTGTCTATCAAAATTAACATGGATCACTTTCAGAAAAACAGACTCCTCATTCTCAGCCTATCAAATTAGAATCTTAGGAAGTGGTGCCATGGATTCTGTATGTTTTTAAAGAAAGTTTTCATCTTAGTATCTAGAGGATCACCAGTTTGATGCTCACTGAACTCCCTCGCGGTGTGGGATTCTGTTTAGAGGAGGATGTGGACAGTAGCTAGCTACCATCCTTTCCTACATTTTATGCAGTTATACATGTCTACCAAGTCCCCTTGTAATCAATGGTTTGAATACTCAAAAGATCGCCAAATTGAGATGTGTGTTCATATCTTTTTTTTTTCAGGCAAATAACAACAGCAAAAATAAGATTGTCTGTATTAGAAATTATGATTAGTGATGGTTGTTTAAAAACACTTGAACTGACTTTCAATTTAATTGAAAAGGTCAAAATCAAGATATGTTATACAACCTCTAATGTCTACACAAATGTGATCTAGTTCCCAGGGGTAGTCCTATACATTTGTAAGTATGAAAATCAAAGAGACGGTCAGGCACTGAGAGATTCTTAATATGGTTTATTGCAGGGCCTTTTAATAAAGTGCTATTTTCATCCTGTGCTTTTCTCAAAACCACAGTGTCAGTTTGGATCTTTAAGTATTAAAGATAGAGACACTGAATACATTTTTATGTGGAACTTTCAGTTCTTCGGGCTTTAAACTACCCACCCTCTCCACTGTGTGAATTTCAAATTGTCTTAGAAGTTGATAGCCTCATTTGAAGTGTTATGCTTTTGATTTGTTTAGATTTGTAAATCCCTCTGAGACATCCACATAAGCTACCTTGTTATATGAGTTATAGTGACTAGATTTCTGTCTTTTAAGTGATATTTCTACTCACTTCCTTGAATGAGAAAAGTACAATAGCTTGCTGAAACACATGTATTTATGTATATATTTATTTTAAATGATATTAATTTCACACTAAACTACAGACTATTATTATAAGAAATTCAAAGAAAATACCATTACAGTATCTTAACATGTTAATACAACACATTAATTTTTTCCCATCAAGAAGTATATCATGTGCTATGATAAAACCTTTAGATATGTCTTTTTGTACCTATGTTTTCATAGATTACTAACATCCTTCATTTTTATTTATTTTTCTGCCTTTATATGCCTTACCTACTTTCGGTTGGATCTTTTCTTTTTTTTCCATGTTCTTGTTGCTGTTTGAGCTAACGAGAAACTTTAAAACATCACTTGTGAACTTATTTAACCTAATGACCAGGAAGCCTAAAGCAAATAGTGTGAATAAGTCTAAATAATCGTCCTTATACATTTTCTATTTAATGGGAGTATAGTAACACTATGAGAAAAATGATTTGATAAAACCACAAAAATAGTAGATTAGGGAACATGGTTCAGATTACTTTGTAATTTAGGGTTTAACTATTTTTATTTCCAAAGTTAACAAATAGTGAGTTTTTCTTCAAAATTCTTCCATATTATGAATACTTGCTTCTTTTCATTATAGTCACTTAATCCACAATAATCACATAAATCCGTTGCCTATCTGAAAACATAAAATTTTATCAAATACTTTGCCACAGCTTTAATTTATTTATTTAAAAAGATGTGATAAAATATTTTGCACAAAGAATGGTGTGTGTATTCCAAGGACAGTTTTGCCATCTCCCAAGATTTCATTGTGCCACAGCTTTGTTCACCTTCATGGTCTGAATGAACTGTGGCCAAAGTTCTAGTGCAGGTTTCAAGAGAAGGGACAAAAAACATCCATATGACAAAGTAAGAAGCTCCTAGGCTGGTAAAGTGGCTTTCTAGAAAGGGGAGGCTCTTTAGCTCATAGTCTTGTACGGACCTTTCATGTTATTGAGTTAACTAGAACTTTCTGAGCTAGTTCTTTACTCAGCTTTTCAGAACGGTAAGGAAATGAGCCTACGTGGCCATCAGCTTTGCCTTTTGGATGCTTAGAGAGCAAAGTAATCAATTACTTTCTGTTCCCCCCAAAACATGTACCTTTAGAGAGAGAGACTTTCTTTGCTCCTTGCAGGATATTTTGTCCTATCCAAATTTGGTCCATGCCAAACCACTACTACTCTTTCTTGCTGTTTAATTGTTTTCAAAGTAATGGAAACCGAGTTTCTTCACCCCATTTTCAATTATTTAAAATGATACAACCAAGTGCTATTAGAGTGTTGATCAAAATGGTGCTATGATATAGAATATATTTTAATTTTCAACTCAAATCAAATTTCAAAATTTCAAGAGCATTACAGCAATATTTTAGAATTCTTGATTGGCATATATGTTTATTTTTAAATTCAGCTGGAATTACATACCTACTTTCTAAGCAAATAAATGCAAAGAAAGAATCATCCTAGGGAGTAAGACAAGTATTGTAACAAAAAATTATTCATTAGCTATTAGATCTTAAACAATTCTCAATGAATTAATTCTTATTAATTAATTCTTACCATATGTACATGGAAAATCAAAAAGAGTATCTGACATGTGTTTGAATTTATCATCGTCTTTTCACTTTCTTAAATGTTTCTTTTGTGTAGTTGGAGATTTGTATTGGCCCATACCTACGAAGGTACACAGAAATATTTTTAACTGCTTGTTCAGATGCTGACTCTTATATTTCAGCTAAACAATTCCTGCTCTGAAAAATTAAAAACTTAGATAATAAAAATATGCATTTCTCAAGACTAACATTTTAAAAGATACCTAATTTCTGTTTTAGTTTCATATCCTCCAGTGAAATTTAGAATATTCTAGAAAAAAGTAATCAACAATCTAAATTTACAAAAATGGTGTTATACACTCAAATTTCTTAATATGGGGCTAATTATTGAAAAGCAAAAAACATGCCATTCTTAGCAGTAGAACAAGAAGAATGGACTCCTCCTGACTCGTCAAGATGTAAATTATTTGGCAGAAACATATCAGCATTTCTATACTAAAGAATTTTAATTCAAACTGTAGGGGTCAAAAAATAACTCTCCTTCCCCTTTCTTAAGTTCTTCTGGTTGGACTAATAATCAAATTAACATGAGACAGGTAAACTGGAGAAAATGTCCAAAATTTATTACCTATGTACCAACAGGTGCTATAAGAATATGAGACCCCCAGGACACATTGGGCAGTTGAGGTTTATGTGCCATTCTGGAGCTAAGGAGGAAAGGGGTGGGAGTGTGTGGTTTGGGACTTCAAAGTCAGGAAGGCAATTCACATGGAGATGACAAAGCAAATAAATAATGCTTGGGCCTGTTTAACTATAGGACATTGCAAGGATTTTGAACAATAAGTGGGCCTTGCTGGGTTCCTTTCTATCACACATTTGTTTATGTTAAACTGTATTTATCTGTGATGATAGCTCCCTTCCTGAAGCAGATCGTCTATCTAAATTCCTTTTTGGCAGTTAGGGGGAAGGCAATGGTTTTTCCTGAGTTACTTGTTTTGTAAAAATAACCAGCTTCCAATCAATATTCCAAAGGCTAATGTTGGGGTGAATAAACTGCTTCCCTTCATTACCAATGGCTAAGCATCAATATGATTTAGTGGAAAATAGCATTAGAAAACCTGAAACCATATCATCAAATTAAGAGAAGAATAAAAGGTACATTTCTAGAAAAGAAAATTATGGTAGATCACAATTCTGAAATTGAAACTATCTCCCCTTCATGCTATACACCCAATAAATTATCAAGTACCACTCTGATGTCATATTCAAACATTCCTTACTCTGCTTTTTTAAAATTACTATCAATAATTGAGTTTGTGTCCCTATTTAATAATGCCTACATTATCTAATAATCTATATACAATTATGAAACCAACCCACTCCACACATATCTCCTTCCTTAGAGCACAGGCTCTTAATCCTACCAGGAGCAATACCCCTTTCCTATCCAATATTTTGTAATATTCTGAAATGAAATTAACGGACACATAACCTACTTGCATAAATACATATATTTATTGAAAATATCAATATAATGCCTTTAAATGTGATACAGATAAATACAGATGATTTATAATAAAATGTATACCACCATGTACATTTAAAAATGTATTAAAAATTTAAAAATAGATAGATAGAAAATAGCAGGCTGAAGTTGTGTTCAATAACACAGAGTTAACTAACAGCAATTAGAGAAAACATGCCCAAGACACATGAGAGACCATTGCCACAAAGTTATACCTAAGGAAGTATGTGCTCAAAGATGAACTTTCCTTATTTACATTGTGGCATAGGGTAGAGTAGTGATGGATTGTCACCTGACCTATATTTCCTCACTTGAAATGTCACCATCTGATGGAAACACAGTTTGTTTCTTTGTATTTTAAAAGACCTCAGAAATTACATCTTGAGGGTGGCAGCACAGAGTAGAAGATATAATGAGGGAACAACAAAGTGATAATATAAGAGGCTATGAACAGAGAAGCCATCTGGCAGACAACCAGACACAATATAAGAGTGAAAAAACAATAAGCTGCAACAAATAAATACTGTATTATGTAATTTTCAAAGCATCTATCTTCTATCATACTACCAAAAATAATAAACATAATATGGAAATAATATTAAATATTTTATTTAGGAAATTCAGTGAAATGCCTACATTTAATTTGTCTCTTCCACTTTAATAACATTAATATTTGCTTCTAACTAGAAGGGAATCTTCTATTTCCAATTATCTTTGCTCTCTTTTCTCAAATTAATTGATTTACCTTATTCTGAAGAAATTTTTTGTCTTAATTGATCTTAAAACATTTTGTAGTTTGATGAAACCACATGGTTTTGTTCTCAAAACACTTTTTACAACTTAATTATATATTTCAATAAATGTTCATTAATATACAATATTTCAAATGTAATAATCAAGTACTGAAATGTCATACATATTTTTAATGAAATCAACGTATATTTTAATAATATGCAAGGAAAAAGCAATATTTTTATTACTATCCTTATTTAATTGCTGCAAAGATATAAATCAAGATAACTCTAAGAAAGTTAATTTTAAATGTTATGTTAATCCTATAAGAATTTCTTTCCTTTAGTAATAATGATTTTACTATTTTACAATTTTAGTATTATATTTAAAAATATATCTGAAAGACATATCATATCTCTTAACAACTATTTTGATTTCTAATTTTGCGTGAATTGGATCAAAATATATTAGAATCATCTCAAATAACAAACTGAATGTTTTAAAACAATTTCTGTGGATAAGACAGCCCTCTGTCTTTTGTTTAAGAAAAATATTCATACACATTCTTCTCATGCCATTTTACAATTTAGGAATAATCTATTGTTGAAATATTAATCTTAATTTTCTTTATAACAATAACAACAAGTGTGGTCTTGATTAAAGAGTCTTGTTTTCTAAGATATGTAAATGAGTTCTCCATCAGTTTGTATAAGCAGTGACATTGGAAAGTCAAATATACTGTCCATAAAATAATTCATAAATATTGGCAGACATTTGGTGACCATTCTTAATACTTGAAAAATAACATTTTAATACTTTTCATTCCATGGGAGACAGCATACGTGAGCAGTAAAGCGCCATATTGACAAGATATTTTCATACAATTGCAATGAAAATATGATTAATTGCAGTTCATCATATAACTTAACATCTTTTGCCATTGCGTCAATCCTTCTTGAATCAGAATAACTTACTAATTAGCATGAGAAAATATATTATTATTTTTTCCTCCATTCTAGTAACCTCTCCCAGCTGACAAGTTTAATTTAATTTTATTTTATTTTCTTCCTAATAGTATGTGGCTTGGCATATTCTACAGTCACTTGTGCTATTCTTAAAGAAACAACAGTTTCTTTTTCCAATTCAATGTGTTTTGTTTTGATTTTTTAAAAATTAAAATACCAGTGTAGAGATTTTAAAGTTTTTTTTTAATCTTGGAAGTATGTATATTCTGCTAATGTTATCAGCAGTTTTCATTATAAAATATTTTATTAAACTTAAAATGTCATTGTTTTATTAGATTAAAAATGGTGTTGGCAGATTCGGTACATTGATAATTGTCATTTGTGGCATATATTTAAAATCTAAAATATACAACCAAAAATATTGATGTATATTTTCTGTACTTAACATGTTCGACTAAGTAGTAAATACGTAAGAAGTAAATATTTTCAAATATTTATATGAAGTTAAGTACATAGATTGGCAATAGTATACTATATTGGCAACTAAAACCCCTTGAATAGTTTGCCATTAGTTTTATGATATCTAATATATTCAATTACACTTGGTGTATTTGGAACTGCTAGGGTATAACACCTCCTCCTTTAACTTTTTATATTTATTTGTAGAAAATGCAATGTCATTAAAGCCAGGCAAAAGTATTTTTTGTGTGGACTTACATTTTAAAGATAGGTTTTAAATATACTTTTTTTAAAAAATGTACTTCATTATCCATTATGGCATTTGAAAGTTGTGTGAGATATGAAACCATCGTTTCTTCTTTGAAGTTGTCCTACTATTGACAGGATGTCTTATACCTATGGCACTTACCTACCAATCGTCAGCATCATTGTTCTGATAGTGAAACAAACAAACAAAAAAGGCTCCCAGATGCAGATAATGAGCTCTTGGAATTGCACTGCATGGATGAGATTTCACTACCATATACCATTGGCCTCTTAATCTATCTTGTGTACCTGCTAAAGCACCATATTGATCATGTCACTACTTTGCTTAAAATTTGCAAACATTAGCTTCAAGATTCCTTAGTTTGGCATTCAGTGCCCTCCATCACCTGGCCTCAAAACCTAACTCAATTTATCTCTGCCAAGATAAGTTATAAAATGCTTCATTTAGTGAGCAACTTTTACTCATTTTGAACTGTTTTTCTTTTTCCTTTCATGACACTTGTGTTGTACTACACTCTACTTCATGTACCTGTATCTCTCCTTTTATTAGCACATTTTGGTGACTTGGTGTAAATATATTACTCATTCTAATTTTATTTGTTCAGAATTTATAGTCACTAGAAATAAACTAACATATGCAAAATTATTATTCGGTGCCACAAATGTTATTCACACACCTATATCCACAAACAGAATAATATTAAGGTGTTAAGAACACATTCTTGCATTAAAATCTTTTGGGAATATAGTTTGTCCTAAAGATAAGATAACAAGATGCAAATATAAATATGTTTTTCAGATATTCAATTATATCTGATCTATGAAAACTTGAATAGATTTGCTTGGTTCTCAAATCTTTTTTTTTTAATTAGAGAGTCACATACTCTGAATTCCTAGAATTCCCACTGTATTTCTCATGGAGCAAAAGTAAGATTTAGGACAAATAAAATATAAATAAATAAATAAATAAATAAATAAGTAAATAAATAAAACTTACAGATTCAGTCTGAGCCTGTATGTATGTGTTTAAATCAAAACGATCTATAGGTTTCAGTGGGGCCAATTTGCTACAAAGAGTCTGCCTGATTTTCCCAGTGACAGAAAAGCTAAAAGTGACAGTCCTAGCTGTTGAATACACAATGTGCCTTAAGTCACATTAAATTGGGTCTACAAAACCATTCCATTGCAAAGTGATCTATTACAGAAATGTAGAGTCAGCCAAAGATTCTTGTTAAACTCTCTCAAGCCCAGACAATTCAATATTAAAGGAAAATATGCTTTCCATGCTATATATGAGCCTCTGCGCTAACAACAATAAAAATGTACAGTTTTATACTTATTAATGAAAGATATAAATTCACAAAGAATTAGAGAACAGAACAAATGACTAATGATAAGAAAAAAGATTGTATTTAGAAAGTTGCAAGGAACACATTATTAGGGATTCAACAATTAATAGCACAGGTTATTTCCTTCTTGTTAATTACTTTACTGAATTGAATTGAACCAGATTCTGCCACTTGGTAGATGTCAACCAAAAAAAACCACTCCAAATTGACTGTGTCAGTAGAAACTTTATTGAAAGCCATAAAGCAAGGGGAGTACAAGGGATATTCCCCAAAGCAGTGCCTCTCTGAGAACAAAAGATCACAGTTGCTTACATCATAGCATGTGAAGGTATGTTTGGGGTGATCATGTGCAGTAAGTGTACATGGCTGTATATGCATTTGCGTGTACAGAAAATGGTGGACTAGCCCCAACTTTGGTGGGGATTTTAATATTATAACGAGGGTATTATGAGAAAAGTTCCTGCAGATGGAGGGTCCTTTGGTCTGTCTAACCCGTCTGGAGCAGTTTATAGTAGCTTCTGTATCTTTACCTTCTGGACCTGAGGAAAACAACTTGGGCGAGCACTGTTAGAATTACAACAATCAAACAAGCATAGTAAATGTTTTAGTAACTGTGTAGACTTTCTCCAAGTCCTTAACCATATGTACCAGCTAGGTAGGCTACAATTGCCATTAGAGAAAATTGGAACTAGCCTAAAATGGCCTGGTATTACATAAAAAAATACAAAAAATAGACTCTATTCAACTCTACCACTTTTTAACTTAGCGACCTTGTTCAAATTATTTAATTTTTGTGGGACTTAGTTTTATCTAATTTTCTTGGGTCTTAGTCCCTAATTTGAAAAAAAAAGTTTCTGATTTTTATAACATCTTTCTTTTATTAGAAACGCAAAGCTTGTTTATGGCCTATATAAACAAATTTTTCTGCTCAGATTATTTTTGGAACCAATTTTTCAATATAATCTTTTCCCTGAAAATCATATTTGTACATCACTTGCTTTAGTTTGCCATGTAAGCATGTGTAGATCTGACATACTGTTTAATTAAAGTCTTACATTTTATTTCATTTGCAAGTATACGTGATATTTTAGCTGAATTAATTACTAAACAATCACAGATGGTCCTATTGACCTATTTCAGGTTCTCTTAGTGTTGGTTTAATAATGGAATATCTACTTACTCCCTCGTGCACTTGGGCACTGTTCATCCTTGGTTCACAAGGAAATCAAACCACAACCCTACATCTAGATTGAAGTAATTTTAATTCCTCCCTCAATTCACATAAAGTTATGATAATCAGAAAACCCTGCAGTCAGCCAATGCTAGTGCTTTAAAGACACACATGTGACTACTTTACATAAATTTGTATTCCAAAATATTTTCACGTGGACAAAGAGGATAATATCACTTACAAAATAGCATAAATGATTGTTTACATACATATGTGTAGTAAACTAAGATTTTTTTCTGTTTATTATAAGAAAAATAAAATTACATATATACTATATATATTATGTGTATATTTCTATTTTTGCATGTATATACACACATTTATAAAATTTTCTAGAATAAACTAGATGTCTATAAATATTTGTATTAAAAATAAATCTATCAAAAAATATTGAAGAACTTTAACTTTAGTAATACTATTTTACTGGAATAAACTTCCCAGGAAAAACAACTATAAAATTGGATAAAATATATAAGACAACTCTACAGGGGTGTTCAAACTGCGGTCCGCAGGCCAACTGTGGCCCGCGATCTATTTTTTATTTGCCCGCAAATTCCAAAACTATATTTAGTTTACTTAAATAAACCAGGTGAGGCAATATGTACCTCACCTCGAGTGAGTGGCCCGGCTTTTTGTATTTTACCGCATATGGCCCTGTGGGGACAGAGCCCCAGAGAGCAGTTTCCAGGCTCTCAGCCTCACGTGGAGGGGTGCTGGCTCAGGTAGTAAATGACCATACTGTGATTGGATGGCCATCCGCTGTGGCTAGTTGGCCGTCAGCTGTAACCAGTGAGCCATTGGCCACTAATATAACTGCCGTGGCTACGCTAGCAGCAAATGGGGGCTAGCAAGAAGATGGTGGCTGAGCCTGCAAGCGGAGCAGTGAGGGTTGCGGACATTGTGGATCCAGCCTCCAGTGAGACTATAGTGGTGTGACTCCCCTACTTAGGGCTCCGTGGGTGTTCTTTTTGGCCCCACTGTATCCTGCGTTCTTATGTGGGGAGCTGGAGCGGAGACCCCGCAGGCCACCCTGCATGACAGGCCCTTGGTGAAAAATGTTGAAAAAAGTTTGGACACCCCTGATTCAGAACTTTACAATAGTCAGTTCAAAACTGCAAGTCCTAAGGTAAAAAAACAAAACAAAAAAAAAACTACATGATTTCTGTACTAATTTCCCTGTTTTGCTGCCTGGGAATAATCTCCCAACTGTGACTGGTTGAGTTGGAGTCCTTCAGATCATGGTATCTCCAACAAATGAGGAGCCAGAGAACAGAAAATGAAGTGGCAACAAAGAGAAGGGAGGCACAGAGTTGGCCTAAATGAAGCCTCGTTAACACTTGCCCAGCCAGCTCAAGTACCACATAGGCAAAATCACAGAAGCAGAGGCTCATTTAAACTAAGGTTTACTCATGTCCTGCTAAAATGAAGCCTAAAATCAAGCCCTGACAAACTATGCAGGGAACTATAGCAGGAAAGTTGACTTCCAAAGAGTAACCAAAGAAGTCATGACCATTAAATGTAATGTTATATCATAGACAAGATCTTGGAGAAAGTACATGAGCTACAAACTAAGAACATCTGAAAATACGATGGGCTTTAGTGAATAACACTGTATCAATATTTGTTCATTTGGTTCATTAATTGTGACAACTCTGCCATACTAAGGTACAATGATAACATAACAACTATGTAATACCTTAGCAATTTTTTTAAATCTAGAATTGTTCTAAAATACATAGGTAATTTTTAAAAGAGGACTATTTCCTACCACTGAACAACCTACATAATGGTTAAACTGAGTGCAGTGGACATTTGACAGGAAAGAAGATTGAGACTCAGAATACATTGGAAGAACTTGCCCAAGTTACAGAGCTAGTACACGTTAGTGATCTTAAACCCAGAGGTCACCCTGATTGCTTTCCACTATGCATCCTGACTGCAGATTTGTAGAAACTGAATCTAGGAATGACAGTCAACAACTGATTTTTGTAAAGAGCGAATATAAAATGCTAGGATTCCATTTATGGATGTGATTTTATTATCCGTTGTTACTACTAGATTTCAAGATTAAATAAATAAAATGGCTGTAACTTTCTTCACAACTTTTACTTTCTTGATCAGAATATAAAATTTTTTTCTGAATGAACTAGCCCCACTATAGTTAATTCATTTTATTAACAAAATAAAATAAAAACCATCTCAGGGAATTTTAAGAGAAATAGTAGAAGACATGAGGTTGGACAATTAAGTTTGCGAACTCATCCTAGAAAAAGTACTACGTACTTCATTGTTCAATATCATTATGGTCACCTTCAAAGTACTTGCCTTGGGAAGCTATGCACTGATCCAGCACCTAGTCCACCCTTCAAAACAATTTTAGAACTCTTTTTCTGGAATGACCATCAGAGCTTTCATCGTATTACCCTTGATGTCCTGAATGTCATCCAAATGTCTTCCTTTCAATATCTCCTTTATCTTCGGGTAAAGAAAGAAGTTATTGGGGCCCTGATCAGGTGAGGGAGGGTGTTCCAATACAGTTATTTGTTTACTGGCTATAAACTCCCTCACAGACAGTGCCGTGTGAGCTGGTGCATTGTCGTGATGCATAAATTGTTGGCGAAAAGTTCAAGTCGTCTAATTTTTTTTCATGTAGCCTTTTCCCGCACTTCCAAATAGTAGACTCGGTTAACTGTTTGTCCAGTTTGTACAAATTGAATAATTCCTCTAATATCAAAAAAGGTTAGCCACATTGTTGCAACAAGTTTGTGAACTTAATGTCATACCTCGTTCATGTCACCTATTGGTAAATATTTCTAAATAGCGTAAACTTTTCTAAATAAAGCAGATTTTCACTATTTTTGTTTGCCCAGCAGTTTACTCCCAATTTTTGAGGGGGATATTATCTAGATGTTGTTACAGCTTCAATATTCAGGCAATATGCTTCATAAAGCTTATTCCAGCCTAGGTCCAAGGGATAGTTACATGACATCAGCTAAGGCAAGCTTAACATTCCATCTCTGATTGTCTGATACACATCAGACCAACCAAGTCAAAAGTAACAGTGGGGAAAGTGAGATGTTGGAGGCACAACTGGAGGTCTGAACCAAGTCATGTCAAAGTGGATACTAGTTCGTTATTTATTACTTGGATTGATTCAATGAATACCCTTTTTGCTGAAGCCACTTTGGATGAAATGATAGAACCTGCAATTAGAAAACTATGTACAGTGTAGGCAGAGAATGAGGGGACTACTGTGAACAAATTAACAAAGAGTAAATAAATATCCTATTTATAAAATATCATCTATTCACTGCTATGAACACCTCAGAGATCATCTTTTAACCTCCATTCCAACCTCTCACATTGTTGCTGGCTCCTCTTTCTTCTATCACAATTCATTCTGTTTTGCTTTCTTTCCAGGGAGCCCTCCCCCTCTTCCTGTCTGATTGACTCATGAAACTAAGCATTTTGCCTGGTTTATTATAAAGATAAGATGGAATTTATACAGGATTGATCAGACAAATTATTATTATTTTTTTTATTTTAAAAGGCAGTACATGCACACAGTACAAAATTAGAAAGGCACCAAATCATACCCAATGAAAAATTGTTTTTCTACTCTCCTATCCCCCAGATATCCAGTTTTTCTCCCTAGAGAAACAAATTGTTACCACTTTAAAAATAAGACATTTCAGAAAATATTTGAACTTTTCTATGGATTTTTAAAGAGAATCAGTTAATTACACTTTCATAGAGCATTTCAAAAATTAATATTGCTTTAGGTTAAGCTATAAACCATTATGCAAAGAATATATAAAATAATTAGAAATATAATGTTATGCTTCCTAGGGAGTAGCTGAAAATTGCCTTTTCTGTTTGCTGTTAAATTTATTCCATAAAAAGTATTAATAAATATGTGTAAGTTAAATAAAATTAAAAAAGATGATTCTATCCTTTAGCTATTTTATATGTATACATATACTTGCATAAAGTTTACATCAAAGGAATAAAATCATATAAATTACATAAAAATAGATTTTAAAATATGCCGGTAAAATGAAATATTTGCTTAAAACTAATTGCCAATTAGTATTTTGGTTTTGTTTTTAAAATTGTACATCCTAAAATTAAAAATTAAATAGTCTTCACAGCTCACTAAATCTTTTCAACTATGATTTAAAAAATAGGTTAACTGTAAAAAATAGCATATTTTAAAAAAGAAAAATTGGGATGTCAATGAAATGTAATAGTATTATGTTTACTTCAACTAGACACCTGTTCTTGGAGCCTGGTCCAATTGTCCCTATCCAGGCTCTATTCACATATAAGAGAGATGGACCTGCTCAGAGATACATATATAATCATCATACTAACTAGTTGCTTTATGTCAATTTTCATGTAGTGCTTTCCACTACTTCTTTTATACCCGTGAAATGCATAAAAATGGAATCAAAGTCTTCTTTTTGAAATAAGTTACCAAAAAGATTGAGCTACTTCTGTCAGCGTCACTCTTTTTTATTATTATTATTTTTCATTATTTCCACTATTTTAGATAAAATATTTGTACTTTTTGCTGAAGAGGATAAATTATTCTTATTCAAGCTCCATGTAGTGCTCAATATGAACTCATCTTTTTCTACCTATGTATTGTTTTTTGAAATATCTACAGCAGTAGTAAACCTTGTATGCTCTACTTAGGTAACAATTTTACTGACTTTATACCTGTAAAAATTGCACTGTAAAGAAGCACAGTTTACCAAGTATTCATGTTCTCATAACCTCACTGTGACAGACTATTTTTTCTCCCCTTGTCACTAACATAATGGCTTTAATGTAATAAGAATGAAAGGCCAGATTTCTGATGTTCATTGAAACTAGAGGATAGAATGTCCATTTCTAATTCCAAGTAGAGCTGGTAAGTGTAGAAAAAGGGGAACAGAATGATCTAATCCCTAATGCAAAAGAAATCAAGTTTCAATACTCCTGTTATGGAAAATTTACATTTGGCACCAGAACCACAGGCATTAATTACAGTTACAATAATGTACAATATCATTTTTTAGAAAAAGCAATTGAAAAGTGGAAAGGATTTACTTAAAAAATTATAAGGAAAAGAAATACAACACAAAGCAGTCTGTCAAGTTTAAAATTCAATGAGTTGAAAAGAAAGATATCCTTTCACGGATCTTAAAAATCTCTCTTCCATGGGCCCAAACGTAGTGCAAATGTATTTTTTGTATTATTTACAAAACAACACATTCAGTTATTTCTAAAGTCTCAATACTTCTCTACATTTCTGCTTCTGGGAAGAGCCTTAATGATGAGTAAGCACTGATGAAATTTTAGAGAAAAGGTTGAGTAAATTTGGTTGATTATTGCAAACAGATTCTTGAACAGGGGAATCTTGGGGGAAGGATTAGAAAGTTCATGTTATGAATCTGAACTCATTATAATAAGGACAACTCAATAAATTCAGCAATGCTTTAAGCAATATTTTATTCCCTTCATCTTTTCTATCAAGGAAGTACACTTTTTGGCAAAGATTTATATATGCATTCAAATAATACCTTCTATTTGTGCAATATTTATACTTGACAGAACACTGTCCCATAAATGATGCAATGTGCTTGTCATATTTCCTCCTAAAAACTCACCCAAATGTTTTGGTCTTGTCTCTCAACTTATGTTTAAAAGCATTGATAAGCTATTAAATTAGGGATCGTCAAATGTCTGAAAGAGTCTTCATCTTTTCAAGATGAAGATGATTAGATTAGCTGAATCTCATTTTCAGCATCTCATCTCTTTTGATGTCATCATGAAAGAGTCCATTCCCAAATTCACTGTTTATCTTGGCTAAATAATATACATATAAATATATAGCAAATTAATAGTATTACTAGAGAAAGACTGGACATCGGAGCTTTGAAGGAAGATATTATTAATGAATTGAAAACATGCTACAAGAAATACATGGGATTATATGAACTGTGTCATGTTGATGTTTCCAGAGTTCTTTTTTATCATTTCACTTCCGTTTGTGGAAATTCTTTTAGTCATTCTTTAAGGGTAGATCTGTTAGAGACAAGTTAATTTTTTGTCATAGTTTTCCTTAATATGAGGATGTCTTTGTTTCCTTTCATTCCTGAAGGATAGTTCCACCAGATGCAGAGTTTGAGATAGAAAGCCCATAGAGGTGAGCCCTACATTGATAACTATTGGCTCTTCAAGACATATATTGATTTAAAATGTGACTCAGAAACTGTGAATCCAAAGGAAAAAGTAACAGCTGAGACTGAACTGGCAGTCAGTGGGGCTGACGGGCAAACTTGGAACTTAAACACCCATAGGAAGAAGGATCCTTGTAAGTGTCATGGGTTTACATGATAGCTCATTTCATATGGATTAATCAGCCTCTACATTTACATCTGACAATGTAAAAACAAATAGTCTCTGAAGGAAGATAAACATCATCAGAGCTCAAATTCTCTCTATGTGTTTTTAAATATACAATGTCTGTGATTAAAATATAACCAGGTATGCAAAAATACAAGAATTGATCAGTATCTTGCAGAATAACCAGACAGAAGTAAGAGACTTAGTAGTTAACTGAAATGAGTATTAAAATAATTGTGATTAATATTCAAGAAATTAAATCTGAGGATTAAGAATATCAGAAAAATGAAAATTCTAAAATAATGAATGGAAATTCAATAACTTAAAAATATAGAAATTAAAATTAAGAACATACTAGATTTAACTGGGGATTTCACAGTACTAAGAATATATTACTAAATCAAAGATAATCCATAGAAAACTATATACATTGAAGAATAAAGTAATAAAAATGAAGGATAATATAGAATATAAAATATATATCATAAAATTAATAAAAGACATCAAGCCACAGTTTCAAAATTTGCTATGAACCTTAAACAAAGTAAGCACAAAGAAAACCAAGACTGAAATCAAAAAAAAAGAAAGAAAGAAAGAAAGAAAGAAAGAAAGAAAGAAAGAAAGAAAGAAAGAAAGAAAGAAAGAAAGAAAGAAAAAAAGAAAAGAAACTAAAAGAAAACAAAAAAAACTTAGATAGCTAGATTAGAAAAGGTAGGAATGACATCTTCAAAGCAATAAATAAAATAACTGACAAACTATAGTTCTAGATCATCAAAAAAAGTCCTTCAAAACTGAAGACAAAGTACAGACAAAGTCTGGGAAAAATTGTCACCAGAAGACTGACATAAATGTAAATACTGAAGGGAGTTATGAAGTCAGAAGGGAAATAACCACAGATGGAAACACAATTAACATCATAGTCAATGGTGAACAATTAAAAACATCCTCCCCTCCTCTGAAATTAAAAGCAAGACAAGGCTGCTTGTGATTACCAGTTCTATTTAACATTATACCAGAAGTCCTTTCATTCCCAAAAATAGAAATAAATAAAAGTTTAGTAATTGTCCCATGAGAAAAAAAAAAAAAAAAAACAGTCCTTATTCACAGACAATACATTCATATGAAATTAAAACCAGGAAAGACAAGTATTGCATTAGAATTCAGATTAGCTTTATTTTTTTGGAAAGCTAGAAGGTTGTAATAAGGAGTTGGGAGAAGACAAATGGTGATTGCCTGGGTGTTTTCAGTTGGTAAAAATTCATTCAACTCTGTAGGTTATACCTTGATGAAAATTTGCATACATGCATACACACATGGCAGAAAGCAACTAGTTTACAACTTTATCAGGAGCGGGAATCTTTTTCTAGAGCATCCCCTTTCAAACCAAATTTCAAACTTCCATAGTTGGGGCAACACTAATTTTTGAGTCACAATACACATCAAAATATTAACAAATGGAATGCGAGATGGTTTTTAGTACTCAGTGTTTATGTTTTCTAGATATTTAACAATCAAATTGTATTGTTTATTAACTGGGAAGATGTAAAATTACTTTAAAAATTAATTAACCATGAAAAGAAAGCAAATAGCAATCCATTGTAATAGATAAAATGATAGAAACAAAAGTGATAGCATTACCTGTTGCTGGTGACTTAGGTCCAACTACAATGGCAATTTGTGGAAGCAAGTAACATGACTCTTCTTTGTTTTCTTAATACCATGCTATCATGGTATTAAAAAAATGAGGAATTGTCCTTTATGAGAAAGATAAAATTAGTGTCTGATATCTGGAACTGATTTGATGTTCACAGGTAAATATCTGTATTTAATAACTAGTATTACAAGCTGACCATTTTGTTCCCCATTTGGACAAAAACAATCTTGAAGTTTACCAAACTCAGATAAGGATATTCTAAAACTATGATCAAATGAGACAGAAAAAAAAAGTCATTTTTGCAGTTTTGTCTATGCACAGACAAAATCAAATTTACTGTACCACCCTCAAAAAGCCAAACAATCCACTATTGGCAAATGTGTAACAACTACTTCTATACCAATTACAATTTTATCTTCATTAGAATCTCCCTTCCCTATAGATAAGATTTGTTGAGATGTTGAATCATAGTATTTCCCCTGATTTATGACAGCATTTAATCTAGAACACAACTCTGTTTCCTTGGACACTTCCTAAATCACTTAATTCCTAAATCCTATGAAAGTTTTCACCTATCTCAGTATCTTCTACTTGAGAACATCTATTACAAATTAAAACAACTGTTTTGAATTA
Source organism: Rhinolophus hipposideros (assembly GCF_964194185.1). NCBI lineage: Eukaryota > Metazoa > Chordata > Mammalia > Chiroptera > Rhinolophidae > Rhinolophus > Rhinolophus hipposideros. The sequence continues at coordinate 34,610,440 of NC_138052.1, read as the reverse complement.
TTTGGGGCAGGGGGGATCACAGATTTCCATTTCTTTGTGGTCAATTACTGAAAAATTATTGTGTACCTTTGGTGGTGTCATACCTCCTTGCTTTTTCATGCTCCTGGAAGTCTTTCACTGATGTTTTCACTTCTGAAGAAGCAAGCATGTTCTTTATTTCTTGCTGACTGGATTTGTGAGAGAAATACCTTTCATTAGTTCGGTTAGGGATACGGAGACATTCTCAGATCTTTTCTAGGAATACTCCTGCTCCACATTCTTGTTCCCTCTTTTGGAGGAATTCTTAAGATTTCATGCCTTCTCTCAGTCCATCAAATCCATCCTGGGTGTTGACAGCCTCCCATTTGCTTTCCCAAGGGTAGTGCTGAATGCTTAAGTGTGTGTGGTTTCTCCTAATTCTGCAGTCAGGCCAGCTTTTTGCATGGGCTCACTAACCAGCTATAAAGGCTCACTGCCACTGCTGTTGGGAGCACACACAGCGAGCTGGCCATGGGTTTGCAGGCTGTGTGAGTGTGGCACATGGTGTGTTGGGGGTGCCCCTGGGCCAGGTGGAGGGATCTATAGGTGAGGGGTACCTGGTAGCTTGTGGGCAGGCTTCCTGATGCCTGATGTTGAGATAGTAGCATCCATATCTCTTTCAAGAACCCTGTCTGCTATTCTCCTAGCTACTCCTCACCTCTCTCTCCTGTCATGTAGCACACCTGGATTGAGTTGAATCTGCATTTTGGATTGGGAAGGAAAGAGGTGAGTATGTTTAGCAGTGTCCCTCACACCTGAGGAAGCAAGGCACTCACCGTCTCTCACTTTCTCGTTCAAAGAAAATCACAGGCCAGAAAGTTTCTCTTGGCACTTATCTGTGCCTCTATTGGTGGATGGTGACACAGGTAAAGTGAAACTGTCCCTCTTACCCTCTTCAATGCATCCAATCTAAGATTTTTTGGTTCAATGGTTTGCTAGAACATCTCTACTTGACTTCCGGACTTTGTGAGTGAGTGATTGTCTAAATGGGTGTCTAAATGGGTGTCTAAATGGGTCTTATTCCACCATAATGATAACGTCGGTCTCTCCTTATTGTCAAATTTTAAAAGTCAATTTCTTATGGACTATTTAGTTCGTGCCTCTAACGTGTCACCACTGTTATAAGTAAAATAATAGGTTTATTTGACTTTTTTCGTGGTAAAAATTTTTTTTCTCTCTTTGTTATTCCTAAGGTTCATGAAAACAAAAATTATATAAAGCAATTACAGTAAGCAGAAATTAATATATAGGAAATAACTCAAGGAGTGATATAATAATATGTAATGTTTGGGTAATAAATAGTATTTAATAATTATATTTTTACAAAATTTATTCAGTTAATCAGAATTACTAAGGTGGATATTGGATTTTATACACAGAAATAATCATAAATATTGAATCCATGTACCATGTTATATTATTATAAAAGAAGACATTGCAAATCATTAAGTTATAAATTGTTTCTCACATGATGTATCTTGGCATTTATTATTATTATTATTATTATTATTATTATTAGCCAAAGCAATATATAGATTTAATGCAATCCCCATCAAATACCAATGGCATTTTTTAAAGAAATGGACAAAAAAAATCATCAGATTTATATGGAACCACAGAAGACCCCAAATAGCCAAAGCAATCCTAAGAAAAAAAAGAACAATATTGGAGGTATCATACTCACTGACTTCAGCTTGTACTGCAGGGCAACAATAATTAAAACAGTATGGTATTGGAAGAAAAACAGACACACAGACCAATGGAATAGAATTGAGAACTCAGAAATAAACCCACATAAATATGGACAGATAATTTTTCACAAAGAAACCAAAACCATATAATGGAGAAAAGACAGCTTCTTTAACAAGTGATGCTGGGAGAATTGGGAAGCCACGTGCAAAAGAATGAAACTAGACTGCTATCTGTCACCTTTTACCAAAATTAACTCAAAACGCAATATTTTTAATGGGAAAGTAAATAGCAATTATGTAGCATATCATAAAGTTGCAATTTAATTCTATTTAGAAATTTTTAAAATTCATGAATAAGAGTAAAAAATGGTTTATGTGAGTTTCAAATTTTCAAGCATTTCAAAACCAAATGCTTTATCTGCATTTGTCAAAAGTGTATAAGCTAAGAAGATTTCAAGATTTCTGTTTTGCCTTTTTTCTCCCACATTCTTATCTCAAATATATAATTCCATTTATTGTAGAGCTGATCTGGTCATTTCTTTTCTAATTCTATTATGTATATTTTTCCTAATCCATTCATGTATTTCTCTCAAAAAGTATTATTTTGCTTGCAGGGAGAAAATGAGATTGCTCTCTATTCATGCATCATTATTTCAATTTTCTATTTGTAAGTACATATGCACTGTTAACACTAAATCAATCATTACCCATTAAAATCAGTGTTTTTGAAAAAATAATTCAACTATGTGCATATATAATTTAAATAGTTTAAATTGTTGTCTTTACATCATAATGAAATGAAGTGTCTGCCACTAAGTAGCTTTACAATGGCAAAATTCCATATGTCATTTTGAAAGCCATACTCTGGCTGGATTAGTAAACAATCTGAAACATTTTCCCTTTCAGGAGAATCTATTAACCTAATAGATTATAACAAATAACAACTGCGATCAAGTTTCAATTTACTGTTGTACAGCACAATAAGCTACCAAAATTTCAAAAAAGGAAATTGTCAGATGTCTACATTATCATCTTATGTAAAATTTTAGACAATATTATTCAGATTCAAATTTAAAAGTACTACATCCCAGTTTGGGCAGATACATTGAATCATCTCCACAACTTTAAAAATTCTGATGCCTGGGCTCTTTTTACAGTGATTCTGATATATGCTCTGGTGTGGGTCTTAGCAAGAGTATTATTTTTATAGTTACCACTATAAGTATAAAGCTTAGCCAGAGTTGAACAGCATTGCCTTATAGTCAGAAATGTGTTAACGTTTAAAATATTAGTTAAAATAGCTATACCTAAAATAGTTCTTATACCTATTATTCTCTGACGTTACAGAATATTACCAACTATGACTAGCTATTACCGGTTTAGCATTTTAGATTTGGGAGAAAGAAAGAGTTCAACTCTGTCCTAAATAAGTCAAGGTGAAGATAATTTTTTTTTTTAAGTTGAAAAATTCTAATATTTGAAATTTATCTTTAAGTTAGACCAATATGGATACACAGTTTCCATTGTTTAATATCAGGTCAATAAATTGTTTTCCCTAAACCTTGATTTCTTCCTTTATAGATTAGAAAAATCCCGTAAAATCATTTTAAAAACAAATTTCAGGTAATAAAAAAATAATTTAGTAGGTACATTGTTAACGCCAGTTCTCTCCAAGACTGTTACATTTTCTGCATTAGAAAAATAATTACGTAACTCAAATTCAGAAAGCTTAATCCTTAAATAAAATATGTCTGATTCTTATTTGAAGTCTACCTGGCAATTACACACTGAGTCACTAATTAATCCACACTAATTAAAATAATAAAGATTGACTATTGAAATTTCAATGGAGTTGTTTTATAAATGGACTGACTTATAAATATTGTAGTACCAACCCCTCTATTCATAATGATAATCAAATTTTAATTAGCTGTCATTTAATAAACGTATCAGTTATGTAAATTATCTTTCTAGTTTTTCAGAAGTATTAGATGGTAGAAAATCCTTTTTTTCTTACATACATTTTTAAAAAATTTTTTTTTACTTTGATCACGTAATACTTTCTCCATTGTGTGTACATTCATAGTCTTCTGGCTACGCTCTTTATTTTCAGGCTCAGAGTTTCTGTCTGTAGCCAATACATTCAGAATCTTGCTGCAAATCTAGACAGTGATAATTTCTAACTAAATATTTTGATACAGAAGATAAGATACATTAATGCCCCAGAGATCCAAAAAGGCTATATTCAAAAACCCAAATAAGTAATCAATTCTATAAATTGGACTTCTTTGTTTAGATCGCCAGCTTGACATGCTCCAAGTCAGGGCTATAGGATATACACTGTGGCCACCTACAAAATAGGGTCCTCTAGGCAACTCCCTCAACATAGAGCTGTGCTAAGACATAGCTTTCACAGTAAAAGAAACAGAAAGCCTTTGTTGTTTCTGATCTCTTGCTGTTGCTAACTACATCTTCTATGCTTTAAGTGTACAAGCTTTAACTGTTTTTGATAATTTTGATTTCTTTTCTGTGATTTTACAATTGTAGTTCTGTCTGCATTTCCTTTTTCCCTAGTTAATTACTCTTCATCTATTAAATTAAACTCAGTGTTGCCTCTTCTGGGAAGATACCTCTACAATCTGCCTTCTGACTTTTTAGAAAGCCTGACCTGTACTTCTGGTAACATAGCATTCTTATTTCATATAAAGTGCATGTTCAGGGCCTTGCTTACTTCTGGGTAGAGATCTGGCCCCCATGACAAAAGGAATTATTCATCTAGTAATAGTCTAAATAGATATAGTTTATGTGAAATTATGAAAAAAAATCTCAGACATAAAATATTTTAACTTCGGTGACTATAATCTTCATGACCTAGAAAGAAATGATTTAATGGAAAGAAAATTAAATTATATCTATGGCTTATTAAATAAAGGGTAGAAATCAAAACTAGTACAATCAAAATGAAGGTTTATTACTCAAGTCAAATTAAATGTAACACAAAGGAAAATCTGTACTAATACAAAAGAAACAGTATTTTGACTTCATGAAAAACAAAATCTACAGAAAAGCTAAATATTGAAAAATCTCTTGCTTACTTTATAAAGTTATCATTCTATGACACAGAGTATCTGTCACATGCAGAACTTTCTAATGGATGCTTAGTATATAAAAAAGTATTCTAATTAATGTTAAGCATTTTATGTAATAAATGGGGCAAAGAATCAAAAAATTCAAAACTTTTAGTTTAGTTTTTATCTCTAAGAACACAGAAAATGCAACATACATAACCATAAACTTCTTAAGTTACATTGTTTCAAATTTAATGCTTTGAAACAATGAATCAAATTTGATTCAAATTTGAATCAAATTTGATGTAGTTCTATGTAGATTCAAGTGTCTCCAAAATGTAAGGTAAAAATCAAATTATTCTTATAAATTTATTTTTCCAACATATACTTACTATAGCATATTTAAAGGGCAAGTATAAAATGTATAACTCTATGACACAATACATGGTGAAATATTTTACTTTCCTTTCAGCATGGATTACCAGAAATGAGGAACATTTGTTTTTCTCTCCAAACTATCTAATGACAAAAGTTATCTACCTCTTTTAGAGCTAAACTTTATGTTGGAAAATTAGTGTTGGTCATCACAGTGATAACATTCAATTCAAACAGAACTTCAACACTCTCTTTTGGTCATGATTTATGTTCTGAACATAACTGAAATTGCCCTACATCCTTTGTAATTCAGACTAATTTTGCATTTCTTTTCCAAATGTTCCTGATTTCCTCTGTGCTCTCTGTTCTTGTGTTTGCATGCTTGCTTTCTTTTGTAAAGGCTTGCTAATGTGGTCAAGAAAGGAGAAACATTCAAATACTTGGAAACACAGATTTGTCACAGTCTACTCAATGTTTTTTGAAAGGATGTGACTAGTTTCCTTTCCCTAAAGTTAAAACTCACTAGCTAGATTATATCTTCTCTTTATTAAGGGGAAAATGCCTGCCTGATCCAATGTTACCACCTCAGTCTCCCTACTGTCGTTCCTTTACAAATTTTCCAACTCAACATTGTGTCAAGACCATGTTAAGAAGCATATTTTTTGAAAGTTTGAACACCTAAAAAACAATGAAAAAGAATGTGCTTCTAATACACAAATAATTCACTTGAATGTTTGGGACAAGACCCTTATCTGTTAAAATTTGCCATCACAGTCATGTTGGATGGCTTCTAGTTTGGAAGAGTTTGTGATAGGAAGAAAAACAAAGGGGGAGGGAGAAAGGTGGGCGACTGAGAAGGGGAAGAGAGAGAGAGAGAGAGAGAGAGAGAGAGAGAGAGAGAGAGAGAGAGAGAGACCAGTCGGAACATAATATTTTGATAACAAAGATGGAGTGCACATGAGAAATTCTCAGAAAACAGTTGGAAATACGTATCTGGAAATCAAGACAACGTCCAGGTCTAGAAATAAACATTTGAGAGTTATCTTTATGAAAGTACAGGTGGATTTTGAATATATATGACATATCACCAAGGCTTTCTGTAAGCTGGCCGATTGTTTGTTTCTCCTTCTGCTCCTTTCCCACAACTGACCCTTTGAACACATTTAACAAATTATAATACCCCAAATGTATCAGATTTCTGCAAGATAGTACTTGGAATACCCTTCATATTTTCTTCCCCCACCATAGTCCCTATAAAATGTCTACACCTCATTTAAGAACCTGTTGGAAGTTTGCAAAATTTTCCATGACCTCTGAAATAAAAAATGACTCACTCTATTTATTGTTGTTTCACTTTGATATTTATCTCATTCATTACAGTGATGTGTTTAATCATCCATCTGCCCTTAGTTTTCTTTGGGAAAGGTTAGTCCTTATTTATCCAGAATATAAGCAAATTTTCAACACAGTTGATGAATAACTGGATTAAACAATTAATTAAAAATTTAACAGGACTTTCAGCTAACTTACTATATAGCATATGAGGTCTGACACTGAAAGTTCATGAACTTGCCACTGTGCGCTTACATTGACAACACTGCACAAGCAGCTTAGTAGTGTTTCATAACCTTAGTATATCGGTGTCACACAGCTGTGTTTGTGTCGACATGTGGCAGTGTCTTGCTGAGTGGCATTTGTTATTGTTGTTGCATGTTTTTGTGTGCTGTTGGAGAATGTCTGAGCTTGAATTAGAGCAACGAACAAACATTAAAATTCTTGTTAAACTTGGCAAGAGTGGAAATGAAAATCAGGGACATGTTAGTCCACCTTTATGAAGGTAATGCCATAAAGAAAACAGCGGTGTACAGATGGATTAAATATTTTTCTGAGGGGAGAGAACATGTCACTAATGAAGAGAGGTCAGGGTGGACAGTAATGAGCAGAACTGATGAAAACTTTGCAAAAATTCATTACATTGTGTGTCAAAATGGTTGGTCGATTGAGAGAAGCAAAGCGGACCAAGTAAACATCAACAGACAAACAGAAAATCTTCAATGAAAATTTTGGCGTGAAAAAGATGTGTGCAAAAATGGTCCTGAAGGAGCTTTTGCATCACAACGATGCACCAGCTCACATGGCACTGTCTGTAAGGGAGTATTTAGCCAGTAAACAAGTAACTGTATTGGAACACCTTCCCAACTCACCTGATCTGGCCCCCAATGACCCAAAAATAAAGGAAATATTGAAAGGAAAATATTTTGATGACATTCAGGACATCGAGGATAATACGGCGAAAGCTCTGGTGGCCATTCCAGAAAGAATTCCAAAATTGCTTTGAAGAATGGAGTAGGTACTGGCATCAGTGCATAGCTTCCCAAGAGGAGTACTTCACAGGTGACGATAGTGATATTCAGCAATGAGGTATGTAGCCCTTTTTCTAGGATGAGTTCGCGAACTTAATCGTCACAACTCATATGTACTTTTACAAGAATTCTCCAAATATCTTTGCAAGAATTCTCCACCTTACCTGGGAATAAGTAATTCTAACTATCCTTACCTGGAAATAAATTTGATTTCAACAAGGTTAATTTTTAAATCAGTGGTAGAAAAAGTGCAGGATAATTCATGTAACAACTCAGCTGTAGCTCATATACTCTCAAATTTTCCTCTCAGTATCCATCAAGACTAATATAACACAGCAATAGGCAGGAGAGAACAATTTCACATAGGTATGTGAACTGTTACTTCTAAACTTATCTTTGGTGATACTAATGTAATCTTCAGTTTAATGGATCCAAATATACATCTGTTTGGCATTTACTTAGTGCCTGCTATTAGCCAGGCATTGTGCTACTTGCCCCGGATACCTACCTGCTTCTTCCTAGTGGACATGTTAAGAAATTAAAATCTCATTATGTTTTAACAATAGCAAATGTTGAAAAGATTTCATACTTAATATTATCCTATTGCTACCAGCAGCAACATCAGTATACTTGATGAATTTTATTTAGCCTTAATATAAAGTTATGAAGTTTGAAGTTGCTATTCATATTATAAAATATGTTTACACTGACATTGGGCTTCTATCCCCCCACTCTCCTTTTATTTTTAGAGTATGATAAAGAAGAAAAAAGTACAGAAAAAGATCTCTATGCTATTAAACATGATCTAATGAGAATAGGAGATTTAATAACAGGGAAAATTGTAAAATGTAAATGTGACCAGAAAGTCATCTCAAATACACTCTGTACTTGGAAAACATCAAGCTTGTTTAAAGTTACATTAGTTTGAATAGACTGCAATCTAATAATATAGGTATGTTTCCCTAAAGGAAGTTAATTGAATGACCATAATATAATTTAACAAATGCTTTTTATTGTAAATAATTTCATAAAATGGATGTTTTTCTGATGTTTTCATTGTTTCACATTGTATTTGACTTTGAAAACTGAGAAACTGAAGGGTTCACATGACCCATGAACACAGAAGTAGGTACCAGCTTGGATGCAGAAACAACTCTAGGAAAACTCGTATGGATTTGGCTTAAGAAGACAACAGAACTCCTAACAGTTACAGAATCTGGCACCTTCATGCAGGGTTTTTATGAATCCAATAAAGCATTTGGATAGCGATGTGTATTCATCACCCTTCTCAGAAAACTGTGAATTATTTGGAGGCGATCTGTGACAGATTAAAAAAATATCAATCATGACAGTATCGTTTTCTAGAGCCTTTTGTGGACTCAACATGTTGCAAGAGAGGAAATGAAATATATAATTAACTGGTATTTTTATTAAATTCCAATTTTAAATACAATCTAACCTCTTTGCAGTAAAGCAATGTGGATATCATCAACCTCTCACAACTGAAAATCACCTGTTTGGACAATCAAAACCTATCTGGGTCTTAAGAAAACATTCCACACAAAGCAATATTTGTGTCTGATAGCAATGCCATTAGAAATAAATATTTTTTTTCTAGTAAACAAGATTTTTTAGCTATTTGGCATTAAATGACACACATATAGATAACCATGTAATCAAAGAATAAATAAAAGTAAGATTCAGAAGGCAATAAAAAGGAGATTATGAACACCAAAAAACTTGTAATTAGAGGAAAACTTCTTTAATTAAAATGATGAAAACAAAGAAGTTTATTTTACCAAAAAACTTTGTAAAAAAGAGAATTAATTAAAATAAATAAAACACACCAAGAAAAGAAAGTAATGGCATAAGATAAAATTAATGAAAACCAACAAAAGGGATAAGCACCTCATAAAACGTGTAAAAAAGGAATATATGAGTAAATAAAAATATATATCAGGATTGAGAAAAGGTACATAGGCATAGAACCAGCAAACTCTGTCTCTCTCATTGAATGCAGTTATTAATTCTGGATAGAAATCATGGAATAGCAATTTTAGTAGTCTGAAAAAGAAATGATAACAGGTAGATCAGGGAAGAAGACCAGTATCAGAAGTATCATGGAACTATTAAGATTACAATTTATTTGTCCACGATATCTCCTAGCTTCCACCTTTCACCCCCACCTGTTTTCTTCAATCCCTAAAATCTAGAAGTGGCTATGAGTACCAGGATATAGACATTTCCAAGAGCACCCTTTTAGTACTCATTCAAAAAAGGTCAGTGGATCTCCTAACACTTAGAGTGTATGAAAATTCCTCATTTAATTTCCCCTACTGTTTCTGGTTCTCAGGCAATCCTATGGAAGCCACAGCCATATGAACAAGAGAGCCCATAGGAGTCAAAAATCCAGGGAAGGGTCTTCTTCCTCTTCAGTTGGTGATGCTGTGGTTCCAAGTCTGCGAGGAAACACCTTCACCCATTTGCTTTTTTTCTCTCTCTGTGTCCACCTTCTACTCAGCTTAAGATAAGTGTGCATTTTGGAATCCCACCACTGAACAATATAACTAAAGCACACACTTTCTGACCACAGGACTAAAAGGAACTAAGAAATAACAGCGAGATTACAGTGATTCAGGAGATCTAAAAGTAATAAAGTTGTTTGGGAGCACTCTGGCTCACTTTTGAGTTGTACATACGTGGATCCGACCCTGATCAACAAACCAAAGATTTGAAAAACCGAAATAAAAGGTTAGATTTTAGTATAGTTACTATATTAATTTTCCATTGTACATTAACAAATTATAAAAACATTAGTGGTTTAAAACAACACATTGTTTTATTCCTTTTACAGTTCTGGTGGTTAGAAGTCTACAGTGAGTCCTCTGGGGCTAAAATTATTCTGTTAAAAGAGCTGGTTCCCTCCAGGGGCTAAAGGGAGATCTGTTCTTTGCATCTGCCATCTTCTAGAGATGACTAGCATTTTTTGACTGGTGGCCACCGCATTCCAATCATCTCTTTTCATCATCACATCTCCTATTTCTGTAATCAAACCTACCTCTGCCTCCCACATAGATATTTGTGGTAATTTTTAGAGTCCACTCGTAAAATCAAGAATATTTCCCCCTTCTCTAGATCCTTACCTTAATACATCGTCAGAGTGCCTTCAGCCATACGAGGCAGTTTTCACAGGTTCTGGAGAATCAGACACTAATGTCTTGGAGGAACATTATTCAGCCTTCCAAAGTCACTAAGTGGCAAACATGGGGACAGATTCTAACAGCACATCCAAGACTTTGAAAACTGAACTGGTATTGGTACCACAGCCCATAGAAAGTAGGCTAAAACTTTTGACTTTTATCTAACAAAAATATAAACAGTCCCCTTAAGATTTAATCAAGATGTAAATTCCCAGAAAATAATATTCCATTTTTTTCAGTATAGAATCCCAAACTGCTCTGCATAAAAGAACTAGGAAAATCTCAATTTCTATGGGAAAAGATAATGAAAACTGATATGACACAGATGCTGAAATTATCTGATAGACTTTAAAGTAGTAATTATATAAACAAAGAAGCACACTTGAAATTAATGAAGAGATTAAAATCAATTAGCAAAAAATATAACATATAAAGAAAACATATATGGAAATTTTAGTACTGAAAACTATAATTTAAAAAAAAACAAACATACAAAGGTAAAAAAAAAAACCTTAAGACAGGGCTTAGTAGCAGAATTGAAATGGCAGGGAAAAAGACAGGTGAAATTGACAAGTGAACAATAAAAATTATCCGAACTGAATAAACATCAGAACAGAAAACTATTAAAATCAAATTGAACAAGACCTCCAGGACATCTGGGAGAACAATATATGATCTAACATTTGTGTCATTACCGTATTAGAAAAAGGAAAAAGACTTCAGTATTGAAAAATATTTGAAGAAATAATATCTGAAAACATAACGTAGATACACCTACAGTCTTATGTACTCAGCTATATCCAAACAGGGAAAACTAACAGAAATATTTCCTCAAGTACAACATAAACAAACAGGTGAGTACTTAAGACAAAGAAATAATGGAAAACAGTCAGAGAAAATGACACATTATCTATAGAACAGTGGTTTTCAACAGGTCAGTTTTACCCTCCAGGGGTCATTTGGCAATATCTGGAGACTTATTTGTTATTTTGGGTGTTGAGGGAGGTATTCTGGGCATGTATTATTGGCAAGAAGGCCGAGATGCCATTTAATATCTTACAATGCACAGTACAGGCTGCCTTCCTTCAACATACACACTCACAGACACATACAAAGCAAAGAATTATCTGGTCCAAAATGTCAAGTGTGCAAAATGAGAAGATGTATTATACAGGAAAAGTAATTTGAACGATGGATTTCCATCAGAAACTGTGGAGGACAGAAAGAAGTGATATGATATTTGTGAAGTGCTGAAAAAAGAACTTTCAACACAATTGTATTTCCAGTGAAAATAAAGTTCATGAATGAAATGAAATAAAGATATGCTCAGAAGAGAAAAAACACTAAGAGATCATTTTTGCCAGTAGATCTGCTCTAAGTCACTAAAGGAAGTTTTGCATACAAAATGGAAATGACTCCAAAAATAAACCTATAAATAAAAACAAAGGAAAAATAACCAAAATGATATAATGATCATATATGTGTGTGTGTGTGTATATGTATGTATGTATATATATATATATATGTAAATATAATTGATTGTTCTTCTCTTCAGTTCTTTAGAATATGTTTGAGTGCTAAAATCAAGAATTTACAATGTTATCTGATGGGATTTTTAATGTTCGTAGATGTAATACATAAAATATTTCTAGTTGGAAGAGGGTAAAGACACCCGTATGGTGGTTCAGGTTTATAAGTTAAACTTGAAGAGATAAATATTGACTAGAATGTAAAAGTATATACAGTTTAATCCATAGAGATACCATTATAAATATAGAGGTATAGACAAATTCAAAACAGATATATTAAAACAAAATGCTCAAAGTTGTTCACATAACCCAAAAGGAGAAAGAAAAGAGGGGAGAGGAACAAAAATAAAAGGGAACAAACAGGAAGTAAATAATAAAATATATAAAACTACATTGAAGCTTATCAATAACTGTGTTAAATACAAATTATTTAAACATACCAATTGCAGACTTGGTCAGAATGCACTAAAATAATGACTTTTTGCCTAGTACTTGCATTCACTGGGTGCAGATGTGTAATCGGAGTAGATCTGTTGGAAACTATAAGTTCAAAGTAAAAAATGAAATTTACTTATAAAAATGAAGTTATCAATTCTGACTTTATTGGATGGAATTATGAGAATATATCACCTAAAATAGCTCAGTATTCTATCTAAATCTTGAAATGAGAAAAACATATTTCTAAATCTTTTAATATAACTGAGAAATAAATTTGACAGTTTATTATACCTGGAATAATATCATAACATTAATCTAGTTATAAATCTAATAGTTTATTTTGTAAACATTATTTAGTCTATAGTACATTGAATTTTATATTAAGGTGTGTGGTTCATTTAATAGCATTAGTGTATATTATTTTTATATCAATGTTAAAGTTTATTGATTGCATATAAATTCCTTAGATAGAGATATAACCACATTAATCTTTAAGAAAAACACTGTGCTTTTCATGCCAATTCACATAATGACCTAGTTTCCAGGAAGGTTTGTGTTTTTTGGTGAAAAGTGATGTTGACGTACAGAAATGTCCCTGATGGAAATGTTTCCCCCTTAGCTAATTTGAATCAAAACAGTGCTGTAAATATTTCATAATTATTAATGAAAAATGTACTGAGAAAAATGAAAACAAAAATAGTTTTTGCCTCAAAAATTTGCATTATTTGCTAGTGGATTTAAGTTGGCACTAATACTGGCACAGAAGAATATACCCAGAATAGCAACAACAGGCTCTTGTGCATCAATTTTCTCCCAAACAGCTCTATGTAAGTTTTTGTATATGTGTGTGTGTGTTGTGTGTGTGAGAGAGAGAGAGAGGGATGGAGAGAAAGAGACAGAGAGAGAGACAGAGAGAGAGAGAGAGAGAGAGAGAGAGAGAGAGAGAGAGAGAGAGAGAGAGAGAGAGAGAGAGAATATTGTCAAGGGAACATGGGATAAAATAATTTTATGGAAACTAAAAATATTTGTCTAAGCCCATTTAAAAAATTATATGCTAACTTTATGTAATAGAATCAAAGGAGAAAAAGTTGAATTAGGTATTTAAGGAAGATGCTTATTTAAGGACTTTTCTCCAATATATGTTATTCTTTTATTCTTTTATTACTGTGCATCTATAGAGCATAAGTCTAACAAAAATAGAAGATTATTGAAATTTAGATATCAGACTGAGGTTATGACTCCCTCTTTGGTTTATGAACAATAGTTAAAAGAACAAAGGTTTGAATCTTTTCCAATGTACTCACCAAGGATTTATTGCTCAGTCTTGTCTCCTTTACGACCTTCACCCCTCATGCTTTTCTTCCACAGACAAGTATCTAGAGTAAAATTGTGGATTGCTATTTTCTGAATTCCAGGGGATATAAATGTGATGAAAAAACATTTTAATGGTTTTCAATCATCTGAAGTGATCGTCCCTGATGATGTTGAGAGTGGAATCATTTGTAAAGAGTAATTGGACGTAAGAAAAATTGGTCATTTTAGAGAATTGTGTATGAAGAAACTGTGAAACGATATCAACCAGTGCCTTCCATTTTGTTATCAATATACACAAGTGTAGAGATTTAACACTTTAAACAACAAGGGGTGTTCTATTTTTGTCTTTTTATACTACTCAAATTTCTATCCAAGAGTGCAGAATTCCTATCTAAGAAAGCAGAATGTTTTGTCATGGTTCTGACCTGACTTTGATGTATGACAGGAAAAAATAAATGTTTTTTTTTTTCTATATTATTAGGAGGACTGAAAATCTCAAAATTAGTTTGATTTTCAGGAGGCAAACATTTGGACTAGTTAATCTCCAAATGGTAACTGGGACCCCAAGGAAGAGTCTCCTGGATGATAAAACCCCATCATTTACAGATCAGTTCTTATGAGAAATAGGTTGTGAAGCAGTTCTACACTTACACTCTACAGTAATGGTAACGACCCTTTTTCTCTTAAGAAACTAGTGATTGCTGCATTCACCCCAAAATGTCACTGAATCTTATATAATCCTACTTTTTTAGGTACAATGTGACAATAAAAATCAAACTCCAGAGTAATAGAAAATAATGGGAAAATAGTAGTTCAGACTGAATGATAGAATGGGAAATGCATTTTACTTTTACCATGAGAAAAGAAATAGAAGATTATCAAGTGTTAAAGAGAAGTACAACAAAGTAATGAAATTCTAAGTATGCTCCCTATGAATGAAGGCCATATTGATGCTGCTTCCTGGTTGGTAATTTAATTTCTTTACAGTCAATGCACTCGGGGTTCATATTTTACTTCTCAGTTGTGTCTTATTAGAAGTTTAATTTCTCCTCACTTTTATGTAGAGGTATGTATGTATACTGCTTCTTATATTAACATAAAACTATTTTATGTTCTGACATGACAACTATTAAAAACCACTTTTAAGATTATGCATATGAAAAATGCACAGAACTAAACATTGTTGTACTTAACCTAGAGAAAATAGTGACATTACATTAAAGGATTTTGCTCCATCTTTAAGTAAACATCTGAGGAATGCAATAAGAATCATCTCTTAGGAAAAAATACAACATTCATATCTACATATACAAATATATATTTATATTTGTATTTATATTTGTATTTATATATGTATGTACATACATATATACACACACACAAATAAACACATGAATGCACACACTCACACACACAGGAAGATATAATACAGTACAGTGATAAAGATGCTTATGGGGGCAGCTGGTTAGCTCAGTTGGTTAGATTGCAATACTTACAACACCAAGGTTGCAGGTTTGATTCCCACATGGGCCACTATGAGCTGCGCCCTCCACAACTACACTGTAACAACTGCTTACTTGACTTAGAGCTGATGGGTCCTGGAAAAACACACTTAAAATAATTTTTTAAAAAGTTAGAAAAAAGACACATTGAACTATATGTTTATTATTTCATCAATAGCACACTGTCCTAAGTATTATAGCTTTATAGTGAGTTTTGAAATTAAATTCATAGTATCCACCAAAATTTTATTCTGTTTTAAAATGATTTGACTATTCTAATTCCTTTACCTTTAGACAGATGGATAGATGAAGTTATGATACATCTAGATGATAGAATAATGTATCTGTCTTTATCTGTATGTATCTACTTATCATCTATCTATCTTAGTTATGTATCTATTATCTCTTTGTTGTTATGTCAAATATTGCTGGGATTTAAGTGTTACAGTTTGAGGTATAATTGATATAGAATAAATTGTTCATATTTAAAATGTATTATTTGATATACTTTATAAAACCATCACTACAATAAAGATAATCAAATTATCCATCACCCTTAAACATTTTCACATGACCCTTGTTAATTCCAATAATACATACTTTCCATTACTACCTTCTACAAGAATTCAGTGGTCCACCAGCTGTCATTTACGATTGCTTTTCATTTTATAGAATTTTATACAAATGGACTCACAAAGTATAAACTTTCTCTGACTTCTTTTACTTAGTTAGGTGATGTTGAGATCCCTCCATGTTGTTACATGTGTCGATTGTGCACACGTTTTCGTTGCTGTTGTCGTAGTCTGTAACATGTATGAGTACTTTATGTTTATTGCCAATAGTCTTCTGTTGTATAACTATACCACAATTTGTTTATCCATTCACCTATTGATGGACATCTTGTCCTGAACTATTATGTGTAAATCGACTATGAGCATTCATGTACATGTGTTTGTATACCAATTCTTTTGGCTAAACACCTGGAGTGGAATGGATAGGTCAAATGGCATGTGCATGTTTAACTTTTTAAGAAATTGCAAACTGTTTTCAAAAGTCCATGCACTATTTTAATACTTTACCAACTGTATATAAGAGTTTTAGTTCTTCTTCCTCCTTTTCAACACTGGCATAATAAGTGTTTTTAATATTAGCCATTCAAACAGAGGTGATGGTATCTCATTGTGAGATTTATTATGAGAAATCATTATGATTAGGGCGACTCAGAAACCCCATGATCTGTGGTCTGCAACTGGAGCACTGAAGTCCCAGGAAAGTCACTGGTATAGTTACAGTCCAAACCTGAAGTAGTGAGAACAAGGAGAGCCAGTGATGTAAGTCCCAGTCTGAGTCCAAAGGCCCAACGACCAGGAGAGCTGATGTCCAAGTGCAAGAGAAGGTGAATATCCCAGCACAAGCAAAAGAGCAATTTGCCCATCAGCCTCTCTGTTCTACTCAGGCTATTAACAGATTGGATGAAGACTACCCACAGTGATGAGAGCTATCTTCTTTACTCAGTCTATGTTATTTATTTATTTTTTAACTCATTCTACCAATCCAAATACTTATCTCTTTTGGAGACACCCTCACAGACACACCTAGAAATAATGTTTTACCAGCTATCTGAGCGTCTCTTAACTCAGTCAAGTTGACACATAAAATTAACTATCACACCATATATGTATTATACCTGGTGTTCTTTATTCTTTGTGTCTGAATTTCTGAATTTCAAAATAGTATAATTTTCTTTCTGCAAGCAAAGATATTGTTATCAGTTCTCTCTAAAATTATCTACAGATGTATATATTCAATGCAGGATAGAATCCTCTCACCCCTTCAAAAAAACAAAAAATCCCAAATACTTCACAACATTCTGTTGACACAATATTTTATCATTACAAAAATGTAAACTACAACTAGAATGAGATTCTACTACATACTTATTACTATAGCTAAAATATAAAATAAATCTGACAGTGTCAAATGCTACAAAGTATGAAGAGCAAGTAGACCTCTCATATACTGATGCTGGGAATAGAAAATGTTATAACTACTTTTGGGGGGAAAAAGATAGTTTCTTATGAAATGAACCCTACACTTATCCATATGACTCTGAAATTCTATTCCTATGTATTTATCCAAAACAAATGAAAACTCATGTTCAGGGAAAACACTATGTGCACATATTAATAGTAACTTTATTCGTAATTGCCTAAACATTGAAACAACCTAAATGTAAATGTCCACCAAAATGTGAATGGATACACTAACTAGATAGATCTTGGCAATGGAACACTACTCAGTAATAAAAATCTATTAACTCCTGATGCAGGAAAGAACATGTGAATGCATTATGATAAGTGAAAGAGAGCAGACTCAAATGGCTGCATGATGTATAATTCTGGAGGGTCACAAGGAGATACCTTATGTTGAAGTAATTTATTTCTATTTTGATTATGGAGGTAGTTACATAACTGTATTCATGTTATGTAACTCACAGGACTGTGCAAAAGGATGGATGGATTTTAATGTACATAAACTACATCACAATGAAAAGTACATTAATTGAGAAAAAATATTTTATTTTTATGGTAAAGTTAAATAAAATTTCTACAAACATAATTTGCTATATTACAATAATTTGCAGTATTTATGCTCACCCAGATTGCTTGCTTGCTTAAGAACTAAATTTAAGTTCAAATGCATATTAGTCACTAAAACATTCATATTAATGAAAGAAAATGCAAAGAATGTAATAAGAATATTAAATACCTGTCATGCGATAATTGAAACATCATACCAGCAAAACAAAAAGCAAATTTATTATTATTGTTGTTGTTATTGTCATTATTAAACAGAGTAAGTACACAAAAATGGCATTTGTGAAAGGAACTCTGTTGAGTTTCTGGGATAACTATAATTATTGATTATGTTCATTTAGTCTGCCTTCTGATCAGTTGTTAAAAAATTATTCAACATCTTTTTATGGGTCAGACAGTAAGTACTCAGCATTTATGGTTCTCATTTCATTATTCTTTTAAAATCCACTTAGATTGTAATCACAAATAGAAACATTATTCTAGAAGGAAAACTAGAAATTATCTAGTCCAGTCATTTGTGTGATACATCATTCCCTTTCACTAAATGTAGAACAAACTGGAAGTAAAGAACATACAAGTCTGGGTTATTCAACTATTACACCATTTATTATGAATTGTCAAATTTAGAAACTTCAAAAAATCAATTTAAATATAAGGTAAAATATTTGGTCTATGGAAATGCATTATGTATTTCATCTGCATAAATGAAATCCCAAATAGTTTGAAGACAAAGATACAGGAACTTTCGTATAGAACATGGAAAGACTGAGAAAAGTAAGAAAAGGTATATTCCTATCAGACTGGGTGGGATATCCATCAGCATGCATACCAAAGGGTAGCAATACAATTCCTGCAAAATAATTAAAAAAAAATATTGAATCAAGATGTCTAGTTCCACACCATTGGTTTGGGTACAATTGTTTTCTTATTTTTGTGTCAATCATATCATATTCATTTTTGAATGGGAAGGGCAAACTCATAGTACCTAACACAATTCAGGTTCTCAAAAGGCTACTAACTACTAGTAATTACTGAATTCAATTTAGTAATCAAACAACCATTTTATGACTAAAATCAAGTTTGACTCATCAGTATTATTATAGCATTTCCTGGAAGTGTTATATTTATAGACTCGCTTTTTCTCTGGATTTTAGGTATGATTAGAATAAGGTAGGCAAAGTAGATCATAAATGGGCTGATATTAATTGCTTAAATAATATAGAATCTCTTAAAAATCAAGTTTCCATCTATGGCCTCAAGGAGCATTTGGGCAAGCATTCAAATAACTTAGATTCAAAATAATGTAACTGGTTAAATTAGTTTACAATAAGGAAATGCATATAAATAATAGTTAAATTACAAGACAAACATACAAATAAATATAGACAGAGGAAAGGAATATATCAACTACATATAAGTTAATATGATTGCTATGAGTCAAAGCAAAAATAGGAAAAAATGGGTTATACATCTCTCATTTTATAATAAAAAGATATATCTATAATAAAAATTTCCTGAAAGTATGTGTTTAAGAAATTTGATTGTGTAATATTTATACAAAAACCTTGAAACAAATTATGACTATTGCTTTGAGCAATCATTTGATGTTGCTAAAGCACTATGTGCCTCATAATTGTAGGACAAAAATTTTTACAGATTCTGAGGCTTCATAGAATTGTATCGTAGTAGTGTGATTGTTTATAACTGAAGACCCATTTATTTTTCTGTACATTTTTTTTAAATAATATCTTTATTCAATAATTATTTGATCTATTCTTGTTCTAAGCCTGACATCATGCTAAGCACTTAAAATTACCTTAGTTTTATGGTATAGGGTGAAAAGCTTTCCTGATCCTGGCAAGGGGAGATGAGTTCTCACCTAACATGTTTATCTGATATTGTTTCCAAAGATTTTCATTAGTTTTTAAGTGCAATCTATGGAAAGAATATTTGCCTCCTAATTTATCCAAAATAGCATACAGAACAGTTGGAAAACCCCAGAAACTTGGATGGTTTCTCATTATTTCTCACACAATTTCAAATAATTGGCATTAACACAAATGTTTACTGCTGAGTACAGGGTGCGTCTGGGCAAATTAGTGAGCCATGGCTACATATTACAACTTCTCAAAAATGAAATCTGATTGTTTTTCCTTGAGAAATCTATAGTGTGTATGATAATGATACTTCTTTTTAGTAGTGATGACACATAAATATACTCTACTGGCTATATACATTTACACAAAATACTTAATATATGTATAGAAGTTAGAGTTTTCAATGTGTGAAAGGCAATTGGTAGCAGACAAAACAAGCCTAGGCTGTGGTAGATAAACCACACCTGTCAGATATAAACCAATGTCATGAGTTTTAGCAATGATTTCCTCATGCTGGTTTGAGGGCACTGAAACAAACTTAATGATCTGAAATTATTGCAATGGAGAGCAACAACAATAACAAGCATTTTTTCAATTAAAAAAACTTAGTTTCTCAGAGGCAGATTTTTGGGCCCTTCCTTAAAACCAACTAACTTAGGATCTTTAGCAATGACCTCCGAGAAGCAATAAAGGAGTCACAGAAGGCAACTCTATTAAAAATCTGATTGGGCTAATGGCTTGCCCTGTGTCATGGGAAGTAATACTTTGTGAATTGAATTTCCCC
Organism: Rhinolophus hipposideros; assembly: GCF_964194185.1. Lineage (NCBI taxonomy): Eukaryota > Metazoa > Chordata > Mammalia > Chiroptera > Rhinolophidae > Rhinolophus > Rhinolophus hipposideros. Next base: position 34,589,684 of record NC_138052.1, on the reverse strand, counting down.
ACTGATGTTTTTAGCTCTGAGTGGATCACTTAAGGAGGACCATCCATCTCTTACACCTATGCAGTTTCCATTTTCTATCTTAGCCTAGTGTTAAAAGGAAAGTGAGTGAAGGAACAGAGTCCTATTTGTGCCTCCAGAAGACGCTTGGCAGTTTTGCCGAATAGAAAAGACCTTGAATAGTCTGATCTTATCCTATCTAGCCATCATTTCCCAACAAGTCCAAACTTCAGTCATTTATTAAAATCAGAGTGATCTCTTTGCTATCTTCCAAATGTGGCAGATAAATTCCCACCTTTGTACTTTGTTTAGAATGTCCCATTATCCTTGTCTGACATTCAGTCTGATTAGGCAGTAAAATGAATTACTTAAGAGCATTCACCCGAAGCCAGACAGTCTGGATTTGCATCCTAAGGCTGCCATTATTATAATTTGGCAGTCACCCATTTTGAGACTCTGTTTTCATATAAGTAAAGTGAAGATAATTACCTTCTCAGAAGGTTGCTTTGAAAATTAAATCACATATTATGTTTGAAAATTTAAAACTAAGACCTGGCACACAGTAATTGCTGTATGAGAATTGATGCCATTATTTGATCAGTGTTGTTTTTTTTTTTTTTTCATCTTTCAAGTGTGAATTTGACCAATTCATGTTGTCTAACTAATATAATCCATTCAGACTTCAACTTCTTCCGGATATCTAAAGCAATAACAACATCCGTGCATGTACTTAGTAATTTGCTAATTGTCATCTACATTTCATTACTATTTGTGAAAATATGTTCTTGACACTTTAGGTACATTTTGTTTTATTTCTAGGTAGAATAAATCAACACACTGTTAGGAAAATAAGAGACCTAAATACTTTTTATTGCTGATTGATTTATAAAACCCATTTATAAAATTGAAGAGTATATTCCATTGCTAGTTATTAGAAACTGTCAGTGCCACTGGCTTTATTTTATTTTGAAGCTTCAATATACGGTTAAGCTTATTCAGAGAATTTTTATTGCAAAAACTGTATTTTGAAATTAAAATGGACAATTTTTAAAGTTTATATTTCTGGGCGTCTACACTCCATGTACTCATTCATTATGCACAGCATTTCCTTTAAATAATGTTAATTATAGCTGTTTCAATATTATTTTACGCTACTTTCCACATTGTGTCATTTCTGAATCTGTTTTTGTTAAATGTTAATATGCTTAATTATGGGTTATATCATTATGTTTCTTGACATGTTAGTGAGAAATGTTGTCTATTATATTGTTAATTACTAAACTGATAATTATTTATTTTCATTTAAAGAACATTGTTACTTCTGGTTTCTTCTTAGAATACAGGAAGCTGATAAAATTATTACTTCATCCTTAAACAAACCAATCAACAAGCAAACTAGGACAATCTGCACTTTCACAAACATTCTACAACTAATCATAGATTTTGAGGTAACAGGGAAAACAACTCACCTGAAATCGAAGGAAAAGCAAGTATCTACAATGTAAGATAAGACATGAGTATTTATATACCTGGGGCAAATGCAGCCAGACAGTAGTAAGAAATCAGGTAAAAATGTTAATGAGTTGGTAAATGTAGTGTGTGGGACAGCAAGAAAATACAGAAACCCAGGAAGCCACAGATATAAGGAGAATACACATCCACACATGGGTTCTACTCCACAAGCCTTACAGGAACTCACAAAAAATTATTGGTGACAGTAGTGGTATAAGAGTCATTTGAGGTTGGTACTTTGGGAGAGGAATAATTGCTGTTATGGAAAAGACAATACCTCTTCACACTTTCTCCTTTTTCTCCTCTAGAGATAAGATTGGTAAAAGATGTATATTGCAAGTTATAGGACAATAATTAAAAGTAATTTTTTAAAAAAGGTATGAATGACTGGTCAGTAGAGATAGAATAGAATTGTTTTTAAAATCTCAACTCAATAGAGGGCAAACAGAAAAAAAGGGAAAGAAACAGATTTTAAAATGGGAAATAGCAAGATGGAATATTTTAATTAATTAAATAATACCAATAATTACATTAAATGTAAATAGTCTAAAAATACCAATTATTAGACAAAGATGGCCAGAATGGGAATAAAAAAGTGTAAACCAAATAAATAATACAGAGGACCATTTTAAATATAAAAGCATTTATGGAAAAAATACACTGTGCATATACATCAATCATATGAAAGGTATAGTAGCTACATTAGTATTAAAAACATGGACTTCTGAATTAGAAATACTACCAGGAATAAAGGAATTTACATAATGATAAATAGATCATCTTCCAATAAGACAAAACATTATGAATGTACATAAATCTTATAAAAACATAAATATCTATGAAACATAAATGGATAGAACATATAGGAGAATAAGAAAAATCCATAAATAAATATGGAGATTCCAACACTCTTCTCTCTGTAAAGGGTAGAGCAAGTAAACAAAAATTCAGTAGCGTCATACATTTGAAACACTTTGTCAACCAATGTGACCTAAATAATACTGAATACTGCATTTCAAAACATCATATTCTCATTATTTTCAAGTGAAATTGGTGAATATTCACCAAGAAAAAAAATCTGGGCCATAAAATAAACCTTAACACATCTAAAAAAAATGAAATCATTTAATGTTTTATTATCATAATGGAATGAAATTAGAAATCAATAATAAAAGCATAACGGAAACTCTATCTCTGTTATTGTGGTGAATTGTTCTCTCCTCTTCAATTTTTTTGAAAGAGTTTGAGAAAAATTGGCATTTATTCCACTTTAAATGTTTAGTATATTCACCAGAGAAACTATCTGGTTCTGGGCCTTCTCACTTTAAGATTCAAGACTCCCGTTCTCATTGGGCTCCAGCAACAGTAATGCCTTTCCTTATTCTTATTGTCTTGAAGAAGTAGCAACCTTCCCACTTTTGCTTGCTTCTGAGTGTGTGAAAATCCTACCCCTCTGTAAATAGTCTCTTCATTCCTTCTCATTCTTGAAACCATCTTAGTGAAATCTTCTTTACTTTCAGGATCATCACTAGTATACAAGGTCTGACAATTACATTGGCAAACATGTCACCGTACGCTTATACTGGCAGCACTGTACAAACAGCTCAGTAAGGTTTCATAACCTTGGTATATCAGTGTCTCACAGCTGTGTTCATGTCGACATGTGGTGGTATCTTGCTGAGTAGTATTCATTATTGTTGTTACATGTTTTTGTTTGCCATTGCAAGAATGTCTGAGCTTGAATTAGAGCAATGAACAAACATTAAATTTCTTGTTAAACTTGGCAAGAGTGGAAGTGAAATCAGGGACATATTAGTCCAAGTTTATGGGACTAATGTCATGAAGAAAACAGCAGTGTACAAATGGATTAAACATTTTTCTGAGGGGAGAGAATAAATATGTCACTGATGAAGAGAGGTCGGGGCAGCCAGTTAGCGAGTAGAACTGATGAAAACATTCCAAAGATTCATCGAATTGTGTGTCAAAATCATTGGCTGACTGTGAGAAGCATAGCAGACCAAGTAAATATCAATAGAGAAACAGTAAGGAAAATCTTAACTGAAAATCTTGGCTGAAAATCTTAACTGAAAATCTTGGCATGTGAAAGGTGTGTGCAAAAGTGGTCATAGATGAACAAAGGCACAGGAGAGTCAAAGTTTGCCAAGACCTTTTAGAGAGGCAAGACAATGTTTTGGGCCATGTTATCACTCGTCATGAAATGTGGGTGTACTGATACAACACTGAAACAAAGCGTCAAAGTGCACAATAGAAGTCAGCCAACTCTCCAGGACCAAAAGAGTTCTGTCAGTTCAAATGAAGAATAAAGACGATGTTGCTTACCTTTTTTGATATCAGAGGGATTATTCATTATGAATTTGTACCAACTGGACAAACAGTTAACCGAGTTTACTATTTGGAAGTTCTGAGAACACTGCATGGAAACGTTAGACGACCTGAACTTTTCACCAATGATTTATTGCTCTTACATCACGACAATGCACCAGCTTACATGACACTGTCTGTGAGGGAGTTTTTAGCCAGTAAACAAGTAACTCCCTTCTCACATGATCTGACCCCTAGTGACTTTTTTCTTTACCCAAAGATAAAGGAAATATTGAGAGGAAGACATCTCAATAGACATTTAGGACATTTAGGACATCAAGGGTAATACGACAACAGCTCTGATGGCCATTCCATGAAAAGAGCTCGAAAATTGCTTTGAAGAGTGGACTAGGTTTCTGGCACCGGTACATAGCTTCCCAAAGGGAGTACTTTGAAGGTGATCGCAGTGATATTCATCAGTGAGGAATGTAGCACTTTTTCTAGGATAAGTCCTCAAACTTATTTGTCAGATCTCTTACTATCAACGTTTAGGAAAATAATCACCTACCCTTGGTCCTCTTTTCAATGGGTACTAATGGCTAACCTATAATGTGTAATAAGGAAATGTGATCTTTTCTCCCAGTATTCAATTGCTTAAATTATTTTGACAATGCTCTTTTTGCAGCCAAAAGCTAAATCACCATATTGCTTGATAATAAATGTACTAGGCTTAAAAGTTTTACGTTCAGAGTACAAAGTGAACATGTTAGAAACTTACTGCTTAATATTCAATCTTCTGATTGACAAGACTTTTTTCCTGTTATGTCTACACAGGAAATCTATGTGTTCCTAGATTTGCTCTGTCATCTAGTTTTAGGAATGAGGCTTTCCATGTGTTTTGTTTTTGCTATTTTATTTCTTTTCTTTTTCTTTTTTTTTACTGTAGAGTTTGATTGATTAAATAAAGAAAAAAACTACGCTTCCTTAGCTATTGTTTTTCCAAACTTCCAGTAAAATATTTTAAAACATATATCAGATTATACCACTGTCATATTCACAATGCTTCAATATCTTTTTCAATTGAAGAAATTGATAATTATCATGCCTTACAATAAACTTTATGAAGCCATCCTTTCTTCATAATCCAACTTAATTTCACACCACTCCATTCCTCTGATCTCCTCTCTTCACTATCCTTCTTTCAGTTCCTCATACACAACAATACCTCCCTTAAAGCCTTCACACACACCATTATCTCATCTAATTGAAATCTTTTTTTCCCCCTTCTCCCTGTTCTGAACCTTTCCTGCATACACAAGTATACAAACATACATTCCTTATACAAGAGTGACTTATTTTTGTTATTCCTAACTGAGAAATCCATATAACTAATCTCCCACCTCATTATTTCTATCATTGACCAATGGTTTTTCACTCATTTTTTCCATTACATTTATCACGTTTTTAAATCATGAAATTATCTGTTTTGTTATTTTGTTTTTCTTCAATCTGCTTATCTGTCCTGTATTCCAAAATGAAGCCCCATAAGAGTAGAGATTGTCTGTTTTATTTACCAGCATGAAAACATTTTTTTAGCACAGTTCCTAGTACATATGAGTTGCTAAATAAATATTTGTCCCACAGTGCAATGCCTTCCACACAGTTGTCTTAACCCTTTTCTTGCAGACTACAGGTGCAATGAGAATGATCAAAATTTGCTGCAAATCATAGCAACCTATGGCTCAAATCCCCCTCTCATCTTCCCATTCTCACTCTTCATAGTCCCAGGGACCTTGGATTTTATTCCTAGGATTTCCATTACACAAGTGTGTGTACCAGAAGCATGTTTTCCTTCATACGGTGCAGTCAGTAAAGAGAAACCCTCCAGTTTATGCCACTGCTCTTCTCTAATACTGGAGCTCTCTAAGCACCACTTTTACAGCATCCCAGTAGCTACTGACACCACAGCAGGCTCTACTCCAGAGACACCCCAGGCCTTCTGTTTAATACCTGCCCGCACATCTGCAGCCACTGTTTCTGCCTTTATTTGTCTTCATTCAACTTGTTCTGTTTCTACCTGGTTCAGAAGCTCTGTACATAGATCCTTCCTAATTGTATTCTCCTTTTTAACCAAACTTATAAAATTATATATTATTCTTGTTTGGAGACTTTAAAGAATGTTATTGGGGCTGATCCACAAAGTCTGTTTAAGTAGTAACATTGTGCTTTGTCCTCTTAGGAATCTATAATGCCCTTAAAATTTGTGTTTTGACTACCATTTCTGGGTATTTTTGCTACTATCCTGGTGCAACTTCTCAGGTATTGGAAAAGCTTTATCTATATTTTTGTAACTGTTTGTTAAATGTTTTGTTTTTAATCGTTTCATTCTTAATTTTGGTATACTGTATGTCTGATGAAGACTCCTAAAATCCTTCATTTCCCCAGGAGAATGTAAAATCTTCAAATAAGTATTTATTATTATAATTCATTTTGGAATTTCCTCATGTCCCTTAATTTTGAGTCCAGATCTATATTTTGGTCACACATAACTCTTAAAAGCAGTCTCAATCCATGCTTATTGAATGAACATTGTTTTCCCTTGAATTTTGATCCAAATTTTGTCTTTGTGGATATATACATGTGCTTTCAGATAGAAGGTTACAATCCAGTATGTTTTCCTTTGTTTTAAGAAAACTAAGAATAAATTACAGTGCCATGTTGTAACTATCATTTATCTTAAGTATTTAGAACCATTTCTTCTGTTTTCTCTAAATGTATTCCAATATAGTTAACCCCTTATTTTTTTTATTTTTTTAACCACAATGTATTTTCATGTATGGATTAATCAAAACCTCCTTGAAATGGATCAGTCATAAACTACATACACACACATAAACGCATGCAAGCACCACCTCCACACATACACAATAGTTAAGAAACTAGGTCACTGGCTATAAGACAATAGCTAGAATTAATTGGAAGTGATACATACTTTCCTGAATAGAAACAGGGAGGATATATATATATATATATATATATATATATATATATATATATATCTCCTTATCACACATAAAAGAGTAACATTGCTAAAAATTAAATTTTATATAGGCAATCATAAATACAGAGAAGACAGGACCAGTTAATGGTTGAATAAATAAAAATTAATTTTAGTGCATTATATAGTAGCATTATGAAAATCGTATTTAAAAAGTAAGAAAAATAAAAATTGATTTGTTAGAGAAAAAGAAGGATAATTGGGGAGCTTTAAACTATACAATTTTTATCAGAGGAAAACAATTTAAAAGATTTCTAAAACCACTTTGTTTTCACTGCTATTTTTTTATTTATTCATTTTTCCTCTGTGAAGTAGAGTATAAATGCAGCTGCATGATAAATCTGGGGGAAAAAATCTTGTTTAAAGCAAGAAATTGGACAGGAACATTTGTGAACCCAGATATGAAAGCAATAAAAAAAAACTCTCATGGTGAAGCACAAGATACCAGTTTCTCAAGGCTCTATGAGACTCAGAATTTTCATAGGCTTTATGACCTAAAATGATCAAAGATAAAACTATTTTTAAAAATTCTTGTGGGATATAAAACTGAAGGCAACAAATAAATAAGAAAAACAAAATCTCATAGGCACAGACAACAGTTTAGTGGTTACCAAAGAATAAGTGGAAAGGGAGTGGGTGGTAGAAAATGGAAAAGGGGGTCATATATATGGTGATGGAAGAACTGTCTTTGGGTGGTGAACACACAATGCAATATATAGACGATGTATTATAGAATTGTACACTTGAAACCTATATAATTGTACTAAAAATGTCACCCTAATAAATTTAATTATTATTATGTTTTTTAATTCTAAAAGATCAAACCTTGGGTCTTATGATATTTGTCCTAATATACCTATTTAAATCAATGTTGGTAGACATAGCCAAGTACACCAAAGTCTGCATAAATTAAATTTCCAGGTGCATTTATTTATATATGTGTGCTTATATTTTAGTGGGAAAGTAGAGGGAGAGGAAGAATTCCATTATGATGTGTTATATAAATTGAGATAAGTAGAACGTGGTTAGTCATGTACACAAATGCATGCTTGTTTTTCTTTTTATTAATTCCCTGCAAGAATTTAGAGTTTAGTTCCTTTCCTGGGCCCACAATTAACTGACTTTTTCTACTCCTCCACTGCTTCAGTTTCCCTTCCCACCAGAATGATGCATTGATGAGCACTGTTCACAGTGCCCAGGAGATTCACGTACTAAGCTTCCTGGGATCACAGTGTCAGGAACCAGAAATGAATCAATCAACTTACTGACTGTTGTTAGTTTCTCTGAAGCAAAGTCATGCCAGCTTTATACAAACAGTCCCACATGAAACATCACTAACGAGACTAATCTGTTATCATTATTAAAGGTATACAGAGCTTTACTAATATTTGTGACACACATACAATTTAGAAACATACACAGTTTAGAAATTCACAGCTGTAAATTAAACTAAAAATGGAAATGCATATATTTATATTGTTCTTCTGGCATGGTAGTGGTATGGTTTTATAAGATTAAATCTCACATGGGGATGAAAAATGATAAGCCAGTGTTGTTATTATAAACCAAACAATAACATATGGGATATAGGCTAATAGTATCGCTGTAAATCAGCCTTAGAATTTCATATGCCACTGAATGTCACAGTTGGAAGCTGTTATTCATTCCACCTACTTGATGTGACGAGAGATAATGATAAAAGTTCAGAAGTAAAATTAAAACGAAGACATCTCAGCATGCTTCTACTCTAATGGCTGCAATTAGTGATGTGGTGGTTGCAGAGGCCAGAGATTCACATTGATCATCAGGCTAGATGACAAGATGACAGTACATTAATTCTAAGGAAAAAAAATTAATGGGATCTATTTTATAATTTACTTGAGTAAGCAAAACGCTTGTATAATCCTCCTTGTAAGGAAGATCCTAAAAAAAGAACACATGTCAGGTTATGTGTGTGTGTATAATTTTACGTTAAACCAAGTGGAAAGAAGAACTATGAATCCTTGCTAGTTACTTAACTTAGAACACTGTTTTTCATATTTCTTAAAGTTTTATGCTATGAATCCATGTTAATTGTAAAATATTCCAACAATACAGAAATTTACAAAGATAGAGTAAATGTCAATTTCTTTCCTTTTCACATGTATATACACCTAAGCCTCAACCCTCTCCTTAAAAGATCTATATATACATGTAAATCCATTATATATGTGTACACATATACACATATATACGTAGATATATGTATATACACACACACACTTTGCTTTTGCACACATGTATTATTCTTATGCACAGAAAGGGAATTGTATTTTATATGTGCATAAATAAACACAAGCATAATTTTGTATTTATATAAATTATGTTGTATTACATATACTTCTCTTTGACTTGTTTTTTTTTAATTCAATAATATAAACACTTTATGATTTGTGATTTTTTGAAAAGTTCTGTAGGGTATTTCTTATGAAAAAGATAAAAGCATTTATTTAACTGTCACTTTACTTAATAATTTTGTTTTATTTTAATTTTCCACTATTGTAAACAAGCCTGGAAAGAAGTTATATAGAGATATACACATAGATAAAGCTATAGAGATAGATAATGAATACACATATTAGTGTATATACACAACAGACATGCACACACATGCACAGTGAGAATGTTTCCCCACTTGCTTGAATAACACAGAAAACTGCAATTGATATATAAACCTTTCATTTTCTCACTTTCACTTCTTGTCCAATGTTCTTTATGCATATTGATGCACTACTATCTCTATGTTTTAATAGATATATGAGAAAAACTATCATTTCATTTTTTTCATAACTGTAGTTGTTATTCTTGCATTTTTATTCCTTAAGATGAACTTTGAAGTTTTGCTCGGGATTACATCTGTAGGATACATTAAAGAGCTATTAATGTTTGTCATCCAGATACCTTATATCTTTCAATAATATTTTACTTTTTTTCAGAAAACATTTGCATACTTGCTTTCACATTTATTCTTAGGTATTTATAGGGTTTTCTGAGGTTACAAAAGCAATTTTTTTATTATAATTATTTTTACCTGATCTTTGCTGGTGAATAAAATGACTTTTTATTTTTATTAATCTTGAAACTAACCAATACCTCAAATTCTCTTATTTGCTTTAAACTGAAAAACAAATCAAATGACTCAGCATGTTAAAGCTGTCAATTCTCTTAAAAATTATTTATGAATTTATCACAATTATAATCAACCCTTTCCCAGCAGTATTTTGGTAGATGTAGACAAGCTCACTTAAAATTTATATGGGAAGACAAATTAACTAGAATGAGAAGTAGGTTGAAAAAAACAATTTTAATAAAGGAAGATTGATTTGGAGGCATCATGATACCTGAGTTTAGAACTGACTGTAAATCTATAGCAAATATGAACATATGAAATTGGTAAAGGAATAGACACATAGATGAACAGAACAGAGTTCAGATACAGACTTAAACAAATATGGCCAGTAATTTATTTTTAAGTACAAAGGCAAATAAATGGGGGGAAAATATTGTCTTTTCAACATACAATGTTGGAACAGTTGGAAATATGGGGGAAAAAACAAAAACCCTAAAAACCTTAAAACCTAATCCTTATACTTTATTTAAAAATTAACTCAAAATCAATCATAAATCTTAATTTAAAATATAAAACTAAAGAGACAAAAATACATTGAAGAAATCTTTATTCCCTGGGTTAGGCAAAGACTTCTTTGACAAGCTTAAGGTAAAACAAGAAAAAAAAAATCCTCTGCTAAAGATGTTACTAATATAATAAAAACTATCTGACAGCGAATTTGTGTCTAGCGTATACTAAAAAAAAAAAAGAAAAAAAAAAAAACGCAAAATGCCACACTAAGAAAATAAACAGCTCAATTAAAAGTTGGAAAAAAGCCTTAAAGAGACACTGACCAACGAGCACAAATGATAGTAAAATACCATAGAAAATTATATTCATCATCACTAGATATTCAAGAAATATAAATTATGATGAGAAAATTCTATTTACCTAATAGAATCATTGAAATTAACCCAAAATACATATTACTGACTATGGGAAGAACTGGTGAGGATTCAGAACAATGAGAACTCTCATACATTGCAAAACGATACAGTCACTCCAGAAAGAACATTGGCAGTGTCTTAGGAATTTAAATGTATATTTACCCCATGACACAGCAATCCCACTGTTAGGAAGGAATTTATCAAAAGGAATGAAAAAACATGTTCATACAAAAAATTGCAAATTAGTGTTCATAACAGCTCTATTCACAATTTTCAAAAACCGGAAACAGTATGAATGTCTCTCACAAGTGAGTGATAAACTGTGGTACTTTCTTACATTGGACTATTCTGAAATAAAAAGTAATGAATTGTCGATACGGTAAGTTGGATGGATCTTAATGGAATTATGATAAATTAAAAAAAGCCAGTCTCAAAAATGTTGTGAACTATATATTTCCATTTATTCAATATCCTGAAAAAGACAAAACTATAGCAATGGAGAAGAAGTTGCCAAGGTTAAGGGGGGGTTGAAGGAGAGTGTGAACTGCAAAGGAATAGCATGTGAGAGTTTTGGGGAGGCCATGGACTTGTTCTGATTGTGGTAATCATGACCGCATGAACATATGCGTATGTTAGAATTCATAAAACTCTACAGAAAAAAACAGCATTAATTTTCAAAAAATTAAAATAAACTCTAAGGAGAAAGGAAAATGAAATTCTCTTCTCTTCCATTTCAAAAGATTTCCTCCATAAGGTTTCTTGGGATGCTTGTTTCAAATACACTAGTCTCTCCTTATCAGCAGTTTGCGTTTCACATTTTCAGTTACCTGAAGTAAGCATTGCTCTGAAAATATTAAGTGGAAAATTTCAGAAATAAACAATTTATAAGTTTGAAATTGTGCACCATTCTGCGTAGTGTGATTACATCTCACTCCATCCTGCTTCCACCTCTCTGGGATGTGAGTCATCCCATTGTCCTATGTATCTACCAAGTATACCCTCTATTAGTTTCCTAGCAGCCCTCTCAGTTTTCAGATTGACTGTTGTCACATCTCGGTGCTTCTGTTCATGTAACACTTATTTTAATAATGGCCCCAAAGTACAAGAGTAGTAATGTTGGCAATTCGGATATGCCGAAAAGAAGCCATGGAGTGCTTCCTTTAAGTGAAAAGGTGAAAGTTCTTGACTTAGTAAGGAAAGAAAGAAAGAAAAAATCATATCCTGAGGTTGTAAAGATCTATGGTAAAGAACAAATCTATTGGTAAATCTGTGGAAAAGGAAAAATAAATCTGTGTTAGTTTTGCTTTTTCACCTAAAACTGCAAAAGTTATGGCCGCATAACTGGCCGAGTGTTAATTAAGATGGAAAAGGCATTACATTTTACCATAGGTATATATATATATATTACATTTTACATAGGTATATATATATATACCTATGGTATATATATATATACCTATGGTATATATATATATATATATATATATATATATACACACACACACACATACATATATACATATATATACATATACATATATGTATATATGTATATATACATATACATACACATATATATACATATATATACATATATACATATATACATGTACATATATGTATATATGTATATATACATATACATATATACATATACATATATATACATATATATACCTATATATGTATTTTACACACATATATATATATATATATATATATATATATATGTAAAAACGAAGTATATATAAGGTTTGGTACTAGGTGTGGTTTCAAGCATCCACTGGGGGTTCTGGGAATGTATCCCTTGCAGATATGGGAGACAACTGTATTGCAAGCAATTTTACATCTATCATTTGCTACACTCATAATGTCAGCAACTAAGGGGATGATCAAATTATTGTAGCACTGTGAAAAGAGTAAAGTGAAGTGTGGATGGTGGGAAGAAGAAGTAACTAACATCCTCTGAAAGCCTACATATCGGGACCTTAAAATGAAAACGTTTGTCAGTTTCAAATAATTTAGGGAAGATCGTATTTTCCAAAAATGTCTATAATAATATCTCCCATGTCACTTGCTCTTTACCAAAGTGACCTTACCACCCCACGTCAAAAGATGGTATCCATCTCTCCACACCCTTAACCAAGTCTGAAAAGGCCCTGTTACTGCTATGACTAAGAAAATATCACCCAAGATTGTGTACCAATTCCAAAGACAGTCCCTCACAGCCCTGAAAGCTTCTGCTTTCTGTCCAGTAGAGCCTTCTGATAACTCTAGCCTGACTGGCTACGTGACACACACCCATGAAAGACCCCAAACACGAATCCTCCAGCTGAGCCAAATAAGCATAGCACCCTAACTTATACTAATAATTTGTTGTTGTCACTAAGTTTTGTTAAATTGTATAAGTAACTAGAACACACTTCCTCCAAAGTAAGGCTAGACAATTCAAATATACACAATTAATTGTGTGACGTACAGCTGACTGCCCAGTTCCAGCCTATCAAATAATCTGGAAAAATCGAGAGGTTGGATGCAAAAAAGTGGATAATTGTCAATGTACTTCCTTTTGAGCTCAAGCCTAATGAAGGGGGTTCCAAAGAGGCCATATAGAGGACTTTATCAGTATTCTCAGGAATGTGCAGGGGCCAGTAAGAAGCAAATCACAGTAGATATGTGTCTACCACAATCTTGAGCAAAATTTCTAAAGGGAGAGAAGCTTGCTGAAGTTGTCCATAGCAGCAGAGTGAAAGATTGTGGAAGGGAAAGAGCTGTTCTCTTGCCAAGGAAGTGAAATATTTATGTTTCATATGAACTAAGGGTCTGAATAAATGGAGGGAATAAGAGAGACACACTTTCAAATCATGAAGCATGCCCCATAAATGCCTGCCAAGCTGAATGTGTCTTAACTAACCACAGCAAATAAGACCTTTTATGACTATTTATCCTTGCCCTTTTCTTCACTTTGACTATGAAGGAGTGAGAAGTAATAGCTAAGAGAAGATGAGGAAGGAGCTGGCAGATTACAAGAAAAAGCCTATTTTACTCTCCCTCCACCCTCAGCCCTATTTAAATGTTTCCATTTTAAGTTCTTTCGTGAAGCAAGTCTATGGTAGGAGAAGATTCTAGCATTAAACTGCACGTGAACTATTATGTGCAGCATAAATTTTAATTATGGAAATAAGAATAGCCTTGCATCTTCAAAATATGAAGGTTTTGTTGTCGTTGCATTGTGTTTTTTATTATCTGAGAATGACCAGAAAATACACAGGCCTTTCCTAGATTTTACTCAAGGGTCAGGATAGATTGTGTTGGCATGGACAGAGAATAAAGTTGTTTTCTGTTCATCTATGGGTCCCACTTGTTTGAGTTTGGTTACAAGTAGGCTAGTATGTCCTAAGTACAATGAAAGTTGTTTATGTGGTCTTGCGATGCTCCCAATAATGTAGTCATTAAGATCTTCATGAGCAAAACTGAAGATTGAGGACCTTAATGGCCAAAATTTTGTAGTTAGAGGATAACAGTGTCACAGTCCAAGAGTGTGCTTCTGAGTCACGTGGTAGGACTACTCCTTAGCTTTGATTCCTGACGAAGCCTCTCTGAGCATTTCAGGGGGAGAGGATATGGTAGATAGTGGGAATAGCCTCTTGTTTAAATTAACCTATTTGTTTTTCAGGTCTTTAATAAAATAAATACTATTGCTCTTTACAATCTTTTTCTTTTAGTCTTCCATTCATAAGACTGGTGACTCTTTCTTGAAATCTAGTCATTGAAATTTTAAAAAATACTATATTTCAAAAATTAAATTAAAAGAAGTACTGTGTATTTCTTTTTTTAACTATGGTTATTAAGTTTGGGATATTAAACTTTCTTTTTGCTTATTTAGACCTTGCTAATGTTGCGTTTTTGACCTATTCTTGTTTTATTTTTAGAAATGTCTTTCTCTTTTGTGATATATATATATATATATATACATATATACATATATGTATATATATATATATATATATATATATATAATAACTTTATATTATAAAATGGCCTCTCTTCATTTATAACTTGCCATGAAATAAATTTTATTGAAGATCATGTATACCTAAGAGCCATGTGATTCCCATATGATATTTAGCCTAAAAAAACAAACAAACAAAACCTCACATACTTTGTAGCCAGGGTGACTTTAATGGTACAACTTCTTGTCATCAGATAAAGCCCTTAAAATTATTTAAATCTCCTTTCCATATTGGAAAGATTATTTTAATAGAAGGCTTTTATTCAAAAATTAGTCGTAAAAGACAAAACACAGCTATTCCTGGAGCATTCACATTTGTCCTTATTTACACAGGGTATACTTGACTTCTATAAAATGCTTTTTTGATAGCAGATTTGGAAATGGGCACATAGGTAAAAGGTAAAGCTCTAGGTAATGAAGAATAAGACACTTCTGAGAGACCAAGAAAACCTGGAAGGGGGAAGGTAGATTTTGGATATATTCAATCCAACATTTTGCAGGAAGTTTTGAAACTTTTGGTGGATAACATTAAATTTCTTTTAAACATCTTCTCCCACTTCTTTACCCTCTTTTCTTTAGCTTTATTTCTCATGTTTTCTCTCTTCTTAGCATTGTTTCTGTTTCTTATCTATGCCTTAGGCATGTCACTAATGTTAAGTAGCCCCCATCACTGAATTCCAGTAATTGCATTACACACATCACTAAAGCTGCTTTACAAGTTTTAATTTAATTCAATTCATTTTTATATTCATGAAAAATGGACACTTGAAATTGCCCATTTCTAAAGTAGCATTACAGAGTAATCATCTTCGTTTCCCAATTATAAAATGTATTAATCTTACTTACATGCTTAATTTATCCAGTAACTTTAGATTGCTTATTTGTGATAATAGAAGAGAAGAAAAATAAGTCATCTGTGAAATATTTTGTTCTATCAACTAATTATGACACTTACTTTAAAAGGTTTGATGTGCTTCTCTGTGGGATAAGATTTTACAAAATCATCTTTTTTCATTGACTTAATTCCAAATTTTTTTAAACGTCACATATATTTTCTTCTAACACAGCATAAGTATACTTTGTCTCCAAATGGATAAATCTAAAAAATTTCTAAACTTGTTCTACATAAACTAATATGTGTGACTAATTTAATTTTGTTAAACACAAAATACAAAAATAAAGAGCATTTTTGCAATTAAAAGTTTTTAAGAACAAATGTCAAAAAACTCTTAACCACGATTGTCTAAAAATAGAATAAGTTCCCTTTAGATATTTTGCACATTCTTAAGCAACAATAATTAGGATATTTAACATTAAGACTTGAGACAGAAAGGAAAAAAAAATATCTGAGAATGTACTATATGTCATCCCTCAAATGACTGTGTAAAAATATTATAAGAATATATGCTCTATTTAATTTTTATTGGTAAGTACTAGGGGAAAAAATAAAAATGAAAAAGATTTTTCTTTTATATGAGAAGTATAAGTTAAAAGCCATGCTACATTTGTAGTGCTGAAAATGAATAAATAAAAGTCCTGACTTTGGCAAATCTGTCAGTTACTGGACAACAAGGAAACAGATTTAACCAACAGGAAAGCTAAAAATCCTTTTTATACTACGTATAGCAAAACATTTGCAAAAACAGCAGTTTAAATCAGTTGAAGGCTTGCAAAGTCCCTACTGTGTCTGTCATTTGGGAGGAATGTGCTTGGAAAAATAGTCAACGTGTCCGAGTATGTTGGCTTCTTCTTGCTGTTTTTCACAAGGTATTCAGAAAGCAGTGAGATAAAGGAATAAACTACCTGGTCTCCAAACAAACTGAGTATAACAGAGAGAATCCAGAGCTTAAATTCTTCCCAGGGTTGGAAAGCTAATTGTTCCTACAACCCACACAACAGAAATGAGACTGAAAACCAGTTCAAGCAACAAAGGATCTCACAGAACAGTCAAAACACTCATTTTGTGAGGGTTTTGAGCAAGAAAAGCCCATGAAGGAACTGTCAAAGAAAGACCCTCAGTTTTGAGGCAAAATAAAATGTAAAAAATAAATAAATAAAAAATAAAATAAAAACACGGCCTTACCAGTCAATCTTGTGGTTTCAGATGGCTTCAAGGTAGCTGTCATTAAGCAGACAGAGAAAGGCAAAAGTGCACAATAAGCAAAGAAATAAAACAGACAAAATATATCTGTAGAAAATAACTTGAGGGGTACTTATAATTATACTGAAATGTGTGGAAGCAAAGAAGTAGAACATTATTAAGATTAAAAAATAAACTATTATAGTAGACATACATATTGAAAATGGACAAATTATAAGCAAATTAATTCTAACAAAGTTTTTAAACTCCCTATATAACTAGCACTCAGTGGAAGAAACAAAATTTTACTGAACGACAGAAGTCTCCAAATCCATATTTATATAAGTAAAATAAATACATCTTATAAAATATATCTAGGGATATGTTTTTAATAGAATCATTTAGTATGCAGTTTACTCATATCTGTCTTTTAAAAATAATTTTCTAATAGATATATTTTGAAAGGAAAATGTTGAGTTTTATTGTGTTTGCCTTTTTGTATGTAAACACATGATGTTTTGTTTAAAAGTATATTTATTTCTTTGACTAGCATGATTAGACCATTTAGACAGAATGAGAGGTATGTGTCCTGGACAATAGAGCATGAGTTTATTTTATTGAATATGAAGCAAATGCGTATTCAGTGATTCTTCATTATTTCTTTAAAAAGCGTTGAACAGAAAGTGAAAAACCAAGCCTGTTTACTTTGGGGAACTGTAATGAGTGACCAGAGCAAAATTGTTACACTCCTGATCTCATCATGAGCCGTGGGCAATAGTTTCTCATTTCTCTGCTGTGTTATTCCCCTGCCATAGAAGGTTATTCCCCTGTCATAGATTGGCCTGGAATAAAGTCTAAACTTGAATTGGGAGTTGAATAGAATATGCTCTAATATCCCATAGATGCACTTAGATTTCCTATCTGTCTATTCAAAGTATTCTTTTTTTTAAACTTTTGTTTTAAAGGTTTGTATTTCTTTCATGTATACATATTAAAGTAACAACAAAAATCAAAGAAGAAATCAATTTTCTGTCATCCTATAGATCTCTTAATTTAGTGTCACAGAAATATTAAGAAGTTCATATATCCTTTGGTGCACTTAAATGAAACTCATATAAATACTATCAATAGGATTTTCCACTCCTTCAAACTACAAAGAAAATTTATCGCCAGACAATTTTCACAGCTCTAATAACAGCATCACTTTTGCAACTCTGTATAATTAAGAGTGAACTACAATTTTGCTTCCTATTCTCAGCTGTAAAAAAAATAATAATTACAATAAAATAAAAATTAAAATTAAAAACTGTTTTCTGAATTTAGCATGGTATTTTATTCCCTTAGTTCTTCAACACATTTGCATCTAAAATTTTGTTGAAATCAATTTTAATTCATCCACATATACTTCTAATTTGCAATAGATGTCAGTCTTTAAAAATCTATGTCTATCTCAAAGTGTCAGCTTCCTGTAATGCCTATGATTTTTATTAGAGTTCTATGTAATAATTTTCAGTAGTTCATGTGCATGGATCATCATGCCTACAAATAAACTACTCTATTTCTTGCTTTTGTTCTCTTTCCAAAATGTGTGGATGTTTTTTATTTTACAATGTTATATATTTATGTTTTAGGTTAAATGCAATTATGTAAAAAAGTAAATAATGCTTCAGATATTTCTCCAGCTAGCATCTTCATTTATTTTGAAAATAGTTCATAGAATTATGGTTGCAGGTATTAAACCACAACACAGTTTATGATTTACTTTTTCTCCCCAGGTACTTCATGCTTTATAATAGTTTTATATAACTTCCAAGTAAACATTACTCATTTAGCACGGCAATATGGAAAATGTTTAAACACACAGTTAGATCCATTGGAACGGCTTATGTGTACTTCATGGTCTAGGCTGACATTCATACAAGATATCAGAAAGGGAGTATTTATAGCCTCAGTTGTAGTCCTAGGAAGTTTGCGTCACTTCCTCCAAGGATGGAAAGCTGAAGAACTTTGCAGCCTATTGTTTAAGGATTCTACATGAATTGTATGTATGTTAAACCACAGAACCTGCTTTGGGTTTCCATCAACTGGGGCTCAGGGAGTCAAAAGTTTCTCTTACGTTAGTCATATTAAGGCTACCTACCGAATACCTTTCCTGTATTTGTCACCATTTTGCCTCCTCTATCCCTTATCTGCATCTCTATTCCTCCAAAGTCTTGCCTGAATTTGTCTTCTTCTTCCATTTATTCTACCTCTTCTTCCTTTCTATCTCCTCTTCTTGTTTTACCCATTATTATCTTTGTCTCTCTCTTTTCAGGCTTCCCTTTTTGATGGATGAGAGAATCTAAGATTGGAAGAATCTAGGAAATTGGAGTGATAAAACTTTTGAGTAAAATTCTCATATCCCCTAGTACTGTAAATCTCTGAAATCAAAACTACAAAATGATGAGTACTAGAGAAATAGTAACAGTAATAGTAGTAATAATCCCTTTCATTGTACTGACCACGTGTCAACCATGTTCTAAGCACTTTACAGACATTAAATCAGTGAATCATCACGTAAACTATGCGAGGCAGATACTATCATTATCCCCATCTTACCTACGAGGAAACTGACTTACAGAGTGGTTAGTAACTTGGCTGAGGTCAACCAGCTGGCAAACAAAGAAGCAGGGATTTGGTTCTCTGGTCTATATTAAAAAAAAATAGATTATTAACCTTAGAGGATTGCCTAGACCTAAACTTTGTGTCAGAATCAATGTAAATGTTAAGTATAAGTCTTCCACAAAGACAATTAATTGCCCCATTGTTAAAAGACCTGTTGAAAAGTGGACTTTACATTCTTGTAATTCCTTATTTTTTTCTCTAATTAAATTGGAAGTGTTTCCATAAGTGTGAATTATAGAAGAAATATTTATGTCAGTTATTATGGACAGACTACATACAATACAAAAAAAAACTATGGTAGCCAAGATGATTTTGGGAAATTGTGAAGCATAGAAGTAAAAAAAAAAGAAGAAAAAAAAAACAAAGAAAGAAAGAAAAACCATGAAGTTTGCTAAAAAGCTTTTTTGCAAACATCCTATCCAAATATAAAGAAAAGTTTTAGGCCATCTGAAACCATAAAAATTGATACTTCTTAGGTTAAATGATTAGTATCAACAAATACTTGCCCTAACAAGAACGTTGAACATTTTTGACACTTCTCAATATGTGAATTTATCACTATTCCTTCTAGAAGCTCTTATTATTCTGTTTATTATGATTTATTGTGTTTACCTGTGCTTGCTATTACTGATCTAATAGTCTATGATGTTTCCACTATTGGGAAGCTAAAAAATAAATGAATGTATATGTACTTCTCTGAAAATAAGCAGCTTCTCCTATTTCATTCATTAGTGTTTTTCTCTCCTTGTTAGAAGAGATGAATGATGTTTCAATAGCGGTATCCATCTTGTCCAAATGAGAGTTTCATTCTTGCTCAAGTCTGGTTATCTTAGGTTTATTCTCTATAATATTAAATATAATCAAGTGTGTTCACTTTTTCTTCTCTTTATCTTGAATAAACTAATATTTTATTTTCATGTATAGAGAGGCAGAGTATGAGTGTTTCACTAGAAAACATCGAATAAATTTTCTACTCAAAACCATTTGATTAAATTACCCAAAAAGCAGACTTTAGGTAAATACCTCCTTACTGTTTGCTTCTACACTATGAATGCTGATTATATCACTGTTCGCCAAAGTGAAAGAATTTGAAATAACTGCCAGCATAGTATTATCCCTACATAGGAAACTTGTTTATATAAAGAGGTATCAACTGTGATATTAAAAACATCAATATTTCTCTTTACAACAGATCATTGTTGTAATAATTTTACTCATTTGACTATTCAATTAATATTTATTGAGCATTAGGAATGCGGCACAAAACAAAAGACCCTGCTTTCAAATAATTCATAAATTTTAAACTGAGCACCATTCTGAGTAGTGTGATGAAATTTGGTGATACCCTTCTCTGTTCCGGGACTTCAGTTATGCCTTTGTCCAGTGTATCTACACTGTATAAGCTACCTGCCCGTTAGTAGCCATCTGAGTTATTAGGCTGGTTATCAGAGAGAGAGAGAGAGAGAGAGAGAGAGAGAGAGAGAGAGAGAGAGAGAGACAGAGAGAGAGAGAGACAGAGAGAGAGAGAGAGAGAGAGAGAGGAGAGAGAGAAAAGACAATATTCATATAACTTTTTATCAGAGTATATCATTATAATAGGTCTATTTTATTATCAGTTATTGTTGGTAATACCTTATTGTACCTAATTTATAACTCAAACTTTATAGTAAAAAGATATGTATAGAAAAAACCATAGTATATACAGGTTTCTCTACTATCTGTGGTTTCAGACATCTATGGGGCGGGGGGCGGGGGGGGGCTTGGAAAGTATTCCCTACAGATATGGGAGACTACTATAGAATAAAGCTGCTACAAATATCTCTGTGCAGGTTTTTGCATGGACATACGTTTTCAATTCATTTGGATAAATACCAAGGAGCCAGATTGCCAAATCATATGGTATGAGTATGTTTTATTTTGTAGAAAACTATCAAACTGTTTTTCGAAGTGTCTATCATTTTTGCATTCTCACCAGCAATGAATGAGAATTTCTGTTGTTCTACATCCTGGCCTGCATTTCCTATTGTCAACATTCCATAGTTTAACCATTCTGATAGGGTCATATGGGTATGTCTTTGCTGCTTTAATTTTCAGTTCCTTGGTGACAGATAATGTACAACAACTTTTTATATGCTTATTTGCTGCCTATATATCGGGTGATATGTCTCTTTGGCCCATTTTTTCATTTGGGTTTTCTGTTTTATTATTGTTGAGTTTTAAGCGTTCTTTGTGTATTTTGGATAACATTCCTTTATCAGATACATCTTTTGGAAATATTTTCTTCCAGTCTGTGGCTTGTCTTTTCTTTTTCGTAACATTGTCTTTGAAGAGCAAGAGTTTTTAATTTTAATGGAGTCGGGTTTATCAATTATTTCTTATTTGGGCGATGTTTTTGATGTCGTACCTAAGAAGGCATTGTCATACGCAAGGCCATCTAGTTTTACTCCTATGTTATCTTCTAAGAGTTTGATAGTTTTGCATTTTATGTTTAGGTCTATGATCCACTTTGAGTTAATTTTTGTGAAAGATGTAAGGTCTGCATCTAGATTTATTGTTTTTTCTGCGTATGTCCAGTTGTTCCAGCATACTAATGTATTTTTCATGGTGCTTTGTTTAGTCATAGTTTCTACTAAAACATGTTAATTTAGTTAGCAACATTTTAGGTAAGCTAATATCTACTGTTTGTTTTTTTTTTTTTAATAGATGAAGGGTGCTTTGGAATGGACTATATGAACTATAATGTATTTATGGCTAGTTGATAATACATGTGCTTTAAAATAACTGTGAATAATACTATATATTTCTATACATTAGCACTTATACAGTGTATAATACTTATAGTGATTTAAATATATATGTATATATATACATATATAATGTATTTTTAAAATATACACACACATTGGTATACACAGTATATTGCTTAGAAATATTTAAATATATTTGTGTGTATGCCAAGTCTTTGTTGAAATATTTTTAGAATGTTTTAAAATTGATTTCTCCATGAACTCATTTTTTTTTCTTAGGAAACCTCACACAAAGCCCTAAACTCCATGTAGGCTCCAGGAAGGTGAATGGTTAGCATCTAATTACATACTTCTGAACATTTGGATGATGCTTTCATTCTCAACATTGTTGAGAATGGGAGATATTTATTGAATTTTACTTACAAAAATGTAAATGCCACTCAAAATGTTTGTAACCTAATCTCAGATTTGTTTTTTCTTTCACAATTAACAATAGAATCTAAGTCAAATAGAGATAGCAAAATTTCTACCTATCAATCATTTCCCCAGTTTTCCACCTCACAGTGTGATTATTAAATTGGATTATACACATGAAAACACTTTGAAAAGAGCTACACAAATGTTCATTATCATTTTCAGAAATTTCTGCTAAATTTCAGCTCTGCTACATAAGTAGATGCATGATGTTTTTTGTTTTGTTTTGTTTTTTTCTTTTTTCTTTCTTTTTCAAAGATGCATGACATTGAAACCACTAAAGGGATTGCCTACATCAAAGCTTTATTTCTTTCTTCATATGACTTACCATGTTTTGTAGGTATACAATTTTTAAGTTTCTTTTGCGTCTGTAATGCCCATAAGGTTGGGAACCTGCTTTGTTCACCACCTACCACTAATTACAAGGCATAGCTCAGAACATTTGCCAAATGGAGTTAATTAACTTATTTACATTAAACATCGTGCTGATGATCAGATAAGATTATTTCTTGTTAAAATGATTCACAAACTTACAGAAATAGACAAATTTAAAGTGCTATAATTATATTGAGAATTTAAAGTTTAACACTTTAATTACCTCTTCTCTGCACTCCACCGACCACCCTTAATCTGAAGTACAACATGCACATAGGATATGGACCGATAAATGAGTATGTTTTATCATTCTGGTCTTTGGCTTAAAATTCCAGTGTGCAATCATGGAAGAGTACCAGGATGATGTATAGATTACCTTTCCAAAGATAAGAGCTAGGTAGATGAAAGAGAGATGAGACCCGGAATCAAAGCAAGACGAGTGGCCACAACTGCCTGTCACCCCTTGAGCTCTCATGATTCAGGGAGGGGGGAAAAGAAAATGCCCAGAGCACAAATATCAGTTAATTGGAGCTACTTCATGCACAAATTAAACACATTCTGGTTCTTTATCATGTCTTCTAGCTTGGAATTGTTTATTATACTCTTATTAAGGCATGAATAGCATACGTGTTTCCATTCCGACCTCGTCTGGATCATCCTCTTTGGTAGACTGCTTCTGATACCTTTGTGTGTATCATACTTATACAAAGATATAAAAATTGAAAAACTTCAATATTTGTCTACAATTGTTTAAGTCTTTGGCTTTATTGCTGAATCTCCGTCAAAGATATATACATCAAGTATTGTTTTTCATGTTAATTATCACAGTTTTATGCCAATGCAGGAAGTCCAGGAACATCAGCTCTTCAATTACTTCTGCGAATTAACTGCTGCTGATATCTGCTACACCTAAAATGTTTTTTTCTCTATTTTACATTCTACAACAGAAAGAGGGAAAATGAGAGGAATTACATAAACTATTCTGGTTTTTTGGAGGCCAGGAAACAATTTATGGGATTCAGACAACAGCATTAATGAAGGCTTCACTCTTTTAGGGTAACTTCCTGTTATAATCACATGCACCATTCACTATCCCTTGTTGAACATACAGGAAGTTGTGTTTAAATTTTTATTCCTATTTATATGTTGGCAGATGTAGATATTTTAGTCAAAATTAAATGCATAATCTAAGGCAAGGAAACATAATTATTTTCAAGAAAAGGAGATGTCATTTGTGGTTTGTGTAACCAAGCAATGCATGTTAGAGATGGTGAATGCTGATATTTAATCTCAACTGTCAAGAATCGTGAGATCTCAAGAAGTATGTATCAAAATAAGGGATATTCTAAACATATGAAATGAGTGTCTTGTGCTTTCCTCTGGGAAAATGCAAGCGTTCAATTTAATACATGAAGAAGAGTAGGAATAGAGAAGGACATAAAGGTAATTTGAGTGAATATGAAAGTCATTTATTATCAAGTGAAAATGTGTAATTTAAAATAAGAACAATGGGTCTATGACAGGTTTTGAGCAATTAAAATTTAGCAAAATCCATTCTACAGCTATGCATAACAGTGAGAAACAACCAGAAACAGAGAATTGAGATTTTTTTTTGAACAGTCAAAAGATCAAGTAGTAAGGCCAGATAGCAATGACTAAATCAAGAAATGTGGCTGTCTAAATAAAGACAAAAAAAAATCCCCAAAGACTTTTCATTAGAAATGTGAAGCTCAAGGTCAAATACAAGTAGAAATCAGGTTTTATAAATTTGTTGAAATATTGATGTTCCTCCTAAACAAGCAATTAAATTTTCCAAATGATAAATTTCCAAATGACAAATGATAGTAATTCAACATTTTATTAACTGAGACAAAGTCAATGCCATATTACATTCTGAGAAAAAACATAATTGAAAATACACAAGAGAATGATATACAAATAATTCAGATAATATGATAAAAATTGAAACAGCTTCAGAATGAGACTCAGGAGATATTTTCTCACAAATCAGTAAGCTTTCCTGGACTTCAGTTCCTTACTTATATCATAGTAAGCATGCTGTACCACATGGCTCCTACTAGTTTTCTTAATTTCTAAAATCTATGACTCAAAAATTGGGGATTTCAAACTAGGTACTCTCTAAGACTTCTCAGCTATAAAATTATATTATTCTATAAATCTAGATTTTTACATGTTTCAAAATTTTAAAAATTTCCAGTTTTCTTAACTTTGATGAATATTGAACAGTAATTGGATTATCTTTGATTGACATTTTTTTGGTGGTCTACACACTCTGGGAAACTGTATTGAGGTGAATTTTTTTCCACCATTAAGTTCAATCACTCCCCACTTTAACAGCTTTATTCTGTTATAGTTGATATGCAATGAACTGCACTTATTTAAACTATCCAGTTTGATAAGTATTTATAAATCCATATATCTGTGAAACTATTATCACAATCAATATATTGAAATATCCATCACCTTAAAAATTTCCTTGGGATCCTTTGAATGGCTTCTTCCTGTTTATGATCCACTCTTTCCCTGGACAACCACTAAATGCTTTTCTAATGCCATAGGTGTTTCTATTTTCTAGAAATTACATAAACAAAAACAAAGTATATACTTAATTTTAGTCTGGCTTCTTCACTCAGGATAATCATTTAGAAATGCTCAATGTTGTATCATGTATCAAGAGTTCATTCCATTGCTGAGTAGTATTCCATTGTATGAATATATCACACTTTAGTTTGTATTCACCTTCTGTGGACATTTGGGTTGTTTCCAGTTTGGGGATATTACAAATGAACCTTTTATGAATGTTTGTGTACAAGTATTTATATACATGTAGTTGCATTGTTCTCAAAAGTAAATCTGATATCCTTATATTTGTTCCTCTATGCACAATGTATCAATGTTTGGTTTCAAGATTTTCTCTTTATTAATGGGCATATGCAGTTTTATTATGATTTACCCTGGTGTAGTTTCCATCATATTTCCTGTGTGTGGGGGCCCACTGACAGTTTTGGATCTGTGGGTTTATTGTTGTCATCAATTTGGAAAATTTTTGGTGACTACTTCTTCAAATATTTTATTTCCTGATTCTCCTCTCTCTCTCCTTCCTTTCTGTTTCCCCAAGGACTCCAAGTACACGTTAGGCTGCTTAAAGTTGTCACACCTCAGTGGTACTGCATTTATTTTGTTGTTTGTTTTTATTCTCCATTCTCTCTTTTCCAGTTTGCATAATTTCTATTGCCATATTGTCAATTTCACTAAACTTTTTTTTTCTACAACATGTAATCTACTATTAATGGAGTATATTTTCCACTCACACTGTGTAGTTTTTATTTCTAGAAGTTTGATTGATTGTTTTTTTTTATCTTTCCTATAGATTCTTAAGTGTTGGAAGAAATGAAATGCAGTTATAATGTTGTTTCAATGCCATTGTCTGCTAATTATAACATCTCTGTCAGTTATTGGTCAGTTGTGCTGCTCATTATGGTTTCTATTTTCCTGTTTCTTTTCATTTTTGGTAATTCTTGAGTGGATATCAGAAATCATTAATTTTACCTTGATGGGATTTGAACATTTTTGTGTTTCTCTAAATATTCTTGATTTCCCCCCCTTGGGTCAAAGTAAGTTTGTTGGAAAGAGTTTAAATATTTTATGTCTTGTTTTTAAGGTTTAATGGTTAGAGCAGTGCTGTCTAAAATGAATTATTCACGACTACTGAGATAAAATTTTTCTGAGTATTTTACCCTCTGCACTGTGTATCATGAAGTTTTCCAATCTGCCCAGGGAAACAGACAATCTGCTAAACACTGTGCTATTATTGTTCTCTCTAATCATTTTGGGAAACTCTCCAATCTTGGGTACTTCTCTCACGAGCATTCAGTGATTAGTACACACTGAATACCTGAGAGGACTTTCTATAAGTGTCTGGAATTCTTTCAAATAGCAGCTTTCTACTCGCCTGCTTCTGTTGTGAACTCTGTCTTCATCTGCTCAACTTAAGGAGTCTCTGAGTTTTGCCTGGGTCTGTCTTTCTGGTGCTCTAGCTTGTTAACTCATAGAGTAAACTGATACAATTCTGGGGGTCAATTTTTTATATCACTTAGAGATCACTGTCCTTCATTGTCTGATGTTTAGTTTCTGGAAACATTGTTTCATATACTTTGTTCATTTTTGTGTTAGAATGGGGGACAGAGGGTAAATTATGTCCATGTTTTATTCCTTGTTGGCCAAAAGCTCAACTCACTTTTTTTTTTCCCTTAAGCATCTCAATATCTCAGGATTAAAAAAAAAAAATCAAGGGTATTCTACTTTTTAAAACTTTCTTATGTATGTAATGAAACATATTGATATGAACCTTCCATTTGCCTAAGAGTTACAAATGCTTTGTGGGGAATATTCGTATAAACCCTGAAAGCTACACTTCTTCGACTTATTACATTCAGGTGTTCTTGTCACCATGAAAAATTGGGTAGTGTCACCTGGGAAAAGATCACTGTTAACCAAGAGATATCTCCCTCAGATGGCAATTAACTTGAACTCAGCACTGCCTAAGGTCAGTCCCTTTACTCCAGCAACTCAGAAAATGAGTCATGTCAATATGCCTAGACATAGGGTACTTGAGATTCTCAACTTAAGCTAAACAATTATAACATTTTCCACAAAATAAGTAAACAAAGGAAACAAACACCAAAAAAAGAAAGAAACAAAAACCTGATATAAACCAAAAAAAAAAAAACAGAAACAAACACATATATATTGAACACCTACTATATGCCAGGCACTGTTTTAGACATTAACACTGACATGTGAAAACAAAATACTCCTTTATGAATTTAGAATGAAAAATATAATTGTTACGGAGACCAAACAATCATTTTGTTCTGACATATTCGTTCTCTTTTTATGTACAAGTAATATGAAAAGTCAGCATGCCTGGTGACTAAAAATGTATACCTAAAATATTATAACATCAGTTCGCTGCAAATTCATTTACCATGGTAGTGTCCATTTTGAAGAACATATTACCGAATAGAATTAGTGCAGGATATAAATCTGAATTTATAAAAATAGATACAAAAGCTGCCTTGAATATTTGAAACTTCCACTATACCTTAAACATGATTTGATTTGAAAATCACTTCTCTCTATGTTAGGTTCTCGGAGGAATTTGCGCTCCTAAGATGAAGATCACTGCATCTACTGTGGGCTTTGAAATAATATTACATTCCAGCTACTAAACTTACTCCTTCAGCACATTTATAAGTGTTTTACAAACCATTTTAAAGAATCTCAAAATTCTTGTTTGAGTCTTTGCACTTAGGTTTTTTGTTACACAAAGAGAGCATTGAATTTAGATGACAAATATCATTATTACATTTTAGTTCAGTGTTATAATTTGTAAAGACCATTCACGCTTTTCTGTATTCGATTCCACAGCATTAAGGAACTCCGTAATTGTCTTAGTGGGGTTGCATACATCTACATTCCACAGTCTTTTAATGGTACTAGATTGTCCTTTCTATATTTTGAGATAATGTTACCAGATACTAATGAGGCTTCAGAGAATTTTAAGTGTCCAGAAGATCCCTTTATACCACCCAAAACTCTGTACTGTTTCTGTAATAACAGTGCAATAGTAACGAACTAGATTGTTTTTGCTTGGGGTATCTGCGTCAGTACTTCGTAGAGAAAATTGCTCCTATCCATTTTTTTTTAAACTAACTTCCATTACATTTTTATACTCTAAGAAGATTATCTGTGTGCTTTGAAACGGTTTTTAAGAATTTAAACATTTACTTGATGAGAGGAAAAGAAAGAAAATGCACATCGTTTGAGAGAATAAAGTTAGCAAATGTTCAGATAATTTGCTGAGAGTTTGGAATTTTTATAAATAATTAGTTGCCCTTGTTGATGATGGTGATGATGTTATTGTGTGATGGTTATTAGAGAGTATGTATTTATATATTATTTATATATTTTTTGAGGAATTTAAGTTTTCATACTTCCCTAAGCAATAATAGCATAATCATTTATAATAATATTGTTATAGTAGCAAGTGTTCTTTTTAAAGTTAAATTTTACAAGGACCTCTATAAATGTAAAAGTCCATATACAATATATTAATTGTGTTTGACTTGATTATGTTTTCATCTATAAATTTCCTTTTATTTTCATTTTAAAAGCTTGAGTTAATAATTTATATCATTTTAATCTACTTATCTAAGGTAACATAATAGAAGCCATGATGTTTTTTGTAAGAGATAAACAAACTGGATCTTAGAGACTGTGTTCTTTTCATCAAGAAACTATTATGAGTAGAATTAGATGATTTATTATCAATATACAATGGATCATTTTGTAAATGTTGTGCTTCTGCTGGGAACTGATCGCTGCATTTCTTTAAAACATTTAAAATTGTCTAATGCCACTGCAAGAGTACTTTGGAATTCGAGAGCAGCATTTTTTTTTCTTTAAACAGTTTTTTAACATAACAGATGATATTGAATAAATTGAAGAAATAATGCAGGTATAGAGACAAGCTTTTGCCTTTATCTCTTGGGCTGGATCTGAGGAGACATTAACATATATGGAGGTAATACAGAAGTGTAGAATGAAGAATAATATTAATCAAATGCTCACGTTTTAAGAGTCTACATTAGAAATACACTGGTATTGGAGTGAATATTGGAGTAATGTCTGGAAGCATCCATGAGGCAACATCTGATAACTATCCCTGAAAAACCTATAAGGTAAATAGAAAAACAGTACCCACTGAAATTTAGAACTGATAATAGGCACAAGAATTTTCCATTAACTACAAAGATATCAGACCCAGTTAAGAAAAACAAGTTATCTTCCATATATGAAGATGGAAAGCTATTCTGATATGCTATGGATTACAACTCTCAGAACATTGATTCCCAGATTCCAAACCCAAGTCAGTACTGCTGTTTGCAGAACAATTAGGTTATTCTAACAGACAGGGAGGAGGGGAGTGGATGACAAGGCCTCTATGTGTTTCTGTGTGCATGGGTGTGTATTGGGTAGTAGTCTTCTCATACCCCAGAGAGTTTAGTCTTCAAGTGCTCCAGTATATCAGAGTGGTGGGGTACCACACAGTAGGTACACAACAAGCACTTCAGAGCAACAAATGGAAATTAGACAAATGTCTCCTGAGACCTGAACATTTTGCTAGGGGATCTGCATATTAACCTTGCCCCTACCACCCGCTGCTATATTTCTGAGAAGATAATTTAATTAGTGTACATGTGGATAATAAGGGAGGCAACAAACAGTTAATCAATAAGAAATGCTGGAATACAATACAGAAATATTGGTTGGAATATTTGTTTTATGTACATAAAGTTTATATTCTTTCAAGTGATTTTTCTTGTGTGAAAGCAATAGTTGGATATTCCCAGAAATACAAGGACTTTGAGAATATGTATTCTCTAAAAGAATAATACATATCTTTCAGGATGGGGGAAGAGGAAACTCAGGATTTTCATTTCATCAAAGCAAACTAACTCTAAAACTAAAAAAAAATAATACCAACTGTGATCATTAAAGCTGTTAAATATTTCTTTTTAAAATACACTTGCAAATATGGTTAAAAATGGAAAGCAAACATAAATCATATTCTAAAGGAAGGAATATAATATAAAATGTCATAATTTGGTCACAACAATTTGGACATGACTCCCAAAGTACGTTAACAATACAGAGTAAAAAGGTAAACAATACCAAAATTAATACATCTTATATGTCTTCAAATTCATAGGTGAAGATACATGGCAGATAGAATAACTGATGGTAAAGAATGAGGGAGAAAAGATATATCAGAAAGAGAAAAGTTCCAGTAGCCTATTCTCCCCCTTCAGATCCATGGAAAATCACACAATAACTATGTTTTTAAAGCAGTATCAGAAGTATATAATACCACCAGTAAAATAAGAGAGTGAGGATATTCTAGACAGCTTACAGCTGATGACTGCAGTCTTAGAGCAAAATCTCCTCAAAAGAACAAAACATACTACCCTAAACAGAAACCAGAAGCCAGAGACTTCAAAAATAAACAAACAAATGAAAGAAAGAAAGAAAGAAAATATGAACCATAATAAAACACATTTCTCTCCTAACAGAACCCTCAAGAGAACCAGGAACAGAAAAAATGGAGGCTGGCAAACATGAGATGTGGTCAAATAAAAGTAATTAAATATAACGCCTTTCTAATCTCAGAGGAGCAGACTCCAGAACCAGCTAAAGGAGTCAGCACAGCTGTTTGATGTGGGTTTCCTGAAAGGACACTCCCAGAGTGAACATGAGTGAGTGCCAGGGTCTTAGAGTCAGAAGAGCGCCCATGATAAGTTGTCTGATGTATGCTGCTTCATACCCAGACCCTCTTCAAATAATCACTTGAAAACCTTACTATAATAAAAATAAATAAATAAATAAATAAAACAAGTAAAGTATGGCAGATAAAGAACATGACTCATTCCAGCTTCAGAAATAGACTCCATTTTCCAAAAGTCTACATCTTATCTCCTTCTCCATAACGTGTAGAGACAAAAGCAATCACTAGTCTTTTGACAGAATTTTGCAACCAAATTTAAGAAGTTTTTAATTATAAACAAACTAAACTTCTAAATCTACAAGAACAGAATCAATATAGAAAAAAAAAAAACATGTTAAAACTGACAACATGGATATTCCTGGAGTAATTCAAGAAAAAATCACATTCTGAAATTAAAGCTAGATCCTCAAATCTAAAAGGAGCCAAGCCAAACAAAATATTTTTAACACATAATATTGAAATATGTTTTTTAAAGATGTTATGTCCCCAATGCTTACCTTACACAACTACCACAACAGACAGAATGACAATCAAAATGTTTAGAAAAAAAGGAAACTATAAGCAACAGAGAACTTTTAGTTAAAAGTATACCCATTTTTCATTGTTGTATTCCCAGTATGCATAAAAGTATCTGACAAAAAAGTAGTAGTTTGATATTTGTTAAATGAATGAGTTATTGTATTGGTTGCATGCCTCAATTTCTGTTGGTTATACCCCAGACTTGTTTCTTCATTATGAAACTAGACGAGTTTAACCAGAGAATCTCTGTACTTGGGACATTTACAGTGATTAGGGTTAGAACTGGATTGAAAACAAACAAAAAGGCTGTAAAAGACAACAAAATGGTGGTTACCTGAGGGGGAAAAGAGTGGGAGTAGGGCAAGGTGGGTAAAGGGGATCAAATATGAGTTTTTGGTGACAAAAGGAAACTAGACTTCAAGTAGTGAACACACAATAGAGTATACAGATGTCAATTTATAATATTGCACACCCGAAATTTATATAATGTTATGAACCAATTAACCAATGTTACCCCAATGCATTTAATTTAAAAAAAGTTGTGAATGTCTCTTTCAGGAATGCTAGCATTCAATTTTTTTTTTTTTTTTTACTACTACCATCAGATAGGAGATTGAACTATTCATGTCTGCAACAATTGAATGTTCCCAGAGTAAAAACTTCTAAGGATTAAAATCTATGTATCTTTCAAGGAAGAAATTGGCCTCCCTCCTTCACAACCTGATGTGAAGCCCATTGCTTTCCTGAGAGATACAATCGGATTGTTAGTGTCTCCCTCTTAAAATAAACAGACAGTTAAGGTTCACCTGACTTTTGGAGAAATACATGTGTGAGATTCCAAAAATTAGAGAGAGAGAGAGAGAGAGAGAGAGAGAGAGAGAGAGAGAGAGAGAGAGAGAGAGAGAGAGAGAGAGAGAGAGAGAGAGAGAGAGAGAGAAAGAGAGAGAGAAAGAGAGAGAAAGAGAGAGAGAGGAAAAAGAAATATAGGACATGGGCAATTAAAATAAAAAACTGAAGGCTAATGAAACAGCACTGAGAAAATCTTAAGATGGGACAAAATGGAAAGCTTTAAGATGGTACAAGGTGGTTGAAAAGAAACCATGAGAATACTAAGGGATCAATCAAGAATAACAATGTCAGAATAGTTGAGACACAATCAAACCAGCCATCCTTCCTGGGTTTGAAACCTAGATCCTCAAGTTACCAAGAAACTTACTTTACTAACTGTAGACACTGGGTACCAGTTACTTAATCTGATGTAAATTAGGGATAATTAATAGCATTTTCCTCACATAATTGTAAGAGATTAAATGTTACTATTAGTAAAGCTCCCAGAACAGAAACCGATATGTTATAAGTAGTACATAGTGCTTATTACTAATTGGTGTCCCTTCCTACTTTCACTGACCTTCTTGTCTTTGAACTGATTAGGTTTGTTGTATTTATTGTTCCTTCTGTGTGGAAGTTCCTTCACACACATTTTTTACCTCGGTACCTTTCTGACATCATTCAGTTCTGTTCAAATATCATCTCTACAGAGAGGCAGCCCTAATCATCCTCTCTAACTCTTTATCCAATTTTATTTTTATTTATAGCATTTATTTCAGCCTGAAATTGTATTATAAATGAATTATTTGGTTATTATTTTTCTCCACAACTGGAATATATGTTCCATGATGCACAAACTTTTCTTACTGCGCTTATCCATGCATCTTCAATGTCTAGAAATGTCCCTGGCACATAGTAGGTGCTCAATAAATACAGGTTTATCACAACACAGCATATGAGTTAAGAACTAAAGCTTTAGAATCAACCTGTTTGTGTTCAAATTCCACTCCTGCTATTTGGCACCTCTTGTGGCCTTTAGCACTTTACTTAACTTTCATTCCCCTCCTTTAGCATTTTGGGATAATAATAGCACTAATTTTTAAATGTTGTGATGATTCAATATATTACAAATAATTTTGAAGTTTGGCACATACCATTTATAGATGTGAGCTCTTGTTGCTAAAATGTGTTGAAAGAATGAAAGCATGCATGAATTTATGAATGAATAAATGAATGAAGAACGTAGATGAAAGGGACTTTCATTTATGCATTGCCTTGTTTAATTCTTTTTTGACCATCATGTTGTTCTTTGTTACCTTAATAATGCTGAGAAAATTAATTTTAACATTATTGGAAATAAGGCATATCTGTGTGTGTGTGTGTGTGTGTGTGTGTGTGTGTGTGTGTGTGTGTTCCAACAGAGAAGAAAGCATATGGCTTAAAATGTCATTCCACCTCCTCAGTTTTACCTGCCATCAAACTTACTGCCCTCAACTTTGAAGTTCATTTCAGGTTACTCATAAGAACAGCTGTAGTGCAAACATGACAGTTATTTTGTTACTCTCTTTTCCCCCAAAAAAACGTTTTTGAAGGTTTGCCCTTCTGTGCCCTGCTTTACAATTTGAGATGCTGACCTCTGTGAACTGTGTCACCTTCACTCTTTTGCTTTCATGGTTCCATTGGCTTCAACAGCTAAGAGACACTGATATGAAATCAGAGAAAAGGAGAAGAGAGAGCATGAGGAGGGAGAGCTGCATCTCCCCAATCTCTGTTCACAGAACCATCAGTGTAAGTGGCTCCAGCTCTCTATGACCACAGCTACTGTAGGGCTGCCCCTCCTCTGTGCACCCAGATTCCCCTGGACTCCCCTCCCTTCTTCCTTTACGCCTAGGGAGGCAAATAATAGCTTCCTGCTATTACTCATCCCTGGGTGTCTCCCCATCCTTGGTAGGTGTCTGTAACTCTGTCCACATTTCTGTAAAGCATTCTTTCATTAAATTAGTTCCAGTCAAATTGTTTTAAACATGTCATATACTATTTCTTGACCCATAGTCGGAAAATTATGTTTCGTGAGATGTCTGAGACATGTGAGAAGTTTGACAGTTATGCTGTATCCACCATCAGCCCTCACAGCACAAAGGTAGTGACCATCGAATTAAAAAAAAATGTTTGGTTTCTGCTGTATCTATAACAATCTTTATTGGCTTGAGGTGCCTTCCGCCTCTGTTTCCTGAGGTTCCTCATAGTCTGTTTTTATTAGGGGAGTGAGGGTGGGTGGAAAACAGCCATTCCCACTGAGTCATTTTACAGATGAGGTCTTTCCTTGATTCAGCTCACCAAATGCTCTGCTAATGATCTCTGGAAAGAGATTAGGTTTTACTAAATTTTCATGAGTCATTTCTTTGGAATTTTGGATAACAATTTGAGACTGACAGTCATAGAGGAACAACAACTTGGCATAGAAATATTCAAAAATTCCCCTATCTAGATAAATTAAGTTAGGTCTCCTGGGCATGCATTTTTAAGATGAAAATAACTACTTACACTATCCAGTCTTCAGCTTCAAAGAGGCCAAATGGGGACATTTTGTGTTTCGATTGAACTAGGCCTGTCTCTTCTTTTCACCATGTGCATGTCTTTCCTGCACACCTGATTTTTTGAGGAAAATGAAAAAATGACTTTAAGAAGGAATAGCTAGAAAAGAATAAAACCTGTGTCACTGACAGTTAATGTACTCTAAATAAATACACACAGAGGATGCCAAAAATGTATACACATTTTAAGAAAGGAAAAAACTGTACTAAAATTGCAATTCTCAATATATACTGATAACGAAAGATGAATACAAGGCATGTGTATACATTTTTTTTTGGCACCCCCTGTATTTCTGTTTTTAAGACAACTGTGTGAATTGAGTTTGCAGTGAAAAACCTTTGCCTTAGGAACCAAAAAGCGAATAAAAGTATCCATATGTTTAATGATTGCTTATATTATTTTTGGTTTGTAATGTCTATTCATCTATATTCATGTTTCCTCTGGTGATGTCTTTGTAAAAATTTTAGACTCTTTGAGTACAGATACTTAATGTAATCAACCAGTAAAACTAGATTGATATACTTCTTAAATTAAGGTATAAAAGAAAACATATGTATAATTTTGCTTATTATGGAGGTTTTATTTCATCATTTAAAATTTACCATTTAAAATGTTTCTATTTTACCTTTTCTCAATTTTGTAATTCTTTGTTAAAAAATAATACCAATAATTTTGCTTTTGCCACATACAGTTTTCAGTACATTTGAGATATTTTTTACTGAACCAGGGAAAATGAAAATTCTATGGTTTTGTAAGTGGGTGTATGGAACATTGGGAAAGCACTTTGTGAGGATTCAAAAGGGTTATTCTTTGGAACTTACCCTTGTTGGTTATTTTTCTTATCAGTCACATGATGTACTTTTTTTTTAAATTGATTGGAGTACATGGGGGAAGAGGAAACAAAATTAGAAGGATAAAAAAAAATCCCAGGTGATGGAATGTGGCAGAATATATAAAGAAGAAAGGAGAACATGTTGAGTCATTAGGCCTGCTATAAAAAGAAATGTGAAACAAAACAAAACAATAAAACAGAGGAGAGAACTGATCTAACAGTAGAAAATCTCCTGGAACATCCCCAAGCATCACTGGTAAGAAGCAAGGGGTAAGGAAGCCAGTTTGGACATCTGACTCACTATTAGCATACTTTTTTTCTAGCTTGCAATGCTGCCAGGTAATTGGGGCACGGTGGTAGGCAGACCCAAGAAAGATGATTAGAGTGGTCTCCCCATCACCCAGTTTATTCTTAGCTTCTTACAGTTCCACTCCTGCAAACATTTCATTCCTACAGCTGAAGGAAAAGATCATCATCATCATCATAACACTTTAAGCTTCACCAAAAATATAAACGCTAGTGTGAAGGAGTTTATCCAATGCCTTTTTCAAATAAATTTTTTGACAGACTGAGGATGGAGAAAGTAAGAAAAGAGTAAAATCCTGAGGGATTAGCGGGGTTGAAGTGGGAAGGCAGCCAGTGTGACTGGGAGAAAGGCAGGAAAAAGTACGAATATGAATGCCAGGGATAAACTTGGATTATTTTGAATTTTGGCTAAAGTAACATGATAAAATCTTATCCTCCAGCACATGCAACATCTAACCACCTTGAGAAGATAAATTGCTTGAAAAAGGCAAATGGATTCATGCACTAAGCTGGGTGTCAGAATAACATTTCTATCGTTCTACAATTGTGAGTCTCTCTATCCTGGGGAACCATGGGGTTCTTAATTCAACCGCCTGTAGGCCCTGTTGAAAAATTCATATTACATGGCATGCTTGCAGAATCATGATTCCATCCCCCAAATACTCTGACTGTGCCTCTCTGTAAGATTTGGAGATTACCATACTAATGTAAATTCATAAAATGTACTCACCTACTCCAAGGGACACAAAGCAATGGCATTAATTCATTATGCATTCCAGAAAGAAGGAACACCTATGAAAAACTGTCCAAATCAACTAGAGTAGATGAGTACGTTATCTTATATTTCAATGGTTTTATTGTTGAAACACGAGACTGAGTCTTTGAGTCTGCAGGTTAAAATCTAGTTAGTATTTTGTAATAGATTCTGGCAGTCCATAGAGGGTCTACAGAATGAATTATTACCTCCTTCTTTGTTCCACCAACCTTCCAATAATTCTTTGAAAACACCTGCTGAATTGCAATGTTCTGTTTCCTCAGTGAGATAGCTGATTTCAGCTGAACTGTCTTGATGTTTTGAAATTTCAACAAGAAGAATTTGAACCTGCAATAAGTTATTGGAGGTTAGTAGGGAAGAAAAAACCTGTAGCCTTGAAACAAGACTCTTAGTTACATGCTCAGTAATGCCTTAGGACAATGCAGGAGAATCTACTATATAAAAAGAACAGACTGAAAAATATATCAGAAGTCTTTAGCCCTACAGTCCTTTGTAAAGTCTTAAGAGAGCATGCCTCAATTACTTCCTGCAATAAGACTTATATACACAGAGTAAAATATAAGCCATGGCAACCACCCCACATCTTAAGCTTACTTCTATTCCTATACACTACGGTTTTGGTTTAGGAAACAAACATCCAACCATTTACCCAGTTTTCAAATACAGGAATTATCTTTAATTCCTTGTTTTCTTTTAATTCCCATATCTATTTAGACTAAGTTTTGCCAGTTCTGACTCCCACATATCTCTAGAATCCATTCTCTTTTCTATTTTCACTTCCACTTCTTGTGCCCACCTCATCTCTTAACTAGACCATTATAATAGCTTTCTAACTGGACCCCCCTCCAAGTTTCATTCTATGTCTACATAATACTCACACGGCTACCAAATTGTTGTTTCAAAGAAAAGTTCAGTGTAGTAATCTATTTTAAATAAGCCCTGAAGATAAAATTCTAAAATATAGCAAGCAAATCGAGTCCTTTCAGAATCTGGCTTGTACCTATTTTCTATAAACATCTTTTATACTCCTATATATGCCTTAACATCCCACGTTTTGCTGAATGAGTCATTTTCTCTTTTGCTGGCTCTTCCGCCTAGAAGACTCTTCTTCCTTTGTTCACTTAGCAAACATCTACTCAGTCTTCAAGATTCATCTCAGGTATCACTTCTCCATTCAAACCTTCTCCTGAAACTTCCTTCTTCAGTCAGGTAAAAATGACCCCACCTCTTTGCTTCCCTAAAATTATGATTATGATTCTATTAAATAGTTCTCACATATTACTGAAATTTTTCACATGTAAATTTCTCTCCACTAGACTTGAGCTTATGAATTTACAAAACACATCTTATTGTTCTTGGGTTCTAACCCAGTCTTTCATGGATAGTAAAGATGCCATAACTATGTGTTGAGAGTAATATCTGAACTCTATGCACACTGAAGGGATTTTTACAGGCACTATTGCTTTTTAAGCTAGGTCCTCTTAATCATGTATGTTGTTTCAAATACTTTTGGGATGTCCCTTATGAATTTCTGCATTTTAATTTCTTATTGTTTTAAGCTTCATAGGGACGGTAGTCCCTTAATAAGGTGAAATGTTTTGTTTACACATATCCCAAAGTAGCCCCAGACTCCTGTTGACTCTCAGAAGATGCTTGCTGAAGTATATCTATGGGGAAGTGTTAATAATTAACACTTCTATCCTCTTAAATTAGAACTAGCTCTAGAGAGAGAAATTAAGTTTAAAATGATGTTTGCCTGAGAATCAACTGGTAAGAAGCCATTTCTGGAAAATAATCTGTGCTAATGAGAAAAAAAAAGTGGGGTGTAGGCTTTGCTATTTTCAGCTCTTAGTTTTGCTTTCCACCAGGTGTTTCTATTACTTGTTGTGAACATTGTACATGTTGTCTGGGTCTCATGTTTTGAGAAGTGCAAATCAAATCATGCCAAGCCATGGAACATGCCATGTGTGAGAATAATAACCTAAATCATCAACCTAAAGGCAATTACCTCTGGAAATAGTTCTAAAAACAAAAGACACATTAAATTGTTTTACTATTTTAGACACACAAAGCTCTAAAAGGAACATTGCTGACTGAATAAACAAGCAAAAATACTGCAAGCCATGAACACATAATTTCACTTATTAGCCATTCTGTAGGTTCAGATCCTAGAAAAAAAAAGGTTAGAGAACTAAAATTCTTGAACTGTCTCTGAAAAGGATTTTTTAAAAAAAGAAATGCAGTCTGGATTGATTAATAAAAATAGCAGGGAAAAGATTTTCAGCCAAAAATACCACAAATGTTAGTAAATTGAGTGTAAAACAATTATCACTTACAGCTTTAGCATCAAAAAATTTCCCCTGATCAAAAACAACAAAACCAAGCCACTCAGTATCTCCCCAATCATCTATTTACAATTCACAAATAAATAAAAGAGTAATTATTAAACCTGCTTTAATATTTCATTTTGTACAATTTTGTTTCACTGCTCATATTCCCTACAAATAAAACACAATTAAATCTAGTCTTACCTTACAAAAACTAAATCATGACAAGTATTCTTTTCATCCCCTTGCCATTTCATTTTGTGTCACAAGTGTCTGTAAATGAATACAACCCCAGAACACATTGAAACAGAGCTAATACCTCTGTATTCAGAAACAGCCTCATCTTTTAAAACAAAGAAATGGAATTTTCTTATATATGTCTTCTAGAATGTCAACCCTTTCCATACTTGTAACAGAACCATAGAGTAATTTGGAGAACTTCTTCAGTGAAATGTAGCCAAAATATTAAGACATTTTAGGTAATACTTTTTTTCAGGTGAGGTGATCAGTTAGGATATAAGTATTACAATTTCTAGATCTGGGATGGTATTGAATACCTAAGCTGTACAGTAAGTCACTAAAAATGAGGTTGTTCTTGGCTATCCTTATCTTCCTTCATGATCAAAGGTACAGCTCGATGCAGCAGATATGTTGTTCTGTGATTATACCCCATGCTTTGTGAGAATAATGGATTTTCACACTCAAAAAGCCAAGACAGAAATACTATTAGGCTCATAACCATTATCGCTGTACTTGGCAAAGAACATTTTTGTCCCCTTAACTACTTTAATAATCTTTACATGTCCTCTTATTAAACTTGAAGGTAATAGAAATTTATTTTTTAGTCATTCCTAATAACCAGTATACCAGCACATATATGTAAACATATAACTGGTTCCTTGCAGATTACAGGGTAACTGACACAGCAGTCTTGTAAGGTATATATTACTCCTGATTTGCTTTTGCTCAGATGAGAAAACTATAGCTCAGACATCACCAGGTATAGAAGTGGTAAGCACAGATTTCAACAAAACTTTTATTTCTCTTATGTTTACATATTCCAATATTATAACCACTAGTCACATGTGACTATTAAACATTTAACATATGGCTAATTCTATTGATGTGTTGTGCTAAATATAATCAGATTTTGAAAACTTGAGATGAAATAAAAGATGTAAATATATCATTAATAATTTATATATTGAATGCTATTTTTATATACTAGGTTAAATAAAATATATTAAAATTTTTATCCCCTGTTTATTTTTCCTTTTTTATAATGTGGCTACTAGAAATTTGAAATTTCAGATGTGGGTCACATTTTGGCTCATGTTACATTTGTCATTGTTATATTTGTATTGGGCAGCATTATATTAGACCACACAGTCTACATTTCCATAGAAAAATTCTCAGTTGATTACCTACTGGCTTTTTAAGAGAAGTAAACTATATTGTAATCATTATATATGGTGTCAAATGGGTGCTAGAGTTACCGATGTGATTGTGTGGTAAGATAAATAGATGTCTAATCACTTTATTGTACACCTGAAACTAACATAAAATGTGTGAACTGTAATTCAAAAAAAAATAAGTGGATTATGATTTCAGACTAAAAGTTGCATATGTCAGTAAGGCTGATCACACTTGAAAAAAACTCACATTACATGTGTGAAACTCACATTACATGTGTGAAACTCACATTACATGTGTCAGTAAGGCTGATCACACTTGAAAGAAACTCACATTTCCCAAGGTTGTACTTCTCAATTTCAGCCTGGAGAAACATCACAGTCTATGTTCTGTGTGGATTTCTTTTTTTTCTCTGAAGGGACTGTATAGTGCTATGCCTATCGAGTATCATCTGTTCTTATGAGGATTACTTGTGCTGCAAAACTTCCAATACCTGGATGTTCTGCATGACTGGACAGTTTCTTCAAATAATCAAAAGTGTCTGGAATTACAGTCTCATATTGGAGGAGTGGCACAATCGGTTAGCAGCTGTTCTCACACTTTCACATACAGAAGAACATTGAGGGGAGCTGGTTAAAATGATAAATTACCAGTTTCCTATTCCAATTGATTTTCATTCAGGCAGTTTGTGTAGTAGGCAAAGATTCATTCTGTCAGATTTCCCAGGTCATTCTGATATATATATATATATATATGGCCTATCGACCACCATTTGGGAGACACTTCTGTAGAGAAAGGGCTGTGTGTGCATTTGGAAGGTGAGAACATAAATGTCTCAACAAATGGTGTAGATGGCAGTAATCAGAATCCAGGTCTTATTTTCATGTATTGTTTGCAAAACTATTTACATTTTATACAACTCCAACACGAGTCAGTGTTATGCTGGGAAATAGAAATTAATCTGAAATGAAATCATTGTGGCTCGATACATAGGTGTTTCTCAACATTGGGTTTGTAAAAGACAATTATTTCTTTAAATTCTTTAAATTTCAATTTGACCACATATAAAATAAAGTAGAATCACTTTGCATCACTAGAAAATGCTGTAAAATATTGATTTTTTAAAACTTTACATACCAATTATACTTTAATTAAATGAATATTTCATCTAGTATATAGTTTTCAATGTAGCTTTTAAAAAAATACAACCTAAATGAGAGATCTGTCAACTCTCTGGTATTTATTATCTGATTCAGACTATACATAAGACATCTTTCAAAATGGAATGGAATTAATATTTTGAAAATATATAACTTATCAGTAAAAAGCTTTATCTCTTTCTCACTAGATAGATAAATGGGGGAGGGAGAGAGAGAGAAAGAGAGAGAGAGGGAGAGAGAGAGAGAGAGAGAGAGAGAGAGAGAGAGAGAGAGAGAGAGAGAGAGACTCATTATATTTGTTTTAATTTTGTTTATTTAAGTTTATTTTATATTATACCTAAGATGGTCAATTATTGATCTTCTTGTTCTTTGGCATTTACTGATATTATTTACAAAATTCCTATGAGCGTATTCCAGAGCCAAAACAATCTGACCTTGCAGTCTAGAGTCAATTATTGAAGGTTTTTTTAATTTATTAAGGAAAGTCAATGGAATGTTGAATATGCAAAGATGTGGCATG
The DNA here is from genome assembly GCF_964194185.1 of Rhinolophus hipposideros. Taxonomy (NCBI): domain Eukaryota; kingdom Metazoa; phylum Chordata; class Mammalia; order Chiroptera; family Rhinolophidae; genus Rhinolophus; species Rhinolophus hipposideros. The sequence continues at coordinate 34,546,765 of NC_138052.1, read as the reverse complement.
AATATATGTAATGCATGTGACTGATTTCTAATAATAATAATAATAATAATACACAGAAATAATACACAGAAAAAGTAAAGTTATTGCCTTTATACTTAATAAAATCAAGAAACACATCTCCTGTCCCATATTGTATTCATCATATCATAGAAAGCAAGCAAATGTTGAAGTAAATCTGTTCCAGCAGTTTTGTCCCAAGAGTCATTTTCAATCAGACTGACTGATCATAATGTGTAACGCATCTTACTAAGCACATTATTATGGGAAAGCAAACATCATGTTCTATGCCTTGCAACATACAGCCTGGCAAATACAAGGCCATTTGGAATATAATCAGCATTCATTTAATAATTGATGACTAAGTAATAAATGCATTAATGAATAAACAAATGAACAAATACAAGTGGAACTAAACAACTCTGTAAAAATTCAGGAGTGGACAAATCCCTAACTACCAATGTTTTCTTATCCGTGAATATGAAACATTGTTTCTTAGGTTTCAACAGCGTCTCCCAATGTTGCAAGAGGAAACATCTTGAATGTTACATTTAATTGTCATACACAGCTATGTAAATGTTATGCTACAGGCTGAACATTTTTTGTAAATTCAAAACAGCATCAACAACCAAAAAAAAAAAAACACCCTCCATTTGCCAGCTATGGGAGTGGAGCCTGAGAAATTAGGAGATTGCATTTAGAATATCAGGTACAAAATTTAAAACAAACAAACAAACAAACAAACAAAAAAACCAAAACAAAACACTAGACCACACAAACTTCAGAATGACAAGATGCAAATCTTTCAGCAGGTAATTTTTCACTAGTGCTGAGGTGTGACAACGCTCAATGCTTAAATTCACAAATCAACATTAATTAATAGATATGCCCAAACCAACGAAGTCCCATGAAGAAATAACACTGACAGCTTCAGGCTACAGAAAACAAGGAAACTGAAGAGAGGGGGTCCTCAATTTGTTGAGGGCTTGCTATGTGTCAGACCCTTTAATTATGCTTATCTAATTTATATTGATACCAACACTGAGAGCTAGGCATTAGTCTAATTTTCCACAGTGAAAATTAAGTTCCTATATCTTCAACTACCTAACAAAGCCATATGGTAAGTAAATGATGGAGCCCAAATGTCCACTGTAGTTCTTCAATTTCCTGTACTGATTCTTCTCACTCTGGTACCCCTCACGGAAGAATATTGCTCTCTGAATCATCTGAATCATTTTCCGGTCTTAATCGGAACTACCATTCTATTCACAGAGTCTCTGGTGCCTTCTTACATTATATGGTATGCAGAAAAAAGAAAAAATTATAAATAGCAAAATAGCCTAATGTTCATCTAAATGAACTCTGCATTCCTAAACAATGTGAAAGGTAGAAGCACAAGCAGGACAAATGTATGAAATAGAGACTTTTACTTATGGAGGCAGAGTTTGGAACAATCTATTAGAGAAGCCACCTACCCCACATGGATCACATTCATTACACCACAACAAATTAGAGAGATGAGAGGGAAATAAATAATTAGCACCTTGGCCAGTTCCAATAGGTTATTTGTTCTAATTATATGTATGATTTCATTCCACAGCAAGTTTGAAAGTACGAAAACAATCACTGAATCAAAAGAACCCTTAGTCAGATGCCTCTAATTAATTCACATTCTATGTTAGTGTAGGTCTTTAAAAAAAAGAACCTACTCTATGGAAATGAAAGAGAACTTTGGGATTTCCCAAAGTTCCCTAGTCAATGCAGGCATTTATGTTAGAGAGGGGGAAAGCTAGTGTACTGAGAGGCCAAGTTCTAAACCAGTCTTGATTTGGACAGAGGGAAAAATGTAATTTCTAGTAACTGATAGAAGCTAATAGAACTCTAGGAACCCTGGAAACCCACGTGTTTGGAAAGTAGACACAACTGTACAGCAAATAGTGAATCCATGTGGGAACATACCTAGAAATCCTTTACCTGTACGCTGAATTCAAGTATTCTGGAACATATCCATGAGGGATAACCAGACATGTAATTGGCACTCAAAAACTATTGCTAGCTAAGTGATATTTAAAACGCAGGAGGCCTTGCCAGAACCAATGATGGTATAGTACAATGAAACAGAAATTAAAATTGATCTAATTACGTGCACCTGACATCCGTAAAGAAATAAAAAAGCTTAACTTACAAATTTGAAATAATTTAGAAACAATTAGAAAATATACTGGTTTTCTTTAATATACTAATTTCACAGAGAAATTTAACACACACACACACACTCACACACACCGCAAGACAACAAAATCTGTCTTCATTTTGAAGATTTCTATGTTCAAACGTAAGGAATTATGATATGAGATAAAAATCTAAATTAGTTGTAATTTGCATGGGTTTACAAACCCTCAGATGGAATTCCCAGAGTGTACACAGCAGCATTCCCAGTATGGGTGTGTCATGCAGGGTGTGATAAGAGGTCTCAGCTCCCGCTCCCCACATAAGAACACAGGACATGGTGAGGTCAAAAAGGAACACCCACGGAGCCATAGGTAGGGGAGTCATACTACTATATTCTTGCTTGCGGCAGGGTTGGAGAAACAGGAAGCAGGAGCCACACGGTTCACAACCCTCATTGCACCGCTTGCAGGCTCAGCCACCATCTTTTTGGTAGCCCCATTTTTCTGCTAGCGTAGCCATGGCAGTTATATTAGTGCCCAATGGCTCACTGGTTACAGCTGACGGCCAACTAGCCACAGCTGATGGCCATCCAATCACAGTTGATGGCCATTTACTACCTGAACCAGTACTTTTCTATGTGAGGCCGAGAGCCTGGAAATTGCTCTCTGGGGCTTTGTCCCCCCAGGGTGCATCAAGCTGATTTGGTTTCTGGGGTGTCCCAGTGCGAGTTTTGGATCAGTGCACATACAGAGTCAGATGCATTTTAATCTCCAACTCAGCCCACATGGTCATCGCATGAGCATTCAGAATAATTCTCAGACCCCTAGTCATTCAACTCTGAAACAAAAGTATAAGCATGTCAGGTGTGTAACTTATTCATTATCTTCAGTATAGTAATTCATGGACCTCAAAGAAAATGGTACAAACTCTTCTGAAGCCTATTAGTTTCCAATTCCATTTAATAGCAAGATCAAAAGCTGCCTTTGGTCCCAGTGTGAGGGGCATGTATGGTGAGAGAATGGATACTCAGAAATGCTTCAACCACCAAGCTGGATTATGAAGCATCCATCTGAGTAGGAGTTCAGGATCTGTTCTGTGATTTCTGTTGCTAGGCAACTGCTTCCTTTGTCTGCTTTGTTCGGAACAGTTGCTTTATTTATACTTGGTTTAAATGAAGCAGCTCATAATGTGAAATCATAAAAGAAAATAGAAAAAAATATATATTAAAACTGTTCCAAAGAATTATAATTCTGTATGGAAGCTAATGAATGTTGATACAAATAGAGTTCCCACAAAAAACCCAAAGAACTAAAACCCAGCAGGTCCTATCTACCTGATATTTTTTGAATAGGCTATATGATAACGCAGAGGTAATTTATAATATCATTTATGACATACCAAAATAAAACCAAGTACCTAGTCAATAATTAATATAAAATATATCTTGAGAACAATTTGCCTAAAAAATATAACTATTTATTGTGAGATAGTGAGATAATTTGGAGGAGAATAAAATGTGTTAAAATAAAACAAAATGAGAAACAAAGAAGGCAAAATAAGTAAGAAGGTTAGAAAATAAAAGAAAGGAAAAATCATAAACTTGCCAAAATTTGAAAAAGCTTGAAATATTTTATATAATAAATTTTCCTGTAATTATGATCTTCACATACTATAAGAATTGAACCTAATGCAACCTTCTTGATTGACAAAAATCTCACTTTTAATCCAGCATGTTATTTTTTAAAATGTTTCTGAATCTATTATTTTAATGGTGATTATTAAATGAAGCAAAAATAATGGCTTTGCTCTGACCATGTTGTCACTTAAATTTTTCGAATGCCTTACATATTATTTGATTTTCTCATTAGCTAGTTTTTCATCTTTTTCTTCACCCATTAATAACAATAAACAATCAGATAGGAAGAATTAACATAATTAAAATGTCCATACTACCCAAAGCAGTCTGTAGATTCAATGAAATCCTTATCAAAATACCAATGGCATTTTTCCACAGAATTAGAATAAATAATCCTAAAAATTATATGGAGCTATAAAAGACCCTGAATAGTCATGAGAATCTTGAGAAAAAATCATACTACCTGACATTAAACTATACTAAAAGGCTATAATAATTAAAACAGCATGGTACTGGCTTAAAAAAAAAGACATGTAGATTAACAGAACAGAATAGAGAGCCCAGAAGTAAAGCCACACTTATATGATCATTTAAACTTTGACAAAAGAGACAAGAATATACGATGGGGTAAAAGCAGTCTATTCAATAAATGGTTAGGGAAAACTAAACCATGATAAAAACTGGCACCAGATATATGCAAAAAACTGAAATGGGACCACCCTCTTACTTCATCATACACAAGACTAAACTTAAAATGGAGTAAAGACTTAACTATAAGACCTGAAACCATAAAACTCGTAGAAGAAAACATAGGCAATAAACAATCTCACATTGCTTCACTATGTGTGTGTGTGTGTGTGTCTGTGTGTGTGTGTGTGTGTATTTTTTTGATATATCTTCTTGCACAATGGAAACAAAAGAAAAATAATCAAATGACCCTACATTAAACTAAAAAGTTTTTGCACATGAAAGGAAACCATCAACAAAATGGACACTCAGCCTACTGAATAAAAGACATTTGCCAATGATACATCTGATAAGGGGTTAATATCCAACATTTATAAAAAACTCATATAACTCAACACCCAAAAAACAAACAATCCAATTAAAAAAACCTGTTTTCCAAAGAAAACATACAGATGGCCAACATACATGAAAAGATGCTCAACATCACAAATCATCAAGAAATGCAAAGGAAAACAATAGGATATCACCTCACACCTGTCAGATTGGCTATCATTAATAAATCAAAACACAAGTGATGTCCATGATGTGGAGAAAAGGGAACACTCATGCCCTGTTGGTGGTATTGAAAATTGGTGCAGCCACTATGGGAAACAGTTTGGAGGTTCCTCAAAAAATTAAAAATAAGACTACCTTCTGATCCAGCAATTCCACTTCTGAGCATTCATCTGAAGAAATACAAAACACTAATTTGACAAGATATATGCACTCCTCGTATGTTCATTTCAGTGCTATTTACAACATATGGAAACAACCTAAGTGTCCATCAATCGATGACTGGATAAAGAAGTGGTGCATATATACAATGGAATATTACTCAGACATTAAAAAAAGAAAAAAAAAATCTTACCCTTTGCGACAATGTGGATAAACTTGGAAGGTATTATGCTAAGTGAAATAATTCAGACAGAGAGAGACAAATACCATATGATCTCACTTATATGTGGAATTTAAAGTACAAAACAAACAAACAAATAAAACCAGGAACAAACTCAGATACAGACAACAAATTAATAGTTACCAAATGGAAGGGGAAATGGAAATAGTTACCAAAGGCTGGGTGAAAAAGAGGAAAGGATTAGGAAGTACAAATAGGTAGTTACAAAATAGTCATGGGGATGTAAAGTACAGCACAGAAAATATAGTCAATAATATGGTAATAAATATTTGGTAATAAATAAACAAATAGTGCCAGGTGTGTACTCAACTAATCAGAAGGATCATTTCATAAATTATATAAACGTCTAACTACTACTTCGAACACCTGAAGCTAAAATAATTTTGAATGCCAACTATAATTTAAAAAGAAAAGAACCAGATATCAGCACTTACAGAAGTTAATTCATTTGATGTTTAGATGGCCCTATAAAAAAAGATGCTGCTGCTATTATCATCCCCATTGTATAGATGAGAAAAATGAAGCACAGAGGTATAAAATAATTTTCCCAGAGGCATGCAACTACTAGGTGTTAGAACAAGGATTCAAACCCACATACTCTGATATGGGTCCCACCTCCTGAGCCACTAATTTATGAACTGTATCCCCCCCCCCATGACACGATTTTGCAATTTACTCCTTTCTCTCTAAATATACTCCTTTACTTAGGTATTCATAAAATAAACAATAAAAAATAAACCAATATCTTCTATTTCCATTTTTTTGTGTTCTCAATGGGTTATAAAACATTTGAACTGCTGCATTCTAGTTATAACAAGCCCCATCTAAAATGTGTCCCATTTGTGTCATTATTTTGTATGCCTTTCTCACTGTTGACTACAGTAGTAAATTCTTATATTGTTGTGGATGAGCTTGTTTGCATACTTGTGAATTTCTTCAGGCCTTTGGTTTCTCCATATGTATAAAAGTGTTAAATAAATACTAATAATAAAGGGCCAAACACAGGCACAGACTATGCATGAAGTTTGACTATGGATATTGTGGCTAATGAAATTTGGGGTTTTATTAACTTAAACATTGGACTCAGAATGATTTTTTAAAATGTCCCCATAATTACAAAACCATTATCTTTTTTTACTCTGCCTCCTTATTATTTCATAAAAAATACTTTGACTTTTATATTTTTTTAAATTAAAGTTTATTGGGTTAATAATTCTCAGTAAAGTTACGTAGATTTCAGGTGTACAATTCTGTAATACATCACCTATATCTCACATTGTCTGTTCACCATCCAGAGTCAGTTCTCTTTCTATCACCATATGTTTGATCCCCTTTACTCTCATCTACCACCCCCTGGCCCCCTTACCACCAAACCACTAAAATATTAGTGGTTACTAAAGTAACCACTAAAGTATAGTCAGTGTCTATGCATTTTTGTTCCTTCATTTGTTTGTCTTGTTCTTTTGTTGATTTTCTGCTTTATATACCACACATCAGTGAAATCATATGGTTCTCTACTTTTTCTGTCTCTTAGCTTACAATCTCAAGATACATTCATGTCGTTGCAAACGGTACTATTTCATCTTTCCTTATGGCAGAGTAGTATTCCATTGTGTATATATACCACATCTTCTTTATCCAGTCATCTATTAAAGGACAGTGGTTGTGTTTATGTTTTGACCACCGTAAATAAAGCTGCAATGGACACTGTAACACACATATACTTACAGATAAATGTTTTCAGATTTTTGGGGTAGATACCCAGGAGAGGGATTGCTGGGTCATATGGTAAATCTATTCTTAATTTTTTGAGGAAATTAAGACTGCCTTCCACAGCAGCTGCACCAAGCTGCATTTCCACCAACAGTGTATGAGGGTTCCTTTTTCTCCACAGCCTCTCCAACACTTGTAACTATTTGTCTCGTTGATCTTAGCCATTCTAACTGGGGTGAGGCGACATCTCATTGTGGTTTTTATTTGCATTTCTCTGATGATTAGTGATGTTGAGTATTTTTTTCATATATCTATTGGCCATTTGTATGTCCTCTTTGGAGAAATGTCTATTCAGGTCTTCTGCCCAATTTGTCAATTGGATTGCTTGTTTTGTTGTTGAGTTGCATGAGTTCCTTACATATTTTGGATATTAGCCCCTTATCGGAGGCATTGTTTGAAAAAATCTTCTTCCATTCAGTCAGTTGCCTCTTTATGTTACAATTGTTTCTTTTGCTGTGCAGAAGCTTTTTAGTTTGATATAGCCTCATTCGTTTATTTTAGCTCTTACTTCCCTTGCCTTTGGAGTCAAATTCAAAAAATGCTCTTTGAACCCAAGGTCCATAAATTTAGTACCTATGTTTTCTTCCATGCAGTTGATTGTTTCAGGTCTTATGTTTAGGTCTTTGATCCATTTTGAGTTAATTTTGTTACAAGGTGACAGATAGCAGTCTAGTATTATTCTTTTGTATGTAGCCTTCCAATTCTTCCAGCACCATTTATTGAAGAGGCACCATTTATTTGGCTTCTTTGTCAAAAATTATCTGTTCATATTTATGTGGGTTTCTTTCTGGGTTCTCGATTCTATTCCATTAGTCTGTGTGTCTGTTTTTCTACCAATACCATACTGTTTTGATAATTGTTGCTCTGTAGTACAAGCTGAAGTCAGGGAGTGTGATACCCCCAGCATTGTTAGTTTATAAACTAACAATTGTTAGTTTATATATCTTATAAATTTTTTGAGGCCGTAATAAGTCTGACATCATAAAAGTGTTTGTTATGTCTAAATTGACCTTGAATTTGAGAGCAATACAGTTTTTTTTTGTTACTCTATGCAAAGGCATTACTGAAAGGAGAGACAAGAATAGGAATTGTGGAGAGATTTTGTTGTACTGGGATTTGTTGTTTTGAGGCTAAGTTTCAGTAGACGTCCAATCTTCTTTATTCCACAGACAAGTGACCCTTGATGAAATAGTCATGTCTAAGTCAATACTTCTCAAATCTTGGGTTCCAGACCAAGAGAGAAAAGAGTCTCAAGAGTACATTGTGAACACTTAATTCTTTGTTGACTAAAACAGAAGAGCAAGACAAAGAAATCCAAGAAATACTGGCTGGGGTCAAGGGACATTTAATTTTCTTAAGGCTTGTAGTTTCTGTGTGTTTCTATCCGATGTTGCTTTGAACCAATAATATACATACAATAAGATTAATATTAAACATGTTATTATATTATAAGTTATAAGAAAAGTGTTATTGTTCCTTAAGAGAGCTCTATTGGTCTTAGACAATATACTGTGTGTTTTATACAAAGTAATCTTCTTCATAGTTTTCATAGTTCCTAAACAATAATATTTACAAGTATTAGTAACTTCTCATACATTGAAATATATTTTTGAAATGAAATTCATAATGTTATAAAATATATAAATAATAGATTAAAAATAAATATAATGTCAGGTCAATAATAGGATGACCCTTATGAGAACCGAATATAGAACTATAAAATGAGCTAACAACTTCAAAGATAAATGTATTTTTTTAGTTCACTATCTTATGGAGAATACATAGGGTTCAATCAAAGAATAGAGACAGAGACGTGTAGTACAAAAGCCTACCATCACATGTTACAAAGTCTCAATATTCACTGACAAGGAAAGGCATAGGTAAATTAGAGAACACGCAGAAAAGGAGGAATGAGGTTTCAATCTTCTTATTTTTCATAAAGATATTAAAGTTCTGCTTCCTGATACTTTAGAAAACTGATTTGGATACAAGTTTCCCTCCTGGACATCACATTATAAAATTAAATAACTGCCAGGGCCACACAAGTATCAAAAGCACTTGGGTCAGGCAAGGTATTAAATAATAGGGAGTGCTAATAATTTGAATAAAGTCTTTCACATCAGCTATCTGCAGTTCTATTCATACTCAGACCACTAAACATGTGTGGAGTGGGGGATGGTCATCTCATATAACAATATGGGAAAGTTCATTTAAATAAATAATAGTAACAACAAGGAACACTTATATAATGCTAACTTATATCAAGTTCTACTCTTTTACATACATTGATTGGTTAAATTCATGTAATAACCCACAAAAAAGATACTATTCTACTCCCATTTTAGAGATGAGGCATAGCACAGGTAAGCAATTAGTCCACGTTCACACTGTTACTAAGTACTGTAGCTAGGATTAGAACCTATGCAGTCTGGATCAAGAATCCTAGTGTTTACATTGACGTTACTTTTTTAATTTTGACTTTATATCGCTTTTCTCGTCAAAGAATTAATGAGTTGTCTTTTTAAAAATTCTTAATTTAAATCTGCTTTTCTCTATGTCTGGGACTTGTCAAATTTTTCTTAGACATTCAAAACAAAACTCAACATGATAGCTGAGACCCATATTCCCCAAGGATAACTTCATACCACGAACAAGCTCCACTAGCATACAGACTTCCACATTTATTCAGGAGATAGACCCACCTAAATTTAATAAAATGTGTCTATATCATAGCATATCTTCTTGTTCAATATCAAATTATTTTTAATTTTATAAAATCAATTGTAGGTAAATGGTAGCTTAAGTTCACATGATAATGTTGACAAGAGAAAAAAAGGAAAGCACAAGTTTATGATACAGATATTTTAGCGATATTGACTATATAATAGTATGTCTTCTATTTTCAACTATGTGCCCTCTTATGATGTGTGTGATTAGATGTTTGAGCAGTGGAAACTGTGGAAATGCACTGCTTCTTCAGTATATAATCACTGAAGATTTATAGGCGTTATCTGAGCTTATAGCTTAATTTTCTATTAATTTTTTTGGTAATTTTTGCTTGATTTATCTATATTGCCTCCGCCCACACTTTAATACAGAGTTATAGTGAAAGCTAAGAGTACCTTGAGCAGCTGGTTATAGAATAGCTCAAGCTGGTTTTTGATCTCTGATTAATATAAGATTCCAGAATGACGACTTAAAGTAAATGAGCTTTATTTAGACTATAAAAAATTGTCTTCTACATAATTAAAACCACACACTATACCACATCATTGCAATCTATCTATACTGCAGAGAACAGAAAAACTGAAAAACTATTCCAAATGGCAAATGGATTGTGAATCTACTCTTTGTTAGTTAAAATTACAAAAGAATTGAGTTTTTTACTCAAGAAACTTATATCCTAAATAACTGTAAATATACTGAATCAAGTAAAGATGGCATTGCCTATTTATATTTGGAGCCTTCAAAGGGCACATAATTACATGTCGTGCCTCATCATTTAAAACCATTTTAAGTATTAGGTACTTAATAGTATTTTTCTAACATTGGAATGCAACATCTTTCTAATTCTAGAAAAAGGCATTCAATACATGTATGCATTAAAACTGATAGTGTTTATTGGTCCATAATGATGCTGTGAAAACAGGAAAAATGTCATTTGTGACAGATAATAAATTCATATTAGTTGAAATATAAGAAAAAAAGTCTCAGGCTGGTGAGAATGATTACATTAGAAATATTGGGGTGACTGTGAAATGTGAGCTCTCTATCCGCTTTGGCCAACTCATGTTATTCCTTGTTACGACTTTTTCCCCTTCCTGGGAAAACTAGAGTTTCTATTGGTTCATTTAGAAATTTCTGTCAGTTTGCTATAGGACAAGTAGAAGAACTTCATGCTAATTTAAGCATATACCACAAATGGTTATAAAAACAAAAGTTAAAATTCAGTTCAGAAAAATCTCTTTTTTAAACACTTTTTTATAGAAACAAAGCTTTTGTTTTTGTTCACACGCCAACCAATTAGACATAATTATATAGAGAGCTTAGAGATAACTGAATTCCCATTTGGAACACTGCTATTCTTCTGTTGTATTCCTTAGTTATAAGTTCTGTGCCTCCAGGATTTTTAAAACTCGGTATTTAAATGCCTGTGGATTAAAACCATGGCAATTTGGCACACAGAAAAGGTTTAGTGCATTACAGGAGGTATCATCAGAAAGAACAGCAGGGGTGAGCTTTATTAAAGTAGTTTTGCCACCGTTTGCCTATAAAGCTCAAGCTGTTCTTAAACATTAGCCCTGATGTGGGTTGTCTCCAAGAAGTTGAATTCTTTGCAAAATTTCACAGTGCAAATCCTTGCCCTGGGCATGTCATTGTGTTAAAAAAAAAAAAAAAAAAAAAAAAAAAAAAAAAGAAAGAAAGAAAAAAGAAAACAAAGAACAACACCAAAAAATACCCCCTCTAATTTGTTCTAAACATTCTGATATTCTTTGTGTCTATATTTTCCACTTTTTCTCATAAACATATGCTGCTACATTTAAATGAAAATAAATTATATTTTTAAAATGTGTGATTATATATGTGCTTTTGTCCTGCAGCATGTGTTCTGTCCATACAATTTTTTTTTTTTTTTAAATTTTAGCTTCATCTGGTACTTTACATTTGATAATCTCATTTGCCATAATTCAATCTCCTTTTAGGAGATGCTAAAAAGTTGGATGATAGCACCAGACAATATACTAGTCAAATCAAGGCTGGGATATGAACGATTCTTGCTAAACTTTTAGATTGATCTGGTTCTTGAACTCTGATTGTTTTGTGTATTCATCAGATTAAAATTATCCTGGGTTTCTAGCTTTAGCTTTCTATACCTTATTGATTCTCACAGGATTAAAGAAACAACTCTTTCCTTAATAAATTGTAAATTTTCTGGTGATGCCTTTGAATGCTGTTTAATTGATAGGTGAAAAAAAAGTAAGAAAAGATGATCAGAGAGAGGATTACTTGTGCCAAATTCACATTTATATCTACCTTTATACAATGTTCATGGAGCAGAGCAAGATTTGTCCTTGTGAATCCCTGCTGAAAAGCATTACATGGTCAAGGATTGAGTTTTTAATTTGCAATAGAGAGGTTTAAACGGGAGAATTGGAATGAAATAATAGCATAAGTCACTTAGATAAATTTTAAAGAATTTTATGGTCACATTTAAGTATGTTTTTAACTTTATGAGATGAAAGGCAAATTACCAATTCACGTCTCTCCCTGCCTAACACATAAACCAACAGAAGATGGGACTGCAGTGTATTAGAAATTCTTTACCATGAACAAGTGAGATTTGGAAGCAATCTGTCATCCTATGCACTTTTGGTAAAGCACATACAACCTTAACAGAACTGACATATGATGGAAAGCATTGGCCTCAGGTTACTTACTACATTCTGCCCAGAGTTTCCCCAGTTCATTGATTTTAATCCGTATGCTGATCAAATAGCAAGAGTTCTTCTACCTTTTAACTTTAGACCTTAACATTTCTTAGCTCTGGGCCCTTATCCAGATTTTTTCTTTCTTTTTTTTCTATCTTTATTGGGACATCCCTATAATACTCACAAACTTAAATGTGGTTCTAAGTAATGCTCTTTAAATACTGAAAGGCACACCATTTCCCCTTTGCCCAGCCCTAAACTTACATCTATCAAAGTGGATCTTCTGAATGCATAAAGTTAGCCTGATTGGAATTTTTGTTTTATTTTGTTTTTTCTGTTTTTCTTATCCTTTTTGGTCTTAGTTTCCTTCCAAAACTAAAAAGGTCAATTGTCTTATTTCAGTGTTTCTCTCCTTCTTTTACTTACTTTTCAATCAAGCCACCATTACTGTATGTGGCTTACACTACTATGAGAGAAGTAATTACAGAATCTGATGGTGATCAGGTAAGGAGTAAGCAGAATGAATACTGTATGATTACTGATTCACCACATTATTATTGATTCACTATCACAGGAAGACTTATTGTAGTGCATATCTTACCCATTTACATAGCTTGAAGCCTGACTCAACCTCCTTAGCTGTTCCTGGAAGGTTTGTTCTCCTTATCCATCCTAAAGAAATTAGCAAAGTAACCTACTCTTATCTATCAGATCTGCTCGGTTTGTCAGACCAAAATGAATTTTATGATTAACCTTAAGGCCTTGTTACATTATGTCCTGGAACGAAGGAATGACTTCAAAACCTGAAGTTTTAGGACATAACTGTCTTTGTTTATTCCACCAGGGACCTCCCTGTCTACCTAGGCACATGCTAACTCTCCTGAATCACTATTGAAAGTTACAGAAGGAATCAGTACCAAAAAAATAACAGTATAACTATCAAGCAGTGAGATGAAAGGACAAAAAGGTAGAAGTTTAAATGAGCTAAATATTTAATTTTTTTACGATACAGTCAATAGATGTTGTGTGAAGTTGAAGAATTAAAAAAATGAGGTAAAATGATGCTATCTATAATTATGGAAGAAATCAGTAGGAGAAACTAAAACAGAAAGACTTAGAATGTTGACTCAGAATAGAAACACTGTGGTTGGGAAGGGTGATTTTGAAGATATGATTTTGAATTTTTACCATAAACTCTTTTATACTACTATTTGGTTGATAGTACTTATTACTTTTTTTTTTAATGACAGGCTAATAAAAACAGATTTATTTAACTCCTAAATTTAGATATGGCTGTGACATTTGTTCTTTCTAAACTACAATTTTCTGAGGTCAAAATGAGATAGCAAAGGTAAACTGTTAAGCATAATGCCTCATATATGAGAGCTCAGTAAAACATTTGTCATTAATATTGCTGTTCCCTTTGTTATTATATCATTTTCATTTTCTGGGATGGCAGAGTGATTGGTAGAAAGGAAGATGATAAATAATTAATCATGTGGTTTTTACATTCACATTGTTCTAACTAATAAATTGGAACACACTATGAGGAAGTAAATACCAGAAGTTAGCAACCTAACAGCAGGAAAGTTACATTCCCTCCATCCTGTGTAAAACTTCAAAAGAATCTAAGGTGTTTTTGGAGTTCTCTCCCTACCATTAACATTACAGAGTTTTGGGTTGCCCCAAGCAGTAATATTAGCTGAAGGCCAGCGTTAACACAATGATTGTAAAGAGTTATTGCACCTCCATCAGTGTCTAACCCATTAAACTTGGTGAGGATTTAAGCCATTCTGATTCATCTCATAACTTTTATGCAACGTTCTAGCAGGAAATGATGCTTTACATATTGCTCCACATTTCAACTTGTAGTATTTATTTTAAACAGCACTTTTTTTTTGCCATTAATAGTAAGTAAAGCTAACTTTACAGATAGATGATTATGAAATACATTGAATCGCCGATTAAAAGAAAAATACACACTAAGAGGAGAATGACTATTTGCTGGCCATTTGTAGGCTGTGTATTCATATTTTAAGTAATCATATTTAGAATACTATTCTCTTTATTAGGTAGTGCATATGTATCATAAATGTAGGTTATACTTACACCTCATTATATAATTTGAGTGATGCTAAAATATCTATATAAAGACACTGCTTATGAATGGTCCACAAGTTAAGGCTATGATTATTTCCATTAAGTTCAGTATATTATCATTTGAATTTAGCACAGTAAGTTCCTGTTTTGTTTTTTTTTTTAAACATAGTGAAGTGGTTGCATGAACTTCTTTAACCACTTTTAACCACTTTAATCACTTCTTTAACCACTTTTTATTTATTATATATATAAATGTATAACATCTAATAAATTTAAATCCTAAGGTACTTAATATTTAAAATTCTGATTAAATAAGATAAAATAATTTTTGAGGAAGTTAAAGATTTGAGAAAGATAAAACAATTCATTAGGAGGAAAGTGTGATTCTGCATATAGGTTGATAGATTAATGGATTGGTGAATATACTAAATTACCACTATTTCCTCACAGCACATTTCAAAAGTAAGGGACAGGTTGGCACATTACCTTAATTCTCTGAAAACAAGAATCTTCTGTGGTAGGAGCCATAGTGATCACATTCAAAACCTTTTTGTTAAATTTGCTTTTGGTAACTCCACCAGTGTTCCGGAAGTTCAAAAACTTTGCTTTAAATAGTCAACTAGACTAAGATATTTAAACAGGAACATTAACAAACATATTCTTGAGCGGTATTATTTTTCTATTAAGATATTAAAAATGTGTGGCTACATTTTGATAACAAATTCAACACACACACACACACAGACACACACACTCACACACAGAGACAGACATGCAAAACACATATTCTGGACTATCTTGATAATCAACTCCTAACTGGGCACTACAAATCATTGCAATGCCTGCATCTCAGTTTAGGATAGATTTAAGAGCAGACAACACAGTTTTATTTGTCCTTGACTGTTGAGAAAATAATTCAGAGAGATGTAATTCTTAAGTTTTATAATCATGCCAAGTGAAATCCAAATGTTTCTCACAGTGCTCTGTAAGAACATATGTTTTTCAATTCAATTAAAAAAGAAAAAACACTCTTTAGAATGTCTTGGATATGACACCAGGAGCACAAGCAACAAAAGAAAAAAAAAAGAATTAAGTTGGAATTCATCAGAATTAAAAACTTTTTCATTAAATGACATTATCAACAGAGTGAAAAGGCAACCCACAAAATTAGAGAAAAATAATTGCAAATAGTACATGGTCTGACAATTAGGTTCGCAAACTCATCTTAGAAAAAGTGCTAGTTACTTCATTGCAGAATATCACTACGGTCACCTTCGAAGTACTCCCCTTGGGAAGCTATGCACTGATGCCAGCGTCTAGTCCACCCTTCAAAGCAATTTTGGAACTCTTTTTCTGGAATGACCATCAGACCTGTCATTGTATTACCCTTGATATCCTGAATGTCATCAAAATATCTTCCTTTCAATATTTCCTTTATCTTTGGGTAAAGAAAGAAGTCATTGGGGGCCAGATCAGGTGATTAAGGAGGGTGTTCCAATACAGTTATTTGTTTACTGGCTAAAAACTCCCTCACAGACAGTGCCGTGTGAGCTGGTGCATTGTCGTGATGCAAGAGCCAAGAATTCATGGCAAAAATTTCATGTTGCATAACTTTTTCATGCAGCCTTTTCAGCACTTCCAAATAGTAAACTTAGTTAACTGTTTGTCCAGTTGGTACAAATTCATAATGAATAATCCCTCTGATACCAAAAAAGGATAGCAGCATCAGTTTTACTCTTGATTTGGACTGACGGAACTTTTTTGGTTCTGGAGAATTGGATGACTTCCATTGTGCACTTTGACACTTTGTTTCAGGGTCACACTGGTACACCTAGGCTTCATCACCAGTAATAGCACGGCCCAAAACATCATCTTGCCTCTCCAAAAGATATTGGCAAGCTTCAACTCTCCTTCGTTTTTGTTCATTGGTGAGCTTCTTTGAAACCATTTATGCACAGACCTTTCTCATGCCAAGATTTTCAGTTAAGATTTTCCTAACTGTTTCTCTATCAATTCTGCTATACTTCTCACAGTCAGCTGACGGTTTTGACCCACAATTCAACAATTTTTTGCAGTTTTTCATCAGTTCTGCTCGTTACTTCTTGCTCTGACCTTGTTTCATCAGTGACACGTTCTCTCCCCTCAGAAAAACATTTAATCCATTTGTGCCCTGCTGTTTTCTTCATGGTATTATCTCCATAAACTTGGACTAACATATCCCTGATTTCACTTCCACCCTTGCCAAATTTAACAAGAAATTTAATGTTTGTTCGTTGCTTTAATTCAAGCTCGGACATTCTTGTGACAGCCCACAAAACACACAACAGCAATAATGAACGTCACTCAGCAAGACCCCACCACATGTCGACACAAACACAGCTGTGAGACACTAGTATACCAAGGTTACTATGAAACCTTACAGAGCTGTTTGTACAGTGCTGCCTATGTAAGTGCACGGTGGAAAGTTTGTGAATTTAATTGTCAGATCTCTTATATTATAAGTGATTAATATCCAGAATATATTGAAATCTCATTTAGCTTATCAACAAACAATCCAATTTAGAAAAGGAAAATGGGCTTCAATAGACATCATTCCTAAGAAGATATAAAAATCGCAAACAAGTATATGAAAAGATGTTCTGCATCACTAATCATTAGTAGATGCAAATCAAAACCAAAATGAAGTACCACACAATGATATGCATGTCCATGAGGATGGCTTGTATTAAAAACTAAATAAATAAACAGAAATTAACAAGTGTTGGTGAGGATCTGGAAAATTTGTAACCCTGTGCTTTGCTGGTGGGAATGAAAAAATAGTGCAGAAACTATGGAATGGTGTGGCTCCTCAAGAAAATTAAACACAGAATTACCATATGATACAGCAATTCTACTTCTGGGTATGTACCGAAAAGAATTACAAGCAGATGTTGAGCAGATATTTGTATACCAATATTCACAGAAGCATTATCCTTAATAGTGAAAATGTGGAAGCAATCCAAGACTCTATAGACAGATGAATAGACAGAACAAAATGTTGTCTATGCACATAATGAAATACTGTTGAGCCTGAAAATGGAAGGAAATTCTCATACATGTTACAACACGAATACATTTTGAAGACATTATACTAAGTGAAATAAGCCAGTCTCAAAAGGACAAACATTGAATGATTCCACTTTATAAGGTGCTTAGAATAGCCAAATTCATGGAGATGATACAAGTAGAGTGGTGGTGTCCAGGGGTGGGATAAGGGAGAATGGCTAATTATTGTTTAATGGGCATGATGTTTCAGTTTGGGAAGATAAGAAAGTTCTGGAAATAGATGGTTATACAACAATGTGAATGTAATTAATGTCACTGAAACATTGTAAATTGTTAAATGATAAATTGTATGCTATGCGTAATTTACCATAATTAAAAAATAGTAAAATTAAAAATTGAAAAAAGAACTGTGTAGAAGCTGTTTAAAGATTGCAAACATTAAATCAAGGAGACTTCTCTAAGAGGATTATTTCTTAAAATATGACACTTTAATTATTGCTGAGGATGTGGGATTTGCTATTGGTTATAACCACCATTAATACTGTAGTTAACACAAAATGGAAAATGTGTTGCAGAACATACAGAAAAGAGTTGAAATTGACCTCAGAGGCTATTCTTATTTTAAAATGTTATGCATTTCTTGGCATAGAATTCATTAAAACTGAGGAAGACATATTTGTACAGTCCAAAATAATTAGATAGAAAAGCATAGCAAATGCATAATCTAGGATAGACATTCATAACTCTCAGAACGCCAAACTTCTAGAATAATTTTCTTGTGTCTTTTCTTTCCGCTGGGACTCAGATTGAGACCCCCAGGAGCTTTAAATTGCTTCTATTTTTCTGGGCACTACTCTGTTTTATAATCTGAAAGAAATCTGTTCTGGTTGATAGCATTTCTTTCAAAACTTTTCTATCTTATATCTGGATGAAACAAAGAACACACTAAGCAGCTACATTTATTTTCTAGTATGATAACATCTCCTGAAACAAATGATTGAACTTTATATTGCTCATCTAAACAATGGTGAACCACATTTTTGTGAAAATACATTATTGAAGTATAAATTGCATTATATAAATTGAACCCATTTTGAGTGCACAGTTTAATAGAATGTGACAGAAATGCAAGTGGCATTAAAGAGTTGAGAGAGACCCCTCTCTCGGACAGCAGAGAAATGAGGACCTCAGTTCTACAGCCACAGAAACTCAATTGTATCATGAATGAGCTTAGAAGCATATATTCTCCCCCAGATAAGAACACAGGGAAGCCAAGATATTGATGTTGTACTTGTAAGACCTAGGGCAGAGGCATCAGTTGACCTTACCTGGGTTTCTGATCTACATAATTGTAAGATAATGTGAGTGGCTTTAAGCTGCTAAGTTTGTGGTGATTTATTACAGCAGCAATAGAAAACAAAGGCAATATATAAAGCAGAAAAAAAGGGAACTAACAGTAATTGCAGGAATAATTAAAACAGAAAAGGACAAAAAATAAATACAAAACAATGGAAAACTAAGGCTCTTCGAAAACACAAAAAGCTTATATCAAGACTGACTAAGAAAACAAGAAATCTTCTACAAGATTATAGAAAGTTAAATACAACAATGCTAAAGACTCATACTTCTGAATAGCCAGATTTATTCAATATTATTGAATTTAAGGCAAGGTGATTTTTGACATAAATTTAGAAAAATAAATCAATAAATCTCTATATACAATGATATGATTTATAACAAAAAAAAAACCTACTGCAAATCATGGAGAATGACTAGTCTTTATAAAAAAAATTGATATTCAGTCAATTGTACATTGGTTTTATCTTTAAGCCTAATTGTTAAAGATTAAATAAGTGGCTACTAGAAAAAAATCTAGGGCAATATGTTTTTGACCTTGGGATAACAACCCATTTTTTAAACAAAACACAGAAAGTACTAACCATAAAAAACAAACAAAACAAAACAAAACAAAAAAAAACCTCTATTTATTAAATGACAGTAACAAAAGACTGAAAAGTCACAGATGTGCAATAAATATACTTGAATAAAATATATTCATAAATTATCCAGGATGCATATAAAAATATGTGCAACAGCATTAATCATCAGGAAAATGCAAACTAAAACTAGGAGATAATTATACCCCATATGAATGGCTATAATTAAAAGGACAAATAATACCAAGATTGTACCAAGGCTGTAGGTCTAGAGCCCTCATACATTTCTGGCAAGAGTTTAAATTGATTCAACCACTTGGAAAATTAGGTGTTTCTATATGTAAAAATTAATCAAGCAGTGTATAATGTGTATGTGATTAGTGTGTATGTTATTCTTCACTAAAAGTTAAAAAAAAAGTAATGCAGAAACAAAAAAAGTTATAACTAAAGACAGTCATTATAGGAAAGTACAATAAACTATATTATAAAAATACATTTTAAAATTATATCTTTAATTAATCCAAAATATTCATTTTTAAGAATGATTCAAGAAGATATTTTTGTCAATGCAATTAATTAGTGGAAGACATGATGCTTAATAATTGAAAGGTGATAATAAAACTTATAATAGATTTTTAAACACAGAAATCCAAAAACAATTAACAAAAAATCATGAAAATTCATGAGCAGTTTCAGTAATATTGTCAACTCTAAAAATCTATACACAAAATTGCTATAATTTCATACACCAGGAACTAGTTAGATAATATAATTTTTAAATTATATTTTAAATATTTAAATTTCTGTAACATATCGACAAATAAAGATATCAAATGTTGTTCAACATCTTAAATTAATAAAGTGTTATTAAAGAGCCTGAAAGAAAACTCAAGAGTGAGGAATATCATGTTTCATGGAAAAGTTCAACACTGGAAGACAATAATTCTCCCCAACTGAACTAGTAAATTTAACATATCTCCAAAAAAATCAATAAAATTTTTAATAAAAATTATAAAACTATTTAAAAGGCTTATAAAAGACTATAAGAGTAGTCATTACTTATTTTGAAAAGCAATAAGTAACAGGAACTTGTTCATCAGATTTACAAAATTATTGACTAATTAAAACTATTTTGATTTTGGCATAGTGTTAACCTGTCACCACGCAGCAGCTTAACCGTTTGTTTCCTTACACCTGCCCCCAAAGAAAGGAGAGTCTGTAAGATGGATCCTTTCAGGCACTTTGCTAAACCTTTGTGTTTGAACCTTATACCTCCCTGTTTGGTCCAAGAAAAATGACTGGACAGTCAATGACGAGTAAGATTCCTCACAGAAGGAACAACTCAAGCCAGATGCAGTTGCATGGGGACCAACAGGAGAACCCACAGGATTAACAGAGGTGGGCATAGCATCCCATCTTCCTCAGGCTAAGGAAAGCCTCAACCTCTGTGGCTGCATTCCTTCCCAAAACCTGCAAGGGAAGTGATTCAATGAGGTGCTCTCCATCTATTCATAAGCTTATAGGTTTTATCCCTTGGGGAAGTTGAGACTTACGGTCCAGCTGTCTGCAGGCAAGGGTGATCACTTAAATCGGTTTCCTATTATGATGTATAGGATTCACAGATCTTGAGATTGACAAGCTTTATCTCTTTTAGTTCCCCACCGAACTAATAAAAGCTAATGCGAGGCCCGATTGGGGCTTTCAGTCCTTGAGATTGGGAGTCCCTTGGTCTGCTTAAACTTTATTCATGACTACTGTCTTTTCTTAACCCTGCACCGCCCTCCTCGCTCTCCACAACTTTTGTCGAAGGGGACGCAACATTAACCAACTATATATTTATGCTACAAAATAGGGATAGTAAAAGACACACAAAAAATCATGGAAATGTGACATAAACAGATCTCTGAGTATATTGGAAGGTGATTCTGACAGAAGAAGTGCTAAGCATAAACAAGCAAATGATGCAATCTTCCTATAAATGATGCTAGGACAAATGGCTCTCCATATGGAGAGTGAAAAATTAGACGCCTACCTCATACCACACTCAAAAATAAGTTCCAGATGGGTTAACTACCTATATGTGAAAAACAAAACATCACATTTGTAAGAAAATATGCGAAAGCATCATCATGACATCAATGCAGAGAGATTAAAAAAAAACAAACACACACACAAAAAAGAAGACAACAACATTATCCCTATAAAGTTAAGAGGAAATCCACAGTCTGAGAAAAATATTTGCTTTTCATATAACTAATGCAATTTTGGTAGCTATTCTCCTGGAAACAGAACATGTACACAAGGAGAATGCTAAAGGATGTGGAAAACTTTGAAATAGTGGAAAAAAAAGTGAAATTGGGAAATAATAAACATACGCACACATACTTACATATAAATATGTATAGACATAATTGTTTGAAGACATTGCATTTTCCACTTATAATACAGTGTTTATAGAGTGCGAAGTTATATCCTTTTCCTATTTTTGAGTATCAAAAATGCTCAATTATTTACTATAGAAGCTCAACTTTAAAACTGCTATGGAATTTGCTACAAATTTTGGTCCTCCGATGTTTTATTGTATGAAATAAGGTTGGGATAATCAACCTCCTCAATGGTGGGCCCAGAAGAGACACCAAAGGAGGAGCTCCACCCCCCAGGAAGCCCCCAGGCATTCCTCCTTGCTTGCCTCCTGAGGTTCTGAGCTTGACAATGTGAGGGCTGCAGGCTTTCCAGCTCTTGCTGCTGATGTTCAGATTTTTCTCTGCAATCTGATCTGTCAAGCAGTTGATGATTCCGTTACACTTGTCAAGAATCTTCTGCATCTCCTCGTCATTGATTTGCCTTGAAATTTTGCATCTTGAACAGTTGCTTTCATGTTGAATGAATAGGATTCAAGTGAATTCTTGGAAAACACCTTGTGACGCTGCTTCTCTTTAGGTTTGTACTTAGCTTCCTGAACCACGCACTTGATATCTCCCTTGCTCTTGTCTTCCTTGCTATTCATACATTGTATGTATACATTGTATATATGCTCTTTGTTGAAGAGAATATAGGATAGACATACATATGTATGCATCCACATATATAAATATATTCATTTGTATATAGCAGGGGTGCCAAAAAATATATACAGATTTTAAGATATGTTATGTATGCCCAAGCAGTAGTTCACCATAATCAGAAGTGTCTGGACACTGATGGTAAACAATTGGAGCATCTCTTGTAGTTGCAGAAGTCAAATATGACTTGTATTCATCCTTTGTTATCGGTATATATTGAGTATTACAATTAATACAGTTTTTTTTTTCTTAAAATGTGTATACTCTTTTTGGCACCCTCTGTATTTCTTGTGCAGTTTTAAGTGGAATACTATATGAGTTAACTAATCTGATTTTTATAATACTCATATCTAAAAGGATACTAAATACATAATAAATACTAAATACAACAGCATTGTAAAGAGAAAAAGAACAAACTTCAAATACATGAGTTCCACTTTAATTAAAAAAATCAAACAAAATTATACATGAACATTTGACAAATCTTCCTGGAGAATACATGGATTGAGTTATATTTTATTCTGTATTTTATTACTGTTATAGTTATTAATTTCCAAAGTACGCCAATAAAATACTTTGAGAGACATGTTACATCTCATAATTAATGTCTCTTTTTTATTAAAATGTATTAGGGTGACAATGGTCAACAAAACTACATAGCTTTCAAGTGTACAAGTCTATAATACATCATCTATATATTGCATTATGTGTTCATCACCCAGAATCAGTTCTCCTTCCATCACCATATATAAGACCCCCTTAATCCTAGAAACAAATGAAGAAATTAGTGTCCCTTTATATATTAAATTTTATAGTTTCCACTTCAAGCATAACTACATGTAAAGGGTCTATTCTGTGCAACTTTATTTACAAGGAATAGAAAATATATATAAAATATTTTCTTCATTATCAAACAATACCACATCATTATAAGTGATAAATGTCATGGCATGAAATACAAATGTAATAAAACAGAAGGAATAAACATAAGTGAAGACAATGTAAATGTAAAAAAAAATCATAATCTCAAACGGGCCTCAAAAATCATAGAATTTGGAAAGAAAAAGCAAGTGTAATACAAGAAAAGGAAACAAGGTAAATCAGCAAAGTGGATATTACTAGGGTCTGTTGAAAGGTGAATGATCTAAATGGAGCAGATTTTATATTCTGGGACAAAGTGAGAGCAAACCAGGGATTTGGAAGATGGTGTTAGATTATGATGGGCCTTGAAATTAGTCAGAGTCATTAATAGTTGATTTGTATATATTTCCTACATGGAATAAATTTATAATTAGAGTTAATTTGGTTGGTTCCACATTGGGTGTGTCTAGCTATCTCCTAGGGAGGGTGATCCTGGTATCAAATGATTGTTCTCCAGCATCTTTAGACTACTCAAGAATGATCACAGGTTCCAGAAAGAGGATGATGCTTCTACTCTTTAATAGTATAAATTCTGCCTAAATTTCACTCCCCAAACCTCTTCTCCTAACAAACAAAATATATATCTCAATGGAAATTTAGTAATTTCCTGATTAAAGGAGCTGGAGATTATTCCAAAACAGTAGCATTTTGGTGAGTTGATAATGTGGGGTCACCTAATGCTCTGGATTTTCTGATCTTTTCTTTTTCCTGGCATTTTCTGAGTTTATAGCAGACTTGGACACTCCTCAGTACTTCCAAAATTCTCCCACATAGGCTTCCTAATTCCCTCACTTCCCACCCTCTTTCTGATTTATATTTGTAATGAATATTTTCTTCTTTTCATATAACTTTGACTCTATATCTTCTAAAGAAAGTTGTTAATATTTTTTCTCTGAAACCAGACTCTTTGGTTTGGAACATGAGTTCTGTTACTATCCATATATTGTATGGCAAGTAAATACATTCTTGGATACACTGTTTCCTCACTATAGGAGAAGATATATTTCATAGGATTTTTCTGAATATTAAGTAAATTAATACCTATTAAGCACAAATAATAGGATCTGTCAGATGATAAGTGCCAGAATATTTAATGGTTTGCTGTTTTGTTAGCTGATATTTACTTCACTTCTTTTCCTGTAAATTCCCACTGATACCCTCTCAGGAATACCAACGGTCTATGTGCTTCTCCAGTGTTAGATTCTATTACTCATCGCTACTCTTGATAATAATAATATCAAGCAGGGCTTTTTACTAATGAGCAGGTTATCTACCTCAGAGACGATATCCAACCCTGAAGAAGAAGTGAGCCACTTGATCACCATTCAGTGACAGTTGATACATTAGGCATCATTCTTACTTTAAACTATAATAAAACTTTCAGTTAATGATAAAAAAAGTAGGAATTTCATAAGAGGTAGTCTGTTACCATAGTCATGTATAATAAAGCACCAAGACTACTTGGTTATTAGAACATAAGAGACAGGGAATGGTTTTTAGTACAAAGAACTAGAAGAAGGAAAATCTCTATGGTAAATCTGTCCAACTACAGAGAGAATCAGAGATTCCACAATGTCCAATTTAACAAATTGATATGTGCAGAGAAGATTTATCAGAAAGGTGATCTTAAATATGTGTCTGGCTACTGCTCAGTGAGCAGACTACCTTCCCCTTGTAATAAAAACAGCTTATTATTTATTTGCTCTACCTGATCAGAGTTTTATGTATACTAACATTGAATCTTGCAGATTAAAGAAAAGTGGAAAAACAATTTTAAGTTAAATTTGGTTTTAGAGTATCCATTTCTTTAAAAAAAATATTTTACTCTTCATTAAATTTTAAAGTAAGAGATGTTAGAAAGCTCTCTATCTCTTACATTGTTAAGTTGTAAAGGAAGTCTAAAATTATAAAACATTAATCAATTTTAAGAATCCTAATAATAACATGCAAATACTGATTTAAAATTTTAAATAACAAAAATATGTATAACATTACCATCCTAAAGCATTTAGTATGCTGTGATTGTTCCTGCTATTATTATTATTATTATTATTATTATTATTATTATTTAAGATTTTATTGGGGAAGGGGAACAGGACTTTATTGGGAAACAGTGTGAACTTCCACGACATTTTTCCAAGTCAAGTTGTTTTCCTTTCAATCTTAGTTGTGGAGGGTGCCCTTCAGCTTCAAGTTGTTGTCCTTTCAGTCTTAGTTGTGGAGGGTGCAGCTCAGCTCCAGGTCCAGTTGCCCGTTGCTAGTGGCAGGGGGCACAGCCCACCATCCCTTGCGGGACTCGAGGAGTTGAACAGGCAACCTTGTGCGAATCTTGAACCAGCAGCCTTCAGAGTTAGGAGCATGGAGCTCCAACCTCCTGAGCCACCGGGCCGGCCCCTGTTCCTGATATTATATAAGGCCTTAACAATAATCAAGCATCTTTAGTTACAAAGACATCCATTATATTGTTATTTACCAAAGGATAGAAAATACTAATCTACTTTTAGAATTCTCTGCAGTCTGGAATACAATTGGTGATTGGCTAGAATTACAAATAAGGAACGAGAAAAGCTATATCAAATCCAGTGATCAGAAACACATTTCCCAATTTTGTAAGAACTATGGTTATTTTAATTTAATATATTTAAGTCATATTTATATTTATTGGAGTGTAACATGGGTTATATAGAAAAAAATTTTGTAAGCATATAGTTCAGTAAATTTTGACAAATGAATACAGTAGCGAAACCACATCAAAGTCAAGACATATTTCTATTGACTCAAAGATCTCATGATGAACTTTGTAGTAAATTCCTACCACCCATCCCAAACCTCTGGAAATAACTGATCTAATTTATTTCCTTATAAGTTTTTTTTTCTTCCCTATTCCATAATGTCATATAAATGCCAACATAAAATATACAGCCTTGTAAATCTGGTTTCTTTCACACAGCATAATGATTTATTGATTCATCTATATTGTTGCATACATTAATAGTTCATTCCTTTGGATTACTAAGAAGTAGTTCATTGTATAGAAATACCACATTTATTTTTCTGTGTACATGTTGACGGTCATTTGGATTGTTAGAAGTTTAGGACAATTGTGAATAACAACTTCTATAATTATTTGTGTACAGGTCTTTTTTAGACATATGTTTTCATTTCTTTTGAGTAAATATCCAAAAGTGGAATTGTTCGTTCATATGTTCAGTGTATAATTAACTTTATAAGAAATTGCCTAACTGTTTTCCGAGTGTTGTCCAATACTGCATTTCCAAAACAATGCAGGAGAGGGCCAGTTGTTCTTCATCTTTACCAGGATTTGCAATGATCAGTGTTTCTAAATGTAAGCATTATAACAAGTGTGTAGAGTTTAATTTGCATTTCCTCCATGACTAACGATGCTCAGTATCTTTTCATGAGTTTATTTCCTATTTATATATGTTCTTTTGTTCACATCTTTAGCCCTATACTTTATTGGAGTGTTTTTTTATTCTTATTATTGAGTTGTAAGAGCTCTTCATGTAATTTGGATACAAGACTCTTCTTAGATATGCGTTTTGCCAATTCATACCTTGCATTTTTGATTTTTTATACAGTGCCTTCTTAAGAGCAGACATTTGAAAAATTGATGAACTTTAATGTATTCATGTTTTCCTTTATGGTTCATGCTCTTTTTGTTCTAAGAAATCTTTGCATAATCCAAAGTCCAAAAATTTTCTCTTATGTCTTAATTAAAATTGTTACAGCTTTAGGTTTACTTTTACGTCTATTTCTTTAAGTTAATTTTGTATGTAATATGATATAAGGGTAAAGGTTTATTTTTTACATATGAAAGTTCTATAATCAATAAATTTACACAGATCAATCTATTTCTGGACTTTGTATAATATTTCATTGATATTTATGTTTTTTCTTTTCCAAAAATGCATTGCCTTGAATTCTTTCAGCTTTCACCCCCCCTGAAAATGTATTAATATAACAGATCTTGACATCTGATAGTGTTGTACAGTTTCTTTTATTCTTTGTTTAGAAATTGTGTTGGTTTTCCTGGTGATTTTCCATTTAAATTTTATAATTGAGTAATGAATTTCTCCAAAACAAAAAAACAAATCAGGAAATTTATTGAGATTGCATTGATTCTACTGCATTGATTCATTTTGGAAAAGATGCAAAACCTGAACATATTTCTTTTTCTTCAGATCCTCAAATATCATTCATGTTTCCATTTACTTAGGTCAGACATATATATTCCATAAATAAATAAATAACCTCAACTTATAGCTCATACCTTATATGAACCTTATAAAAACTGACTCAAAATGAATCATGGACGTAAGTACAAAACAAAACTTTACAACTTCTAGGAAAAAACATAACACAAATTCTTTGGGTCTATTTATTGCAAAGCAAAATGTTTTTAGACTTGACGTAAAAAACAAGATCCATAAAAGAAATTGATAAATTGGACTTCATCATAATTAAGAACTTTGTTCTGCAAAGGCCCATGTAAAAAGAATGAAAAACAACATACAAACTAAAGAAAATATTTGCAAATTTCATATTTCAAGGTCTTCTATCTGAGGCACAATAGGAAGCCTAGGAAATTGACAATTCCCTCCAGGATACTTGAGATGTCTTACTGGTTACACAAGTAACAGCAACTGTGTTCGGCATCTGCAGCTGGAGAAGAACAAGAACCTGGTTTATCCAGCAAGGCTAATTCTTATGACTGGTGACCTGATCTTTAGCTAATTTTAATGTCATTATAATCTCATTCACATTGCTGTTACTAAGAGTCCCATCATGCATCTGACACCAGTGGTGCCAAATAAGGATGAAAGAGTGGGAAACAGAGGGTCCCACCCAGGGGGTGGAGATGAATGTATCACTTCAATGGGACATCACCAGTTCCCACCCCATGAGGGATAAATACCACTGATCAGACTTCCTCAATGAGACCAATCTATCAGTTTGCCTGCACTTCCCTTTTAAGTGTGTACTTTCTCTTCAAGACATCTCTTTCACTTTCCTGCATCTGTCTCTCTCTTAAATTCTTTCTTGCTCACAGACAAGACCTGGTCACTGCTGCTCCAAGTTGAATCCTCTTTCAGACGTCCCTGTAAGCCTCTGGTGACATCTCTAGTGTATACAATATAAAGAACTCTCAAAAATCAGCTGTCAAAAAACAAGTAATTCAATTCGAAAATGGACAAGGAAATGAAAACAACGTTGTACATAGGGCATATACAAATGGAAAATAAGTACATGAAGAGATATTTAATATCATGAACCATTAGGAAATAAAAATTAAGTGTTCAATGATACATCATTACACACGTATCAGGATGACTAAAATAAAAAGAAAAGTGACAAATTCAAATGCTGATGAGAAATTTTAGAGAAATCATATACTGCTAATAGGAATGTAAAAGACTACA
Organism: Rhinolophus hipposideros; assembly: GCF_964194185.1. Taxonomy (NCBI): domain Eukaryota; kingdom Metazoa; phylum Chordata; class Mammalia; order Chiroptera; family Rhinolophidae; genus Rhinolophus; species Rhinolophus hipposideros. The sequence goes on along the minus strand of NC_138052.1, from coordinate 34,517,610 downwards.
ACCTCTCTGTAACATTGTTTAGCAGTTTCTTAAGAAAAAACTAAACATGTAGCTACTATATGACCCAAAAATTTTATCCCTAGGCAATTATCCCGGAGGAAAAAACATCATGCTCACACAGAAATCTGCACACATTCATAGCAATTTTATTCATAATAGCTGAAAACTAGAAACAACTAAGAAGTGCTTCAAGGAGTGAATAGTTAAAGTGTGTTACATTCATATATGGAACACAATTCAGCAATAAAAGGAACAAATTTTTGATATGTACAACAACTTGAATAAATTTCCTGAGAATTCTGAATGCAAACAAAAAATAAAAACCAATTCCCGAAGTTACATACTCTATATTTCCAATTATAACATTATGTGATGACAAAGTTATAGAAATGGACAGATTAGTGGTTATCAGTGGTCATGGACATGGTGTGGCTCTAAAAGGACAACATGAAGTATCCTTATGGTGATGGAAACATTCTGCATCTTGACTATATGAATGAAATTAATATTATGCACTTGAAAATATATTAGTAGCGTCCATTTATTGAAGATGTATACATATATGTATATACATATATATAATTTATATTTTTCTCTATTTCAAGGTTAAATTAAACAAGTATAAATTTTGTTGGATGGCAAAGCTATTTGTCTTATAGATACTTTACAATGTTATTGCAAGTCTTAGAGGTTTAAAGTGCTAGTTGTTTGTGGCATTGCTAATATTGTTAATAATATAATTTATATTAATAATAGTTTTAATAAACATTTATTTTTCCAACTACTGAGACTAATATTAATATTTATTTGATGAATACTCCTCTCCATATTTATTCCTGATTTCTTTCGTACATTTTATTAGATGTATGCCCACAAAGAAAATTGCTTAGGGGATAAGTATGTTTTAATTTTTAAAATACATTGCAAAATTGCCCTCCAGAAAGGCTCTGTCATACAACCCTCCCATCCAAAGTGTGTGAATATTCCTATTTATCTAATGTTAATTGACCTTGAGAAATGGCTACTAGCCAGGAAACCCTCACTTCGAAAAGCCCAGTGCAAAATTGTTAGCTATTATTGTGATAGAGGCTAGGAGGTATTCAAGTAGTGAAGATTTTTGTTCAAGTTTGAGTAATGCAAAGTAAAACAGAAAGATGGAAGGAGAGAATTAATACTGTTTACCCATTTAAGAAGGAATTCAAACCAAAATGAGGTAAAATAAATATAGTTCATAACAAGGTTATTTTCTACAAACAACAAATGATTGTATTGCTTCAGATAAATTAATACAACAAAAAAAATATTCCATGTGTTATTGTCTCAAATCAACAATGTATTATACATTTCAGCCATAATTTTGGGGAACATAATGTTGATAAATTTAATTTTAGTGCAAAATGATTCAGCTGCCAGTTTATATGAACTGTGTCCCTCCTCATTTCTCCTAGAGCTGTCCACATGTCTCTGTGGTGCTGATATCCTTCTTTGCTCCACATTACACAGGAGGCATTTTCAGAAAGCCAAGATATTTTGAAAGGTATAGGAAAAAAAAAACAAAAAAAACGCTCAATATATTATATAACTGGTTTCCCTATAAGAACTTGCCACAAGAACCTATTCCATTAGTATGAAATAGCCACAGAGAGTTAAAGTGAAAAAGGGAAACAACCACTGTTAGTGACTAAATCATGCAACTGTGCTAGAGAAATATCAGTATTAGCTAATATTTATTAACATTGTTTAATATATAATATTTCTAATGTTTAGCATGATCTAATGCTCTGTGTCCTTGGAAATGTTCTAAAAACTTTACATGGATTTACCTAATGAATCTATAGGTGCTATGATTATCTTCATTTTATATATGAGGGAAGTGAGACAGAGACGTTTCTTAGCTGGCCCAGGATATACAGAAAATAAGTGATGGAGCAGAGAGTCAACCCAGGCAGAGTTGCTTTAAAGGTCTGTTTCCAGCCACAACACTATATTGCTTTATAATTGACTATAGTGTCACAAGATTTTGACTCAGCTTGTTTCTCGGATTGTCTCATGAACAGTTGGTGAGTCCACCAGAAGTTACTTGCAAGAGGGATCTTTTTTTAACCTGAAAAAGACAAATTAGGGAAAATAATTCTGTGTAGGTGCCTAGGAGAATTATCAACGACTGCCAAAGATAGCATGGTGCCTGTCTTGGGTAATAATTCCCCAGCAGGGTAAGTGAACTTGTATCTGAGGATTAAGGACAGAGGAACTCAAGCCTGAATATAAAAAGCTGTTTTTACAAGAGGCACAAGGCATAAACAACTCTCAGAACTCCAGGTGATAAAAGTGGGGAGATTAGCATTTACCTTCCTTCTGCACAGAGCACAGCATGGACTTGCCCTCTCAGTACTAGAAGGCTGTGTTTCTAAAACTGTAACGTACATAGGCTGTACCTGTGAACATGCAGCTTCTCATTCAGTAGATCTAGGGTGGGCATGAGATTCTGTGACTTCATCCTCAAGTAATCAGCAAGAGCAATTAATAAAGCCATACTTTTTATAAACTTTCAATTATTTCATAAATGCAAACATCCAAATCACTAAGATAACTATTGAATCTTGTCTTGAGATCTCACTGTACTTTGAAATGTAACAACCAAAAAGGAAAGTTGTTGGCTATTGTTAAATTTAGTAATAGAAAGCAGTTGTGATTTCTCTTGGGTAGAAGTATTGATTTAGAGATCATATTTACAATTGTACTCTGAAGCCTACATTTGGAAGACTCACTCCGCTTTTCTCTTCTTTTTCATTGATACCATGAAGTAAGGAAATATCTCTCTTTTTTTTTAATTTTGCTAATCAAAGATCATAAATACTTTCCTACTGTTACAACTTGATTACAACATCATAATGAGCAATAGACATCATAAGTTTAATGCAGTATGGTTTAATACAAAAAAATTATCCAGATGCTAAGTACTATTAATAGCTCAGTATGCGCAATATCAATTAACCTTCATGACCTTAATGGAAAAAGGAATACAGGTTATTTCAACTGCTAGAACAATGCAAAAGATTATGCAAGAATGCCAGCCAATAAGATGGTTACAGAAGAGGGAAAAAAAAAGACATTAAAAAAAAGAAAAGAAAACACATCATAATTGCCAGAGTAAAATCACAACACGATGTGTCTTTGAAGAAGACTTTAAAGAACTGCCGTCTCATGAACAGTAAATAAATAGTTCTGCATTCTCTTTCCCAACATTAATTTATTATTAGGAGATATTCACCTAGGTCAGTAAAAGACTATCTGATATATCTCAATGCCTATTTCTGAAAATTCCTGATATCAGACCGCTGGATTTTTGTACGGAGCAGGTCAGAATATGCTCTGTTGGAATGCTGGAGAGTAAACTGCACTGCTACAGAAATATTTACCTAAAAATCTCTTATTCCAGCTCCCAGCTTTGCCCTTGGTCTTTCTTTTCACAGTAGGAAAAAGTTCTAGCCGTGTTATCTTTGCCTCAGAGGACAAATAGTAGGACGCACCATTCATTTGTTATTTATCCCTCGGACTTCTTGCCAATAGACACTCTGTAGTGCGGAGCCCCTAATCTACGTTAACATCGTTCACTTCAAAAACGACCAGGCTTCAACAATAGTAATCTGGAAAAAATAAGAGAGACAAGAGAAGAAAAAAATTAGGAGAACAAATTGGGGAAAGCATGCTAGAAGTGAGGATAAATTGGAAGGTAAGAAAGAGGTGACAAAAATGCAAGAAATGGAAGGTTGAGAAATAATGAAACCATTAAAAATATAAGGGCTACTATTGAGAATAGGTTCTCCAGGACCTTGTGGCTGTTGATTTGTCTTCCTGACTCAATAAATTTAAGCTCAATAAACTCTGTCCACTAATGCTGTTACCCAATAAGATTAGGAAGTATTCTCTTTCATGTTTCCATTTGTGTTTGATAATTGACCTTTGACAATTTTTCAAAAAAAAAAAAAATACATTCAATGAAAGTTACACAAATACACAAACATGAGGTTAATAAAGCAAGTTAATCACACCAAATTGACATCTGATCTTTGTCATTTATCTAAAGCAATATAGTAAAATGATCTAGTCACTATTTCTGTTTTATTTTCAGTTCTGTTTATGAAACTTAATATAGTTCTTTTATTGTATTTCCATTCCTGACAGAGTACACATTCTCATTGTATTTACATTGTGGTACTTCATACGGTTTATTCTCCTTTCGTTGGTTGCTTGGGAGAACAATTTTCTTTCTTTTTTTCTTTTCTTTTCTTTACTTTTTTATGTTTTTTAACCTTATATAGTACAATGTCAATGTGTTCTGCTCCCTGATTTTTTTTAAAGCTCATATATTTTTCCAAATACATTTATTCTCCGAACTGAGTAATTAGCTATAAAATACCCCATTTTATGAGAAGCAGAGAGTGTCCAGAGACTCAGCCAAAGCAAAAACCACCCACACCATGTGGCAGGGCTATACTGGTTAGCCTAAGAATGGAGACTAATTCTAGGTACAGCTCAGGTATTAAGTGGATTAAGCCATCCACTTAATACAAGCTAACAGAAGTTATGTAAAAAACTGACACTTTGCCCTGCCTCCACTTAGAGTGAGCAGTCCAATCGAACCCATGTCAAAGAAAAAAAAAGAAAAATAACTTTAGTACCTCAAATAAATCAATATAAACAAATAAATAACCTTCTCCCCAAAATAGAGTCATCTCATTTTTACTTAGTTATATTCTTCTAAATAAATGACACTTTGAGCTTCCTCTAAGGAAAAAAAACAAAAAACACTTTTTCCTGATTGGAGGGCTCATCTCTGAAAATCTATGACAAGCCTTACAAATATAATTATCACATGGAGAAATAGCAGCTTTCCGTCAACGGATGGTTTCCATCAATAATCTTGCAATTCTTCATTTTTTTTTCTTAAGTCCCTGAGATATTTTTATTTGGTGAACCAGTACCTTCCTAGCAGACTTCTTTGTGAGTAAACTTTTTTTTTCATTTTTCTATTATATCTGAGTCTTGCTTGAAATTTATTATTTCATGGGTGAGCGAGGGTTACAAAATATGTATGGACACTGTTGACATTATGAGGATGATTACATTCTATTACTCCAGGAAATCCTGTCAGTTATCTTCCAGTATATTCAGAATACAACTACTTATCACTCAATCCACAGCTGTCTCCCAGATCTTTTGTCAGCATCTCTTGTCTGGATTATTGCAAACGCCTCCTGAATGGTCCCCCCGAGTTGTTCATGCCCCTTAACAATCCATTTTCAACACAGCAGCCCATGTGATGATGTTACGATGTAAATGAGATCAGTACAATTTTTTGCTCAAAATATTCTCAATAACTTCTCACTTTTCACTCCATGGCAGTGAGTCCAAAGTCATTAAAATATTCCACATGTCTTTACACATCTTCCACTCACCACCACCTCCCATTACCTCACTGACTTCATCTCACACTTCTCCCTCATTCCTACCTAATTTTCCCTTGTTTCTTGAAAGCAAATTACTAAACACATCAAGGCCTTGAGAATATATTCATTTTCTCAAGTGGTTTCCTCTCAGAATTTCTGAGAATGTCTTCTGGTCTTTATTCAAATGTTACTATCTCAGCAAATTGTCCCCACGCTAGCACTTTTTATCATCCTTTTCCACCTTTCTCTGTATATTATTTGTCACTGTCTGCAGATATTTTACTTATTAGTTTTATTTATTGTTATATTCCTACATTATAATATAAGCTCCATGAGAAGATGTTTTGTTTCTTTGGGGTATTTTGTCTTTTCTTGTAATATGTATTTGTTTAGTGAATACATTTATTCCATTCATTGAGCATGTACTTCCCTGCATTGGAAGAGTATTGCTCATGCTCCTTAATGCCTCTGTGTGTCAGTATCTTCATTTTCAATTTGAGAGTAATAATTACATTTATTTCATTGAATGTTGGTAAAGGTTAAAATAAAGAAAATGTACATGAAAGTGTTGTCATTATGCAGGGCACCTCGTAAGGGTTCCATAAACCACTAGAAAAAATGATGATGGTAATGAATGATTTGCTAAGTGAGTCAGAGAATATGAGTACTTGGTTGGATTTGGTTTCTTAAAATACAAAACTCAAAACCAATACCTTACTACATACTTCTTAGAGCTTGGACAACTAAAATCTGATTAGCCAGAGAAGACTCACGTTCTCATAAGTTTATTAGTACTTCCTTGCCGTCCTATGCTCACCAAGGCAGTCATTTCAAATCTATAATTTCATCTCTTTTTCCATCTTTTTGCTTCACTTCATTATAATTCTCCTTCCTTTATATACTATCAAAACAAAAAATTATCTTTTGAAACAAGCGATTCTCCTTTCACCTGTTCCGTTATTCAAACTGTGCAGTCCAAAACATACAGGCAAACATTTGATCTTCCTAAGGCTTTGATTCTCAATTGTAACTGCAGCTTCCTGCCCCTGTACCAAATCATTTCACTTCTTATGTTAATACATAACTCCTATTTACAGGTTTTCCATTTTAGCTGAATAACATACCACTTTCCTGTCTACATTATTGGAATGTTACTTATATATATACCCACTCATTCTTGTTGTCATTTTCAATTGCATGTTTTTGCTCCTTTTGCTGCATTGCCTAAAACATCATTCCCTAGAGAACTGGATTCAATGATACTAACAATTTAGTGATACTATTATTACTTCATCAAATAGGTTTAAGAATACAAATTTCAAAATTACTTAGTATTGTTACTGTTCTGCAGTCAGCTTTATCCAAAGAGCATACTGATTTTCAGGAACACTGCAAATAAAAGACATTGTCTTAAATATATTCCATGTCAATTTTTCTATTGAATTTTGCAAATTAAATTTTCAATGTCAGATTTAAAAATTGAACTCAGAAGCTGAAACATATATTTTCAACAACTTCACTCAATGCAGTTTAAATAGAAACTCCCTAAAAAGTTACCTTGCTTTTACCCAGAAAAATGAAGATTTTAAAGGCCACGATCAAAGATTGTTTTACTTTGAAGAAAAATAAACTCTAGTAAAATAAACATCACTCTTACTTGTACTTTGAAAATTTAATCATGCTTTGATCTTAAAACAAAAAGATATTTGTAGATAAGTCAATTTTAAAAGTTATTGCTGTTTGAAAACAATTACTGAATTCAATGATTGAGTGGACTTATGTGCATAAGCTAACAGTGATGCTACTTCTGTAGAAAAATATTTTAAGGGGTAATGAAAAACTTAAAATACATATAAATAATTATTTGATTCATTATCCTCTGTTGATAAAGTCATTATTATAGTCTAAATAAATAGAAACTTTCCCAAAAATTCAAAACAGAGGAGATAAATAACATTTTGCTTTTGGAGGCAATGATGTTTAATCTGTGAATGTGTGCAAAATTTGCTGTCTTCTTATAGGGCATTTTTATGGACAAAACAATATCATATTTGTTTTGCTGAGCTTTTATAAGTTTTTATCAAAATAAGTGTGTTGAAGTTTTTAACTTTTAGCTTGTGAGGTGGTGTGGTGGTGGTAGTTATTTTTTTATTTTTTTTTTTACTTACACAGGGAGGCTACAAAATAAAGCTACATAAGTCTGGTTATTCCACTAACTGGTTGCAGACACAATTTGCAAAACCATTTATGGTATCTGTTGTTATTCTTTGTGAAAATACCTATAGGAAGTTAATTAAAATAAGCTTTTTTTTAATAGACTATTATGCTTTTAGGATTAGTCCACATCTTATTTGTAGCCTCGTGCCTTTATTTTAATTGCTTGCTAGGATTCAATTGTATAGACTTACCACAATTTATTTTTCCTTTCTACTGTTAAAGGATATTTCAGTGTTTTTGATATTTCAACATTGTGTAGAATGTTATTGTGAATATTCTTTTACATGTATTCTAGTATAAATGTGCCTGAATTTCACTAGTGTATATACACAGGAATGAAAATGCTGACTATAGATCTAGATATTTTTACCTTTAACACACAAGGCCATACTTTCCTATGAGTTTTTCCTTATAAAAATAAATGAAATAAATGTTCTTTACATCACTTTACCTCCAAAGTAAACCCAAATTCTCAACTCTATTAAAACACAATGCAGGACCATTTAAGTTACATATTTCTGGTTAATATTTCTGTCTTTTTAGGTTTGGCTATACTTTCATGTTTGATTTTTTGAAAATAATTGTATTTAAATTTTACAATTTTATTATATTTATCTCAGATTCTTCATAGATGAGGATTTAAAAAGCAGAAAACATAGTAAAATAAAAACTGAACAAACACACAAGTAAACAGTAAAGGTACATATTTATAATTGATATTAAGAAAGGAAACTATTAATTTAAGGATAAATAGAAATTACCTTTCCCAATTACTGCTATATAGATTTTTTCCCCCCGTAAAAGTTTCGCTTAACATCATGGGTAAAATCTGACTCAGAGGTACATATCCTTCTTTCAAGTCATTTTAGAAATTTTGACACTTTTTTAGAACTAAGTAAAAATGTCTGGTGAGCTACCTGGAGGTTTTTGTGGAATCCTACACATCTGATATTTTCTAAACATCGAGAGAATAGCAGCGGACATAATCTGGCGGTTTCCTGTTGAACTAGAATTTGGGGAATGCCTCTACCTGTTCAGATTGTTAAACTCTATTCAGAATTGTCAGTCTCCAAAGCAGACAGAAGAAAATCCCTCATATGATCCCCATCTCCTGGTATTAATGCCTTTATGTAATCTCCACTCCTAAGTGATGGCAAGACCTGTGGTTTGCTTAAGTGGGATTATGTGGCAAAGGGTGTGGGATTTGGATAGTTACATATACATAATACATAAAAGTGTGGCACCTGTTTCTTTCTCCATTGCTCACTTCAAGAAGCAAGCTGCCATGAATCCTACAGCCACAAGGAAAGTATTTCTTACTTATCTCTATCATATGGCTTCTAAGCAGTAGGGTTATTATAACTGCATAACTTAATTATTATTCAAAGGTAAGCAGGCCCATATATTTCTCACCCTGGTATATAAGGGTCAGTTTAATTAGACTTTATCAGGAAAATAGCACTCAGCAACTATACTGCATATTTTATGTTAGAAACTATCATTATGTTGGATATGAAAGGAATGCAGATTAAGAAAGAGTTTAATAGGCTTGTTTCTAAAATCTTCTGCAAAATGTTTGGACCAGTAATTGCACACCATTACTCCCTGAAGAATGTGTTTCCTTGTACCATAGTTCTGGAAGAGAATCTGATGTAATTCAATACCCAATATATCCTCACTGGCGTGGGACTAACTTCTATTTGGAAGATGACTATGAAAGAGAGAATGGTTCTCATTTGGCAAATAAGGTGTTATTTGTTTACTGGAAAGAATTACAAACAATCAAGCCTCAGCATGAAGTAAGCTATTTGAACCATCCAGATTATTTACGTGGAGGCCTGGTTTAACCCAGAGTCAATGAATTTTCTCTATTATATTTAGTTACCTCCTATAGACTCAACTGAAATCATTCTATGAACTAAGTGTCTCATTTATAGATAAATATAAAAGTAGTCCTTCTAATTCATTAAAAAATCAATTTATTTGTTTCACTTATCCATATTTATTTTGAGATCACTTATATATGTGAGTGCAAACATCTAAATAATAATTGTAGTTTCTTCCCTCTCAAAACAAAAGCATAATTTTCACATCAAATTCAGGGAATATGCATAAATACATGTACACCAAAGCCTGTTTAATTCATTTATTATGTTGGAACTAAGGTCTAGTTATTTTCATGTGTTAAATAGTCAAGAATTGTAACACTAATTAAAGGAAGTACTTGGTTAGTGGTCTGGCAATTTAGGTTTTTTATTTTCTTTTTTTTTTGAAACTGAGTTTGGCTGATTATTATTTTTCTTATTGTCAGTCTTCTCAGGGTTGTTTCTGTTTTGTTTTTTATCAAATCAGCTGCCAGTAAGCATACTGAGTACTCAGGTAAGGCCAAGAATAAATATCTTCCAAGAGAGACTCTAAATGAAAAAATTTTCCTGACATAAAATTTAAGCTGAACCTGTTAATTAGGCTAAAATATTCACCATGTTTATTCAATTTTTCTCTGACATAAACTGAGTTAGATGGTGAGATTGAATGGAGGTGGGTATATGTCTTAATCTGACCAAACTACTCAGAGAATGCACTGTATTCTGAAGTTCTACATATTCCCATTGTTCTAGATATTGATTAAAGTTATCAATTAAATTCAGTTACATTCAATTTCTATTGACATTCTGAATGATCTGCATGATTTTGGAGACACCAAAATATATACCACTGATTGACTATGCTTTCATTTCTCTTTACATAGATGTGGGGAATTAACTACAATAAATTAAAATTGTAAAGGAGTAACTCTGATTTACATTAAAAGGAGTATCTCATCAAAGCTCTCACAGTCACAGTGATGTAAATATATGGGGTTTATCTATTATGAATATCAGTCCACCTGTGGTCTATAGTGATGGGTCCCGATGCTGAACCCTTAAGTTGAAGGAAAGGGTCAATTATTTCCTAGATTGATGGCTGATAACAATCAAGTTTTTATTTCTATACAAGTAATTATTGGAAAAAAATATTTTGTTGCATATATTTCAAATTCTAATGATTTACCAGTGAATCTTTAATTATTAAGATTCAAGTCGTGGAAACTATATAATATTATTTTGGATTATTTTAGCTTATGGGTCAACACTGGGCATTGCTTTATATTGTCTTGGCTTAGAGATGAATAGGAGTTGTTCCTTTGAAACATGTGCTTGATACAAAATCACCCTTTGATTAGCAAATGGTTCCATATCAAAATTGTTATATTTTTTAACCTTTGCTTCTTCATGGTTTGCATTTTACCATCTTTTTAAAAAGCATCTGAATGCTCTTGAATATAACAAGAGAAGGAAAGAGAGAAAATTAGCTTGTAAATAATACTTTTCTTTGGGGAGTGGCTGAGGTAATGTGAAGTGCTTGACTGTAATTGTCGAGGAGAAACATTTTTGTGAAAGTTTAATGACATCTAAAAAGATCTAAAATCATGGTTGCTCTTTGGGAATTGTTGCTTTTCTCCTTTTTTGGATAAGAAGAATGACATCGAATGATTTCTTTACCTCCCAGGAGTAAAATATTGCATTCAGTTTCAGCATCTATGTTAACTTTTGTCATTAGAATATATTTTTTTTTCTCATCTCTTGAGTATTCGATTTTATTAATATTTTCCCATAACATTTTTAAGCCTCATGAATTCTTTTTCTGAGGCATGTGAGCTATAAATAAAATATATTGGTTCCAATGAAATGAAATTTGCGGAGTTAATTTATCTCTAAGTGTATGGTGGAAGAGTGAACTTTCTAAAATACATATCTGATTTCACCATCCTTTTAAAATCTTTAAAATTTGTCTTCAGCATAAAAACCCACCTATTTTCTGTGAGTCATAGTATCTGTTATGAATGAACTCCTACATACAGTTTAATTATCTCCCATATTAATCCAATTCTCATACCCCATATTCTAGTCTTTTAGAACTATTTATATTTGCAAAACATAATATAGTTTCCAAACTCCATGAATTTATACACATTGCTTCCTTTACTTCTCCTTTTTGTTATCTACAAAAATTTCTTCAAATTTCTGAAAACACAATCCCTGTACTCCTTACTGCTAAATGCTTTTCAAGATCGTTCTACCTTCTTATCATCCCAATCCCACATCAAATATAAGTTGGATCACCTTCTTTCTGGGTGGACCAATAGTATCCTGTGCAGTGATGTTTCAAAACATTAAAACATTATAATTTCATTAGCAGTCATCTCTACTAAATTTGGAGCTCTTTTCCTTTTATTACCTTCCATATACATTGCTTTATGAAACCGAGGCATCACTTCAGCAGTAAAGAAGGGGAAGAAATAAAAGTTGATGACACACACACACACACACAAAAAAAAACACACACACACACACACACACAACACAATAATTTATTTAATAACCTTTAATAAGAAAGGAAGCCATAAATCTCATTAGACTTCACAAGTCCTTTTTATAACAATGGCATATTGGGTAAAAGACATGTTATCAGCTTTCATTTAAAAAAAGAAGTCCACATCTTAATCTTTAAAACCAATGCACATGTTATCTTACTTGGCAAAAGTGACTGGCGTGTGTAATTAAATTAAGGACCTGGAGATGGAGGGGGGCGTTATTTTGGATTATATCAGTGGGCCCAATGTTATCACAATGGTTCTTAAAAGTGGAAGAGGAAGGTAGGAGAGTCAGTACCAAATGTGACTATGGAAGAAAGACACATACAACTTTACTGGCTTTGATGATGGAAAGAGGGGGCAATGAGCCAAAGAATCTGAGTGGCCTCTGGAAAATGGAAAGATCAAGGAAATGAAATCTTTTCATAAGCCTCCATAAAACACACACACACACACACACACACACACACACACACACACACACACACACAAACACACACACACAACCAAAACGCAGCCATTGTGACATACTGATTTTAGCCTAGAAAGAATTATGTCAGACATCTACCTAGATACTGTCAGATAACAAATTTGCATTGTTTATGCTTCTAAATCTGTTTTAATTTGTTATAACAGTGATAAAAAAAATATGATTAACCTAGCCTTCCTTTTCAAAGCAGTAGGTTAAATGTAAACATTTATCCCTGCTGCTACCCAAAATACTGAAACGAGACAGTAGCAAAAAGAACTCCTTGCAAGTCTGTTTGAAAGGCATACTTTCCTTTGTTCTATTTAACTCAACTTGTTGGTTGCCTGTTTCACACCCTGGCAGAAAACTGAAGGTTTATTTTTGAATGTGGGTGAAACATTATTTAGAATACAGGATGCTGCTCAATTGAAGATGAAGATTCTGTTTTCACACTGAGGATAGTCTTTTCCTGATCCAGGTGGCTCTAAGAGCACTGGCAGCCAGGTATTAGGTTGGTGCAAGAGTAACTGTGGTTTAAAAGTTAAAAAGCAAACAAACAACAACAACAAAAAAAAACCCAATTACTTTTGTACCAAACTAATACCTCCTTTGTAGGAAAAAGATGAAAAGTTTTAACTGGGTAATATTATTGACCTTAAATAAGAACTCTAAAGATACTAATTTAAGGTTGGTAATCCAAGCATGTCACTGAACAGTGAACACCATGGTTGAATTTACCCCATATATTTACACAAGTCTCAGTAATTATGTAATTGACCCACTAGAAAATATACTCAAAATTATATGTATTAAGAGTTACTAGAAACAAATAGAATGCTGGGAGAAGAAACATTTAAAATACACTATCATTAATAATTTGAAAGAGTTAAGATTCTTCTTCCATGATATAAGAAAAAGACCCCTTAAAAAAACAAACATTTAGAGAACAAAAAAAAGTTACTGAAAATTCAAACTGTTACAGAAGAAATGAACATCTTGGAAGATAAAAATCAAATAAATGCACATAAACTGAAAGTCATAAAAATAATATGAAGAAAGTTTCCAAGAATGTAGAGACAAATAAAATAAATAACAAATAAGAGAGGAAATATTAGAATATTAGACAATAATTTCAAGATTTCCAACATCCAAATAATGAAAATTCCAGAAAGACAGAATAGAGAAAAATGGAGGAAGTAAACAAAGAAACAACTTTAAAAAAAGTTTCCTGAAGCATATGAGTTTTCAGATTGAAAGGGCACAGCAAAATGGATTAAAATGGGTTTACAATTAGGGAGAACATCTTGAAATTTTAGAACACTGGGGGAGGTAAGATTATCTAAAAGCTTTAAGGAGAAAAATCAGTTAACAAAAAATGGCATCAGATATCTCAATAGCAACATTGGAAGATAGGAAAAAAAGTAACAATATCACTGAAATTTCGAAGAAAGTAATCTCTATGCTAGGCCAAACTATTCATATTAATCATGAGGGGCGGATTAATTTATAAAAAAAAATCTCAACAACTGTACTACTATATATATAGTATACATATATAGTATAGTATATTATGTGTATGTGCGTGTGTGTGTGCGCGCGCACACGGGCGTGTGTTTTTCCTCAGAAACTCCTGGAAAATGTGCTTCAAGAAAACAAAAGAGTAAACCAAGAAAGGTGAAAACATATGTCCCATGAAACAGGGTCTCTACACTAAGAATGTCATGATCGGAATCCCCCAGTGTGATGATAAAGGGAGATCTCAGGACAACAGCTGTACAGTAGACTTAAAGCAATTTACATAATTGAGCAGATCAGAATAATTTGATAGATATTTCTTCAAGGAGATAAAATTGCTCAAATATCTAATGTGTTTGATGAATTAATGGAACATATTTATAAGTGGGAAAGACACTTTGGCTGAGTTAATAATACGTATATGTATAAATAAGCGAAGAAAAAACAGTTATCAAGACTAAAAGGGGAAAGGCTGTGAAGGGTGAGAAAAATAATTAAAACACATTGGATCAATTGTCATAGCACTTAATGAAAACACTGATAATTAATCTATTAAATATGAGAAGACAAGATTGGAAATTTAGGGTAGGGTGGATGTGGTGGAGGTGTAGTAGATAGCAAGACTTGAAATAAAACTAGATCTTCATCTACCTCAGTTAAAAGCAAATAGAGAATGCCCCCAAATGGAAAATCGAAAAGCGATTTAAGAATGGTTAGGGATTTGCATGTAAATAACAGTAGAACCATCCAAGAGGACAGGGACTACTCATGTTTGTGGATTTAACTTAATTCAAAGCAGAGTAAACAGCGTTTCTGAAAATTAACTTTTTTTTTTCCCTAGTGTAAAATGAAGATAATCTCTACCATATAGAGTTTATTATGAAGAGTCAAATAATGTGTGTAAATCGCCATGCAAATGATTGACATGTGTAGCTGGGAAAGTATAAGCAGGAGTGATGGATGTGATTCTTACTGAGCAATGAGGAGATAATTGGCCTTGCCTTATTTATTGTCTATAGCACCCATTGCTCATACACAGCCCAAATATTCTGAGACAGCCATGATTTCAAGACAACTTTTCAGGTAAGAAATCAGAATTTAGAAAAAAAAACATTCTACTAAATGATGAGGACCATTTTCTTTTAACCGCCCCCCCCACCCCCCTTGGCCAGAAGCTGCAGGAACTTGGCTTTTTGAATTAATTCTGAGAGGTGCCAGGAAGGTGGGCACATTACATAACTGGTCTGGTCCAAAATTAGGAACACACATTTTCTATGAAACTCTTTTAAGGAAAGTAACTGAACCATTTTTAAAACGGTGATTTGACATTTAAGCAAGATTAGGAAAACTATTATATGTATTTGCTTGCTGTACTTACCAGGGCTTTTGAAACAAAAGCTCAGCAAAGGAGATGGTCATGAAGATTCCTCCAAAAAAAAAAAAAACAAAACTAAAAAAGCAAACGCAGGGCTCTAATAATCTGCATTATTAAGTTCAGGTTCCACGTTTCTGAAGTATCTCCCCAATAAGGATTCTTCAAGGAATGAATTGTGATGATTAAATAATTGCCTCTTAGAAGTTAAGAGTCTTATGATAAACAAACTGAATCAAGGAATACGAGTACTTAACTGGGAGAAAGTGGAAAAATGATGAGAACACTTTAAAAATTAAACCACATCATATTTTGGAATTTTAATATAGATTTTATAAAACTTGATTTCACATTTTTGTAAACGACCTTATATATTTAAATAATTTTAAATTGTGTGCCAGACAATGCAATTAGTTTGATACTAATCTGAATATATACAATGTAAATCAAGCACAGATACTGAGGTAGAGCTCACAGATGTGCTGTGCAGTCCAGCGAACTGTTTTCATAACGTGAAATGGTAGAGAATCTCACAATAGAAATAGAATTTAAAACACCTTCCCGTAATCCCACTCTTCCATAGAAATAATCCATGATTGTTTCATCTTATCTGGACAAAGTGGTTCTTGAGTACTGAGACAACTAAAAGCTTTTTATAGCATGTAAGGCCATATATGGATGAATTTAAAATAGCATAAGAATTTTTTCAGAAATAATTAATGATAAAATATCCTTATTTTTAATTTGGTAAGTGTTTACAAAAGTGAATTTACACATTGCTGAGAAAGATGAATATTTAAGTTGAAGGAGCATTTTTTAAAAATGTATTTCTTTTACTTGTATCATTTGGATAACTAGAATGAAGTATTTTATGATGACAGGAGCCATACCATGAAAACTCCATAAGAACAAATTTGTTAGCAGTTGTTAAATAGTTATTCAATTCAATGAACACATTACATTTTGCTTTCCACTAGTCACCATACTGGCGGTCTGAAAATTACCTTGGCTTAAGTTGATTTTTACTCTCTTTGATTTGAACTTTTAAAACTTCCTGAAATGGAACTACCAGAGGTTTAGTTTTTATTCAGTCAATAAAACGGGTAACTTTTCACTGCTGACAAAACATGTCATGTACAGATTGAACAAATGTTACACAAAATCACTTTGATCAGAAGTCCTCCAGGTTAAAACATATGAAACTGAGATAATTTTGTTTGAAATGATCAGTGTCAAAAAAAAAAAAATCAGCAAAGGAGAATAAAAGCAATTCTTTATTTTTATCCAAATATATCAGACTTTATAATTTAGTTAGTTTCAACAAAAACGTAGAGTCACCACATATCATCCAAACCCGAACACTCTAAAAGTGAAAAGGAATGTTGTTAATAATTACACAGGTACAACAGGAAAAACTGGAACTCCCCCGGTAAACTGGGTCCTATGATCAACTTAGTAATAGGGGTTAAACTGCAATTATATGCAGAAATCACATCTTTCCTATACATATGTGGTAAAAATACAGGAAGAGCATTCACTAAGAAAAATGAATTTTGGCAAGTGTTTTTTTTTTCTCATTATACAGATCTCTGTTTAAATTTCATGCCCTCTGTTAACAGTCACCTCTTCTAAAATAATTGATTCTTATTCCACCCAGTATTTTTTTCATGTGACCGTTTTTCTTTACTTCCCTAATATTTTGACTGTCTGAAATCATCTGGTTTTGTCTGTCTCAGTGTGCCCTCCCCACTCTCCTACTGACATGCAGTGTTCAAATGGGCAGTGACCTCCCTGACGTCATCATAGCCAGATCCTCAGGAGCTAGAAATGCCTAGGACATAAAAGAGATACAAAATTTTTACTGAATGAATGAGTGAATACATTCGGAGAGTATTTTTGGCCCCATGTTCTGCTTGGTACCAAAGACAAGTTAAAATAACTCTCCAGATTAAACTATGGCTCTATTTAGTGTTAAGTCATTGGATTAAATGATCTATGTAGTTTCTTCCACTGATAATATATATACTATGCCCCCTGGGCTCCCTCCTTTTTATGCTATTATTTCATGTCCTATACCCAGCAAATAAGCAAGTTTGGAGATCAGGCGGCAGGGCAGCTAGTTGTATTCACAGTGGATCTATGCTCTAGGTTGATCATTTTTTCCGGTAACAATTCCCTGGTATATGTTTGCACCTACAGAATTTGGTTGATACAGAGGTAGCCAGAAGGTACTGTTGTAGTCAATGATAGAATTGTTGATGTAGTAATTTTCCAATAAGGAAATTATTACATGATTGCTAAAAATGGGAAATGATGAACGCCCAATCCAGTCATTAAAGATTTACATATTAATGAGGAGAAAGAGACTAATTCTGGGCAGATGTAGATTGCAAAGTCCAAAATAGGATTATAGGAAAATCTA
This sequence comes from Rhinolophus hipposideros, assembly GCF_964194185.1. Classification (NCBI taxonomy): domain Eukaryota; kingdom Metazoa; phylum Chordata; class Mammalia; order Chiroptera; family Rhinolophidae; genus Rhinolophus; species Rhinolophus hipposideros. The sequence continues at coordinate 34,499,751 of NC_138052.1, read as the reverse complement.
TGATATTCTGATAAGGAGCACTTGTAAATTTTAATAAAAATCTCTGCATTCCAAATCTTTATTTTTGCAGGTGTTCTACTGAGCAATAGCTTTGATTCCCTAGTGAACTATGAATATAAAACCTTAGGGTTAAAAATATAGTACTGCTAAGTTAATTTTGGTAGGCCGGGGATCCAATACACTAATAAAATCAGGGTGTAATCAAACAGATTACCATCACCACCAACAAAAGACACATGGGTGAAATATTTCCAGTCATCTAATTATAAATTCTCTCAGGTATATACAAAACATTCCTCTTGAACTGAGTGATGACAGGTCTGGAATGGAATAGGTTCCCCAGGTGAAAAAAAAAAAAAAAAAGTCTGTCCTGTTACAACAAATGCCACAAACAAAAGAAAGGCATAAGAAAAAGAGACTCGATTACACATATATACTTTTAAGCATAAATATTTATCATCTGTTTCATTGTATTATTGTTTCTCCTCAAGGATAAATTATTGGTTTTTAAAATGACAGAAGTTTCAGAAGAAAAGTGAAAATGTTACCAATTAACTCAGTTTGAAACAGGGACCATTAATTATGTAATTTCACACAGATTCTGATATATTCAATGTAACTTGGCTCCTTACTATCACAATGATTCAGCATTTATTCAGAGTTCATATTTGTATTAGATCATACACAAAACAGATTTCCAGATTTTAATTAGTCCAGGAGAGGACTGATTCTCAAATTAATCTGTTTATTTTCCCCCAGTACCAGCAACTTTTAAAAATCATAAGGAATCTTCAGTGTCTTGATGTGCTCTAAAATTTACAAGTTAAATATATAATGGTTATATTTTCACAGGGCCATAAATAGCACAAACTTATGTGATTCCCTCATATAAAGTACAATTGAAAATCTTCCAGGACCTTAAACAGCAGAAAACATTAAATTAGATTTTAAAATGACAAATAATTTAAGGCTAAAGTATTTGGTATTAATAATTAATGCCAGTAGCCTTCCTAGCCTAATAAATTAAACATGCACAAGAACTACAACTTTGAACAAAACATCACAATTTTATCAGATATATATGTATGTGCATGTATGTGTGTATGTGTATATATATATATATATACACATATATATACACACACACAGTTACATATATATACACACACACACACACACACATATATATATATATATAGTTTTATCACCCTGAAAAGTCCACTCATGTTTGGCTTAATACATATGTTAGAAATATGTCATGGAGAGTACCACTCCTTTAAATATATATATATATCTTTTTTCAGAATATACAATATAAATATACCATATATAAATCATGCCATAAAACTAAATGCAAAATTTGCACATTATTGCATGCACGATGTGATAATACATGCCCGTTTATAAGAACTTCCTTATGATGTCCTCCTTTCACAACTTTGCTTTCTGCACATTAGCAATAGTTGGAATAAGGGTTCTCAAATATGCATATATGACTGGAGGGAAAATGTATCTTTCAGATTCCTTTGAGAGGATTACCTCATCAGCCAAATATTGGACCGTTAGTAAATCAAAACAGTAAATAATACCTAAGGAGGTGTTTTGTTATGTGAATCGGTCAGAGTTCATTTTTCTTAATTTGGCTGGAAGATTCCCTTCCATCCTGGCTGCTCCTCCAGCCATCTTTTGAAGCTTTGGTGGCAAATCAGCCACTGACTGGCTCATGGGATCAGACAGCATCTTGGTGGTTTTAGAGACCAGTTTATCTTCTGAGTTGCCAGGAACTGAACTTATTCGTTGAAGTTTCATGGGCAAATCTCCCAAGCTGTAGGCTTTTTCTGAAGTTGTAGAACTCATCCTCAAGAGTTTTTTGGGAAAGTCTTCTCTTCCAGTAATTTTCTGCAGCTTAGATGGAAATTTTGTACTAATGTCATCTAATCCATCTAAGCATTCCACAGAATTATGTCTTTCTTTGCTGTTAGTTATGGCTGGTGCTATTAAAGGGGATGACATAAGAAGCATTTCCTCTTGTTCTTTCACACTGTAAGGTGGGGTGGGGACTTCAAATGTTGCATGGAACTGGGAGTAATCAACTTTAAAGAATCCTTCTTCTAAGGAAATTACAGGGAAAAAACGATGACCCCAAAGAACTTCATCTTCAGTGTATGATGTTCGAGCTTGACAAGTCATCCCTATAACAAAAAGAAAATCCTTGATAAGTTATGCATAGAGGAAGCACAAGTAAAGCCAGCTTGATCAAAAGAATTCATCTTTCTTTCTTATAAGGTTTGGAGTGTTGACCTCAGTAGACTGAGCAATAAAATATGTTAAAAGAATTTTAATAAGATGATAAGGATACATACTTTCTTCCAACAAACACAAGGCACAATTACTTTCATGTTTAGAGGGTAATACATCAAAGCATAACTAATGGTTTATTATCCATAAACCAAAATAAAAGGGCACTGAATAATTTAAACATATGTGTCTCTATAAGGAGTTAAGTGCAGAAATCACATAATACTGGTGGTGCCAAAAAAAAAAAGGATATAAGTGAACATTTTGGTCAATGTTGCTCAAGCAGTAGTTCGCTGTAATCAGAAGTGTCTGGACACTGATAGTAACCACTTTGAGCACCTCTTGTAATTGCAGAACTCAAACATGACTTGTATTCATCTTTTTTTTTTATTGGTATATATTGAGTATTACAATTTTAATAGTTTTTTTTTTCATTTCTTAAAATATATATACATTTTTTGGCACCCTCTGTAGTTTTCCATCATTCAAGAAGTAATATATGAAACAAACCTGGCTTTGAATCCAAACATTACCACTGTGTAAACGTAAGAAAGATACTTAACCGTGCATCATTTTCCTATTCTGTTGAGTAGAGCATAGAAAATAACACCTGTCCCACAGGACTGCTATGAGCATGAAATAAAATAACCTGCAGAAATGTAAAATGTGTTGTATAATGTCTACAAATAGTTTTTTTTCTTAATAAATAACAGTAAAGATAACTATCCCAATTATTTGCTAAATGAATAAAAGTTGGAAATATTTCTATGTTGTATAATAGGAACTCATTGTGGTGGGCTCATTCTTCTGGATATTTAATGCCAAACTTTTGCTCAAATTTTAGAAATCCATGTGCTAAAATCAATAATCTGGGTCATGTGATATTTCAAGTTCTATCCCTGCTATAAGAATCTCTGAAATCGGATGCTGGATATAAAATGTCAAATTGTGCTATTTATTTATTATGTTGCTTGCATATTTATATCATGCTAGTCTGATTTACTCAACTGTAGTCTCTTCATAAATCATATATTTAGACTGAGTTGCTATTAAATCAGTCAACCTCTGAATATTCATTGTGTGAAGACTGGAAGTCCATGAATAAATTAAAACCAAATATCAAATTCAGTTTTATATCAGTCAAAAGATACAATTTCTGTAAGTTGCAAAATCCACTGCTTTCCTTAACCTTTACTATCACACTTCTATTAGAGGCTATTACAATGTAAAATGATGAATTTTAAAAATGCCTCTCTTCAATAATTAATTATAATTTAAACAAGCAATGACAGTCTTTCTTCTAACATTTCCATTCTCCCTCTGTCAATGTATACATAATTTCTACTGTGTTTAAGTCTGGGATAATTTGGATAAAGGGATATCCTGTCTTTCCCCCCAAACTAGTAATTCCACACATAATACTTAGAATTAGGATAAAATGCATAATTAAAAAGTTCACTGTAGCATTATTCATGGTGGCCAAGACATGGAAACAACCTAAGTGTCCTTCAATAGATGATTGTATAAAGAAAATATGGTATGTGTATAACAATGGAATATTACTCAGCCATAAGAAGTAATACTGTAATTTGCAACAACATGGTTGGGTCTTGGGATTATCATGCTAAGCGAAATAATTTATACAGAAAAAGTCGAGAACTGTATGAATTCACTCATGTGTGGAATATAAAACTGAAAACAAATGAATTAAGACAAACAAACACGCAAAAATTCATTGACACAGACAACAGTTCAGTGGTTACCAGAGAGAAATGGGGAGAGGGGTGTGGTGGTAGACAGTAAAGTAGGTCAAATATATGGTGATGGAAGGAGAACTAACTTTGGGTGGTGAATACACAGTGTGATATATACATGACATATAACAGAAATGTACTCTTGAAATACATACAATTTTACTAATGTCACCCCAATAAATTTAATTTAAAAAAAGGGGAAAAACAGAAGGAAATCATCCAGCTAATAGCAAATTTTGTTGATAGAAATCCAGTATTTCCTTAAAAGACTCAAGGAAGTAAACAAGTTATATTCATGAAAAAAGCACACACCCATATTAAAAATAAGTACTTCACTGAATCATTCCAAAATCTTGCCTTTTATTCTTTTACCAGTTATATATTACTAGGTAATCAGTTGTTAGCACTTACATAGTGACATTTTTCAGAAAGTTTTTAAAGAATTTTATGTAGAAAGTAAATGCCTATAATATCTCAGGTACTGTGTTAAGTACTCTCTCTATATTATTTCTAATCTTCAGTATCATCTTGATAAGAAAATATTATTCTGTCCACTTTAACTATACAGAATATAGTGCTCAGAGAGATTAAATTTTTTTACCCTTTTTGGGTACAGACCTAGGAAGCTGTAGAAAAAAAATTATGTCAGTATTATTCAAATTTCTGGGGTTGTTGCTATTTTTATTTTGCCATGATGTCTCTATTTTTTTTTCAGATAGGAACCTGATAAATTAATAAACAATTTATTAATTTTCCTTTCATGACAGAAATCTGGTAGTGACTGCATATCAGTCTTCATAATCAATACTATATCAGGAATAGCTCTAGAAACATTTATATATAAAGTTAACAAAATTAGTTTTAAAAGTACTTTTAAGTTTTAAAGATATGTATCCTGTATTTACAAACAATTTTACAGACATGCATTCTATATTTCTATTTTTTTTATTTATTTATTAGTTTCAGGTGTACAAGACAAGGTAATACTTAGACGTTCATCATTTATATCCCTCACACTGTGAATCCCCCTCCCCCCATCCACTATCCCTCTGACCTCACACTGAACCATCACATTATATATATAAAATTATAGTTGGCATTCATTAATGTTTAGCTTCTGGTGTACAATGCCATGATCAGGTATCCACAGTATCCCTGAGATGGTCTCCCAAATAGGATGCATGTCCATTAGCTTCTGACTAAATATTTCATGAGAAAAAGTTACAGATCAACAGTTATTCAGAAAAAAACAAAAACAAAAATTATATAGATGATATATATACATATATTTCCTGATATCTACTTGTTCTTATTTTGAGACTTTTAAAGATCTAGCAAATTACCTAGAATAAAGAACAGATATATAGGTTTCTATCCATTAAGATACGAAATAATAAAACAAATAAGTACCCTTTATTTGTTAAAGTAGTATCCTTTAATTTCTCTCCAAAAGCAATCACTCTCATGAATTCTTTATGTATATTTCCAGTGCAGGATATTAACTTAAATTTAATAAAAAAGATCATAACTATATACTTATTGTTAATTAATGATACTTTACAACCCCGTTTTCATTTTTAAAAAAAGCCTCACTGCATAGAAAATTGAAGGTGGGTAAAATTATCGGAAGTGAGACACACAGTCACTGTAACTCAATGTTTACCTTTGTAACAGGTTTGTAAGTTTGTTCTTGGATCACTATAAATGTAAGTATATATTAACAATTGAAGTAGATTCAAATCATGAACTTTGTTCAATTGTTTCTAACAACAATAAACACTGAAACAAAATTTGATTACTATTGCTGTCATAGCCCATTTTATTTCAGTGGATTTTTATTTACATTAGGAGAGAAATATGGAATTAAAAATCATAATTCTGCCCCCATTATTTAACATACCACATCGCTAATCTACAATGCCTAACCTGAGTTGTTTCCTATGTGATTATCAGAAACTATAGAAAAGAACTAGAGAAACTTAGATGGAGTGAAAAATTAGGGGAAATAAAATCTTATAAAAATTTCTTATAAAAATAACACTAAAATGTCTGTGGATAGTTGTGACTGAAAAGTAAGGTGGAGATTGCATTCTACTATATAAAATTACCTTTACTTCCTTCCATAACAAACTAATACTGGTGAGGCAACATCCATCTTTACGTAATTGAAAAGTATATGAATTTGAATGCTTAATTCCACTACCAAATAGCTTGTGAATATTACCTAAAGCTCTCTGAGCCTCAGTTTTCTCTTCTACAAAGTAGACATAGCACTAAACTCTCTTACAAAGCTGTTGAAAATCTGAAGTAAGTGCACAGAACAGTGCTTGGTATTTAAGCAACGCCCAACAATATCTGCTGTTCTGATCATTCTGTAGTGATCACTTGCATTTCTTGTTCTTCCCGTAAATTAACTATTCTACATTAATATGGGAAATTTTGACATATTAGTCATTTGTCCCATGTTACAAATAGAGAAAATTAAATTTAAAAATCACTAGCAATTCTCTTTTGGGAAATGGTCAATTAAACATTCAAAACATTTTAAAATATAGGATAAGTAACATTCCTCATACTCTCAACATTTAGAGTTTCTCAACGTTGTCCACCTAAGTATCTCTAACAGCTGGAGAGACTGTGTGAAAACGTGGGTGTATTAAAAAGGCCTGCAGCAAGGCGAGTGACTAAATACATTACAATACTTTGGTAATTATATCAGGAACATTTGCTTCCATCTTAACCTTTATTCTTCGGCTGTTCCTTTTACACTTTCATTAAGTGTAGGGACACAAGTATCAGACATTTCCACTTCAACAACATCACATTTTTCAAATATGGTTTTACCTCAGAATGTTAATGTGCAATCAACATATAGATTATGGTAGAAAGCATTAGAAGTTGGATAATAGGAAAAAGTCTATGATGATAAATGTGCAGTTTAGACAATGTGTTAACATAAGGTGTAACTGAGAGACTACTTCTTATTAGAAAAGTTATCCCAAAATGGTGTTCGAATAAAACTAAAACACAGATTTCTATTGAGATTTAAAGTGAATATAATTATGTTTTCTAACAGTGTGTATGTATCACAGTATTCTCCCTTCTAGAATACGTTATATTATGGTATTTCTTACTGTAATCCAAATTATTTTAAATAATCCATGCTTAGATTCATAATTGCGAATGACCTTTGAATCACAATTAATTCAGGTGAATAGCATTTTGCGTAGGGTACTATATGATTGTACCTCTTAACTGGCAATGCAACTGTTTGCAAGTTTTAACCAGACTCCAGACTTGAACAAATGTGATGAAAATCAACACGAGCTCATCTCTGTGGAAACTGGGAAAGCAACAGATGTTGCTACTGGAAATAGCTGGGGCTTTTGAATCCTTAGGTGAAAAACGTTTTGTGGAAAAAAAAAAAAAAAAGATTTATTCGGTGAATTGATTAATGAATTAAACAGCTATCTATTATTGTTTAATCTAATTTATTCCAGCATCAGTATTTCAATCTAACATAATAGAAGCAATGTAGTCTACCCTCTTTATTTTTGACTTTTTTCCTTTCTTTCCTGTGAAGGTGATTTTGCCTTTACACCATGCTATTAAGTTCATCTCTTTAACTGAATTGGATGTTCATTCAAATAAGAAGTCTGAAAGCTTTTAAGCGAAAATGGCAAAGTGAATTGTTATTTACAAGTCCTTAATTAAACTCTAAATTAGTTATTCTCTATTTTTTCTCCTGGTTAGAGATGGTACCTGTGTTGTCTACATGATGTGGGTAGGATGTGGATAAACTTATATAACCACAGGCCAAGGGGAATGTGTGAATACTGCGGCACAGAAACTATCAAATGATGAATACCTTCTGCACAGAGGAGGCTTTATCTTAACTGTAATATAAAAGTTGCTGAGAGAGATGTAGCGATCGAGGGTGGGGGGAGACAGGTAGGACGGGCACGGGAAGTGAGAGAGAAAGAGAGAGAATTGCATAATGGTGGTTATGTTCATTATGTGTGCACCAAATAAAAAGGGGTGGGGAAAGCAAATCTCCTTCAATAAAGCCATATAATAATACCTAGGTAATATCTCTGTAGGGCTCACTATGTGCCAAGTGTCTTTCTAAGCACTCTTTAACATGGTAGCTCAAATTCTCACAACTCTTCTGTAAATTAAGGTCCTCTCTACTATTTTCACATGGATACTGTGATTAAATAAAATTAGGTAATATATATAAATTGCATGCACAAAATATTGGTCATTTTCTTCCATAAGTGTCCCTAAATACAGGCTATCTGACTACTCTACAAATTTCACTTATATACCCGCACACACAACTGCAAAATATATTGTTTTTCTTCTTTATTTTCTTTGTAGTTTCCTTCAAATTGGTAGCGATTTTTTGTAACTGAATTGACTAATAGTTCAGCATGTATAGCATGTGGCATATCATAAAATAATTTCCTAGACCAAGCTATGTATTTGCCTGAGGATTATTGAATAAGGTCTGTAAATGTTTCTTCCTTAAAGTATTTCCAAATTTTCACCCATCCTCAAAGATATAATAATTATAAAGCTTACTTGGCATTCTCTGAATGGTCTCTATTGTGTTGCACTGAGCTGAACCAAGTTTTAAACTATAAACTTTCTGAGGAAGCATAGGATTCTTGTTTTTTAAATCTTATTTATAAAACATAAAAACACTGTATACAACTGTTCAGTAGTCATATTTAGGTTATGGCGTCAGGCTTCTCTGGGATATAGGTTGCAAGGCTATTAAGACTATATAAATTGCTTCCAGAAACTGCAGGTTTCATATAGATAGAATCCCTTTAAAGCTCTACATATTCTGCTCAGACAGACTTTGAGAGAGAAGTAGAAGTCAACCCAGTATTATACTCTACTATTTAAAGCACTTGGTCTTACAATATGTTCTCAATGTCAGTTTGCCATTACTGCTTAAGCTAGGTCAAAGAATTCTAAAACATTAAAAAAAAATAAAAAAGAAGAAAAATTCAATTATATTTTGTAGAAAATAAAGTGGCAATAAAGAACTTAGCAACAAAGATTTCAAATGGAATGTTTTAAGTTTCTATGTTCCCAGAAAATCCCAGAAAAACAAACAAAACAAAACAAAATAAAACAAAAAAAAAGAAGAGGAAAACAGATTTTCAACCTTGACCGTGAGAACAAGATGTTAGACTCCCCAAAAGTACATAAGTACAGATGCTAAGGGTCAATGGCAGATAGAAAATATGACAGAGGATTCATGATTGCACTGGAACATTATATTTAAGAGACCCAAGGCTAACATTAAAAAAAGAGCATGGGCTTTGACTATAAACTTGAGATTGTTGCTGTTTTAACCAATACTATTAGTAAGACCTTGGGCATATTATTTAAATGTTAATGAACTTTGACTGCCATAAAATATGGATAGTAATAAGGGATAATAATATGTAATTTACACAGTTAACAGTTCAAAATTATATTATCTATTTAATGGGACTATCATATTGCCTAGTAAATAATAATGGTTTAATAACTGATAGCTATGATCAGTTTTTTATTGGGGTTCCAATTAGTTAAAAAGTCATCTTAGATATATTTCAATTTTTTATTGATCACCTCATTTCTCACAAACAACTCAAGGCAAATGAATAATTTTTACCTTGTTAAGTTCTATTAATTTGATATAGACCATGTTATCTATACTTATCTGGAGTGTGAGGAAATGCCTATTGTAACACACTGTCATGCAGGGTGGTGTCATGCAGGGTGTCATGTGGGGTCTCAGCTCCAGCTCCCCACATAAGAACGCAGGATATGGTGAGGCCAAAAAGGAACACCCACGGAGCCAACATAGGGGAGTCATACCACTATAGTCTCGCTGGTGGCTGGGTTGGAGACATAGGGAGCAGGAACCACACGATCTGCAACCTGCCATCCGCTTTTCTGCCAACCAACCTCACTTGCTAGCTGCAATCTGCCTCTCTGCAATCCGTAATCCACACTCCACCATGCCACGCCACCACACTACTTTGCTAGCTTAGCCACGGCAGTTATATCAGTGGCTAATGGCTAACTGGTAACAGCCGATGGCCAACTAGTCACTAGCTGATGACCATCTACTACCTGAGCCAGCACCTTTCTATGTGAGGCTGAGAGCCTGGAAACTACTGTCTGGGGCTCTGTCCCGACACACACATTATGGACAGAGTCAACTCTAGCCTTGTCAACCTGAATCTGCCCTGCACAGATGTGACTAACTTTATTGTAGCAACTGCTTCCCCCAAATACAATTAATTTTAGCTGTGTTGACAAGGCCCTCACTACCTTCAGCTTTCCTCTCACTTCATATAGAAGCATTGCAGAATTTGCCCAGTATACCATCAACTGATTATCATAACCTTAACCTAACAATACAACTGTGCCATTCTTAGTACATCACTTTTTTTGTTCCTTCATGGTACCCATTAAAACATTTTTCCTTGCACTGACAATTATAGAATCAAAACAATTAGCTATCTAAATCCATTCATGTTATTGTTTTCTCCTGTTAAGATACTATTTTTGCTTCCAGACTTATGAGTATAATGTAACCCATTACTGCTGGGGGCTACTCTGTACTACAAGACTGACATCAAAAAACACATTTTTCAATGGGAAAATGTAATACATTTCTAGCTTAAGAGGAAACAAAACATCTTTCAAATAATGCTGAAATTTAATTATTTTGGAGGACAAAATAATTATTCCTAGTAAGTAATAATTATTTCTAGGGAAGAAAATATTTTTAAATACTGTCTGAAACTATAACACACATGTCAAATTAAAAATAAATGTTAATACAAATTCCAATACTTAAATACTTAGATTAATGTCGTGCGGGGTCTCCTCCAGGGTCTCAGCTCCCACTCCCCACATAAGAACGCAGGATTTGGTGAGGCCAAAAAGGAACACCCACAGAGCCATAGGTAGGGGACAACTCCAGTCTCACTGGAGGCTGGTTTCACACGATCTGCAATCCGCTGTGCTAACTGCAACCTGCTCTGGCTAGCTCAGCCACCATCTTCTTGCTAGCCCCCATTTTTTCTGCTAGCGTAGCCATGGCAGTTATATTAGTGGCCAATGGCTCACTGGTTACAGCTGATGGCCAACTAGCCACAGCTGATGACCATGAAATCACAGTTGATGGCCATCTACTACCTGAGCCAGCACCCATCCACATGAGGCCGAGAGCCTGGAAACTGCTCTCTGGGGCTCTGTCCCCCACAATTAATCCCTAATTTTTAAAGATATTCCTAAAACTTTGCTTTAACATATCATTCATAACCACTTTGTATGGTCTTATGGACTGAACGTTTGTGTCCCCGTAAAATTCACAGGTTGAAATTTTAACCCCTAATGTGATGACATTAGAAGGTGGGACCCAGTAACTTCTGAACTATGTGATGTTTAAACAAAATAAAAGAATAAATTTGAACACAAAATAAAATATAAGCCCCCAAATTATTAGCATGCCTGTCTAGTCCCTTCAGAATCTACTCCTAAATTACCATTACAGTTTTATCTCTTTAAAAACTATTAACAATATTAGCAAACATAGTAAAAAAAAAATGTCAGACCCTAAGTTTTCTACTATGTATATGATCATATGTTTCTCCCCATCACTCTATGAAGTTGTGGGGACAGAGAGCAGTTTCCAGGCTCTTGGCCTCACGTGGAAAGGTGCTGGCTTGGGTAGTTAATGACCATCAGCTGTGACTAGTTGGCCATCAGATGTTACCGGTTAGCCATTAGCCACTGATATAACTGCCATGGCTAAGCTAGCAAGCAAGGAGTGCAGTTAGCATGGCGGATTGCAGTTAGCAAGGGGTTGTTTGGTTGGAAGAGAAGCAGACGGCGGATTGAGGCTAGCAAGTGGGGTTAGGAAGCTTGGATGGTAGATTGCGGATTGTGTGGATCCTACTTCCTGTGTCTCGCCCCGTTGCCATCAGATTGGGGTACAGGAAGACTTCCTGTTGGGGTACTGGTGGATGTTTGCTTTTGTGTCTTGACCAGCCGCCATAGATAATATAGTGGTATGACTCCCCTATCTATGGCTCTGTTGGTGTTCCTTTTTGGCCTCACCATATCCTGCGATCTTATACAGGGAGTGGGAGCTGAGCCTCCCACATGACACCCCACATGACACAAGTATATACTGTTCTTGTTCTCATATGACAGCAATATTGACATATCAGGAGGGGAAATAGTTTGTCCAATGTCACATGACAATAGATGTTTTTAGTTAGGATATAAACTCAAACCCTCCAATTCCAGAGCTAGTATTTTTAACCTCTATGTTACTCTGCCCCAATGTTCTTGAATGGATGACTTTACCATTAGTAATTATTATTTTCTAAGCATATTACTTGGTCCATGCTGTTTCCACTGTTTCATATCCTTTTCCATCTTTGCACCTGTTGACATAATTCATATTCAAAGCTCAGATCAAATACAATTAATTTTATGAAATCTTTCCTGACTTTTCTATTTTAATTTATTGCCTTTTAAATACATCGTATTTTCATCCACACAGGCACACAAGCACAGGCACCCCCCACACACATTCCTTGCCAACTAGGTACTGTACATATCTCAATGACATATATAATTAACTTCAATCAGTAATAATACTTAACATTTATTAATGTATGAAACACCTCTTTACTGCCACATTTCTAGGTGCTGAATTTTAAGGTTCATTCATTGCAGTTACAGAAAAAGTCACATTAGAATCAGATTCTTGATGGAGCTCTTATTCACTTTTGCATCACTAGTATCCAACACTTAGAGATTCGGTGCTCAATGCATTCTTGCGAAGAGACAGTTGGAGGAATGGAGGAAGAAGAAGAATGGGAAGGTTAAAACTCTCTGTGCAGAAGTCAACTTTTTGAATGAATCAGAACTTCCATACCCATTAGTAACCTATTCACCAAAAGTAGCAATTGTCACTGACAAAAATGCAAGGGATATAACCATTCATGAAATAGATATCTGCAATATGTCAATCTTGATTATGTTATCTGCTCTTAAGATGATGATCTATTAATCAGTTCATTTCATGAACTCCAAAATTGACTTTGAGACATCTATACTAAAAGCTTACTTTGATTAGTGAAGTAGGGGGAAAATATCACAATAAATTATACATAATCACTATATAAAATATGAGTTACTCTTGCACAAAGAAGCAAGGTGCTTTTGTTGTAAATCACATTCAATGATCACCAGTTAGTTGACAATTTCACTTTTGTAAAATTATACACCAATAGATGTATGTCTAAATGCATACACTAGAGAGGTTAGATTTATCTGTATTAAACCATATGATAATTTAACTGAATATTTTAATACACTTGAATACTTGACCTCTGGTTACATCTAAAGTTTTAATGAAATTTATACACCTCATGCAACTATAACTGATCACCTTATAAAATACAGTATATTCATTTTTAACTGACAATTTAAAACTTGTTTTCCCCCTAGTTTATGAGACTTACTTTTTATATAGGCTGCTACATCATTTTCAGTCACAAACTATAGCTATTTTTTAACATCTCCTTTGGCAGAAATTCAAATACATTTTGTTTGCTTGCAGGCTCAGAACAGAGCTTGAATAAATATTTGCAGTGCAGCAGTTGTTCTGGTTCTGTGCTTTGCAGTAAAAGGTCAGAGAATTTTGGTTCTAATTTTGCTGTTATGTTATTTATAGAGCCTAAGTAAAAAGTAAAGTCCCTATAATTTTATAGCAACTATTACTGAGTGTCTTTTATTTTAGCTGTGAAAAGCCACATCACAGTAATAATCACAAATATATGATATTTTAGGATATGCCTTTTAGAACAAAAATAATTGGTTTGAACATGCATATACAAGTCTTATGAATACATAAACATGTATTTAAAAGTCAAATTATTATTATTTTACTGGATTTTTTATTAAAATGTAATGTGGTAACAATTGTTAGCGAAGTTACATAGATTTCAGGTGAAGACAACAAGTCAAATTCTTAAAAGTTTCCCTAAATTACATAATTTCTCATCTCCTTAGATAGTATTTTAATTTATTTGCATTTAAAAAAATCACAAAGAAAAAAGTCGAAGAAATAAAAACACTGAGGTAAATAGCCTGAGATAGAAACAATAACTTCCTTAAAATTGACATTTGCAAAAAGGAAATGATAAACTCTGTCAGTTTATGCTGAAATATAGCTTAACTCCTAAAGCAGCCTAGATTTTCTCTCAGGTTTTAAATAATAAATGGTCTGTCGACAAGCATTCTGTTGATGTAGAGATCCAGGGTCTAAGGGAGAACTTTTCAAGCAGTCTGGTGACCTTTTGGGAAAATTTTATTATTTATATCTCTGCAGACTGTTATGACATTTATAAGCAGAATTATTTACATCATGTAAATGATGCTAACATATGCTATCTACAAAGCTGCCCAATATTCAAAGGCTTATTGTAAAACAATATAGCCTAGACCTATACAAGGAAGGGGGAAAGGAAGAAAGGCAATGAGTTAATCCACCTAGAATATTGAAAATGAAGCTCTCTGGCCAGATACACACTTAAGAATCATAAGAGAGAAGTAACAATTGGTAAATAAGAGACTTATTATTTTGTGGCCATATATATCCACAGATATTAATCTTTGTGTCATTCATAATAAAAAACTACATTCTTCTATATTCTACCAATTTTAATAGACTGAGCTAGTGATGTTTATTCTTAGATATATCATTTTTTGATATCACAACACAAACAAGGATTAGAAAATAGCTTAATATCATAGTTATTTTATTCGAAGTAATACTTTGCTTCATAAACATTCCAAAAGTTAACAAAGTAATATTTCATTTGATTAATCTGCAAAATACATGAACTGTGTATGATTAAATTTCACATATATTGACATAAAAGTATCCAAGATTATTCTGAGACCGGTCCGTTCACTGATTCATGTCTTTATTTAACCAAATTGCCATAGACAAAAATGACATTAATTTGTCTGAATTTAGGGGATGAGTCAAGAATTGTAGAAATAAAATGAAATACATAAACAAATATAAAGAAAAAATATTTGAGGAAATGATTTCAAAAATGGGAATGAAAGTTGAATGGTAGAGTGGGTTAGGGAGTAAGTTTTGTTTCAGACATATTATTATAAATTAATGTAGATAATAATAATAATATCATCTAATATTTACTGTTACATATATTACAGAGTCTATGCTAAGATACTTAAATGAATTATCTAATTTCAAATTTTCTGTGGAATAGTTACTATCTTCCTTTTCAGATGATGTACCTAAAAAACAGTCAAAAGATCTGAACAGACACTTCATCAAAGATATACAAATGACAATTCATCATATGGAAAGATGTTTTTCATCATATGTCATTAGGGAACTGAAAATTAAAACAACAAGATACCACTAATATGGAACACTGACAACAACACATGTTGGTGAGGATGTGGAACAATAACAACCCTGATTCACTGTTGGTGTAAATGCAAAATGGTACAGCCATTTTAAAAGAAAGTTTGGTGGTTTCTTATAAAACTAAATATACTGTTACCATATAATATAGCAATTAAGCTCTTTGGAATTCACCCAAATGAAGTGAAAATTTATGTTCACATAAAAATCTAAATACAGATGTTTGTAGCAATTTTATGCATAATGGCCAAAACTGGAAGCAATCAAAATAGCCTTCAATAGGTCAATGGGTAAACAAACTGGTGCATATCTATACAATGGAATGTTTTTCAGTGTTAAAAAGAATGAGCTATCAAGCCACAAAAAAGACATGTAGTAAACTTCAATGCATATTGCTAAGTGAAAGAAGCAAGTTTGAAAAGGTTACATACTGCACGATTCCATCTATGTGCCATTCTGGAAAAGACAACTATGGAGACAGTAACAAGATCACCGATTACCAAGGTTTTGGGATAAATAGGTGGAACACTGGCGATTTTTAGGGCAGTGAAAGTATTCCGTGTGATACTATAATAGTTGATACATGTCATACACATTTGCCAAAACTTAGAATGTACAACTCAAAGAGTAAATCCTAATTGTAAACTATGGACTTAGGTTAATAATGGTGTGTACTTATTGGTTCATTGATTGTGACAAATGCACCATATGGGGCGTGACATCATGGTGAGCCTTCCTGTATGTGGGGGGGAAGGTTCATGGGTAGGGGAGGGGAGTGTATGGGAACTCTTTACTTCTTGCACAACTTTACTCTGAACCTAAAACAGCTTTCAAAAATAAAGACTACTGATAAAAATTGTAACTTAAAAATTGAAGAAAAAAAGAGTCAGTCCCTAAGAGAGGTTAAGTAATGTGCATAAGGCCTCATAGCTTGTTTACGTGATAGAACCAGGTTGCTCCTGTTTTTGGAGTTAACTCTTCCACATCTCAAGAGCCCTTATCCAGGCTTATGAGCTACATTTCAACCATTTCACTATGCCATAAAGATGAGCTTATAGATCATGATGCATATGGTGAGAAAAAACAAAACAAAACAAAAAACTATTATTATATAGATCTACCACCAAATCTGTTTTCTTCTCTAACAATTTCTAAATTTTGATTATTATAATTCACAAAGCCACATATAAAGGGTTTTTAAAAACTTCTAAAAATTAAGCAATTACGTGTTTTTTTTTTAATTAAAGTTCATTGGGGTGAAAATGTTAGTAAAGTTACATAGGTTTTAGGTATACAATTCTGTAATACATCACTTACATATCACATTGCATGTTTACTGACCCAGAGGCAGATCTCCTTCCATCACCATATATTTGATCCCTTTTACCCTCATCTACCACCCCTTTTCCCCCTTCCCCTCTGGTAATCACTAAACTATTGTTTGTGTCTATGAGTTTTTGTTTCTTCATTTGTTTGTCTTGTTTCTTTGTTATTTTCAGTTTTATATCCCACATATCAGTAAAATCATATGGTTCTTGACTTTTTCTGACTTATTTCACTTAGCATAATAATGTAAACATCCATCAATGTTGTTGCAAATGTCACTATTTTATCTTTTCTTATGGCAGAACAGTATTCCATTGTGTACAAGAAATTACTTTTAAGGGAGGAATGAGAAGTCACCCTATTTTGTTTTTCTTAAATTTGTATATTCTAAACACCTTGCTCAACACATTAGGTATATATATGTGTACATATATATATATATATATATATATATATATATATATATATATATTCGCATAAGTGTAAATAGGCATATCTGTTTGTTGTGCCTATCTCCACAAAATGAATGGGGGTAAGAAATAGGTGTATTTTCTATGTAGTCTAAGCTAATTTCCAAAATCGAAGTCTAATGTCAAAGTTTCCACAAATATAAAATTATGTAATCATTATTTAAAAACATAAAGAAAATTATCCCTCTCTAATTTGAAATCATCATTATTGCTTATACCATCTACAAGGGTTCCATTCCCTCTGATGTTGACATTGCCTAATTATTTATAGGCTATCATGCTCTTTTTAATTTGCTTCTTTCCTCAGGTAATAATAGTGCTCTTAATCATTCTTTGTACATCATCAATTCTTTAAGTGCTTATACTATCTAATAAATGGTGGAAGAAGTAGAGCTTACAATAAAGTACTATCATATAAGATTGTATAATATTTAAGTCTAGAACTGTTATAAGCATATGCTAGGATCTTAATGCAGAAATGTTACTATCATAAAAGAAAAGGAGAAGTGCATAGACTTTTTTGCAAGAGAAACAAAAAGTAAACATCCAAAACTTCAATCTGCCAGAATATCAATTCAACGTGATATTTATGAAGCTTACGCTCCAGGAACTTTCACTAACACAGGTCCTTTCTCTTTTCATACATTTGAATTCATATGTTGTATTCTTTTTTTCTTAAAGAGAACTCCTTAAATCATGGAAGTGTCTATCCCTACTTAGATTCGATCCCGAAGAGTGTAATAACATGTGATAAAGAAAGGTTCACAAATTAGACTGCATGCACAATTTAGAAGATTTGCTATTACCTTGGTGATATTGTTTTATAATTCATCTCTTTTTAGATATTGATTAACTTTGGAAAGAGATTACACACTCTGCATTTTTACAGGCTTTTGGTATATCTCACCTCACGTCCACATCCCATCCATACAAATTGGCCCTTGTACACTGTTTCTTAACCTGGTAACAGTGTTTCTTTTTTTTTTTTTTTTTACAAGTACATATGAACAATATCTTCTCTTTATTGAAAATTTTTCATTTTTTGTAGTGAAACAACAATCATGCCACAATTAATGTAATTTTAATGTATTCAACTCTTACTAAAATGAATTATACATTTAATTCTTGGTATCTATACTTAATTTTCTTGAATACTAACAAAAACTACATGTATGCATTGACGGAAGACTATACACTCTATGTCTGAGCTTCTCTCATCAGGTAAGAAATAAACTCCATATTGAAAAATGCATGTATTTGAAGTTTTGACCTAACACAGTGGATTAAGGTTTAGACAATATTTACTTTGCTGCATTTTGATTCCGAAAGAGCCCTATGTGAAGATATGATCCTGACCAACTTCGCAATGTTTCTGTAATAGTCTCTCAGTAAAAACAGTTATATTAAATACAGTGAGACAGAAAATAGTTACAAAATAAACTACAACTTTATAGCTATCCATTGGTAAAAGTCTGTAGTTAATACATTTGGATAAATAACTCAAGTCAGCAGCAAAGTGTTAAACATTTGTGATTTCTTAGCTCCCCCACCCAAAAGCTAGTCCAGAAAACAGCCTTCCATAGCACATGGCAATTATCCTAAGGACTCATCCTCACATTTATTCTCTTTTACGGAGGACTCAACAAAAATTGGCTACTATTAATATTTTAACATTTACTTTCAGGAAACAATATCTTATTAAACAAAACTATTTCCATAGTGAAAATTTAACCTTTTCCATTTTCTTGGAATTCTAAAAACTTTTATCAGATAAGGAGAATTTGGTGCTGTATATTGAAAGGAAATTGTACTTATCATCTGAAAAATGTGTTACTCTACTCGGTGGGGAATAATTGAGCTGTTTTATCAAAGGCCGTGCCAATGTCTGATAGTGTTTTGTAGAAATCACTTTGACTGCTCTGTGGAGAAAAGATATGATTAGGGAAAGACTGAAGCAAATACAGCAGTTGGAAAGCTCTGGTAAAAGACAATGGTCATATACGTGGCTGTGAAGCTACATCAAAAATAGATTTATTTAAGAGGCAGATTTCACAGGACTTGATAACCAATTGGATTTAGAAGGTGAGAAAGACTGACAACCAACAATTTATTATTAGAATGATGAAGATGAACATGCCCTGAAATTTTTCTCGTAGTTCTTGTAAGAAACGGAAGATAAAAATAGTAAATTAAATCATACCTTTAATTTTCGGAACTTTCAGATTAAATTTGTCAGACAGTTTTGTACTCTCATGCCTGCCAACTTATACTCAGCAGCCAGTAGCATAAGAAAAATAACCATCCTAATCTAATCATTAAGAACAATTACTGCATCCTGACCTGTCTCTTCATTCTGCTAAGCTCAAAGGAAATGTTATGACTGAAATGTCACCTTAAATCTCATTTCTATATCTGGTATTAATTTCATTAATTACAGCTTCTTGGTTTTATTCTTGATCTACTGACAAAGCGCTGGCTGGGTCTCAGCTAACTAATCCGATTAAAGAAATACATGACGTGCATCTTAATGCAATTGTTTTCTTTAAGGCTCCTTTCTGAACAAATATGTATCAATAATCTTACAGTGATGTCAAAATTACTTTAAATGGAAGCCATTAACTTTCATATAATTAATAGGAATTTGTTGGAACACAGCCATAATTCACTGCATATTTTCTAGAAATATAAGAGCAAAGTAGGCAAAGGAAACTTACTTTATGAAGAACTCTGATGAGACAAAGATTTATGTCTATTGTAAGCTGAAGAACCTTGTGGCCTGAATAGTGCAATTAAATAAACTCAAAATAATTTGAGCTAGAGACACCTTAGGAAATATAACCTAAACAACCAACATGTATCACAGAGGGATACTGAGGTACAGAGGAATTAACCACTTGCACATGTGCCAACCTGACCTTTTTTTCATTTATAACAGAATTTAGTTTATAAATGTTGTCAATACCAGAAAACCGAAGTGGAAATGTGGGCTCAATGACCAGACAGTTTGAACACAACCTATTAGGTTGGTGCAAAAGTAATTGAGGTTGAAACATTAAAAATAATTGCAAAAACCACAATTACTTTTGTAGTAACCTAATATATCTTTGTAGTAACCTAATAAATATTTGCTTTAAAATTAAGAGAGTTGTGATCTTATCTAAATTATCCAGATTAATTTAAGTTGCAGTATAGGTTTAATTACATTCTGAATGCTCCATTATTTTAATTAACAGTTCATTTGTTATTAGAATGTGTGAAGAGAACAGCCATCTGTCTCTTTCTCTACTGTCGTTTAAAAAATAACGTTTGTATTTCAGTCCTTCAGTCTTAGTTCAAGACCTGTTCTGAAGTCCTATCAGCTACTAGCAACCTTAAGTGGGCTAAGGAGATGGATAAAAAGACACTATTAAGTAGAGGACTTTTTTAGTTTATTAATGTAGATATAAATATAATATAAATATATTATATATGCGAGCATACCTGGCCTAAAACATTTTTTTTTGGTATAGTGAATTGGTTAAGTAAATTTTATTTTTCCACTGTCTTTTATTTCGAAAACGTAAGCTAAATATTTTATCCCTAAGTGTATCTATCTAGCAATATAGAGTAAAAGTCCTTGATTTTGAAATAATATAAGATTTTACATATTCAAATTCATGAACTGGAAGAGAAAATAACAAGAGATTTCCCACCTCAGCCAGTGGGGAGCACTGTTCCAGGGAGCAGCGTGGGTGTGAAACCTATGCCCTAATCTTGGGCTTCTCATTAGAACAGAATAGTCCTGTTTTACTTGAGCTGTGTCTATGTTAACTGTTATTCTCATTGCCATCCCCATGTTGACATCTCTCAAGTTTGATGATATTAAAATCCACTGATTACTTCAAATCCCCTAATATGTCTTGACAAATCACTACCCAGAAATGCCAACACTCCACCCCCATCCAATAAACTGATGACCTTTAACCTATTGGAAACTGCTTACCAGATCTTTTTCACTCCCAGCATTTTGGAATCCACTTTTCCCTGCCTTGGTTGTCCTTGCCTGTGGGAGGTGAGCAAGGCTGAGATTACTGAGGGTCCCTATAGGTTATCTACAGCTTTTAGTATGTATTCAAAACATTTGGGTAGATTTTCCAGGGTCCAGGTGCATGGGTTTTTCATATGACGGCTCTTTTCAGTAAAACCTACACATCCTGTGATCTTGTGGAAATCATGCTTTATGATTTTTTAGTGTAGATGATAACAGCTAAGTAGTTAGTAGTGATTTTAAGAATTGAGTTACTATAGGATGATTTATTTAATCTTCTAGGACTTCTTCTTAGCACAACTACAATATACATGTCAAACATCTGTCACCTATTGCAAATAAAGGTAATAACAGAGTATAGAAATGCATTAGTCATCTCACATACTATGAGACTATACTAACAAACAACATATGTTAGCATATATGTATGCTATGTACATAGTGCATAACATATAAAAAATAACATACTAACATACTATTAGATTTTGGACAGTATCTGCTTATATTTTCTAAAACGTGAATACCGTGTTTCCCTGAAAATAAGACCTAGCCAGACCATCAGCTCTAATGCATCTTTTGGAGCAAAACTTAATATAAGACTTGGTCTTATTTTAATATAATATAAAACTGGGTACAATATAATATAACATCATATAATACCGGGTCTTATATTAGTTTTTGCTCCAAAAGACACATTAGAGCTGATGGGCAGCTAGGTCTTATTTTCGGGGAAACATAAGACCAGAAAATATATTGTAAGTTACAGAAAATATATTGCTCTCTCCAGAATCTGATCATTAGATTTATTAAGAGTTATATTAGAGAACAAAATTGTTTATTATGTTTACAATAAACTGGATGACTATAAAATGTCATTTACATTTATAAATGTCTATTAAGAAGTCCTAGATTAGAATATATTACACTGGATGCAGCTAACAGTCAGGTGACGCAACTAAGTATCTGTGGGGGATTGGCTCCAGGGTCCCTGCATATATCAATGTGCAGAGAGGCTCAATCCCCTTATATGAAATGGTGTTGTATTTGCATATAACCTATGCATATTCTCCCGTATACTTTAAATCATCTTTAGATTACTTATAACATCTAATACAGTGTAAATTCTATGTAAATAGTTGTTATACTATATTGTGTAGGAAATAGTGACAAGAAAAAAAGTCTGTACATGTTCAGTACAGATACAACCAGCATAGGCCTAACGACAAAATACACATAAGTAACAACATAACATTCACTTTTTTAGAATATTTTCTACCTGTGGTTGGTTGAGTCCGCAGATGCAGAACTCGTGTATACAGAAGGCTGACTGTATAATAAAAGCCTAGATAAAAATGACACATTTTAAATGTACATGCTTAAATAAAATTGATAATTTTCTGAACATCTATGGAAAGCATCTATACAAGTCTGCCTTCAATTTGTTTACCCCTCCCCATCCATCCTGTGCCCTCCAAATATCACTACCTTTCGATACTCCTAGAGGTTTAGATCCTGCTATAAACTGTATTTCAAGTGTAGGTCATCATGGAGCAACGGTTTCTTCATAGTTACCAAACAGAGACAGTCTCATTAACATGGAGCATCTATTAAATAGAACATATGCTAAACTGATTTAGGAAAAATATCACCTTTCAAAAGTCTTAAGGGAAATTTCTGGGTTACAGCACTGAGTCACAGAACAGTGATGGATTTTATCAACATACAAGTCAAAAGGAATGAGGGAATGAGGATCCCTTTTGAGTGATTCTCTGATGGAAATAATACACACACACACACACATACACACACACACACACACGGTGCCAAAAAAAGCTACACATATTTTAAAAAAGGAAAAAAAACTGTATTAAAAATTGTAATACTCAATATATACAGATAACAAAAGATGAATACAAGTCACATTTGACTTCTGGAATTACAAGAAGTGCTCAAAGTGGTTACCATCAGTGTAATTTTAGTACAATTTTTTTCCTCTGTCTCTCTCTCTCTCTCTCTGTCTCTCTCTCTCTCTCTCTCTCTCTCTGTCTCTCTCTCTCTCTCTCTCTCTCTCTATATATATATATATATATATATATATATATATGGAAACATACTGTTCCCCAATATTCCCCAATTTAAAACAAACGAAAACTTAAAAAAAAACGTGTGTGTGTGCGTGTGTGTGTGTGTGTGTGTGTGTGTGTACAGCCGTTCTGATTGCCATCCCCATGTTGACATCTCTCAAACTTGATGATACATATCAAGTCAAAAAACTAAGAAGCCAAAGAAGTCTATAACACTTTGTCTCCAGAAGTTAGGTTTTTCTCAGCCAATCAAAGAGGATGTAAATTAAAATGTGCTATGTTATCCTATAAAAATGAGAAAATGAAGCAAAATAAAGCAGATTTATTAAGATGGAAGGAGTGAAGGATTTGATTTGGCAAAAGGTTGCCATCTTAGAAGACAGACTGTACCAATAAGAAAGGAAAATGTGAATCTTGGAGGTAGAGCTAAACAGACACATAAAAGAAATGGAAATACACACTCTAACCTGCTCTCAAACATGAAAGTGAGACGCCCAGAGGCCCCCAAACCACATATGCTGTTTATCAACAGTAACTACCGTACACATATACGCTAATTTATTAAATTCAAAATTCTATTAAATGCAGTGTGCTGGCTTCAAATTAAAATGAAACTGAAGAAAATATCCCCTTACACAAACATATATAACTATACAGATAGGTTTATCCAAAAAATAAAATGTCTGGTTAAAATACACATGACAGAATTGGTGTTTTCTGGATTCACTGTGCCATATATTACGGCATTTGGAGCAGGCTGTGCTGCCCACATTTATAATATCCAGTCTATATACCCTGCTTATCAGTATGCTCTTTTTAAACAGAAGCAAGTATTCAATAGTATTCACATATACTTATTTCTAGTTCAATGTAAAGTTAGCTTTAACCTTATGTCTAGAAAGCAAATGTTACTGACAATTTTTAACAATATATCTATGTGGAAATAGTAAGTTTTTCCCACATTAAATTAAATTAGCAACAATCCATGAACTGACACTGTACATAACTAATATCCTCACTGAAACCCCATTCACGTAAGGGGGAAAAAAACATAAGGGTTAAAAATTCTTTAAACACTTATAAGAATCTAAAATTTTTCAGATAAGAGTGCTTAGGATTTCAGAAAAAAAAGCTAAAGCTGTTGTTGGCCAAAATGCTATATCCTGTGAACTGTTCTTTATGGTGATTTTCACATACACCATAGGGAAAAGACTACTTCTTATTTGTCTGTGCCTTTTCTAATAATTATTTTAGTCTAATGCATTCTTGGCCTTTAATAAATAATTCTTGAGTAGTAAGTTACCGAGTAATCATGGACAACAGGGGAAGTCAGTGAGAGCCTCAGTCTTCTCTCTCCCTCACTCTCCCCTCTAAATTAAATAAATATGCATCATGCCTGCTCTAGAATACCAATAAATACAATAAAAGCATTACTGAAAAATTTTTCAACAAAACAAATGGGGAATTCATGTTAGGTAATTTTACCACTGATCTTTGACTATATTAAAATTTCTATCCCAGTCCTGTATTCTTGGCGGAGGGAGAATTTACAATTAAACTCGTCTGTAATAGGGGCTCACTTAAAAAAAAAAAAAAAATCTTCCATGGGTTTGGAGCCTTGATCCTTCACTCCTGTGCCTAACTCCTCAAAATCGCTACCTGCTACTTGATGTGTCTCCAGATATTTTAGTTACCTCATTAATATATCCATGCACATATTTAGGTATTGAAAACCATACTAAGTACTGAATATAAATTGGTGAGTAAAACACTCTGATGGATGCATGGGTCTAGCGAAGAATAGATTTTTAAACACACATTTCATCAAAGTGTGATCAAGTCCATCCCAGGCCCTTTTGGAACACAAAGCTGACGCATCCGCCCTGGTCATTAAAGGTCAGGGAAAGTGAGGAGGCTTCCGAAGGTAGGTACTACACAGAAGAAAATAATAAAGAAAGGATAAGTTGGGTGGGGGGGGGATCTGTTCCAGGGCAAGAGATCTGCATACTAGAATGCCGGGAGGGGAAGCCAGAAAACACCTCAAGTATATTGAAGAAAACCGTTATGGACAAAGAAAGCATAGACTACTAAGAAGAAGAAAGAAATGAACATCAAAAAAGCAGAGTGACCAGATCACAAGAAACCATGAAGTCATAGTAAGCAGACTGAACACTAAGAGAAACACATGGGACGGCCTGATGGCTCAGTTGGTTAGAGTGCGAACTTCTAACAAGGTTGTCGGTTCGATTCCCACATGGGCCAGTGAGCTGCACTCTTCACAACTAGATTGAAAACAACGACTTGACTTGGAGCTGAGCTGTGCCCCCCACAACTAGATTGAAAAAGGAAGATGACATGGAGCTGATGGGTCCTGGAAAAACATACTGTTCCCCAATATTCCCCAATTAAAAACAAAAACAAACAAAGGGAAACTTTAAAAAAAAGAAACATAAACATCAACAGATTTGAAATGTATCACATATTTACATAGCAGGTGATCACTTCACTTTCGGATTTGTTTTCTTTCCTTTCAGAGCAGAACTAGCAAATAAATCACGAGTCTTTTCCCATTGAGGGGTTTCACAGGTGCTTCACTGTATCCTTTTGTGAAGACTGTTGTTACAGTAGCAGCTTTGGCTTGTATCCCCTAAAAGGTTAGTTAGTAATGCATTTGTTATATAAGCTATCTTCTAGTTACACAATTCCTCCTATGATTCTTGCAACATCCTTTTCTTGTGGTGGATTCTGCTTTGTGGTTTCCAAACACGAAAATCTGAATTTATGGTCTATTTCACATGATTTAAAAATACACACTGTTTCCCTATTTTGTAAATGCATTCACATTTTTTTCTCAATAGAAAGAAAATCATTGCAAGCAAGAGGTGTATCTTAAACTTCTTACAGATTACCCACTGCCATTATTTCAGTGGTAGACCCTTAGTGAACACTTGACTTTTAAATTACTTTGCAAGGACTAAAATTTGGTTCAGTGTGACTTTGAAATTTTAGGCACTCAAACCTTTGTTGAAATGAAGGGCTGATATTTAATATGTAAGAACACTGGCATGAGTACATCAATAAATAAATATTAATACAAATAATATTACAGTAATATACTCTCAAGTGTAGGGTAGGTAACTTAAGGCAAAATACTTTTCTCAGATTCACATCACTTTAAAAACCAAACTGAAGAAGACAAATACTGCATACCAATAAGGTTTACTTCAAAGAGGTGGCAACTCTTCAAATAATCTACTTATTCATTCAACAATTATATGAGTATTTCCTTTATGACAAACATTAAAAGATAATGAGACCAGAGATGAAAAAATGACACAAAACCCCTGCCTGCATGGAGATCACAGCCTTATACAGAGGACAAAATTATAAATAAATACCTCACAAAAAAAGTAATAAATAATAAAAAATATATATGTATATTGAGATAACAGAAAGGGAACTAATTAATATTTGGCATTGTGGATGAGAAGACAGACACCGTTGAAGAGGAGGCAATATGTTAATTAAGCTTGAAATACACATGCAATTTATAAGACAAGGGCGATATAAGACATGGAATTGGATATATTCAAGGCTAATGAAGGCAGTGAAATTAGAGACACATTACACACGAGAAATGTAGGTATTAGGATCTATGAGATTACCGCATTAGATACTTGAAAAATATTTGTTGATTGAGGCAAAAAAGACTGAATAAATAAAACCATGTGTTATCGCTGAACTTTGGTCATTAACAAGATGCGGGAAGAGAAAACGCAGAATGTTTCTATAGCATCTCACTTCTCTTTATCCTGACCTTTTTTTTTTCCTTTCTATATTCTAATTCTGTATGAACATTAACTGTTCCTTGTTGTATCATTTTCTTTTTCTTTCAATTATTATTCATATCATTACATTAATGTATGCATATAGTAGTAAATGGGTAAAAGTCAACTCATTGCTGCATATGCATGATTTATACACTGTACTTTTTGTTAGTATCACTATTATTTTGCTATATAAATTATTAGAAACATCTGTTAATGTTCCAAGTATCAAACAAATGGATATAATGGTATCATGTACTTCATTAAAATAACATCCTTCATGTTAGAAAACTAATACCAACCTTTAATATTTTCACAAAATATCCAATTCCAAGTTTACCTTAAAGACTCAACTTCCACTTAAGATTAAAACATCTATAATTATAGTACTACAAGCTGTTTTGCTATCTATTACACCAGATTATTTAATCTTACTGTTTATTGGTATACTGTAGACTCAAGTGTGGATATTTTTAGAAAATATATTTTGTTTCAATAATTTGAGCATTTAAAAAATGTATTTTAAACTATCTTTTTAGCCTAATAATTAAAACAATGATTTATTTACTTGGAGCAATTAGAACTTGACTCTTGTGATCTAACAGGGGTGCACTGTATTCTTTCAAACACAGTGTCCATTATCACAGCAAAATGCTCAGAAATTGTCCTACATAGAGTATCAGCTACACTGGCTAAATTGCTTGCAGTTTATCTTGTCAGAACAGCAAAGGCAAATGGAAAGATAACTATTTTCTGGAAAGAAAGAATGGATGATTCATCATAGATCCGATTTTTCTAGTATATGCCACACACACTGTTTCATTTTGTCAATGAGGGAAATTGAACACAACATTTAAATGTTACTTTAGGCTAATTAGAGCTGTTGAAATGCTCCAGTGGTTCAAGATAATTATGAGGTATACAGATTGGAGATCAGGCATTATGAATACCTCCTTTAGTATTATAATTTTAATTTCACATATTAAATATGTGATTATTGATTAATGACTTATTTCACCTCAGATATTGGAAAACCTGGTCAGTTTCATTTGCAAATATCTGTAGATATCATACTCTAAACCTAAAAGTTGAGTAAGAAAAATATTACACTGTTACCCTGTTTTTTTATGTTTTTGTGAAGAACAACATCATTAAGTTTGACAAATATACTGTAGGTAGTGAACAGTAACAGTGGCATGCTGAGGTCTGCTATGTCCAAAAATAAGAAAGCATTCTGACTGCAGTCTTTGGTGTAGTTCTGCTCTCAGACAGATGTGCACTTGTTTGAGAAAATTAGCCTATTCCCTTTTTCTTTTTTGAAAAGGTCTTGGTGCTAACATTGCTATTTAGTCACTGTAGGCTTCTTAGGCAGGCTTTGCTTTCTTGAGATTAGCAAAGCATCCCTAGGAAGCTGCAGTGATATTTCATAACTAATGAAATCTTACTTAAATGTTGTGCAAAAATTATTTGTAGATAACTTGATTTTGAAGGGATACAGAGGAAAAGATAGATAGATAGATAGATAGATAGATAGATAGATAGATATTTTATTTTCAACTTTGAAACCTTTGCAGTGGATTATTTTTCAATAGTCATTACCTAGTAATCAGCCCATAAAAATAATGTATTTCAAGGAAATAGTGTCCATGTTTTCGACTCTTATGTCCAGGCTATGATTTCTCAGTAACATTTCCACACATGTACACACTAACAATCTTGGGATTTTTGAAAAATTGGCTCATTCCTGATCTTGAATAAGAAAGCACAAGATGAGACTTGGACATCTTGTTGTGATGAAAAACAAGAAACTGTCAGACTCGAATGGGGTCGCATAAAAAAGACACAGGAACCAGGTTGATCTGGCTAGTACTGATGAGAGATGGGGAATTTCAGAATGAAAAAAAGTAATGAGTATAATAATAGAAACACAGAATGTATAAAACATCCATGAGCTCACAACACTTAAAAACATCTCTCTAAGGATATATAGGTAGGTATAGGTACAGACAGATATAGACATAGATATAGATATAAAGAGAGGGAAAGTTCTCAAACAAAATAAGACAGAAAAATAAAATATCTGGCTTTCATTAGAGGTGGGTGGAATATCAACTTTACTATATTTTTTTTTAATTAAAGAGAGAAAATTAAATATCAGATTGGACTACATCTCCTCAAAATTCATGTATTAAAAACTCTAACTCCTAGTACCTTAGAATGTGACTTTATTTGGAGACAAAGCTTTTAAGGAGTCAATTAAGGTTAAATAAGTTCATAAGCATGGGTCCTTAAGCCAATCTGACTGCTATTCTTATAAGAAGAGGAAGAGAAAGCAGGGATTTATGAGCACAGAGGACAGGTCATGTGAGGACAGTGAGAAGACTGCCATTTGCAAGTCAAGGAGAGAGAGAGAGAGATCTTAGGAGAAACCAAACTTGCTGACATCTTGCTCTTCGACTTCCAGCCTCCAGAACTGTGACAAATACGTGTTTAAGAGTGTTTTAAGCCACCCAGTTTGGGGTAATTTGTCATGGTAGTCCTAGCTAACTAATGTACAGTATAACTAATCAACTAGTTGTTACAGGTAAATTTTTCTTTACAGTGTGATTCCAAATAATAAATGGTAAAAGAAACAATAAAATTTAAAAAAAATGTCACTATTTTGCAATCCCAAATAAGATTATTGATTCAGGCAATAATTATCAGTGGATAATAAAATCATAAGGAGAAAACTCAATAGAAAAATTTATGGTGTAAGAACCTGGCCATCCCTCAACTATTTTCATCACTAAAATGGAACAAGTGAATGTGTGTCCTGATGTGGTAGAACATTAAGTATACAGCATCTAGGTCAAAGAAGATAAGCTTATATCAAATCAAACCTTTTTATCTAAATTCAAGTGCTCAGGAAATACACTGGATTCAGGTACATATTTCATAACACCGTAACAGCAGTCAGACAAGTTCAGGATGTAGGACTTTCTACCCATCAATTGCTTTGGGTTCTTTATTTAGCCTATGGGGGGAGGGGTGGCTGAAGTGGACTGCATATACCATAAGTGGCCCTTTGGATCCTGGGGGGAAAAAATACATAGAAAACCCTGATAAAATTCAAATAAAGTATGTACTGTAGTTAAACATATTGTACCAATACTAATTCCTTTATTTTGTTCACTGTACTATGGATATGTAACAAGGTAACATTAAGGGAAGGAGATTGACGGCTATTGTACAACTCTGTACTATTTTTACAATGTTTCAGTAACTCTAAAATTATTTCAATTTTTTTTAAGAGAGAAATAAATGCAAAATGTACAATATATTTTGTTTCTGAGTGGACATACCAACTATAAGGAGAGTTTTTGAAGACGATCTGGGAAATTCAAATATGAATTCACTGTTAGATATGCTTAATTTTGTAGGTATGATAATGACATTATGGTTATAGAAGAAAAACTTCGTATTTTGGACAGAAGCAAATACAGATTTGTTTAGTGATAAGTGTCATGATGTTAAGAATTTGGATAAATATTTAAAATTTTATAGGATAAATATATATATTAGTTTTATATATATTATATTTATATAATATGTTATATTTATATATATTTATATATATTCATATAATATATATATTAGTTATATATACTATAATATATATAAAATATAATATAATATATATAATATATATGTTTTATATATATAACATATATATATAATATAATATATATTATATATATATTATATATATAAAATCACCGATTAGTTTTCACTAGTATTGGTTTATTTACTCCGGGGATGGGTATATGGGAGTTCATTATAACATCCTTCCCATATTCGTGTTTGTTTGCAAGCTTTGACAATAAAAATCTATTATAAAGTTTATGTTCCACAACTTTGGCTTGCCTGTGCAACTAGAACAGAGTTCTGGGCTCATCCTCAGCTTCTGTCCACGTGGTTCACGCCATATACAGCACTGAGGGCAACAACTGCTGCATGGCCTTGCTGTTATGACAGCTGACATGCAATCACTGTGCCTACTCTTAGGCCTACAGGAGTAACTCACAAGATGACAAAGCAAGGATTTTTCAACTAAAGCCCAAGTGCTATAGAATTTCTATTATACAGAGCATGCCACTCACTTCTAACAAAACAAACAAAATGTGAAATGCATTCATCGTGTTTTGTCCACAATTACGATTTTTAAATGATTTGAAAATCCCATGCTTATAATCACAAAGTAATTAGAGAAGAATGTAGTTTCTTAAATGTCTACACATTTAGTCAGTATTACTTTAAAAAGAAAAATGCTTAAAAATCAGTACAGAATGGCAGCATAGCATTGTCGTTGAAAGCAGGATTTAGAGTCAGCCACTTACTAGGTGCATCATTTCCTTAGACTCAATCTAAGCTTCAGTTGTTGTATCTGATACATGAGGATAAAAACAGCACTTAGAATTATGTGAAATAACTGAGACAGTGAATATATGCAATTTAGCAAAATGTCTGATGCAAAATAACTACTAAATAAAATTAAGTAATAATGATGCTATGTCAATTTTGTTCTCCACAAGGAGAAGCAGACATTCTTATTGAAACAATGTTAGTCATATGATAGGACATAGAAGGCTAATATACGAGGTCGGACAATTAAGTTTGCAAATTTATCCTAGTAAAAGGGCTACATACCTCACGGCTGAATATCACTATGGTCACCTTCGAAGTACTCCCCTTGGGAAGCTATGCACTGACGCCAGTGACTAGTTCATCATTCAAAGCAATTTTGGAACTCTTTTTCTGGAATGGAACTCTTTTTTTTTTTTGGAACTCTTTTTCTCCATCAGAGCTATCGTCGTATTACCCTTGATGCCCTGAATGTCATCCAAATGTCTTCCTTTCAATATTTCCTTTATCTTTGGGTAAAGAAAGAAGTCATTGGGGGCCAGATCAGGTGAGTAAAGAGGGTGTTCCAAAACAGTTATTTGTTTATTGTCTAAAACCTCCCTCATAGACAGTGCTGTGTGAGCTGGTGCATTGTCGTGATGCTAAAGCCGTGAATTTGTGGCAAAATTTCAGGTCGTCTAACTTTTTCACGCCACCGTTTCCAAATAGCACTTCCAAATAGTAAACTTGGTTAACTGTTTGTCCAGTTGGTACAGATTCATAATGAATAATCCCTCTGACATCAAAAAAAGGTTAGCAACATCGTTGCAACAAGTTCGCTAACCTAATTGTCAAACTTTGTATGTCCATAAAAAAAATATATATATATATCTAGTTTCCCTCAATAGCCATCTCTGGGAAAATATTTTCAAAGTTAATTCTAACCCAGGATCCATGATTCAGGAGGATTTCTGAGACTGAGGAAGGATATGTTGTTCCCTCATAACTCATAGGGGCCATAATTCATGCATGGTATGATAAAAGCATACTCTATTTCTTGCCTTAGTCTGCTTGTGCTGGCACAACAAAGTACTGCAGACTGAGTGGTTTAACCAAAAGAAATTTATTTTCTCACAATTCTGGAGGCTGGAAGCCCTACATCAGCTAATTCTGTTCCTGAGGAGAGCTCTCTTCCTAGTCTTCAGACCTTTTCCACAGGGCCACCCATGGCTTTTCTTCTGAGAGTCTCCAATCCTACTGGATTACAACCTCATTTAACCTCAATTACCTCCTACAGGCCTTATTTCCAAATAATCATGCTGGGGTTTGGATTTCAACATATGAATTTAGGGGAAGGGGCACAATTCAATCCATAGCATACATCCATGGAATATTTGTTCTAAATCTTCCTAGATTTGTTCTAAATCAATTGTACAAATTGGGTACAAACATTTCTGAATGATTACATGTAGCTCAGCATTTTAATATTAGGACATGAGGAGACAACTATTTAAAAACAATTATCTCAGTTTCTAAAAGACATGCAAAAAGGAGATTTCTTAATTGATTAACAAATATGACTTTGACCAAGTTTTTAAACTTTCATAGGTTTTCTTGTCCACATTTTGAAACTCAATTTGATTGATGTAAAACTTATTTGAGATGTGGGTTGTATATAAGATATACAAACAAATGGTCAGTAAAACAAAGGTTAAAATAAGAGAAATGCATGAAGAAGGATTTAGCAAATACGAAGTACTTTCCAATTATAACTTTATTAGAGCAGGGAAAGTTCTCCTGGGGGAAGTATAGAGGTCTTATGGATCAAGACATTTCAAATAGACTAGACAAAGTAATCAAAAATGGCATTAAGTGAACAGTCCTTCAAGAGAGAAACAGGGGTAGGAGGTTGATGAGATAATCTAATAGAGCTCTTTCATCTTTAAATTTCCATGATTCTAAAATTCTATAAGACTTTCAGAGAGTTTGATCACCCAGTAGAGAGACTTTAATTTCATTTTTTATGACATCTAATAGGTGAACAGCAGTGATCATGCAGGCTTTGCCTGGGTTGCTGCCTGGGGCTTGGATTTGCAATACAGTGCTAACTACAGCTCTAACACTAACCTCAATGAAACCAATAATTACCAAGTAATCCCTGTGCAGAATTTTCATCAGACATCTAAGGCTCATATCAGCAGTGTTAATGGAAAATTATTGAAATTTAAATCAGAAGTGTTTATCCAACACTGTGATGAGATAAAGTGATTTGAGACTCTTTACCATGATTAAGGTTGCAGATTGCAGCAGGTTATTATTAGAATGAAAAAGAAATATGAAATTAATGGGAAGAAAACCAAACATAGGTTCCTACTATCAAGGGGAAGACAAAGATTGTATCTTGCATGCAATGAATGCACTGAAATGGTTGTGATAGTCTCTTACTTCCTCACATTAGTCACTTTCACAACTGAGGCCGTGTGTGGATATGACCTAAGGCCTCATGGAAAATGACTTAAGAGGAGAACAAAATAAAGTCCTAAGCTGTTCAAAATATCTCACAAGACTTTATCTTTTATATATAAAACTATTGTTAGTAACTAAAGAAAAGGTCAATGAGAAATTGTAATAAGGGTAAAAGGGCTAACTCTGAACTATACTTTAAATTCATCTTTCAGAACATTTCTACAGAATAATTATTCACACGTATATGAAAATATCCCAGGGAAATTTTTTTTAAGACTTACATAAAATAAAAGTTTAATAGTAAAAGTTATTTACTATGCCATTTGCTGATGTATTCAAAATTTCTTATTTATTAACTTATAACCCAAAGTTGTAAAACATACTATTTTGATAGTATATCAATACATAATTATTTACACTTATTCAACATCATGTGTATAACTTATTATAGTCAATTTTGTACTATTAAGTACAAATTAAGTACTATTTGTACTGAGTTTTGTACTATTTGTACTAAGTTTTGTACTATTTGTACTAAGTTTTGTACTATTAAGTACTGTTAAGTTTTCAAGAATTTGCATATCTTTAACAATATTTGTAGGTGTACTTTTATTTCCAACTAGAAAATTACCTCCTTCAACTTAGCTATCTCATTTATCCAAACACCACATTGTGACATATACAGATGGTGCCTAAAAAAGTATATACATTTTAAGAAAGGAAAAAACTATTAAAATTGTAATAATATATACCGATAACAAAAGATGAATACAAGTCACATTTGACTTCTGCAAATACAAGAGGTACTCAAAGTGCTTACCATCAGCATCCAGACACTTGTGATTACGGCAAACTACTCCTTGAGCAACACTGTATATGTTTGTGTTGTCCACTTGTATATATTTTTGGCACCCCCAGTATATATATATATATATATATATATATATATATATATATATATATATATATATATATATATATCAGACATTCCAAAATATATTTTACATGAAGAGAAAAAATAAAAAAACAAGTCAAAATCAAAAACAAAGTATGATTTTTTTTTAATCAGTGTCAACCACACTGCTGTGTGAAATGATTTTTATAAATGTACAAAGTTTTGAAAGCTTTGATCAATTTCCATCAATATTCCTTTTTACATAGTATTATGTCTAGCAAATATTATTCACTTTCTGCAGTACTTTTATAAGGGAATTTTTGTTTGACTATATTAAGTAATTTACTTCCTCCCATTAAAACTATTCTGAATTTCTCATAAAGGATTCTTCCATTATTTCAATTATCAATAATTTTGAGAATCTACTGTGCTAGGTAAACACTCTCATGAAATTTACATTCTAACGGGGTGCGAGACAAAAAAATAAACAAATAATTGAATAACACCATGTCAGGCAGTGATAACTTCTCTGAAGCATAATAAAGCTATGTGGTGGGGTATGCATGCATACTAGGTGTCAAGAAACACCTCCCTGATGGGCAGAGGAGTAAATGAAATAAACAAAGGAAACCTTGAAAATAGCAGCAGAATAGGGTATCAGCAAAAGGACAGTGAATGCAAAGCCCTAAGGTGGGTGCAAACCTGGCGGGTATGAGCAACAACAGAGAGGTCAGGGCAGAGAGTAAGGCAGGGAACGGAGTCCGGGACTCTGCTGATGTGGGCCGTGTAGACTGAAGAAAGGAGATACTGGGTCTAAGGAAGACAGGAAAGGGCGTCTCTCCCTAGTCAAAATGCATGAGCGCTTCATGCAGAAGCCTATGAGGAAGTACACTTAAGGTCAATGCTGGGATGACTCATACATTTTCCATCTATTCAGCATTGATTCTTTCTGGTGAACAGGAGCATGTGTAATAAACCTATAAATAAATTACAAAGGGCAGTGTTGAAAGCTGACTATACAATCAATATAAATGTCTAATGCAGTTTTAAAAAGAAAAAATTAAAGAGGAGGTAAAAATAAAGAACTGAATGAAATACAGGAAAAGCTGTTTGCTATTACCCATTATTAATATAGATACTTGGAACAGAATTAGCGTTCAAGGCTTTCTAAAATCCTATGTATTCTCTACAGCAGAATTAATCACTGTGTATGGTCACCTGTCTAAAAATGAGTTAAATTAAAAACATACATTGAAGAAGCTGAGAAGAAAAAAAAAAAGATTCAGAAAAATAATTTATATAGAAATATGGTTTATAGGAAATATTTATACTGAATAGAAATTAAACAAATTAGGCAGTTCATACTTTCATATCTTGCTAACTCTTGGGGGCAGCAGTAGCTATTCCTGCACATTCCATATGGCATAAATAGACAAGCCTTGCTTCTGTGGAAGTCACGGTGCCTGCTTTAACTGTCTTACCTATTTCTGGCTGTGATCTTTTCCAGAATTGCTTTCTAGCTCTAAAAGCATTTTGTTGAGTTACCCATCTTACATTAAATCCTTTTGGTACATTATTCTTAGGATTTAACGAAGATCTTACAATGTTCCTGGGTGGCCAAATTTCACAATAATGCACGTAACATATCATTGATTATTAATTTTCACCTCAAGGCCTTGGAATACCTTTCTACTGAGATAATTTTAAAAGAAAAAGATTGAGAAGTGAGAAGTAATTTTAGCAACTTAATATACTGAGGAATTTCCTCCCTTAACATACTTTGTTTTTATACTCTACAAAAGCACAGTGACTTATACTATCGTTATACCTATACACTTTATTAGGCACTATATATTTGAAAGCTTTGCTGGCAATTCATAGCTTTTAGTGTCCCCTGAGAATGGAGCTGTTTCATCTTAGGTCGAAAGTCACATAGGTAAAAAACAAGAGAAATCACTAGATTTAGGTTTAAAAAGAAGAAAGCTCCATATTTTTTTAAAAAAATGTGATTTAGGCAATAATCTTGGCAGAAGTTTTGGAAAAGTAATGAGAGGGTAGGAGAGAATGTGATGAAACTAGAATTGATCGCATCGTTTAGTTAAAGAGACATGTAGTAATTGCACAGTGAGTCGCAAATACATAGACAGTACACTCATTTGATTAATATACACATTTTAAAATCTACAAGTTGTGACTATTTACCTGGGGCATGTAAGCCCAACCTTATAACATAATATTATAGGGATAATATACTCGTATTTATCTCTGACTCAGTAGGAGTATAATGCATTGTTCTTTACATGTCAGGAAGATGCCAGCTGACACTATCAGAGTTTGTAACTCAAGCCCTCCCCTATTCTTAACATTTTGTCACTAGGGCAAAGTGGTTGAATTTGCAAGATCAATAGCAAGAGTTATATATTTCAATCTCTAATATAAAATTTGATTCAGCTTACTGGATGATATCAATATCAAGTATACATTACTTCATAATTTATGAGCAAATTATAAAACTGATCTTAAATAATAACAAATATGTCTTGAACAGTGATGAATCAGTATGGCTAGCTAAACCCATGCTCTACCAGAATTCACTGAAGTAGGTGAAAACATATATAAAAAAAAAAGGGAAAACCTGAATAAACTTTGAATCCTAATAAAAGTAATCTCTGCCAAATAGAAAGTGGAAAGAATCAGACCATGGAAAGGCAACTCTAATCCATGATTTCCTGTATGATGAAAAAAGCCTGTTTGGGAAATAAGTGGGGCTGATCTCAGAGGACCATGAATACATGCTCCATCTCAGAGAAGCCATGGGCAGTCACTTCCTATCAGGACTCTTCAAGTAGAGTTTTCAGAGAGGTTCCGTGGTTTGCACTTGAAAGAGACCTCTGTGCCAGGCAGAAAGTGGGGCACGACTGCAAGCTGGTTAGTAATGAGGGCAAATAGACTAGAACAAAAACCACCCCCTCAAAAAAAACCCCAAAAATAAAAAACAAACGGTAAGACTGCCCCTGCTGACCACTAAATATATGAAAGAAACTCTTTAGCCATCCAACACAGTTCTTAGGAGTGTGAGTTTTAGCTATTTACTAGCTGTGTAACCTGGATTAATAAATTAACATCAATTCCTGCATCAGAAAAAAACAGGTATCATAATAATAATACTTTGTGGATGCTACTTGGATTAGTGGAGATACTGAATGTAAAGCACTCACATATATGAGAAACACAAGAAATGCACAATAAATGTTAGTTAAAATTATTATTAATAGCCATAAGATACATCATGAAGCTTTTGTTGCTTTTTCCCAGTTTCACTCACTGACTATGTCATATGTCAGGCAATCTGACGTATGACTTGGCAAAGCAAATTATTGACTATTTCAGTATCTCTTCACCTGGTTATGAAAGTCACAGTAAATCAAAACCAACTTGTTTAGAGCCCACGTCAACTCCCAATATTGTGTCCTACTTATAAGAATGAGAAAACAGACAAATTCCCCAGATTTTTTTTTTTTAAAGATTCTTTAGTCTTAAAAATACAAGTCTCACCGCAGCACACCTGTAATTCCCCTTATCCTATTCCATTTCATTAAGATGGGTGAAAAGCACACTAAAAATTGCTTCTTACCTGGACATTGCTGAAAACGGAAGGCTTGCTAGAGCAACTCCTGGTGGTAGGACAAGAAGGGACAGTGGTATGGTAGGGTGGGTGCTCATGGTTAGATGCTAGGGGCCAAAATGAGACAAATCTGCCACTCTGGAAGGAAGTGATGGGAGGGCTTGAAATAAGGTTAAAGAATGTCCCCAAAACATTCTTATATTTCTTAATGAAGCTACTTCATTGGCAGAGTTTCCAAAAGCATATCGAATCAGTTTAAAGCCACCACCTTCTCATCCTTATCACATTTAACACAACCTGTCATTTAACACCTACCGCAACTCCCATCTCTCTTTTGACCTTGCATTCCAGAAGATTTAGAAGGGGTAGGGGGATATCTCTATCCCCAGATTTAGAAGGGGTAGGGGATATCTCTATCCCCAGACCATACTTCTTCCCCATAGGACTCTGAATGAGTACACCAGAGCATTTCCCCACTCAGGTCCCTCACCTGAAACCAGATGTCAATCAAGCTATGGCTGAGTTTAAGTGAGTTATTATTTATAGTATGCTTAGAGTAGTGCTTCATACATATTCAGTATACAATAAATATAGTAAATATGGAAAGGTGGGGAAAAGCTTTATGTCACAGAAGAACACACCCAGTCATCTTATTTCCACTGGAGACAAAAGAATCCAAGAGACATCACAACAATATACTCTAACAGAAAATCTCTAACTTGGAATAGTAAAAGGAGTATCCATAAGCAGGGGCAAATAAAATGTCTTTATTCTGACAAAATTTTATGAGTTTGAGACCAAGTACTTGCTAGGAAAAAAAATGTTTTAAGTATTTATGTTTCAGTCTTTATCTATTATAGTTTTGTGTTTATGTTTGTTTGTTTGTTTGTTTTTAAGTTTATTAGGTTGACAATTGTTAGTAAAGTTACATAGATTTCAGGTCTACAATTCTGTAATACATCATCTATATATCACATTGTTCACCATCTGGAGTTAGTTCTCTTTTTACTGATCTAATAAATAACTTTGCTGCATTGAACTCAAATATATATTTAAATTATATTTCCATCTAGTCAATTTGAGTTTAATTTTTATTTTTTGATTCATATGGCCTTTAATGTAGGATAGTTTTGAATATTTTTCAAATAATAAACCAAGCATTATAGTATCATTTAATGATTCAAAAAATAAAAAATAATTTAAAAAGCCAAGTGTACGATACGTTGAATCTATTTCTGGGTCCTCTGCTTTGATTAACTGTTCTGTCTATTCTTATGACAGTATAATTTCTCTTAATTTCATAAATTGCTTTAATAATTGGCCCTTATGGCATCCTATCTCATAGGATATGTTTTTAAATATGCCCTTGTCTTGCCTGTTTTTCTTATCCCATGACCTAATGTAGAGGAAAAGGTCTTAATCATCTTTAAAGCCACAATTAGTGCCCTGCATTTATAAATGTTCCGTATGTGTGGTACTAAAATAAATTTTGGATAAAATATAAGTAAAATAAATGTGTGCATGCATGTTTGTGTGTATATCCATATATAATATATTTGGTCTGACAATTAAGTTCGTGAACTCATCCTAGAAAAAGTGCTACATACCTTATTGCTGAATGTCATTACAGTCACCTTTCAAGTCTCTCCTTGGGGAGCTATGCACCAATGCCACTGCCTAGTCCACCCTTCAATGCAATTTTGGAACTCATTTTTCTGGAATGGCCACCAGAGCTGTCATGAATGTCACCAAAATGTCTTCCTTTCAATATTTCCTTCACCTTCAGGTAAAGAAAAAAGTCATTGGGTGCCAGATCAGGTGAGTAGGGAGGGTGTTCCAATACAGTTATTTGATTACTGGCTAAAAATTCCCTCAGAGACAATGCCGTGTGAGCTGACACATTGTTGTGATGCAAGAGCCATGGATTGTTGGCTAAAAGTTCAGGTCTTTTTCATCTAACTTTTTCATGCACCTTTTCAGCACTTCCAAATAGTAAATTCAGTTAATTGTCCAGTTGGTACAAATTCATAATGAATAATCCCTGGGATATCAACAAATGGTTAGCAATATCATTGTAACAAGTTCATGAACTTAATTGTCACACCTCGTGTGTGTGTGTGTGTGTGTGTGTGTGTGTGTGTGTGTGTGTAACTTCAATGATGTGGAATTTCATTTGCGTTATGTGAAACAGGTAATATGTTATTTATTTATAAAGATTCACACAAAGGCACAAAAATTTGTACAAACTACGGTATACATATAATGCTGGCTCCTTGAATATTAGGCAAAAATAACATTATATTGGATAAGACACTACTTCACAAAGTGTTACTACTCTATATGAGTACATAATCAAGATGGTTTTGAGTTTCAGTTTAAAGTTCATAAACAGACACACTTCACCTCTCTACTTCTGATGTAAAACCAGTGAATAAAAGAAAACTCTCAAGCCAAAGCTTTATGGCAGAATTTGGTGAAACAAAAACCTGACTACATTTTTTCAATCCAATGTCATTTATTCTCAGCTTTGTATGAGTGTTTCTGATAATTGCTTTTGTAGACAATTCATTTTGTCTCTCAATTTGGTAATAAACCTGATTATCTTATATAATTACCTAACACCCTAGCCTAGCCATTTTCACAGCACTGTTGTAGATGAGATCATTCTCTCCTATTCCCAGATTTCTGCCTATTGAAATGAAGTTCTCATCTCTCTGAGATAGTGGAGAAATCCCTCTCACCCAGTCTTACTTATCTGACATGTGAGATCAAGAGAAAATATAGAGTGATTTACTAGGACTTGCAGGTTTTCTTCCTGCTGCCCCTCCTCTGCTATGTGGTAAGGTGTCCACTCCTGGATGAGGTTACCTGCAGTGTCTAGGATTGCTTATATCTGGGGAAATAAGCTGGCAGGGGAGCATTAAGCTATTGCTATTTCAATCTGATCAGCCTTCCCAATGACTGACTTTTACAGATTCACCCTCGACAATTGTGGACCTTTTTTCTTAAGACAATGGTGCACATTTTGTCATAAAGGCCAACAGTCAAGGTATTTGATGATCATTTTATTCATCTTTTCATCCTTGAATTCTGGTGTCATTAAGAATGTCATGGTCTTTTAAAAAATCTGAGAAAGATTTCTGACTCCCCTCTCGTACCCTCTCCTAATCTACACACCTTAATAAAGGTGTGTATAACATGGTAGTTTCCCAAAACTAACATGGTCATTTCCCAAAACAGTTCATCTTTATTTGGCCATCTCCTGGGTAGTGATCAAAATCACAAAGATTAGGAGTTATATGGACCTATTTTGAAACTTTGAAATTCCATTATTCCATTCCAGGCCATGATGCCTCTTTGTTTCCCCCCAAAATAAAAACAGCCTCAGGCTAGCCTAGCACGCACTCTGGGTGGTAACCTGGCTAACAGGTAGTTTATGGAATTCAAATTTAATTTTGGTTCAGGCACCTAAATCTCATGTTGAGTCAATATGGTCCTCAGGTCATAAAGATAATAATCACTTGATTGAGTACACTGGTCTCTGAGTCCATGACAGAAACCACATGAGGCAAGGTGATGGGTTTAATACATCTCAATACATTTTATTAAAATGTCCTCATCCTTCTTGTATCTGACACTCTAGGTGAAAGTTCTGGATGCATAGAAAGGATGATTGGAGAAAAAATGAATTTATAGCTACTAGAATAGGGTATATTAATTTTGTGGGAGTATAGGGAGAGTAACAACTCTGACCTTTAAAACCAAGGAGGTACAGAGCAGAGTGGGACATGAATGATCTTTTGTCTTTCAGAGCCACTATGGAGAAAAACATCCCAGTACACTGTACCAAAGGGTACTAAGCTGCTTAATTTAAATGACTTCTGGATCTGCCATTCCTCCACTAAATGGTAGTGACCAGGAGTTGACTGCCAGTCTCTATAACTTTATCCAGAAGTCAATCAGAAACTTTGGGGGGCTCTCAGCTCCTGAAGCTCACAAGAAAAATGCTTTTCGGTACCTTTAAATGCCTTCCTACCTCTATTCCTATGTCTATCACTGGGTCATTCCATGGGATGGATGAGAGCCACCTGGCAGGTGGTGAAGACAAATTTTATAGGTCATAGTGACTGACCTCAGGCAATCGCTCTGAATACACAGGCTGCACTAGAATTGGTGATTTATCAACTGGCCAGGAGGCCACCTTAGAGGCACTTGTGACCCCTCACTGATGTTTAGGTGATACTTGTAGTGAACAACAATCACCAGAAATTGTTATGGAAAATAGCATCATATTACACATCCCTCTTTCAGACTAACGTGAAATTTGTGTAATCATTAACACACCTCTGTACCTGTATTAACTGCTCTGAAAAAGTGGAAAGATCAATGCAGAAAATTAAAGAGAAAGTCATGTGTCTTTCTAAAGTATGTACCCTGATGTTTATATAGTTTTTTCAGCTGACTTAGTCTAGGACCCTGGGAGTCATGGTTGAAGTCAATTCTACAGGTTGGCTCCAACCTGCTGCTTGGAATCTTATTGATACTAGCTATAATCAAATGTTATATGAGACAAATTGAACTGATATACCATATTTCCCCAAAAATAAGACTGGTTCTTATATTAATTTTTGCTCCAAAAGACGCATTAGGGCTTATTTTCAGGGGATGTCTTATTTTTTTTATGGACAACAATCAACATTTATTCATATACAATAATCTACATTTATTCAAATACAGTCATCTCATCTTCTTCTGGAACATCATCATAACTCTCTTCAAGAGTTATGAAGAGAATTCAAGCCCGAATTCTGGCTTGAATTTCTTGCAACTCCATTTCCTGTAGAACCACTGGCCCCAATCTCTCATGTCCAGCAATAGAGTTCTTCTTAAATGAGCACTACTTGTCCATGTAGCCTGCTAGCAGGGCATTGGCAACACAGCTCTCAGTGATTTTGTCCCACAAATTCTTCATCCAAATCACGAGCTCTTGCAGGTGAGGCTTCACAAAGTTTCCACGCTGATTTCTCTCCATTCTATTTTCAATGTAGTCATCGATTTCCACGTGCAAATGGTCCTTGAATG
The DNA here is from genome assembly GCF_964194185.1 of Rhinolophus hipposideros. NCBI lineage: Eukaryota > Metazoa > Chordata > Mammalia > Chiroptera > Rhinolophidae > Rhinolophus > Rhinolophus hipposideros. The sequence goes on along the minus strand of NC_138052.1, from coordinate 34,456,017 downwards.
GCTTGTTTATTGCAATATCAAGAGTCTGGATAGAGGTAGGCAGTCATTCTTGAGGGAATCATTATTTGATCTATTCTTTTATCTGCAAGGAAGTTCTTCATGTCTTTAGAGCGGTGAGTGCTGGCTGAATCCCATACTAGCATACCTCGCAAAACAAGTGGCAGCATTAAATCGACCCACTTCCTTATAACTGCTTGTGGGTACCAGGCTTTTACGGTTTCAAGAAAATAAATGCCTGAAACATGTTCAGCCTTATCTTTCTTGCCTTTAGTGATGAGTAGAGGTAGGGTTTTCTTTCCGTCCAGATGAATTGCCAAAATACAGGTAACATATGCACTTTGGTAACCAGTGGAGGGAATATAGATTGATGAGGCACCCCTCTGAGCAATTGTCGTTTGAGATCCTTGGCCCATATACACTGCAATTTCATCCATAGCAATCATGTCGGAGAATTGGTATTTAGAAAAGTCAATGCCATCAACAAAGGACTTGAATACAAGTGCACACTTAATAACTTCAGTATCTTCCAGCTTGAACAGTTTTGTCGATCTTAGAGACAGTTCATATCGCTGAAGGAAGCCATCCAGCCAGTGCTGTGATGCTTTGAATTCTTCTGGGGATATTTCTAATTGTGGAGCCATTGCAAGGGCAAATGCTTGAATATCAGCCCTGCACACAACCAAAGCCTTTGCTCTCCTGTCAGCAATCCATTCACAGATGATGTCTTCCAGCTCAGGAAATAATGGTTGCCGACCCGATCCACACTTGTGCTTCTTAGCATTTCCCTTGTGCACCGGTTGATTGAGGTTATCATACTTTGCTCGCCATTTTTGGACCATTTGGAGATCCAACTTTTTCTCTTTGCAGAAAGCTGTAAGATTCTTGCCCCAGGAGTTCTCCACGATTCCTTTTTGTACACTACGGGATAGCTCTTTCTTTTAGACTCATCTTGTCTGGGAGTTCAAAATAGTATTCCCTTTAAATCTACCATTAAATCAAGTGTCAATTGAAGACTTACGAGACAGGAGTGGCAACAAAAATGAGGACAGTTAATAATGATGGTCCACACAAAAGCGACGAAAAATTGCAGGCACCAAAATTCAGAAAACGTTTCTTTATTTCACTCTAGTGCATTAAGTACATCCATTACAACACACAACATATTGAATTATGAAGATTCATATTAGACACAGCTCCGCCCATTCCTTATCAAGTGAACACGTTATTCGTGTGTTATGTCTGTACTCCGATTGGTCATTCAGCAATAAGTCTAGCATTCATCTGTTTACATAGGCGTTTACTTCTCATCCAAAGGTGTCCGCTTGGGTATTTACCAATATTTAATTATAATTTACATCGTCATTTATTTTAAGTATTAATGTCAATAACATTATTTATTTATATTTAATTATATATTAATATTATTATTATTTTATAATTCAATATGTCCGTTGTGTGTTGCAACAGACGTATTAAATGCTTCCATCTGGCTGACGATCTTAATTTTGGGGGTAGGGCCTATATTACAAGCACCCTGAAAAATCATGCTAGGGCTTATTTTCTGGTTAGGTCTTATTTTCAGAGAAATACAGTATGTCTAGTCTCTGTAGATAAAATTAATCAGAGTGGGCCACAGAGTGGCACACTTATGTGAAAATTTGAGTTCAGCTAAGAATTTCTAGAGCTAAAGGGTGGTTTTTGGACAATGTGCCAGGGCTCTGAGCTTCCCTGCATATTCTTGCTGAATGTGCTGGACTGCAAAGTCCATCCATCTCCTGATACCCCGCAGTTGTACTAGCTAGTCACATAAGCAATTAAGTAGGCCAAATGCATCAGAGTGTGACAACCATGCAACTGCTTGCTCACCAGTGAAAGGGGTATCTGTGTTTCTTTTTTTCATTTGATATAATGTTTACTGTTTGCTCAAAAAGTGCTTGACCCTGGGTTCCTCAGCTGTGAAATACACCCACTACCTGTGCAGCATCTATCTAGGCCCACTGTATGGCCCCAGCAGGACTTGGGAGGCAAGGAGGACAGAAATATGCTGATGCTCACGCTACTTGCTGTGCCATGAGTAATGAAGTCCTTTGTCCCTGACCCAAGAGTTTGTGTCTTCTGCCAGCATGCAAATAATGGGAGCCAGCTGACATGTTGGCTTGTAAGTTGGATAACATTACATTTCTGAACCCTCACAGTTCTTGAGAAAAACAATATTCATTTTGAATGGTATATAATTGTATTCTATTTAAGCATCTCTTAACCAACTTCTAAATTTTTTTTGAATATATCCTTATATTTTAAAAAGGCACACTAGCTAGAAAGTAACTGGATGATTTGAACTATGCAGTATGAATGCAGAGCGTGTTTTTAACTACTCTCCTATCCCTCTTTATATGTTAGTTTAAAAGAATTGGAATAGTTTGCATTTTATTTAGTCAATTTATCATGTCTTTTTTATGTAATTGTGTTTATAACTCATTATATATCAAACATTTCAAAGTTCTATTTTCTAAATGGGTATTGTAAATTTGACAAATCTGATCATCATTCTCTTTAATTTACATATGAAAATAAACGTTTTCAAAACAAACTAATTGTAACATGCTCATGTTGCACATCATAATCTATCTCTTGAATATAACAAACAGTTAAAAAGAGATTGATTCAATATTAAAAATAATTTATAGTAAGTTTTATATCAGAGCTTTTTAATTGAAAAGTTCCGGAAATATTTCTTGTCAAGATGGAGAAATAGGTAAATGCTGTGCTTGCCTCCGCTCATGACATGAAAATTACAGCTAAACTACAGAACAACCATCATTTAGAATTGCCTGAAGTCAAGCTGAACTGAAGTCTTATACAAAGGACCTATAGAAGAGGCCATCTCAAGACTGGTAGGAAGGACAGAGACACAAAACTGGCTGGTCCCACACCCTCTGTGACTGTTGAAAATTGGGAGGATATCTTGGCTGTGGTGGTCCCAGCCCCACACCAGGCTCTCCAGCCTAGGGTTGCAGTGCCCGGAGAAAATTCCCCACACTTTCTGGCTGTGAAAATCAGCAGAGATTGTGGTTGAGTGAGATGGAGGACAGCTAGAGTGCCAGGCATTCTTCTTAAAGGGCCAGTATAAAAGGACTTACTCCCTGATGGACTCACACACTCTGAGATCCAGTGCTCCGGCAGCAGTTCCAAAGGCGCCAGGGACATACGGGGAGGAACTGCATTGTCTGACTTAGGTCAAGGGCTGGAGGGGCAGATTTCTCCCAGACAGAAGTGTTAGCAGAATCCATTGTTTCTTTGTTGGACCATCCTGCCTCCCAACGTAAGACAGAAGTGACTGTCATATCTGACTCTCTATCAACTTGGCTGCACCATCTTTCTACCTTGATGATTCTGTGAGCTACCCCCACCCACCCAATTTTTGGGCCCACTCAAGCCATTTTCAAAAAAAAAAAGAACAGACCATCTTTTCTTATGCTGTGCTTTCCTAAATATCTCTCAGAGGTTCACAAACTACAAACAAGCAACATCTGGCCTCAGCACGTCCTGTACCCCTGGCTGAGCAGCCCCAAACCCAGCACTAGCAGCAGCCAGCCTCAGTTCATGGCTTGGCCTCCTGAGGCACCTCCAAGCCCAGTGCAGGCAGCAGCCATCTGCAGATTACTTAGTGGGTCATGGCAAATGGCTCCAGGCAGGGCACAGGAGGAGACTGAACTTGGTTTGTGGAGGAGCCCTTCTCAGAAGACTCTGGGACTGGCACGCCTGGTGACTGTCTTCAAGACAAGCCACAGCATCACCCAGCTGCCTCTAAGGACAACACATCCAAAGGGCAGGCTGGGCAGGCACCACAGTCCTGATAAAGTGAACCCTGCTCTGTAGGATCATCCCTGGCACTACAGCTCCTCCACTGTAGCCAGAGCCAGTCCTCACAACCAATCAGCCCGAGGGTCAGTCCCCACCATCGATGTGCAAAACAGCAACCAAAGCTCAACTACAACACAAGGGACACACCTGCAGCACCTGGCTCAAGTGACCAGGGAGACTGTGCCACTGGGTCCCAGAGCACACCTACTACTTAAGGCCACCCTTCTAAGACCTGGAGACATAGAATCTCTACCTAATACATAGAAACAAACACAGGGAGGCAGCCAAAATGGGGAGACAAAGAAACATGTCCCAAATAAAAGAACAGAAAAAAGCTCCAGAAAAAGCACTAAACAAAATGGAGACAAGCTATCTACCAGATGCAGAGTTCCAAACACTGGTTATATTAGGAAACTCAGTGATCTCAGGGAGAACTTCAACATAGAGATAGAGATAGGAAACATAAAACATAAAACATAAAAATGAAGATAGAAAATGTTAAAAAAAGAACCAATGAAAAGTAAAGATTACAATAACTAAAATGAAGAATACATTAGAGGGAATCAACAGATTAGATAAAGCAGAGGATTACATCAGCAATTTTTAAGATTAGGTAGCAGAAAACACCCAATCAGAAGAACAAAAAGAAAAAAGATTCCAAAAAAAATGAGGATCAAAGGGCCTCTGAAGCAACGTCAAGCCCACCAACATTCACACCGTAGGAAAACCAGAAGGAGACAAGAGTGAGCAAGGGATTGAAAACTGATTTGAAGAAATAATGATGGAAAACTTCCCTAACTTGGTAAAGGAAATACTTATACTAGTACAGGAAGCACAGAGTCACAAACAAGATGAACCCAAAGAGACCCACACCAAGACACAACATAATTAAAACGCCAAAGGTTAAACACAAACTAAGTATTTTAAAACCAGCAAAAGAAAAGCAATTAGTTACCTAAAAAGGAACTCCCACAATACTGTCAGTTGATTTATTAACAGAAACTTTGCAGGCCAGAAGGGATGTGCATGAAATATTTAAAGTGATGAAAAGCATGGACCTACATCCAAGATTACTCTACTCAGCAAAGCTATAATTTAGAATGGAAGGATAGATAAGGAGCTTCCAAGACAAGAAAAAGCTAAAGGAGTTCTTCACCACCAAACCAGTATTAAAAGGGACTTCTAATCTTAAAGGGACATCTATAAGACAAAGAGAGAGAGAGAGAGAGAGAGAGAGAGAGAGAGAGAGATATGAATAATAAAATAGCAATAACTAATTTCTATCAAAATTTACTTTAAATGTAAATGTATTAAATAATCCAATCAAAAGATAGGGTGGCTGAATGAATAAGAAAACAAGACCCTTACATATGCTGCCTACCAGAGACTCACTTCAGATCGAAAAGCAAACACAGTCTGAAAGTAAAGGGATAAAAAAGCTATTTCATGAAAATGCAAACAAACAAAAACACTTGGTGTAGCAATACATATACCAGACAAAACGGAATTTAGAAAAATGGTTATAAGAGAAAAAGGAAGACACAGTAATCTCACTTCTGGGTATTAACCAGAAGAAACCCAAAATGCTACTTCAAAGGAATGTGCACATCCATATGTTCATTGTAACATTGTTTACAATGGCCAAGATGTGGAGGCAGCCTGGGTGTCTGCTGATGGATGAATTACTCAAGAGTAGTGGTACATATATACAATGGAATATTCCTTGGCCATGGAAGGAAATGGATTCTTGCCACCTGAGGTAGCATGGATGGACCTGGAGGGTATTATGCTGAGTGGAGTATGTTAGAGAAAGACAGATGAAATGTGATTTAGATTCTATGTGCAATCCATAGAACAAAATAAAGAAACAAAACAGAAACAAGCTCAAAGATGAACAGTGAACATTTTGATGGTTGCCAGATAGAAGGGAGTTTGGGAGGGTGGTTGAGAAAGGGGGAAGGATTAAGAAGTGTAAATTGGTTGTTACAAAGTAATCATGGGGATGTAAAGTAAAGCACAGGGAATATAGTCAATAATATAGTAATAACTATGCCTAGTGCCAGGTCAGTACCAGACTAGCAGGGTATCACTTTTTAAATTATATAAATGTCTAACCACTGGGCTGTATACCTGAAATTGATATAAAATATTATTGAATATTGACTGTAATTAAAAAATTTAAAAAGGGTAGAAAAAGATGAAAGGGAATAAGAGATTCAGATTCCCAGGTATAAAACAACTAATGCATGGAGACGTAATGTACAGCATAGGGAATACAGTCAGTAATATTGTGATAGCATGGTACAGTGTCAGATGGTCGCTGGATTTATGGCGATCACTTCTTTAGTTATGTAAATGTTGACTAACTATGGTTTACCCCTGAAAATAATATAATATTGCATGTTAGCTATATTTTAAGGAAAATCTTTAAAAAGAAGAGTTCAGAAATCTAGAGGCAAGAATTTAGAAAGTAAAAATATATTTAAGTTACTTTGTTCCAAATTATAATTCACAGGATGTGCTGACTTTGAAATTATCCCTGTACTACCATTCACTAACTAACCTGGAAAAGAAAGAGTCAAATTTAAAATCATTTCAAAGTGTTATTGAAATGTTTATGAAACATAAAAAGAAAAGAGTATTCCAGGTACCTTATATATGAGTAAAAGTAAGTCAACTTCACAAGCCTTTTACTTCATCTTAGCCCAAGTTTGTTCTGTTCCTTCTAAAGTTTTTGCTTCTATCCAGTGATTTACACCATTTTAACAATAAAGGTAGCACGAGACTGAAGGCACCAGTTGTTGAACACATGAAAGATACCCTGCCCCGAATTTTCCTCACTTCAATTTAGCCCTCCCTTTCGTCTGTTAGGTAACTATACAACACATTCACAGCTATTTAAAATGTTTTCACCAGTTATTAAATCCACCTGTTTTGTACACACTTATACATGCATTCCAACTGTTGAATGGACATCTTAGGAAAACTGTTTGCTCTTCTCAAGATTCCATTTGCTAGTCTTGAAAACACTTAGTAGGTTCCTATTTAGAGTTTAATACATTTTTGTATTTCTCTTTATTTCCTTCAAATTATATTTGCTATTTGTCAACTTTAAAGACAACGTTAAATTGTATTTCTTAGCCTCATGTTCTAAAATCTAATTTGGAAATAAACTTTTGAAGCATAATTCATTTGTAACTTGGGATTTCCTAGAATTTTATACAGAAAAACTTCAAATGATGCAACAATGAAAATTGACAATGTGTAAATATTCCATATTACAGACTATTAAGTCTAATGTTCAAAAAGATTAGAACATGTCAAACATTGACAAGCATTCTCCCAGTTGAGAACATGGTTTTGAGTCAAACTGACCCAGGCTTCAACCTCAATACCATTATTTTTTAGTATGAAAATACAGATAAACTCTTTAACTCCCTCCATCTTATGTTATTCAACATTAAAATATGGATATGGATCACACCTACTTCACAAGGTCGGATCCTATATAAATGGCACCTTGCCTGGTGGTACCTGGCACTTACTTGTCACAGTGCATCAATCTGAGGTATTATGTGACAAAAAAAATTAGGAGAAAATTTATCGTGAGAATATGGTAGAATATGGTTCCTCCTTCACTATTACTCACTTGACCACTTTTCCACATTACAACAACGTGAAAAATCTGCTAGACAACCATGAAATAACAGAATTTTTGCAGATATGGACACTGGAAGAAAACAAAGCTTGTGACTGATAAGGAAACCAAATGACAGTATCAGAAAAAGGTCTACAGTAAATTTACTCCTTTAGATTTTTAGCTAACAGAGAGACACTTTTCAGTTAAGTTGAAACCCCTATCATTCTTTCCTTAGAGATATCCCATATACCTGTGCCCCTGGATTAAATGTTTATTAACCTTCATTGGGATCTCTTCTGAGCTACACACTGTGCTGTGCTATTTTTCATGTATTATCTTTCACTGTCTAAAAAATTATCCCTTGCAGTACGTATTATTTTTACATTTTATAAATAAAACCAATGCTCAAAAAATAAAATGTCTTGAGAAAAATCATGACTAATAAGATTAGAGGCCTCTAAATTTTGAAATAGCCATCAGAGGGCTGAGATCTTTCTTAGAAATATAAAAGCTTTTTAAAAAAATAAGCTTGACTACTTAATATAGAATGCACTGAAATAAGATACTATCACAATTCTTAGTTCTGTAACCTTTCTTATGCTGTTTTTAATTTTGTTTCCTTCAGTTCAAAAATAATACCTAAAATAACATGATTTTCTGTAGCAAGAACATAGTTATTATTGACCTACAGCCTAATTAGCATAATTTACTCATGCATTACACTTCAGCTCAAATTTAATTTTAATCTTGACTACATTTAATTTTCATGCTACACTGTATCTTTATTTTTATATGCATCTTGTCAACAAGAAGTTCTAATTAACTTCCTTCATTCTGATTTCAAATCCATGACAGAGGAAAAAAAGTTAGCACTTCCATGTGAAAGTATTAGGTTAGTAGCTAGAATTTAACCGAATGTTTTTAAAGTTATGATTAAAGGATGAAGGAAAAATCATGACTAAGAGTATGAAATCTAGATTTTCTAGGTCCTTCTCCAAAGCTCTCCACTGGCTCAAAAACACTATGGAGACACACAACTGCAAAAACTGGCAATATTAAACCATATTAAACCAGACTATATGTGAGACAAGAGAACCAAGTTTTATCAGACACCAGAACACTAGGCAGCCAGAACCCTGCTCAGAATCCTTTATCTAAGCCTCTCTCTGTGGTGGCCACCTCTCTTCTGTCCCCACCAGCACTTTTACTTCACTGTAGACAAACAGAGAGACAAGAATCCTAGAGGCACACACAGTACAACATGAGAGCTGTTGTCAAAAACAAAACAAAACAAACTAAACCAAACAAAAAACTTTAAACCACTGGAAATATCACATCATGGGTACCAGGTTCTTTTCTTCAAAGACATGTAAACAGAACATTACTTCTGACTCTGAAATCCAGTCAGAATCAAAGCACCAGAGCAGAAGAAAAATCCCAAAGCAGGAGCTCTACGGATCTAAAGTACAATGATACATACTAAGAAAATGGCTCTGAGGTTATTTTGTTTGTTTGATTGTTTCATTTCTAGGTGTAATATGAAAGGGGGAATATTCCATCAGCCTAGGAAAATTGAGGCAGGTAAACACAATGTCTTCCTGGTACCAAAAACAACTGATATATGAGTTTTCTTTTAAAGTTTAGTAAACAGAAACACATAAATGCAAACTACGGGATCTATGAGTAATAGTAAGTGAAATGAAGGATAAATTTTGCTCCAAAAGATGCATTAGAGCTGATTGTCCGGCTAGGTCTTATTTTTGGGGAAACACGGTATGTGTCCCAGCCTTTCCGTTAGTGATGCTACAATAGAATGCACTCGAGAATCGTTCTAGAATAGAACGGACTCAGCCAGCGAGAATCACAAATTCTGAAGCAAGCATTTTGAAAAATATCTTTCTACCTTTAAAAAATAGTTTACACAATTGAATTTATATATTCTGTGACTACAATGTTCCCAGGCAAATTGAAAGTAATAAAAAGTATTAAAACTAACAAAGTAATTCCATGGTATACTAATTTAAATGGTGTCTGCATCAAGCCATTCAACTCTGTTACATAATATCTTTTTTCATAATTATTAGCCCAAAGGAAACTTTAAAACATTACCTGAATTCAATGACTCAAAAATTAATGACCAACACAGACTTCTCTATCAGCCTTCCAAATGGTGAACGTTTTGCCTGCATTTGATGGGAAAACATACCCCACAATCCTCAACTCAGTAATGACCAAAAGGTGTCACTTGATTGAGCAAGTTGGTTGGTGTTTAGAGACACAAAACAAATAATTTTGTCAATATATCAGTGAAGTCACTGAGAGAAAATAATAAACACAGGTAATTGAAATACTTATCTGTTGTCTAGATAAGATAATTGGAAAACTGCATGTTACACTTTTATATGAAGATACTTTGTGGGATATTTTATGTCCACAGAAATCTGCAGAAGTTCTACTGAGTTTCTAACTTCTACTGAGTGTCTACCTGGCTTGCTTTCTTTTCTGACTGTATCCCCTAAGTGCCATTTCTAGAATAAGTTCCTCTATTGTAGATCTTGTACCTTAAAGATAGACTTCAATTTCTTCAGATAACCACACACCACTGTTATTTAGCACTGCATCACAGTCTTTGTTCAGATTCTTAACATAGTTTGTTGTTTAATCTACCACCCATGTTATGCAAGTGATAGTAGAGGAAAGGCCAATGGGGGAAAAAGTGTGATTTAGTGAAAAATAACAATGGTCCAGGGTTTTGTAAATTAGTCTGCAAGGATACTTACTTACTCCAAAGGATGTTCTTCTCTTAAAGTCTGAGTTACTCTCATTCACTCTCCAATGGGAACATCAAATTCCTCAAAATCCAATTTCCAAGGTAGAAATCCAATTCTCTAAGTCTTTCTTTGCTTACTCTGTAATGATGATTTGGGCTCCACACGGATTTAACAGGGAGGATAAAAAGGAAAATACCTCATAAAGAAATATAAAAATAAAACACCAGATAGTCTTTTATGACTCCAAAAAGGTCTGCTTTTCAAATGAATATAAGAGAAAGTACTCATAATTTATTTCATCTAGACATTTAGACAGCAAATCAATATTAAGCATTAACAGAAAAACTTTTAGCCTATTACATTGGCTCTGGAATACTACATAAAAATGTATTTAGTAAGTTAAAAAACTTGAAAAATTTAAATAGGAGAAAAGTTATGCTTGAATAGAGTAAAAAATTAGTTTTAGCATTTAATGTTTTGGAAACATTTATAAATTGTATAATAAATAATATTATTACATTAGTGAAATAGCCATAAGGAATTAATTTTAACTATTAATTGCCCATGAAATGAAAGGTTATATATATATATATATATATATATATATATGTATATATGTATATATGTATATGTATATATGTATATGTATATGTATATATATTCATATATATGTATATACGTATATGAATGTCTACATATATGTATGTATATATGTATATGCACACATACATGCATATATATGAATACATATAATATATATATACATAATATAAGCAATAACATAATTTCAGCTTCAAAGTGATAATTTTACTTGATTTTTGTTTTTCTAGGGGAGACATTACAGATTTATGATCTTCAATTTCATAAAACACTGCTTTTCCTCTAAAACTGTGGAAAATAGATCATAATTGTACACTAAGCCCTTTTAAATGAGGAACGAAAAGTCAACATAATAGGTTTCCTTAGGCATAGAACATAAGAAGGAAAAAAAAATAACAAAATTGAAACAGGTTCTGCATAGAGGAAACATATATGTGTGTGTGTGTGTGTATTTATATATATGTATATATATATGTATATATATATGTATGTTTATATGTATATATGTATATATAATATTGTAAGTCTGAATGTAATCTAGTAAAGATTAATGAGGTCAAAGTTATTTACTGAAGGGCACTGGTTTGTGATAAGAGACATGTAGTTGCTGTTAAACAATGCATATTCATTTGCTAAATTTAACATATAGGCCTCAAAAAGAAGATAAAAGGAAATTATGATTGTTAAAGTAGATTGTTCAAAACAGCAGTTTCAGTCCGATTACTCAAAAATATTTGCAAATGTTCCTAAGAGGACAGCCTTCCTCTCTGAAGTTTCTTGAGTGTCCTCTGCACCATGTCTCTCTTAGTATTACCTATTTGTATCCCTTACTTACTATGAGTTTCCTGATGGCTACAACATTGTTTATATTCACTTTTATATCCCATTACACTGTGGATGACATATAGTTTAGGTATTAGGAAAGAAAAAAACATATATATATATATATAGTAATTGTTCTTTGATAGGGAAAGTACTACAAATCTTTTTATGGATGTTCAATATGTCATCATTCACTCACATTTACTGAATATGTACTATGTATGAGCATTTTGCACACATGTATGTCAATAAAATGAGCACTAAATCACCTCTGATTGGAAAGAAGGAGGGTTCAGATGATTCATTTACTATTCAACAATATTTAGTGCTTCACATAAATGGAAATAATCATCAAAAGTAATGATCCCACTTGCACATAAATAAAATTCATTTTGACTTCGAGGGCAAGATGTCATTCGGCGGATTAATTCCCTTTGCTGGGGAAATGAAAAGAGAGAATTTAGCTGAGAGTATGCGTCTAGATATATTTATTCCTGGATCTCTCTCTCTCCTCCACTCAGTCATACTGCAACATATTGCACACTGCTTTAACTTGGAACAAACACCAACCTCAAAATTCAATTTGCAGAACATTAAAAATAGACTGAACATATCATGACAAATCAAACATTTTGAAATAACACTGTTGGCAAGGTGGCTTTTACTTAAAACTGAAAATGCTAACATTTTGCAAGAAGGTGAATTATTTTTCTTGGCAGATATGTTTTAAAGAACATTGAAAGGAAATACTGAATAAGAACAAAAGTTTTTAAAGCAAGATCAGTTCTCTTAAAGGAAATAAAAACATCAAAGAGAAGTGACAACAAAATATATATTATTTCCCATCTGACAAAAACAACTCTATCTGAACAAGAGCTTTCTAGCAATAAAGCAATAGAAATTCTTACTCAATAGCCCGACATATAAAATTATAGACTATATTAATCTGATTCTTCTAGTTAGATTTGAAATGTCAGCTACCAATTCAGCAAAACCTAACTTTCCGCATAGATTGGTTTTGAGGAGTTTCAAGTCATCTCCACTTCACACTGCTGAAAGCGAACACAAAACAGTCCCAGGAAATAGGCATTTGCTTTAGGGAAAAAAAAAATAATAATAATTACCATAATGTTTGGGCTTAGAATCAACAATATAAGTACCTAGAGGTATTAAATCCAATTACTTATATTCAACCCAAAGCCATTTCTTGTGGTACTATCAACCATGCTTTGTTCAGTGTTGGGCACCTTTTACTAGTTGCTGAGTCATACCTATTAAAGGTTAGTCATCTGTCTCTGGAAACTTAAATCCCAGCCCTGCCTGTGTGTGTGTGTGTGTGTGTGTGTGTGTGTGTGTGTTTAAAATAACTACCAAGTAGCCAATACTTGGCAAACCTAAAATTTGAGAAGCTTAAGATGATAAATATGATATGACCCAATGCTTTCATTCAGATGTCTGTTTATAGATTCTAAATCGTGATATGACATCACTTTAAAGAGCTTTATGTACGTAAAGAATACTAAAAAGATTGAGGATGATATAATCATGGTAAGTCATGTCACACAATCACATTTTTCTGAACTTTTGTGGTAGAGTATAGTCCTGGAAACCGTACTTTAAAAAATACGTTGAAAGGCAGAACACTCAAATGCTGCAGTGCTCCTGGTTTTCATCTGTTCAGATATATGCCTGCAGTTTCCAGCTTCCACCATAAATTGATAAGTGTGTTCCTAGAAGGCACAATCCTGCCAGAGTTTATGCAGTTGTCTTTAATTACTCAAAGCAATTCAATGTCATCAGGGGATATTTACCAGTGAGCAAAAAAAGGGGGTGAAAAGTAAATTACGGGTATCGGACTTCTTCAAAGAGAGGGAAAGTACAGTGCAAACTCACCAGTAAAATAGAATTATTATGGCATGGACTCATTAACTCACTTATTTCCCCCAAAATTTGAAGTCTGTTGCTTTCAAGTGCCATGGAATGAATTCTCAGAAACTATATTCTGGGGAAAAACAAATCTTGAATCAGCCTGGTGCCCAAGTTTATTCTGTTCTCATAGAACCGACCATTTTAAGATGGTCGAACTTTCCAATATATTCTATTTACTACAACTCTGGGTTTTCGTGTCAAATAAAACTTTTATATTTAATTCCTTTCTGAAGATTTATACTAGGGGTTTGTGGCAAAGATGTCCTTTGCCTTTTGCCTAAATCCATGATATTTATTGGTAATCATAAAAGACAACTTTGTTCAGGAAACATTTTTCTATTTGAGTGGGTTGAAGTGTGGGTGACAGCTAGATAAACTAAGTTAACATATTTAGGTAGGATAGTTGTGTCTCTGAAAACACACAAACAACTAAAAGAGAAATAAATCAACAAGGACAATCACTCTGTGAGGACACAAACAATCTGTCTTTGGCCTTGGCTGTGATCAAAATACAGAATGATTCTCCAGGCCAATACAACCACTTATTAATGATTGACCGATTTAAACAAAATCTGCATTCCTCCTAATAGGATTTGGTTGGAGTTTTACACCACTTATAAATTAGTCTGATTATGAAGGAACGCTAGCAGCAGGAGAATTCCCACTGAAATAACTATGTAAGCAAAATATTGCCTGTCACAGCTCCATGGATTCTCAGAGACATAGCACTGTGTCCCCTTGGATCACGGACAATGAACTTTATTACTCACAGCAAACTGAGAAGCAGAGGTATCAGCATACTTGTTGAACTAGGATAGCTGGTTCCCTGAGACCCAAATCCCAGAGTGTAACCCAAAGTTATAAGTGTAGCTTGCAAGTGCCATGGGAGATGTTAACTGAGAGAAACCCTGAGCTTATGGAATCTGCTTTTTTTTAAAAAAAATTTTATTAAAGTTTATTGGGATGACTATTGTTAGTAAAGTTACATAGGTTTCAGGAGTAGAATTCTGAAACCCGCTCCTTTTACAGAAAGTATAATAGTAAGCGAGCTCTTGTTCTGCCTAGAGGGGGCGACCAAGAATAGCTAAGGACTAAATGATGCATTCCTCCGATGTATGTCCTTACTTTTCCAAACGCAAACAGTCCCGAAAAAGGGCATAGGTTAAGGAATGGTTTGGCACACTCCGCACAACACGTGGATTGTCTTGCAACAGATCTGAAAATTGTTTGGTATGTACTCAAAGTTGAGAAGTCCTATCTGTGCTCCTAACTAGACACGGAAAAAGCAGTAAAAGAACCACTTCCACTTTCACTTTGCCTTCTGTAGAAGGTCCATGAAGATAGGGGCTTTTACGTGCTTTTTGAACTAATGTAATCTCAGGGCCTAAGACAGAACGTGGCCCATAAGAAGGGTTTAATATACTTTTTTCCTTGAATGAATAAATGAATTCTGTCTGCCAGTGCACTTGTCCCATTCAATTAGGCATCTTGCTGATTAACCACTTGGATCTGGTGTACTTTGTGCTTGAATTGAGATTCTTTGCTGTGAAAAAAAAATGTTCAATGATTCTGCAAACTAATAATAAGGGCTTTCTAGTCTCTGCTTTGATGCCCTGGTTCCCAGACCCTTGTTTTAACTGCCTGCCCTTTATCTATTTCAAAGTTATTGTATCACTAGCCTATTTCTGCCCTGCACAGTCATGCATGCTTATCTCCTTTTCTATCAATTCTGACCCCTATCCATATTGGTTAAAAGGGTAGATTTCTTGATCAGAAGTTAGTTTCAAAATCTGGCTTAGCCATCCACTAGCTACCTGTGTGAGCTCATACAGGTTTCGTAATCTCTCTTGAACTCATTCTTTAAAATGGTAATAATAATAATAGAATCCACCTCATGAGAATTAAATAAAGCATGTGTAACCAGTTTTGAGAACCAGCTAGACTCAGAAGAATTCTAAAAGGAATTAAAAACTTTATTTCTTTTAACATTATATCCCTTTAAAACCAACTTTGGAGTACCCTTTCTCCCCTTCTCTAGATAAAATTTGGGGCATACCCTTTAGATTTTTAATCACTTTCAGAAATTAATTAACAAGTAGTCCTTATGTATTTAAGCTGCTAAAACTTTCATCTTAACCAATTAAAATTTTCATACTTCATTAGTTCAGGCATGACCAACAAATTCCAAAGGCGGACAGTGGGGGCAGGATTTACCTTTTTATTCCGGTATTCTTTCCCTCCTATTCTAAGCCCCACCTCCTTCACTAAGCCCCACCTCCTCTGCTAAGCCCCACCTCCTCTGCTAAGCCCCACCTCCTTTGCTAAGCCCACCTCCTCCTCTAAGAACTATCTTCTCATCTTAGCACCTATCCTTAAACATCTTCTGCCTCCTCAGATTGGAGAAGAGGAAGAGGAATGTAGAGAGATAGTCTTATTTAAAGCTGCTGAAATCCAAATACTAGTAATCTCTACTGGGATACTTTCCTGAGTTATTTAAAGATCACTTTCTTCCCTCACTGAGGTCTTGCAATACCCCATTCCTCCGCAGAAAGGTCAAAACCTCCTTGGCAGACCCCTCAGATATCTCACTTAACTCCTGCTGTCATTTCATACAGCTCCTTTCTGCTACGTAGGATCACCTCATTGGAGGTACATACATTTCAAAACATATGTCTTCTAATTGGAAACACATCCAAAAAATAAAAATAAAAACCCAAATCTTAGTCATCAAAAATAAGGAAGCAATCTTACATCTTATGATAAACTTTATAAACCTGTTTGATTTTTTCAGAGAGACAACTTTTTTCAAAGCATTTAACCTCACACACACACACACACACAAAAAAAAAAAAAAAAAAAAAAAAAAAAACCTACAGTGAGAAATAAGACACAAGCAAAATAGTTAAACATCGTATATCTAGAATCGTTCCTTACTCATCATTCATTTGAGAAGTATCAGAGTAATTTGAGAGTGTCAGATTCAGGACAAGTATGTAAGAGGAATAATGAAGGGAAGTGGAGGAGATAATTATATTTAATGTAGATATATAATTAGGAAATCATCAAAAGTGTCAAAAGTGTTATGTTTGGTGTCTGCGGCTCTATTTCCACAGTAATTTGGTTGTCAGAATAAGATTTCTTCAAGTTAAAGTTTGTTCTACACATAATTGCATTATCTGTGGTGGTAAAATAGATATCCTAAGACATCGTTTTTTGTTCTCTGTATTACTTTCAATAATCTGGTAAACCTATCTTGAAAGTTGTGCTATTTTGGGGAATTTCTGCTGAAATAGTAGTGATATCTGTCTATCTGTCTGCAAAGGGGGCCCAGGTCATGCCCTCCAATGACAGTGGCATTTATGAAACATACCCCAGCAGTTGCCTTCCTCTTTTCCTACACATAATAAAACAGCTGCTTGTGATCAATCAGATTTGATGGAACTTGATTTCTGTGATTTTTTTCAAACATTAGCAAGTATTATTAATACTATTTTTCTTGGAGATCTCTGATCACATTAGTGTTCATTTTGCTCCAAATGCTCTTCGTTGAAAATCATTCTCTCCATCACACCCTCTTTAAACTTTCTTCATCTATCTACCTATTTATTTCTGAATGTCTAAAGCTTTCCTGTTTGGGTACTTTAGAATCAAAATTACACATTTATTCACAGAATGTCCACAAAGATTTTAGATGCTAGATGACAATTTGAAACTCCTGGGTGAAAACACATACCTATATTGTTGAGAACAGAGGATAAGGGAAATCACTTTAATTTTTCTACATATCTTTCATGGCTACAATTTTGCCATGCTAGGAAGAGTTTATGTTTTGATAAACTAACAATATCTAACATTTGAAATATACAAAAAAATATATGCTTTGTATGATTCAAACACTTTTGAATGTATTATCTCAGTAATCAGAGTGGGTTTCTACACCTATTTGATTAAGTATATTGAGAGCATAACATGTAGAGTTAGTATTTTCCATAAAAGTAACTCCAGTTTCCGAGCTCCCTTAGCAACTCTAGCTAGCTCCTATTAAAGCCTTCTATAAAGCAAACGTACACAATTCAGATTCCTAGATAAAGCAAATATCCTTGATGTTTTCCTCATATAAAAGCCCCATGATATTCTAACAAATAAAATAAATTCAAAGAGATACTAGGTTTAATTTCCCCTGGGGCCACTGTCTTCTTCACTTTAAGCTTCGCCTGATAACTATTAGGCCCTAGATACATGGTAACTTCTGAGCTCATTGGTGAGAAAAAATAAACCTAATTCTCAAAGAACCTTGCACCTTTCCTTATTGCAATATTATACAGCTAAGAAAAATATCAGCCTCCAAATATCTCAACCTTAAGCAAATTAAGGTCTATGAAATCAATATAACATGGCAACTAATAATGGCAAAAGTTAATACTAATATCAACACATTTTTGACCTCCTGGTGAAGGTTTCTCAAACCCTAAAACTGAACTTCAGAGGTGAGAAATACAAATAATTCTGAATCATGAGAAGATAACATAGTTTTGTTTAGAATTCTCATATTCACTACCAGCATATGTATTTTTTTTCTTTTCCATATTCTACTTTTTCATGCAGCATGCTACTTTATTTCTTAAAAATTATCTTTTAAGTATGTCCTCTCACTTGAGTTGAAAAACACCTCAAACTCACATAGTGCTATTTTTTCATCCATCTTAAAAACTATAGCAATGTTAACAGCAGAAACCATAAATACATTTGAACTGAATATTTTAGAGATAGGAAAATTATGTGATCATGCAAAACACATGCACATAATAATTGTTATTAACCATTTAAAAATGTCCTATTGATGTTTATTTAAAAGACTTCTTTTTCTAGTAGACAAGCAGTATTAAGTATCAAAAGATTAAGAGAAAATGACAAAGTATCCATTTAGACACAAGAAAACTCTATCCAATAAATTGCTTCTGCAAAATGAAAAGACTGCCATTTTTTTCACGTACAGAACCTAAATTCAAATTCTAGAATACCCTAAGTCTGTGGTATACACTGTAACCATTTGAGTTTATATTTAAGCAACCCCTACATATGGAAAAGCAACCAGATATAAAATTTGCAGTGATTTTGCTAGTGTCTTTATTATATCTTCTCAATTTTTCTATTTTTTTCCAGGAACACATTTTAGATGATATTCATGTAGATTATATTTACTTTATATATCAATAAATAATATAGATATATGTGTGCTGCTTCTTACTTTCTCTGATTGGCCGCCCTTTTTGTTTCTTAGATATTGTGTTATCTTCAAGGCTCTGTAAAAGCACATGGTCTCATCTCACTGTTCAAAATTTCCAAACTGATGAAATGAATGTAGATGAATACCTAGTCTTTGCCTGAATACTCCTCTCTCCACTCAAGGAGGTTTTTGTTTTTTGTTTTTTATTTTGTTTGTTTGTTTTTTATTCAATATTATTGTATAATAGTTTTGGGTGCACAGCACAGTGGTTTGACTTTTATATAATTTATGCAGTGATCCTCCCTATTAATGTAGTACCTACATGGCACTATACATCACTCAAGGAATTTCCCGGTCAATTCACACAAGTGTATGTTGGATTATATTACAAGAAGGGTAAGATTGTTGTCATAGAAAAAAAAAAATGAGTCTCATTTAGTTGGAAAGCACCAGGGAATTGTTGGAATACTTGAGATGACTATAGCTTTTCGAAAGGCAGAGATGGAAAAAGCTGTGAACTGTGTTCCACTAAGGGGGAGAATCATTTAAAAAAAAATGCATGAATGCAGAAGGACACAGGGTAGGATTAAAAAACCTGACCATTACAGATTGAATAGTGAGTGAGGTAAGTATGCCATGCTTACCTACATCTAAATCCCATATGTGGCTTTTCCATCTATTAACTTCTACTTATGAGAATTGGACTTGGGGATATTTGAGACAACAAAAAGAATAACAAAGCGTAAATGAAACCATCTGTAATGCTTGGAGCAATCATATTCTATCTTGATCCTGGTGCCCTGGGTTTCAAAGAGGCACCCAGTGGTTGCTTTGTAGCGGTTGGGGCGAGGGCACATGGAGTTGGCTTAATCCCTGGTGCAGAAGAAGCTACATAAAAATATGTTGAAATTCTATCAGTATGTGTTCAAAAAAAGAGGGTGAAAATATCAAAAAAGAAAAGAAAAAGATATATAGAAAGCCATTTTATTTTAGAAAGAATGTTAGCAGAAAGAACTGCTAGTGAATGGTGAAGCTGGAAGAGCTATGAGAGGATGAGAATGTAGTGTCAATAATACCAAATATTACAGAAAACACAAGGAATGAAATGGAATCTTAATTCCAAATATAAATAAAAAAAAAGATTTCCTTCATTTCTCAATTATAAAAGTATATATTTTTTTTCATTTCAATATACATTTAAACTGCTTTTAAGTTGACATTCTTTCTAGTGGCAGAAAAGTAAAAACATATTGGACAATTCCAACAAAAAAAGCCAAGCGATATATATCATCCATGAACATCTTCCCACTTGATATTTCAAAGATTCCTCTAAGTTGCATAGTAAATGAAATTTGAAAATAAATTAACACTATCTGGTTTATATTACCAAACATAATGTTTAAATCTTCTGATCCCCTGTAACATGAAAATTATCCTTTGGTATACCATGGCTAATTCATTCTGGGTGAGCTCTTCAATTAAAAACAATAAATTTCATAACTCAGCTTTTGGCAAATACTGTATAAAGCAAAGGAGTATATATACTTTCTTGTTTGTTTTTTTATCAGTTGACTAAAATGAATTTATTTTTATGATAATACCTTTTATTAATGATGCACAGCAATCCTGAGGTCATCAGAACACATTTTGTTTTGTTTTGGCCAGGGGTCACAGGAGTTTTGAAAAAAATTTATATCTCAATATCTCAATAATACAAAATATAGTAGTGTTGAGTATTAAGAAACAATTTGATTCACTAAAAGTAACATGGGGAAAGGCATTTCATTCCTCACATATATGGTGTGCAACAACAACTTATTAATTCTGTTTCTTTGGTGGATAACACTATTGATCCTGAAAAACATTTCTCATGCCCATTGTTTAATACCCCAGAAATGAGTGAAATTTATAAATTTATAAATTTATAAATTTATAAAATTTATAAATTTCAGGTTCCCCCCCGCCCCGAGGGATTTCCTGGCCTTCAATGTCTCCTATTTTCCCAAGTGTCTATGAAGGGAAACTTTTATTAGCTTCTTCTCTCAGTTTTCAAAGTGAGAGTAAAAAGTTCATCAGAAATTAATTGAGGTCAAAATAAATGGAATGCCAAATTTTCTAATGCATGGCAATTTCAGTTCTACATATATGAAGTCAAAATTGTATTTCATATGTTTCCATCAGATTTGGACCCCTTAAAGTAGCTTAAACCTGAGTGAGCACAGTGGTTATTATAATTAATCCATTTCCTTAGGAGATGAGAGTCACATCACAATCCAAAAAGACAGGTACATATTAATTTCAAAACTGAGACATAAAAAGAGATGATGACATTTCACAGTTGATCCAGACATTTAGTCACTGGTCTTAAGTTAATTTTCCACAGATATGACTGTGAGGGGCTGAATTGTGTTTCTTACATAATTCATATGTTGAAGCTCCACGCAAGTACCTCAGAATATGATGATACATGAAGATAAGGACTTCAAATAACTGAATAACTTAAAATGAGGTCATTAGAGTGGTCCCTAACCCAATCTGACTTATGTCCTTATATGAAAAGGAAATTTGGACACAGAAAGCCACACCAGGGGGGAGCTCAGACAGAGGAAATACTATGTGAGGACACAGTGAGAAAGTGGCAACCTGCAGGCCAATGACAAAGACCTCAGAAGAAACTAAATCTGCTGACACCTTCATCTTGGACTTCTAGTACCCAGAACTGTTAGAAAATAAATCCCCGTGGTTTACGCTACTCAGACTGTGGCATTTTGTTACAGCAGCCATAGCAAACTAATATAGTGATTTTACCACACATGTAAAATCACACACACACACACACACACACACACACACACACACACACACACGAGGTCTTACAATTACATTTGCAAACTTGTTGCAACGATGTTGCTAACCTTTTTTGATATCAGAGGGATTATTCATTATGAATTTGTACCAACTGGAAAAATAGTTAACCAAGTTTACAATTTGGAAGTAAAGCTGAAAAGGCTGTGTGAAAAAGTTAGGCGACCTGAACTTTTCACCAATAATTCATGGCCCTTGCATCACGACAATGCACCAGCTCACGTGGCACTGTCTGTGAGGGAGTTTTTAGCCAGTAAACAAATAACTGTATTGGAACACGCTCCCTACTCACCTGACCTGGCCCCCAATGACTTCTTTCTTTATGCAAAGATAAAGGAAATATTGAAAGAAAGACATTTTGATGACATCCAGGACATCGAGGGTAATATGACAACAGCTCTGAAGGCCATTCCAGAAAAAGAGTTCCAAAATTGCTTTGAAATGTGGACTAGGCGCTGGCATCGGTGCATAGCTTCCCAAGGTGAGTACTTCAAAGGTGACTGTAGTGATATTCAGCAATGTGGTATGTAGCACTTGTTCTAGTATGAGTTCGCGAACTTAACTGTCAGCCCGTGTGTGTGTGTGTGTGTGTGTGTGTGTGTGTGTGTGTGTGTGTTTCTCTATGAGGATATAGTTGACAGCAACATTTGGAATAATATTTCATTTACGAAATGTTGCCCTGTCTTATCTGCTATTTAGCACACTTAGATCACAATCCGTAAAGACTTCCTCCTCCTCTTCCCCACCATCGTCACCCCAACAACAAAATCTAACTTTTATTGACTGCATAGAATGTTGTAGGCACTTACTCAAAATGCTTTACATATTAAATAGTTTAATTCTCATCATTCTCGAAGGTAGCTTCTATTACTATGTTCATTTTATCAATTGGGGAATAGACACAGAGAGAAGTAGGTAATTTGGCCAAAGACGCAGAGTAGGATATAAACCAAGGCAGCTCCACCCTGACCATTCTTTAACCATTATGTTTATAGCATTTAAAACAGTACTCTGACTTTTAGAAAGTGAAACTGTCTTCATTTCGGCCCAGTTATTTTTGTTAGTTAACCTAAATCCTTATTACAAAAATCATGTCTACTCACAAGTTTTTCTCTTTTACATAATGCCAGTAGCTTTTTGGTTGAGACAGATAAGCTAAATCTAAATTTTGTCAAATTTGGAAATAGTCGTAAGTAATACTTCTGTGATACAATGGAACTTTTACGTATTAAATATTGTTTGAAAATCTTGGTATCATTACCAGTCGGAAATTTATCCTTGCCACAATTATTGCTGTATTATTAAAGTAATACCTTCAAATCTAAATGAGATATATTACAACCCACAAATTTTATTTCCCAGCAAGAAAAACTTAAAAATTAGATTTGTGTTTGAAGCTTATAAAATACAAACAGCAACATATCTTCCATCATTCTCTACTGAATCAATGTTGAATTTCATTACAATATATGTTTGAGAAACTATTTTCTGTACCGAATCCAGTCAAAGAACCGTAATTTAAATACATTTTATGGTTGCAGCATAGATATAATTTAAACTGGGCATTTTTTAAAGACAATAAAATAATGTTAATAGTTACCACTGAATTTCTTGTATAGAGGAGAAACGCTGTCTCTCGTAATTCAGAAAGATAGAATATAACGTGGTTACCTGGGTTCAAATTTCACTCTATATTTTATAGCTATGAGATCTTGGGCAATATATAACCTCTTTGTGCTTCAGTCTTCTCTATGGGAATACTTAGAATGTCTACCTTAGGGATTTTATGAAGATTTAACAAGTTAATATTAATAAGTCATTTAAAACTGTTATTTGGTCATAGTATCTTCTATTATGTATGTTT
This sequence comes from Rhinolophus hipposideros, assembly GCF_964194185.1. Classification (NCBI taxonomy): domain Eukaryota; kingdom Metazoa; phylum Chordata; class Mammalia; order Chiroptera; family Rhinolophidae; genus Rhinolophus; species Rhinolophus hipposideros. The sequence goes on along the minus strand of NC_138052.1, from coordinate 34,432,435 downwards.
TTTTTTTATTTTTTTCAAGTAAAAATAAGACATGGAATATTACCATTTTGTGGTTATCCCAGGATGTGAGTGTGGTAGAAACACATGTAATAAGGAGACTTCTCTTCCTATGTCACATGAAACCATATCTCCATGTTTCCTTGTCTCTGTCTCATTCCAAGCAAAACAAAGAATCCATCAAGGAATAGACCAGTGAACATTACTATAAAGCTGATTTAAAAAACTTACTCATGTAAAATGCACTGGGTGACACAGATAAAAATATTTTAACACCCTTGACTATTCCAACACTATTAAAATCTAAGTCACTTTTGCTTGCTCCAGTGTCCCCTCTGAGTGTTTCCTCACCAAAACATAATAAAAGTACTCTTTCACGATTTAAATGCAAAACTTTTCATTCAAAAGAAATATGAAATTTTGTCTGAAGTAATGGAATTTAATCCTAATTCTCCGTTTGTATCCTTACTATCTCAGTAAGGATACAAACGGAGAATAAGTAAGGATCAACTGAGAAAGTAAACAAAATAGCAATGGGATTCTCTGTCCTTTGATCTGACTAGAACACTGCAAATAAACCCTATCTCTCTTCCAAATCTTTTCACTCAGGCAGATTTCAAGGGAACACTTTATTATTCCCATGCATGACACCAGACAAGCAGTTGTGGACCTGGTTGTATTAGTAGATGTTTTATCAAGTCATTTTGCCTCCATTTTCTGATCTACAAAATGCATGCTGGAAGTACAAGTGTGTGTGTACGTGGCTTTGTAGAAATATAAATACATACACTATGTTTCACAACAGTTTAAAATGTATCTTTCACTTGTTTCCCATCACAGGTAAATAATTATAGCTAACATTATTTAGCAACTACTATGAGCCAGTCACTGTGCTGAATACCATAATTATATTAACTCATTTCATCCTTTCAACAATTTTATGAGGTACTATTATCATCCCCATTTACACATAAGGAAACTGAGGCATAGAGAAGATAAGGAACTTGCCCAGTATTACATGGTGAGCCGGTAAGTACTACAGTGCTTCTTTAAACTACCTCATCAAATAACGCTTCCCAATAATCGCCATTCACATGAGAAAGATTAACCTTTAAAACAGCACAGATAAAATAACATTTTTACCTACTTCAATATCATTGACAGACAAATAATCACACGAACAGCTAAAAAGTCACAAAAAATTATGTACCCACTTTGCAACATTTCTCAGCACTCAAAGCCACTGAATATTCTGCCCGGCAGTACAGGTCAGTTCACCATTTGTTGGCCAGACCTCATTAAAACACCGAATAAAAGCGATTGAATTCAAGTCCCCACTGAGTTCCTACTAAATGTAACGTAGGCATAGTGGGAGAAACGAAGTCACAGATGTACCCTACATTTACATCATTTATCTCTATATTCATTAGATACAGCTATAGTTAATACATTAAATAGTTCAGGCAAGTAAAAAGTATCCAAATGTTGCTTTTCCCCCCTGTAAGATTTATTTTTATGTTACTATATCATCAGTAGCCAAGAAGCAAGCCATTCTGAAGCCAAGATCTTGTATGCTATTGAATTCTACTATAATTTCAGTAATTAAAATGCACATTACTTAAGTACAAATTTCGACTCCTTTTGGTTAATTCCTGCATCTGTACTTTTGTTTTATTATGTACAGTCTTCTTTTTTTCTCTTATTTTTTTTCTTTTCAGACTGTTTTTTGGTGTAGTTCTTTTTTCCTATCAGTGAAAGACTAAAATTCAATGATAAGGCATCTTTGGAAAGGTTGTCCATGATGGTTTGGTACTAATGTATCCATTGTAACCTTCATATAAAGAATTTAGCACAAGATGGTAGAGTAAAAGGTTTAGTATAAGACTCATTTATGTTCCAGAAGTGAATAAATTTCTTAGTGATGCTGTAATGAAATACTACGAATTTAGTAGTTTAAAAGAAATTTATTATCTTCAATTTCTGTAAATCAGAAATCTGAAGTGGATCTCTGTGGGCTAAAATCAAGGCGATGGCTGGGCTGCATTCCTTTCTAGAGGCTCTAGGCGAAAATCCATTCCTTTGCTTTTTGCACCTTCTTCAGACTGCCTTCCTTCCTTGGCCCATTGGTCCCTTCCATTTTCAAAGCCAGCCTCTGCTGGCTGAATCTTTCTCACATCTCATCACTGACACTAACTCTTCTGTTTTTCTCTTCCATATATAAGGATCTCTGTGATTACATTGCGCCCACACAGATATTTCAGGATACTTTCCCTAATTTAATGTCAGCTCATTAACAATCTTAATTCTATCTACTACTTTAATTCCCCTTTGCTATATAGTGTGACATAATTAGAAGTCCTGGGAGTCATATGTGAACATCATTTGGGGGGCCATTATTCTGCCTACCATAAGACACCATTTTCTTCTTGATGTTTATAAATTATTCACATGAGTCTTTCTGTTCAAAAAAAACGAAAAACCTGAGGGATAGTGTCTAAATACATGTATATAACATACATGTATAACATAAGTGTATGCATAATACATATTATAAAACAAGAATATTGTAACTACAGACTTCCTGTACCCCATACATGAGAGACAAACTAGAACTCAGGTGCCCCTCACTGGGCCCACCCTGCCCACCCCAGCTAACACCCTTCACTAACAGTTAGGTTCCTCTGCTCCATCTCCACCACGATTGCCTTGAGCTGAACTTCATCCCCTTTTTGCCTGCCCTAATCCTATTGGCTATTACCACCCTCTTCTAATATCCTTCATACTGATGACAGTCAATTTCTATGATGTTAATCGTATTATTTTTCCCTTTTATTAAAATTGCTGCATGTTTCTTCATCATCTACAAGGTAAAATTAAGTCATTTGAGAAAGGTACCTGTCTCAATATCCAGCAGTCCTATCACCCAAAACATACAATCTTCTCTCTAACATCATGTATGTGTGCACACACACACACATACATACACACACACCCTTCTCTGTCCATAATTAAATATTTATTGTTCCCAGAATGTGCTAGGCTGTCTCCTACCTTTATGACTTTTGTTTTCCCCTTTGATAAAATCCCTTCTTTGTGTGCCTCACAACTCTGATTCAGAATTCACTTGAAATATTTCCTCATGAGTAAATTCTTACTTGGTCCTTCCAAGGTAAGATATTTTCTTCTCTGTATTCCTTTATGTAAAATGATATTTTATTCGATCAGTGAATTTATCACATTCATCTTGAATATGTGTTCTCACATCTCTCTCTGCCCCACACATAAACACCCTTCCCTTTCTTCCCTTCCTCTTTCCTCCCCTCCCGTCCATTCCCCTCCCATGTCTCTTCTCTCATTTCCCTTTCTCTCTGATTGGTATTTGATCCCTTCAATGGCAAGCATGGTTCAATTATCATATTGGAATCTATTCAACATGTAACTAGAGCTTATCAGTAGCACTTAATAAAAATTTGTGAAATAAAATTTATTATTTCATTGTTATATAATATTACATATTATATATTTAATTCATGATTATTATTATAATTTATTATTGGTTTGCCTATCACAAGAAAACTGACTTTTTCCTCCTAAGACAACAGTGCTAGGGCATATTAAACCACAGAAAATAAAATTCCAACACTTCCTCATAATCCTAAACTAAAAGAGTACATGAAAGAGTCAAACTCTTTGGAAATCTGACTTTGGGGGCTAATTTGGGAATATCGTAACCAGTGCATTATTGAAATGTCACATGTTATATCAGCCCTAAGACCCGGCCAGATAAGTCGTCAAGGATTTATGTCCATTGGGTTGCTTGTGGGAGCTCCCGTATTAGAGAAGCAAGTATATTGAACAACTTTAGGTTCCTAAGCATCACTTAGTGTGGTGTCTTATCAATAATTATTTAGCACGAGGTCTGCAGAAATCACTTCCAGGTTAGAGGCAACGCCAAACTAATGTAATTAAACTTCTCAAATTGTTCTGCTTTAAATTAATCCCCAAACTATACAATACAATAAATTGTCAACATATTGTGCTTTCCCTGTATTGCACAAGAATAGTTAGTAACAAATTTTCTTTCATTTCAGATGAAAAAGTAATGCATCTCCATTATGTACCTGCTATTTGCTAAGCATGCTCTTATGGGATATATATATATATATATATACACATATAGGTATATATGTGTATATATATATATATATATATATATATATATATATATATATATATTCCTTATGATACCTCACTGAGAAGAGTATTATTATCTCTATTTCACACAGAAAGAAACTAAAGTTTAGGGTGTCACACTAGCCCCTATTGCTAAAGAAGGCTCCATACTTCTTCCATGACTAAAACCATGTTCTTAAACTGCATACTTTGTAACTGTATACTTTTTAACATGAACCTAAGGAAAAATAAATAGATAAACCTCTCCCTGAACACAGGAAAGCAAGAAACAGGAGAATATTCCCCAATCTCAAATACATGAGCAGATTATTGATTCCTAAAAGAGGCCTTGTGTGTGTGTGTGTGTGTGTGTGTGTGTGTGTGTGTGTGTGCGCCTGTGTGTATAATGATTAAATGAATCAATAATACTAATTAAACAAAATCATCTCAGTTCCTAAAGCTATTATACTTTTGACATATTTACATAGTACTTAATTGTCTTAAGGAAATCTATCCATGTCTAACTCTGATAAATCCCATTATAATGTAATAAGCTAAAAGTTTGAAAGACACGTTATAAATCAACAAAACAACAGTCTTTGAGTGATACTGTAGAAGAAACTTTCTGTTCTAGAGATTTCAGTCTACTAGGCAAAAATTACCAAAAAGAAATGTCATTTATCCTTGGAAGAGTCTCAAAGGACAATTTAATTTGTTGTTTTGCTTTGGCCTTTAAGATTCTCAATTCCATATAGTAACCTTGGTAATAGCATACTGACCTGAAGCTGTGATTGCTCATTAACTGTTTTGGGGAAAAAAAAAAAGCCTAAATGAATTATGAATTATTTTTTAACAATTTTTTGAAAGTTATTTCTTTCAAAATATAGTTCCTTCAGGGAAAATACAAAATATTAATAAGTGTTTAGCTGTGAAAATTTTGGAGAAACCTTTAAAGTTGAAATAGTCAAATTGTACAGGCAGACCAAAAGGTTCTTCATTAAAGATTTAAAAGACAACAAAATTTGACAGGTATTGCGCCTAGTATCTTTCCTTTATAACATCTGGCTATTCCTCTTCTTTGTGAAGAATAATTAAGAGAGAATAAATCAATGAACAAATAAGGAATATCCAGTACTTGACATACAAGGAACAGAATTTGTGGATGAAGTGGCCTCTTGAGTTAGTTTTTGGTTCTCTACCATTAAGGTTCTATCATTAAAGCTCCATATTTAACTTAATGTTTTATTTCCTAATGGCTACCATAACTCCAGTCTCCTTTCTCCTTTTAGTTTTCTTTTGTCAACTTAGTCTGTAAGTTAATGTGGGTTAATTGACTCAGAGTAGTTAAAATTGAAAAGTTCAGCTGGTTTACATTATATTAAAAACGCTTTAAAGCTTTTGAAAGAGCATCACTGAAGAATGCACTTCGAAAGAAAGAAATATTCAAAAATTTAAAACACTCCAAAAGTCCCATATATTTAAATAGTGAGGGTGGGGAGAGGGTGATTACTGACTCAACTAATAATATTACCAATATCCAATGTCCTATATCATGCAGAGTTATAAGAATAGGAGAAAGGAAAAATGTTAAATAAAAACAAAACAAAAAAGAAATAAAATAAAAAAAATTTTGACAAAGTGACAGAAAATAAGGAATATAAATTGTGAATTTCATAGGAGTGTTGCTGGCTATACAACTTACACTGGGTCAGTAATTTTTGACAGCAGAGAAAGTCAATCTGGCTAAACCAAGAAACACATTGTTGCCACGTGGAAGCCTACCCATCTGTCTCCTTGTACCTGCCCCTAAAGAAAGGAGAGTCTGTGAGACGGATCCTTTCAGGGACTTTGCTTCACCTTTGTGCTTGCACCTTATGTCTCTCTGTTTGGCCCCAGAAAGATGGCTGGTCAGCCAATGACAGGTACGACTCCCCACGGTGGGGGCAACCCAAGCCAGGCGGAGCCACATGGGGACCAACAGGAGAACTCTAAGGGTCGATAGAGGTAGGCACAGTCCCCCCCACCCCCAAGGAGAGCCTCTGCCTCTGTGGCTGCATTCCTTCCCACAACCTGCAGAAGAGATTCAATGATGTGCTTTCCAACTATTCATATGCATAAAGGTTTTGTCCCTTGGAGAAGTACATACATCCTGAGACTTATGGTTCAGCTGCCTGCAGGCAAGGGTGATTGGCTTCAGTCAGTTTCCTATTATGATGTGTGGGATTCACAGATCTTGAGATTGACAAGCTTTATCTCCTTTACTTTCTCAGTTAATTAATAAAATTTATGAGTTGGCCCAATTGGGGGCTCAGTCCTTGAGGCTGCAGTCCCTTGGTCCCGCTTGCATTCTATTCTTGGCTGCTGTCTTTCTTAAGCCCTCGCCGCCCTCCTTGCTCCCCACAACTCTCGTTGAACAGGATGCGACAACACACACAAAAAAATTAAAAGAAAAATTTGTTTAAGTTTGACACACATACACATGCACACACACACCCACCACACACACATACATACTTTTAAAAACCAAGCCTAGGAATATGACGTAGTCACAAGAAAATAGTCACAAGAAAACAACAAGGCCTATTGCTATTCAATCCACACATTCTCAGTGAAGTGTTTGAAAAGACTCTACTTACAAAACGTGTATTTACTCATGTGTATTATGTATGAAGAGGTGTTTTCAGGCTGGATTTACTATTTTGATCCATCAGACAAATTTAGCTCATGCCCCAAATGCATCTTTCCAATTCATGAATTTTAATTATTTATTTATTTATTTTTAGTGTGTGTGTGTGTCTGTGTAAGGAAAAATTAGTTGAAGAGATTTCTGGAAAATTTTATTTGGAAAATTTAGGAACTGCATGATGGTATGTGTGATGCCAATTTATCATAGAACACTAGAACATAATTCCACTTTTCTGATATTCTTATTTTTAAATATGTAAGTTTTTCTTTCTATTTATTGCCAATGTATTGCTAAGAAATATGAAAACACAAGACAAAAGGTAATACATTTTGAATAATTTTGTGGAACATTGTTAAAATTAGAATACTGTTATCTTTTACTTAGACTATCATCATTTAGCTATTGTAATTTTTTTACTGACATTGTAGATATGTATCTTGACTTCAGTGGGCTAAGATAGTAATTCAACATAATCAATAATAACTTTTTTAAATACGTATCTGTCTTTACAGCATTATACTATAGAGATATACTCATGTATTAAAAGAATGTTTCCTATATTAGTTTTCAAGAATGGAATAGACCTGTTTTACTAAATATTGTGGTTTGAAAATTACCTTGAAATGATCGCAATTTTCAGCTTCAAATGCACTCACTTTAAGTAAATTGTTTATAAATTACTTCATTAGTAAGTATTTCAACATATTGTTGTACTTATAGGTCTTTTTCACAATCAATAGAGAACGACTACTTTTGTTCAAGTTCCTTTGCCATCTGTTCTCCAAACTTCCAGGCAGATAGGGAGGAGGAGAAAGGGAACTATTAGAGTGAAAGAGCAGAAGCACTAAGAATTCCTTCTCGTGAATTCCTTTTAAAAATGACCATGCTCTGAAAAATAAAGATGCTACTATGGGCTGCCAAATAAAATAAGAAAAGAGCAAGCTCAGTATGTTGGAAGGAATTTTTGTCTGCCTCATAGACAAGTCAAGTTTACCTAAAGTCTGTCATCTCCCTCCCTCCTGGTACTTTTTTGATCTCCCAAGGTTGCCCTGGTCCAAGGTCTTGTCCTTTTAATGCTCTATTTAATTACTTATCCCCAAATCATTTAGCAGAGAAGTTTTGTAAAATTCCAAATGAACATATGATGAGTTTTCTTCATTCTAAAATGCATGCCACGTTACATAATGACATTTATAAAAATGTGTTCTAAATTCAATTAGTATGTTTAATAAAATAGCATTATTTGATAGCTTTTGATGTTTACTTGTCTCATCAAATATGTTGTAAATTCAATCTTTTATATTTTAGCAGTATGAGACATTTAGGAAAGAAAAAAAAATGAAAGAACTTTATTTATTAAGGAAACAGCCAACTAGAAAAAGAGAGATACCAAATTCTGTAAAGTAAATAACACTATAATACAGGAATATGTTACAAATAACATAGATGAGTAGTTTAGCCAAAGCTCTTCTGCAGAATACTAGTTCCTGAGTAGCACGATAACTTGGCCAAGCTTCTTTGAAGTGTTTTAATAATTTTATCCAATGGAAAGATATATAATTTTCTGCAATAGTCAATAAAAATTATAAAGAAGGCAATTACTTTATTACAAAAATGACAAAGGTTAGCAAAAATAAAATTAAGAGAGTTTTTTTTCAAAGTTAGAGGAATAGCTGCGTGGGGTTAACTGAATCTTTTGTTTGTTTGAATTATTTTTATTTAAAAATAGTTTTCAATTAGCATTGACATACAATATTGTATTAGTTTCAGGTGTACAATATAGTGATTAGACATTTATATAACTTATGAAATAACCACCCCAATAAGTCTAGTACCCTTCTGACACTATACATAATTATTATAGTATTGACTACATTTCCTATGCTGTACTTTACATCCCCAGGATTGTTTTCATAACTGGCAATTTGTACAACTTAATCCCTTCCCCTTTGTCATCTTACCCCTTCAACTCCCCTCCCAATTGGCAACCATGAATTTGTTCTCTGTATCTATGAGCTTGTTTCTGTTTTGTTTGTTCATTTATTTTGTTTTTAGATTCTACATGTAAGTGAAATCATATGGCACTTATTTGTCTTACTTTGTCTGAATTTAATAAATTAAAAAATGCCCAATTATTATATTGTCATTATAAAAGCTAAAAATAAGTGGCATCCTAACCATCATTTAAAAAAATTAACTTTGCATTTGCCTTTTCCCCTTTGCTAACATTTTCAGAATCTAAGTTTTTTTCCACGTGTTACAGAATTACTTTTACAAATTACTTATAAAACTGATAATTTTAAGTGGAGAGGTTGGTTTCCATCAACTGTTAATTATAGTGTTCTTACCATTTCATCACAATACTTGTTTCTTTATAACAACAGTCATTGTTTGAACCAACAACAATGAATTTCTGCTTTAAAAATATTTTCCCATATGAATTTAGATAATTGAATCTTAATATAAGTCAAATATGTTGCAAGACATTATAACTTCACTTCTGAATATAAAACACTAAGCCAATCAACTATCTTACTCTGTTTATTTATATTATTGGGGTATAATAAAGATTGTTATATATATATATATATATATATATATATATATATATATATATATATATAACTCATTTGATGCAAAAATTAAACTCACCCCTAGGGCTATAAATTATTACATTGAAATACTGAAGCAAGTGATCAAGAGGCATATATTAGTGAGGACTTCTTCATCCAAGTGCTGGTAAACCAGTCTTGGAGATGAAATGAAGCAGAGTTTGCAGGCACGGACATTCGTTTCTATTTGAGAAAATTAGTTCTGCTGTATAAAATTTCCTTTAAAGAATTTGTCCTGGACTAGTTTTTGTTAAATAGGAGACCAATATCCATCCTTGGCCAACTTAACATGTCAAAACTACATCTGATGATCTTTTTTGCAGGTCCCGGGGATGCCATAAATGGAAAGGTGAACTTTTAGGAAAAGCAGAATTAAAGAAAAAAAATACTGTAGCAATTATGTATCGGTGGTATTAATAATTATAAGTATCAGAATAGCTGAAGACTAATGACTTTGTACCTAAAAACAATCATTCTCTGACAAAATGTTAAAGAAATAATATAGTATCTCATAATGACTACACATTAGCAGGTATAATGTACATATTAAGACATGTGCTCGAGTATAAATATTAGACATGCAATCACTTTAATAACTTAAAAACTTCTAAAAGTGCTTAAAGGAAAAATGTTCAACTGAAAAAGGGATAGAACTGAATTATTAATAAAACGTTAAAATACAGAATACTAGTGATATCCAAGTCAGAAAGAAAAGGCATTAACAAAACACAACTTCACTAGCTCAACAGTTCTTGACATGTGGGAGAGAAAGTTAATTTGGCAGCACTACGGATCTGCTTAAAATTGAAAAGTATTCCAAAGGAGTTTATTTCTAGACCATAAAACCTGTCCCCAAATCCCGGATACCTTATATGCTAATGCTGCCCTTAAACTACCTCCAAACTCCTATTTTCAGAATTGCACTTAAGCCAACCACTTAGCAAAATAGCCCATGGTGCGAAGATATGACCAATTTAACAACCGCCCCTGAGGCACTCTCTTAAAATTCCTAGTTTGGTGCTAATCCCAGCAGTTATTAAAAAAGAAAGAAATCCCATGGTTTCAGGCTTAGGGGAAATACAGTAAACCATTCAAGAAGGTGTTTATATATTAAAAGCAAAGACTAAATACATTAAGATAATTGAAGTAACATAAATTAAAAGTTAATGTCAATAGTTAAAATATGCCATTTTCCCCATATTAAATGTGATTCCTTTTAATTGAGGGTATCTTCCTAGGCTCCATCCTTAATTCACTTACCTGCTCTGTCCCAGTGTATTCACTGAAATATGCCTCCCTACTTCCTAAGGGCTGATAAATTATATATCAGGAATCACTAAATATTCCAATAATTTTGACAGAATGACAAAGTAAATTTAAACATGGAAATGCTATTTTAATGCAATATTGAGCTAGTAAAAGTATTTTTTGAGGAAAAATATTTATCATACCTGGCTAAATGCTCAGCTTGAGTAATTAAAAGCCTTGTAAGCATTTTAGAAACAGATTGGTAAAGGGAAGTAAGTATTGAAAAGACTGTAACTACCCTCAGAATTAGGCTTTCAAGAAATGACCTCTGAAAAACAGAAGTTTAAGGATAAGTCAGAATAATTCTCAGTGTTCAGATTGCTCTGATTTTCTGAGTTAATTTAAAAATCAAATATTTTAGACAAGTTTTGCATGCTGCAGTATATTTTCTTTCCCACCAATTCAGAGAAAGTAGCCAGGAAAGTAAAAGGTTAAGATGACCATGTAGCATGCATGATACAGTCAAAAATCATATTTAAGAAGAACAACAACTGAAAAAATACATTTTATATTATTTGTATTTCAACCATTCCTAATTCTATTATTCATTCTTAATACCCACCAATTGCATATTAGAACTTTCTTTATTCCAGCAGTATGTGACAAATTAAAAATGAATTGAAATAGAGTAATTATTAGCCACAGTCATTCTCAGTTTTTATCTCTTTCTCTCTCTCTTTTTCAATGTCCCACTATCCCAGTGGGAAAATAAAGGTAATGAGATAGATGTAGAGGAATGAGAGTGATCCCTGGAGTATATTATTCAGTATACAAAATATAAATAAATAAATAAATAAATAAATAAATAAATAAATAAATAAATAAATAAATAATCCTGCATCTTTGCGAATAATTAGAAAAACATTTATGTCTGTTTAGATTTTTCTCTAAATTCAAATTTCATTACAGATGATTAGTTAAGGTCAATGTTGGCTTATGGCCTCATTCAAAACCAGATATCTTTCTCAGCATTAATTTGTATATTTTCAACATGTTGAAACACCAGATCTTTTCTCCATTTCCATCTCTCCATCTGTCTCCAGCACGCGTGGGACTAAATGTCCACAACCCCATATGGTTTCTCTGATTAATACCAAACGTAAACAAGAGGAATTAAACTAGTATATTACTCTGATACTTAGTAACAAGTCACCCTTTGGGTGAAGCTATCATTGACATTGTCCTCCAAGTTCCTTATCTAGTAACTTGCATAGCCCACCTGGCTTGTATCAATTCTTCTTCTAAGGATTAGAGGAGTCTAACCCCTGATCTCAACCTAAGGCTATGACCTTGCCATTTTTCAACATAGTCTAGTACCTAGAGTTTACTTGCCTCTTGAACAGTGTTTGTTCCTTTTCTACTGGACTCAGAATATTCTAACCATGCTGGAAATAGCTCATATAAACTATAATAGACACCAATTGCTTGATAACTGGCCCAAGGTATAATGAGTTCTACCTTTTGGAATACACTACATCTCAACTCCTATGGTTAGATCTGTCCTATTCTGCCCCCTACCTTTATCTTTTCGCTATCCCTCCCTAGTAGCTCTCAACTTTTCTATAGATTCCTTCTCACTGCCATTAAATTTGTTTTCCACAGTATCACTCCATGATTATAAAGTAATTCCCCAATATTTTTATCTACTATTTTCATGCTTTCATTTTTAAGATTTGAATATTTGGTATCTTTGCAATTCATCTCATGCATTTACGGGAAGATACAAATTTATTTCCTTTTCCAGAGGACTATTTTCTTATCACAAAGTCATTTATCAAAAAGCCCTGTTTTTTGTGGGGGATAGAATTACTAGTTAGGGTTTTTTTTTTCTTTTGCTGTTTCATCTTTTGAACAAAAATTACTTTTAACAAGTAACCTTTAAAATTATCTTCTCAAGACTTACTTTTTATGAAATTTAATATTCAAACTATCACAATTTGATCACATAAGCAATTTCTATTGGCATGTTGGCACCTTCAAAATGATGGTTTCGGTATTTTACTTTAAGAGTGCTCTCATCCAAAGACTAAAGTAAGGGTTCACAAAACCGTTTCTGATAGATGAATTAATAAAAATCACAGAATCTTTATGGATCCTTCTGATTCCTATCCTACCTCTAAATTCATTACAATAATCTATACTAACAATAACAAAAACACTTTTAAAAATAGTCAGCAGTCGAATGAATGAATTAGACAAAAGATAACTTGCTTAAATCAGAAAATCATCTAATTATCAATGGCACAAAATGATCAAGATACTATACAATAATATATTTTTAAAATATTGCTGGCAAGAAAGAAAGAAAAAGAAAAAAAAATAGAACCGTAAAATTCCTATTCATCAGTTCCTTCAATCTTCCAAATATAATGTTTCCAGTTTCCAAGAACTGTGCTGGAACAGAATTTAGGACTAGGAAGATTTCCACAACATGAATTTTACTCATTTTCCCAAGAAATCTCAGTGGTACAAATTTTTAACAAATTAGTTTATGCATATCTGGAATTTCAAACAGGCTGTTGAGAAAGCAGTGAAATATATAGATATGAACTGAGGAGAGGGAATGAGAAAGCAAAAAAAGCTCAGTATTTTTTTTTGTAAATATGTCTGATACCGAGAATTGCACATTGTTGAAGTTCCCCTAAATGACATACTTATCTCCTCAGTTAAGTTGTGAAATTCATTTTTAAATACAATCTATTATTGTAGTACTTTTCCAGAACTAGGAATAATACAAATCTGAAGATATAATCACCTTACTGAAGAAATCTTTTTAAAGGCTTGAATTTATTACTGGAAATTTCTGCCCTAAAACCATCAATGGAGAAATTATAATAATAATCAAAGTTTATTAATAGTTTCAGGATTCATAAAGGTTCTCTTTTACACATCCTTGCAGAACTTCATACAACCACAGAATGTCGGGATTGGCATATAGATATGTAAAGAATGTCCCAGCAATTAAATAGTATTTATATTGTCAGCTAAAATAAATTTGATTTAATTATAGTTTTTATGCAATTTATGGCATAATTTGGCAAAAATTATTGAAAACGGTAAAGCAAGGAGATTAGGAGTTTAATGAAAAGTCATAGTTAAAGCTTATTCCAAATAGATTCTTATAAGAGCCTTATCTAGTACAGCCAAGATATCAATAACCTATGAGGAGCTTAGTAACCCTCTGGCAGATACAACAATAAGGTCTAACACATACTGGAGATAACAGTTTTAGCTTTAACAGGCAGATAGCCTCTATGAAAATAAAAGTAAAAACATAAATTATAATGGATTGTTACTAAGATGTCTTCTTTCTATTTTGAATAACCTAAAAAATCCTCTAAAATCAATTCTATTTTCTTTGAAGATTGAGCTTTAGCATAACGGCAGAATGCAACCTGCAGCCTATCTCAATTTAAGTTTCTTATATATCCTTTCACATATCACAGTGATGTATCACATCAGAAATACATGACAGATCTCTTAAAATATATTACTGCATATATAAGGAACCAGAAATTAGTGTGTATTAACATAAATGTTTTAGAATGGAAATGGTTAAATTGGCTAAATGCAGAGATTTCCGAGCTTTCTATCTTCCTTACTGTGTCAGTAAATTTTGTCATTAGTATGTTTGCCAAAAGAAATACCTGTTTGTTGTAATCATTAAGGAGTTAGGATCAAACAACTTACTAATAATTTACATCCTTAACAACTTGGTAGTCATTTTAATAACTACTAACATAAATCAAACCAAAACTAATATTTTAGTTCACCTTAACTAACCAGTTACTTAGGAATGGTATGTATGTACATGTTTGGCACCACAGCATTTCTCAAATTCTGGAACCAGGTTGAACATCATTACCCCCATTTTCGGCTCCACACTAATTTTTCTTAGGGTAGTTACTTTGTATCATAGCAACTGTTAGAAACCTAGTTTCACAAAGATATAATACCATCAAAAGTAACAGAATGCAATCTAATGTTGAAACTGAACTAACAAGCTAGTATTATAATTCGCAGGGTATATGGCAAATGTTACCTTATTTTCCTTAAAAAAAAAATAAATAAATAAAATATCTTGCAGTTTCTGTGTGTTCTCTGGGACACCTTGGTACACGGTTTTGAAATCACAGTGTAAAGATTATTTCAATAACAATAACAAAATAATGTCAGGATTCTAATGATCGTAAATAATAACTAATTTCAAAAATATTAATTTTATATCACAGGAAATAAAGAGAACCAAAATCAAAGGTCATTAAGTTTACAAATGCATATTGGGTGCCAGCTATATGCAGGGCAGTGTGCTGGGCACTGTAATTACAAGGTGGAACCAAACAACAAAGTCATTTTCTTCCTATAATTTACATCCTAGCAAACATAAATAATGTAAAATATATAAATAAATGTTCATCCTGTTATTTTATTTGTGATAAGTGCTACAATGGAAACTGATAAGACAAAGAGGATTGGATGATTTCACGATAGAGTGGAGGGAACATGGGATTTTCGTGGATAAGTCTTCCAGAATAAGGAAATAATATTTGCAGTAAGCTCTAAACTACTGATCCTTAACTGAGGGTGAGTTTACGCCCTTGAGACATCTGGCAGAGTTTGGAGACATTCTGGTTGTCATGACAGGGAGGGATGCCACAGACATGCCCAGTGGGTAGAGTCCACAGATGTTGCTAACAGCCCACAATGCATAGGGCAGCTCCATGCACCTGTCCCCCAACAAAGACTTATCTCATCCAAAATGTTAATAGTGTTGAGAAGGATTGAAACAGGTGTGTATGTGGGTGTGTGTTTAAGGGTGGGGGCATCAGTGGGCATTCCAAGAAAAGGGAACAGCATGTTCAAAGACTGTTTTTTGTTTCGTTTGTTTTAATTTCCGGTGTACAAAACAATGTAATAGTTAGACATTTACACCCCTCATAAAGTGATAACCCCCCAATCTACTACCCCTCTGACATCAAATATAGCTGTTACAATTCCATTGACTATATTCCCTATGCTCCACCTCCCGTGACTATATAAAGACTCTGAAATGATAAAAACATAGAGCACCGAATGAACTAAGAGAGGGCCAGTGTGTAGACAGAGGCAATTGTCAAAACTCATTCAAGGGTAAATTAGAAGAAAATGTAAACAAAAAGGAGATTCTGCCTAAATAATCATCAGGATAAAATGAAGAAGAGTAGTGGCTGTTATTTTAATTATTCAAACAAATACCAGGCTATATGAGTATGAATTTTTCCTTCTATTGTAAATTGTGACACAGCAAGGTAGGTAAGTGATCTACACAAAGTCCTACACAGGATTTAAATGGTTGTATCTTGGCTTGTATTGGACACTGAGCAGCTGTGAGATTCTCCAGGTTGAATAAGCACAACTTGATCAAACCAAAAAATCTAAAGGGGAAAGAGAGAAGGGCATTTTATAAGTAGAGATGTTTTCACCCATTAGCTTCCATTATAAATTAATGCTTTCATTACTCTTCACATTGACATTTCTTTTATCCCAGAATATAACAGACAGTTACAGCATTTTTCATACTTAATCAAGTCAATGATGCAGTAAGCTGGCAACGAACATTGAGGTCACAACTGGGGACAAAGAGAATAGCTCATTATTTCAATAATAACTTTGGATAATTTAGGTGAAATACCCACACATCAGTTATATCTTAAACTATAAAGCACTAAACAGAGGCTATGAGAAGCAGCACACACTCTTTCGAAATACTCATACTAATATTAGCAGCTGCACAAAGGAGGGGACAAAAGGAAGGAATGTGGTTTTTATTAAACATCTAGTTTTTGTATGTGAGGTTTCAACCAAAATCTTTTCACTTGCTTATATTCAGCCTCTCAAATATCCTCAGTTTAAAGTACAGAAAAATGATGCTACACAAGGAAAAGTCACTTGTCCAAATCCAATATCTAACAAAGGTAAAACCCTGAGCCAGGGTTTCATTTGGTTTTCCAATATACGGGCTCCTACTATGCCACACTTCCTTCCAGTTTTTAGAACAGGAAAATAGCAAACAAAACAAGCTTTCCTCTTTGTAATCTGACCTTCCTCCTGAGTTCCAACTCCTTGGTCCCCCACCCCAGCTACTGGGCAGCCCCTGATGTGAGCACCTACTTCCAAGATTTGGGTATTCCAAATCTTTAGCTTTTTCTTTTGCAACAAAAGTCTATTCTACTCTATGTCCCAAACCAGGTGATCAGTGGCTAAATATGATCACTACTATCCAGATTCTCCAGACTACCAACAGCAGAAGAAATCACTGAGACGAATACAGATTTACGGTGAGAAACACTGGTATTCCTAGCATCCCACCTGTGAAGAACCACCTGAAAAGGATAAAAACAGAGCACTGCATAGAGTAAATACAAATGGTGGGGGTAGGGCCAAAGATTCCATTTACTTCTCCTCCATATTACACTAGCTTTTAAGCCTTATTAGGCAGCCACAGGCAAGGGACTACATTCATTCTGGTAGCAGTACATAAAACAAACTGCAAAGGTATAATAACATATTCAAGCTTTTAACAATAATAGGTGGAATTCTCACAAAAGCAACTGTCAGAAATTTGAATCCCAAGTTATACATATACTGGATGTGGTGAGCATTTTATTTATATTACTTTATTTTATCATCACAACAGCTCTGCAAAGTCTTGGAATTGTCCTCGTATTACAGATGAAGAAACTAAGTCTTGGAGAAATTAAATAACCAGCCTAAACAGAAGAACTTATGGTACAATGAAGAATTCATTTTACTTTCCAGCACACCAGCTGCAAGCACTGTTCTCCTATCCCCTAGCCCCTCTATGCTGCCCCATACGCACTCCTTTCTTTCTCTAGGCCAAATAGTTTAAAGCTTTCCAGTCCTCTCAATAAGTAGTGGAAGTTACTTACAATATGTTCAAGTAAATAGCCAATGTAACGTAATGGCCACAGTTAGAAATAATCTTATCCATTTTGATTATTAATTTATTTCCTCTCTCTGATACTATTTTCCTTTGTGTAGGCCTTGGGGAGTGGAGTTATGCAGGGCGGCCCACGGGGTCTCTGCTCCCGCTCCCCATATAAGAACACAGGATATGGTGAGGCCAAAAAGAAATACCCACGGATCCATAGGTAGGGGAGTCATACCTCTATATTCTTGCTGGCGGCTGGGTTGGAGACACAGGAAGCAGGAGCCACACTGTCCGCAACCCGCCCTCCTAACTACAATCCGCACTTGCCAGCCACCATCTTCTTGCTAGCCCCCATTTGCTGCTAGCGTAGCCATGGCAGTTATGTGAGTGGCCAATGGCTCACTGGTTACAGCTGACGGCCAACTAGCCACCGCTGATGGCCATCCAATCACAGTTGATGGCCATTTACTATCTGAGCCAGCACCTTTCCACATGAGGCCGAGAGCCTGGAAACTGCACTCCTGTCTCTGTCCCCACAGGAGTCTTTCCTACCATCTCCCTCTGTACAGCACTTGACAGCTTATATGTAAGACCTTGTTTGTTTCTACCAACAACCCCTGGAGATAGGAGATATTGTCAATTCTGTTGCACACACACAAAAAAAAAAGGAAAGAGAAGAGAAAAGAAGAGAAGAGAAGAGAAGAGAAGAGAAGAGAAGAGAAGAGAAGAGAAGAGAAGAGAAGAGAAGAGAAGAGAAGAGAAGAGAGAAGAAGGAAACCAAGTTCCCAACAGGTGAATTGGCTTTGCGTGTTGTGGGGACAGAGCCCCAGAAAGGTGCTGGCTCAGGTAGTAGATGGTCATCAGCTGTGACTAGTTGGCCATCAGCTGTTACCGGTTAGCCATTAGCCACTGATATAATTGCCGTGGCTAAGCTAGCAAGGTGTGGCATGGAGTGGTGGGGCGTGGATTACGGATTGTAGGGAGGCGGATTGCAGCTAGCAAGTGAGGTTGGTTGGCAGAGACAAGTGGACAGCAGGTTGAGATTCATGTGGCTCCTGCTTCCTGTGTTTCCAACCCAGCCGCCAGTGAGACTAGTGGTATGACTCCCCTACCTATGGCTCTGTGGGTGTTCCTTTCTGGCATCACCATATCCTGTGTTCCTATGTGGGATACAGGACCAGAGACCCCGCCTGTCACCTGGGATGACACTGGTAGCACTTATAATAAGTGCTTATCAAGTCTTCAAATGTATGGTCCACAACCCCCTTATTTAAATGACTGCCTCCCTTATCTACATCCAAGTTTCAGTCTTGCCCCACTCTGAGGAGAAGGAACTATAGGTCCATTATGGGTACACAATTGGTAAGACTGAAGCTCATGTAGGCCTCCACTTCTAAATCAAACTCACTAAAATAAAAAAGTAAAAACTTTTTATAGATATATTTGCTATTTGAAACATAATATTAAAGGCACTGCCTCACACTGATCAGATATCAGAGCTCTGCAAAACAATTTCATCAGGTGTATTTATTTCCTACTTTTGCAGTAACAAATTACCACAAAAAATAGTGGCTTAAATCAAACATTTATTATCTTATATGTCTGGAAGTCAGAGATATAAAACTATCGGTAGGACTGCATTCCTTCTAGGGGGTCTTGAGGAGAATACATTACCTGCCTTTTCCAGCCTCTAGAGACTACCTTTGGCTTGCGGCCACATCAACCTAGCCTCTACTTCCACCAGTTACAACTCTTTCTCTGCCTCCTACTTCCATCCTACTTCCTCCTACTACTTATAAGGACCCTTGTGATAACATTGGGTCCACCTGGATAATCCAGGGTAATCTCCCCATCTCAAATTCATTAATATATATGCCTGCAAAGTCTTTTTGCTATATATTCACAGGTTCTGGGATTATGATCACCCATCTTTGAGGGGCCATTTTTTCTGCCTACCACAAAAGATACATTTTAAAAAGCAAGTATCACAAATAATCACATTTTACATAATTGTCTCAGGCTCTGATATAGTCATTTCAAGAAATGAAAAAAAAATACTAATCTGATTGTGGTGCAGGGCAGCCTGCAGGGTGTCAGCTCCCGCTCCCCACATAAGTATGCAGGATATGGTGAGGCCAAAAAGGAACACCCATGGCGCCATAGACGGGGGAGTCATACCACTATATTCTCGTTGGCGGCATCCGCCTTTCTGCAACCCGCTCTTGCTAGCTCAGCAACCACCTTCTTGCTAGCCCCCATTTTCTGCTAGCGTAGCCATGGCAGTTATATTAGTGGCCAATGGCTCACTGGTTACAGCTGACGGCCAAGTAGCCACAGCTGATGGCCATCCAATCACAGTTGATGGCCATTTCCTACCTGAGCCAGCACCTTTCTATGTGAGGCCGAGTGCCTGGAAATTGCACTCCTGGCTCTGTCCCCACACTGATACATATTTAATAGCTAAAAACGGAAACTATCCCATTTAAATTACAGAATAGGAATGTTAATGAATAACATCTATTTTATCCCATATGCATGGGCGTCCTAGAAAGCATAATAAGAAACATATCAGGATAGAAAGTTCATGAAGATTGCAAGTCTCCACAAATAAGTATTATGAAGATTGCAAAAATCTGAAAATTCAATAAAATTCCAATCAGCATTCCAGTTAAGTCTTTTTTCCTAGGACTTGATAAGCTGATCCTCAAATTATATGGAAGATCAAACTATAAGGGTGATGGTGTACTTTTCAAAATTTAAAAATTTAGTTTATTTTTCATTCCTTTCATTTTTTTTTAATTTTTTTCCTTCCCTTCTACCTGATTTAACAACTTTGTTTTCTTGAATCTACATACATCCCTAGTTAATCTGATTAATTGTCAGAACACTGACTTGGAAGAAACTGATTCAGCCCTCAGACATCTGGATGCAGATGCAGGGAACCAGAGTGCAATTGTAGATGTAATTTTCCGTCAGATGATGTATGAATCACCCCTATAACCAGTTCGAGATAACCATCTTGCAACAAACAGGACCCCAGGAGGAGTTTTCCTGGACATCAGCACTAAGAAGTCTAGCATTAACTCCCTCTTTCCTTTGTTCTGCCTCTTCTTGTATATCTATCGTGTTTCCCTGAAAATAAGACCAGGTCTTATATTAAGTTTTGCTCCAAAAGACACATTAAGGGCTATGTTCAGGGGATGTCATTCTGAAAAATCATGCTAGGGCTTATTTTCTGGTTAGGTCTTGTGGGGACAGAGTCCCAGAGAGCAGTTTCCAGGCTCTTGGCCTTAAGTGGAAAGGTGCTGGCTCTCTTATTACATGGCCATCAGCTGTAATCAGATGACCATCCACTGTGGCTGGGTGGCCATCAGTAGTTACCGGTTAGCCATTAGCTACTAATATAACAGCTATGGCTACACTAGGGGGTTGGTTGGTTGAGAAACGGAGGGCAGATTGAGGCTAGCAAGTGGGGTTAGCAAGCATGGATGACGGCTTACGGATTGTGTGGATCCTACTTCCTGTGTCTCGCCTGGCTGCCAGCGAGACTGGGGTGCAGGAAGACCCCTTGTTGGGGTACTGGCAGACGTTAGCTTTTGTGTCTTGGTCAGCTGCCATCAAGAATATAGTGGCCCCTATCCGTGGCTCCGTTGTTGTTCCTTTTGTGGCTTCATCATATCCTGCATTCTTGTGTGGGGAGCAGGACCGGAGATCCTGCATGACAGGTCTTAATTTCAGGGAAACATGGTATAAAACCCCTTGACCACTGTAGGTGCAGGGAAGGTGGTCCTTGTGATAGCAGTCCACCCTCTATCCAGAATGCCGGCATTTTTAATAAGCTTATTTTTCTAAACTCCACCAACACTTGTCTCTTGAACATTGGCTCACATGCGGCAAACATCCAAACCTGAGTTTGGCAGCAAAACAACCAAAAATAATTAAACGGACACATGCTCTCTAAGATATCATGATTTTTTTCTAATCTCTAATGATTAGAATCATGGGATATTGGTACAGGGATAGACAAATCTCTGAAATAAAGTAAAAGCCTAAAAACAGATGCAGGTATAAACAGAAACTTGCAAAGGTAGAAGTGGCATTTTTATTAGGTAGAAAAAATATGTGCTGTTTCTTCCATTAAAGTTAGCTATCCACATGAAAAAAAAAAAAGATGAAGTTAAACCATTACCTCATGTAATATAGATAAACAAATTCAAAAGGGGTTACAGATCAAAAAGGAAACATAAAATTTTACAACATTTAGGAAAATAGAAGAGAATACCCTTAGAGTATTAGATTAAGAACAGCATCAATCAAACTAATTTTAAAGAAAAAGACCAGTGTATTTATTCATAAACTGAAATCTACTGTATAACAAAATCTCTTCCATAAATGTTTAAAGCCAAAATCTTGAAGGAAATAGTTATAAAACACATATCTCATAAAAGGGTATATCCAAAATAATCAAAGAATGCCTACAAATCAATAAATACTAGGCAATTTCATAGAAAATGAAATAACTAATAATCTTACGAGAAAAGGTTAAATTTGACAAGGACCAGGAAAATAGAAATTGAAACAATGACAAGATAAAATTTCTAAGTCACTAGACAGGCCCGAAATTTTAAGAGTCTAATAACACTGAATGTCATTCAGGATATGTTTTCTTATAGAGTTCATAAAGAGCTGCTAAGAGTATAAATTCAAGCAATGCTTTGGAGAGGAATTTGCCAATGTGTTACAGTACTTAGAAAATCCATTAATGTATATTCCCTACCACCAGCATTTCTTTTAATGGTAGTCTTGCAAAACTCTTGTCTCACCTAAAGAAACTTCTAAAATGATATTCAGTTCAGCAAGGCTGGTAGCACTAAAAATTGGAAACAATCCATCAGTAAAATACTGATGCATAAATACTTTATTCATATCATAGAAAACATTAGAGCAGTTAAATGCATGAACAAAATCTAAGTTTTTCAAAACAAACAATGAAGTTAAAAATAAAAACAAGTTGAAAATATAATTTACCTACATTTTAAAAATAGAAAAATCAGTATTTATTTTATGGATGCATACAAATATGAGTGAAAATAAAAAAAAGTGCATAGTACCAATACATATCATTTTAGAATAATAATTTCCTTGGGGGAAGGAAGAAGTAGAAAGGAAAGTAGTTAGATCTTAGGGACTTGTGTTTTTAAAACATCAAATCTTAAACAGATAATGTCCAAATGTAAATAACTTAAATTTTAGATAGCGGATATGCAAATGGTTTTTCTTAGCCATATGTTTCAATTATTTTATAAATTAAATTAAATTAAAATCAATATGAAGAAGATCCTTTAGATACATTGCAAAAACAACCAGCTCAAATGGCAAATAAGAGGAATTCTAGAAACACATTGATATCAAAAATGCAACACACAATGTGATATATAGATGATGTATTACAGAATTGTATACCTGAAACCTAAGTAACTTCACGAACCATTGTCACCCCAAATGCTACATTCTTCTAGTGAATCTGAAAGTCATTCTCAGTCCAAACACAAGACTGAGGTATCTGTTCAACTATACAAAGGACTAAGAATTGACATTAGTGCCCTAGCACTGTGGGTTTGTTCCAAGGTCCAATCCAATTTCACACAAACCTGTGTACTTTACAGCTATGAGACTCGCTCTGGATTGGCTACAGACACAAACATTAAAAAAGGGCATTTAATGGATGGATTAGAAGCACCATCTGTTCATGAGTCAGCAAAACTAGAAAATTTCCACCATCCATTTTAATTATTTGCTTATGAAAGTTGTTTTACTCTTGTCAGAGGTTTCTAGGGCAAACCCAAGAGTCCAATCAACAGTGGAAGCTGCAAACTTGAAATCACTAAGCATAATGCCCTAGAGGAAAAGCTAAAAGAAATGCTGTCACAACAAATACTTGAGAAGCACCCTTTTAGTTTAAATTGGACTCCCAAGTAGCTAAACTGTCCTCCTCTATACTCATTTTATTATTTAGTCCGATAAAGAGATCAGCATCTGTCAAAAAAGAAATTTACATTTTACCTGTTGTCCAAGATTGTAATTCCTCCAGCAACATCCAACATTAGTATTCAAACGTATTTGTTTAGGCACAGCTCTTACATTAAGACCCAGTGTGCTTTACATCTTTAATTTGCACTCAGCTGCATTTAATCTGACACTTCTCTGGCTTGGTATAAATTCTGAACAATGTTGCTGATCCAGTGCCATTCTCACCATGCTAAAAGCAATCTTTGTTCTAGGATTTGGAGAAATTCTCCACCAAAAGCTCAACAATGCACTCAATCTAACCATAGAAAACGACTGTTAAGAGATTCTCTATTAAAGGATTTATAAAAATGCCTGAGATTAAGAAAATTTAGTCATGTTATGTTCGATAAGATTGAAATGCTCAGTATATCTCCAAATTTAAAGACAGAATTTTTAAAGATACCATCAAAATCAGAGATTAAAACTAAATTTACAAATAGAATGAGGTATCCAAATCTTTTTTTCTACCTCATACTATATAATAAGATTCATGTGGAAGGGGAAAAAACACAAAATGTGCACATTTGTAAAGTTGGGAGATACAGGGAAATATATAAGGACGGAAAATTGGCTAAGTTTACTTGGTTGAGTGAAAATTGTATTTTAAGCTCTTGTTCCTACTTTTGATAGTCTAGAAGCACTATTTCTGATAAGGGAACAGCCTGAACCAGCTGTCGCAATACTAAACTTTCCTCCCAAAAATATTCACTTCACTTATTGTACTGCTCTACTGCTCAGAAATACAAAATCAGCAGCTTTCTTTGGTTGCTCATTTAGAAAGAGGAGAGAGAGAGAGAGAGAGAGAGAGAGAGAGAGAGAGAGAGAGAGAGAGAGAAAAGAACATTCTGTTCCATTCAAATATGCCATGGCCATGATTTATAATATTTTATTTAATATGTCATATTTCACTCTGAAAAAAATCTATGTGCTGTGAAAATATTTGTATAATGCTTTGACATTTAAAGGTAACTTTTAAATTCATTATTAATGTATTTCTAATGGCCTGTGAAGTTGCTGTCATCATTTTTCTTTTTACCTAGTTAACTTGAAAGGATACAGAAACGTAAAGCTGTTAAGCTCTGTCATTTTTTTCGAGATCATATAGTTCCCCAGAGTAGATCTGAGTCAAAATCCTCTCAAATATATCTTCTGCTTTTTGTACTATAAATTTCACGGGTGTTAAAATTCAAAAATTTACCTTTGTCCTAAATAGTACATTGTACTATTCCTAAATAGTACATTGGAAAGGAAGAGCTTTGCTTTTTATACCACATTCCACATTTAATGAAAATGGCACTATGAAAATATAACTACTTAGTATAGCACCAGTTTTATAGAAATCTAATATATAGATTTCAAATATATAAAAAATAATTGTTTTGATATGCACTGAATTATCAAACATGAGCTATAGTTAGGCTAGAGAATATCAGCTCTTGAGTATATAGAACAGTGATGTTTTAAAAATAAAATGACATGCGTAAATTGTTAAGATAGAACTTTGCATATAGGAGGTAATTAATATACGTATATGACAATTGCTAAAATCACCATAATTATTTATATTTATACTTATAGGGGATAGCTAACTCCCTTTGATACTTGTATCAAGTCTTATTTTATGTATACAAAATTTTTAAAAAGCATGAAATTTGTAGAATAGAGGTAGCATCTATATGTGAACATGAAATTCCTATTGATCTGACATGAGGAAGACAGAATTTAGATTCTAGGATCAGTCAAATAGCACTAATAAAAAAGTATGTACCAGTATTCTGTTTATGTAAAGATATAAACCAGCCTGGAAATCCAGGAATCATAAGGTAAAATGCTGAAGACTATCAAAATCCAAACTGTACAATCTATCATACTAACTTTAGATGGAATTATTTGTTTTATTTTCAACTTCACTTTTCTGTAACCTAATTTCTATTTAAACTTGGAAGCATTAAAGAACGTGCTAGTCTATATTCCATATCAAACAATAAGAAAAAGCAGGTTTGTGAGAAAAATGTGAATGAGAACCTTAGGCCAAAATGTCTATTTGCCCTTACAGGTTTTATGAACATAAAATGCTGACCATGGTGAGAAACAATCTAGTATACTGTAATAAAGACAAACATTATTTAAATTTGAATACTTTCTATAGCCACATGTATTCAGAAGGATTCTTATTTTGGGGGCATGAATTTCTTAGGCAGAATAATGTTTGTAAATACATAATATATCAGGTTAAATAAAACAAATAATTGGAAATTTAGCAACAAAACTCTAAAAATAAATGTATGCTACAAAGCTTGTCAGAATGAAAAATAGGTAATATTTTGAGTTTAATGAAAAATCAAGAATTAGTAATCTAACTTTTCATCTCAAGAAGCTAGGGCAATATAATAAATCAACCTCAAGTAGAAGAAGAAGGTAAAAAGAATGTTAATAAGAAATCAATGACAAAGATGGCATACAATAGGGAATCTCAATAAAGTTAAAGGTTTATTTTTTGAAAAACTTTAAAAATGTTTCAAAATTTCAAGCAAGACTGATGAACGAAAAAGGGAGAAAAATATGTGTTACCAATTATAGGAATGAATAAAGAGGCATCATTATAGATCTTACAGATATTACAAAGGTATCACAAACAACTTTGAATCAAAATAGACAAATTCCATGGAAACACAAATGATGAAAACCAATATAAGGAAAAAAAAGGCAATCTGAATAAAGAAATGCCTGATAAAAAAATTGGACTTGCAATCAAAACCTGCTACAACCTAATGTCCTTCAACGAATGAGTAGGTGAAAAAATGGGTTTGTGTATATAGATGTAGATATAGTTATAGATATATAGATCTATCTATATATAGATATAGGGAATATTATTCAGTCTTAATGAAGAAGAAAATTATGTTATTTGCAACAACATGGATGAACCTAGGAAGAACTATGCTAAATACTAAAATAAGCCAATTTTATAGAAACAGAAAATAAAATGGTAGTTGCCAGAAACTAGGGGGAGGGGGAAATTTGTTGATGTAGGTCAAAGGGCACAGATTTACACTTATAAAACTTAGTTTTGAGGATCAAATATACAGCGTGGTGACTACAATTAATAATATGGTAGTGTAAAAATAATAATAATAATAATAATAATAATAATATGGTAGTGATGGTAGTGTATATTTGAAGTTGCTGAGAGAAGATCTAAACATTTTCAACATAGGAAAAAAAGATAACAAATTATAGAATAATACGGTTTATAAAAATAAATGAAAAGTCTTAGGTAAATTCCAAGTCAAATTTATCATTATATAAAAAAGATAATATAGAACATATTAAATTATTTATTAAAGGCAAGTTTATTCAAGGGTTTAAAAGTATGATTAAACACCTAAAAAACACCTAATGACTTTGTACATTAATAGAATTAGAAAAATATGGATTATTGCAGAAATAGTATTTTATTAATTGTTGTAATTCTATAAATCCAGCACTATTCTAAAATGAAAGTTTATTTTTATAAAAGATGTAAGTGGGAAAACTGGCAAAATTCAAATAAGGTGTGTAGGAAAGAATTATTGAGTTAATAATATTCTCCTGGTCTTGACAATTATAGTATAGTCATGAAAGATACTAACATCAAGAGAACCTAGGTGAAGTATAAGTGGGAATTCTCTGTATTACTTATGTAACTCTTTTGTAAATATAACATTATTACAAAATACTTTTTTTTAAAAAGGATAAGGAAAATTTCATGGCTAAATGAGCATCTATGTATCACATAGATGAAGTAAATACATATTTTTAAAATATTATCTAAATAATGTTTAAAATGTCATATATTAATGCCACATCTCTTTCCTCTCCCCAAACCCTACAGTAGCCTCTGAAAGTCTTTTCCACCTCCATTCTTTCAGAGTTGTCAGATGTACTATATTTTCAAATTTTAATTTTAAAACTGTTACTAAAACCAATTGACTTGGTTAAAACAAACCCCCCACCCCCCTAAAAAAAAATCTACACTCTAGAATGTAGCTTGCTAAATTAAAATAAATATGAGGGGGAAAAATCCCACTGGAAATTAAAATTTAGTTAAAGGATAAGGCATTTATGCTTCAGTGCTAAGATCTGGAACAAATTCTACAATCAAGATGACTTCTTACCATCTTAAAACTGGGTAAAGGCAACAATAAACAAACAACAAATGAAATAAAGGAGACATTTTTCCTAATGTTAGTGTCAACACAATTTTGATAAGCAACATGACATGCTGTTTCTAAATGGCTTCAAGTCAGAAATGCTGCTATCAATAAACATTACTACAGTTCATTTATGGAAGAGTATAATTAGTATAATCTTCATTGAAACCAAGGGGGGATGTCATATTATTGGCCTTTGACCTCATAATTATAGTTTTCACACTCCATTACAAAGAAATATTTCAATAGCTCAAAACAAGCTTGCTAAAAAAAAAAAAAAAAAAAAAAAAAGGTCATTACCTTATAATTCATTAGACAAAATTTGTGTGCAATAAGAGAGGACTTAGGGTCTTCACCTGATGTCAGTAATAATACAAATAAAACAGAATTGCTCTCTTAGGACAATGACTTACATAAAAACTACTTAAAATTACTTCTATTAAACTGTCTCATATACTGATTGGTTATAGCCATTAAATGTTTTAGATATTATAATTTGTTATATGTCATATATGTTTTCTTTCTGGCTTCTATTCATCTTTTCATTCAAGTCATGGTGTTTTTGTTACAAAGACTTTAATTTGCATCTAGTCATATTATCAACACCTTCCTTATTTTCAGTTCTATATTCTTTATGTTCAATAGTTTAGAAGAATCCCAAACTTCCTAACAATTCATATCTTACTAGAACAATTATTATCACAGTTTTACAGTTCAGGAGACCAAGATATAGAGAGGTACAAAGGTTTACATACAATCTTACAAACAGTAAATGTGCATATTTTAGAAATGTTTGAACTTGACAAATAATACATATTTGATAAAATCTAGTAACTTACAGATAGTAAATATTCGGAAAAGGCTAGTGCTTAGCTATTACTGTGATCATCATTGTCATCAAATAAAATTTCACATTCCCTATGCCCAAAGTTAAGGATGTGACAAATAGATTATTTTTAGTAAACTAATATTTTACATCACATAACTTAGTTTCTTTTTCAATTATAGTTGACATACAATATTATTTCAGCTATACAAAATAGTGACTTGACATTTTATGTAACTTGCAAAGCGGTCACCCCAATAAGTCTACTACTCAACTGACACTATATTTAGTTATTACCATATCATTGACTACATCCCCTATGCTGTATTTTACATCCCTATGACTGATTTTATAACTGGCAATTTGTACTTAATCCCTTCACCTTTTTCATCCATCTTCCCACCCATAGAGTTTAGTTTTAACTAGAAATGTTAAACTAAATGTTACTAAATGTTACATTTCTTCAAGTTTTTAATATTCTTCTATAAAGCTTCATGCTTTTTGTGTATCTTTGTCATTCCTTCTTAGATTTATTCATGTATTTTGTAGTTTGTGTGGTTGTTTATGTTGTTATTATGAATTAATTTTATTTTGCCTATCACATTTCCTAATCAGTTATTGCTGTTGCAAAGGAAAACTACTGATTTTTGTTGTAATACTTTTATAATGACAGTATATATATATATATATATATATATATATATATATATATATATATATATATATATATTTTTTTTTTTTCTTTTTTTAAAAAAGCAGCCTTTATTTGAGTACACTAAGATATATTTTCTGTATTCAAGAATATGTTTTGTTCTGTACTCAGGATAACACTAAGGCATTTCACTTGTATGGACAGTTATGAGGAGGAATTAACTGAAATGAAAATAAAATAAGCTGGATTTCTTTAAATGAGTACAAAGTAATTTAATAGATGTTATTAGCTGAATTGTGCCCCCCACCCTTCCCAAATTCATATGTTGAAGTCCTAAATATCCCCTAACACCTCAGGATTTGACTGTATTGGGAGATTCAGTCTTTAAAGGGGTGAGAAAGTTAAAACAAGATCATGGGTAGGCCCTGCTTCTACATGACTCCTACATGTCATAAAAAGAGGAAATAGGGCAGGCGGACACAGAAGGAAGACCATGTGAACCCACAGAGAAAAGACGCCCATCTACAAGCCGAGGAAAGGGAACAGAGAAGAAACTGATTCCAACCCGGCTAACACCTTGGTCTTGGTCTTCTAACCTCCAGAACTGTGAGAAAATAAATTTCTGTTACTTCAGACACACAGCGTGTGATAGTTTGTTAAGGCAGCCCTAGCAAACTAATGTAATAGAAGCAAAAAACTGTCTTATTTTTTTCTGGAAGATATAATTCTATGATTTTATTACATATTAGGAGAGATCATTTTAGTCTTTCAGCCATTTACAGTGAAATGTAATAAACACCGAAATGAGCACATAATAAATATGTGTATTATTGCCCAATGGATGCAAACCACACAAGGGTATGTTCTTTGCCTACAAAGCAAATTAAGGTAGATAAATAGTAATAACAAAGTTTAAATTGAAATGTCACATATTTGGGTAAATTATAAAATAAAGTTCTAAATAATCCAGCATAAAAATGGTAATTAGAAAGTACTTTCTTTATATTTAATGAAAAACTGCATTATTCAAATTTGTGAGAGAGAGTTAAAGCTTTCCTTAGAGGTAAGTTTGTACCTTAGAGTGAAATGTATAGCATATATATCTCTGGAAAAAAAAAAAAAAAGGATGAATGTCAACAGGCTAAACTATCTAAAAAAATTTGAAAAATAAAAATCTATCCAAGTGTTATAATTTTAAAGCAATATGAATAATGAAGATTTTTGCCATTATAATGATCATGTACAAAGCTCAATTTGCCAAGTCCCAAATACAAATTTTCATAGATTATTTAAAGGAAAATAATTCCTTATCATGGAAGGCAAAAGTGAAAAATATTCACTTCTGACTAGAAAATATATGCAATTATGAAGATTTTTGTTGTCACTCTAACTACACAACTTATACCTTTTTTCATTCTATTCATGATCTATAGATAAAAATGTTGCAATGAAGGGGAAACTAGCAAAATCTCTGTTTAATAACAAATCCAAAAATGTAAATCAAAGCCATGTCTTTATTTAGTTCTATCTTATAATAAAGTTTCACAAGAGGCGCAAGCAGCTATGAGATTGAGGATAAATTGATAGCATAGTGTCTTAGTTGTTGTTCATGTGTCTGTCTATTCATTTATGCCAGGATGACATGAAACAAAGGAATTGGACCAGTGTTCAGAATCTATTGCAATAAATGGTATAATTTCAAGATAGGAATTTATAGAAATTCATATACAAATAATTCTAATCAGTTTTGAAATAAGTCACCATTGTATTAAGTAACAACAAAACATTACATTTGTAACATTTCCATAATTTACATAAATTTGTTTTACCCAAAAGTTTGTTCAGTATAGATATTTCAATTATATTAGTAATAATTAGTAGTACAATATTACTGTGAATTAATAAAGCTTACGACCCCACCCTATAGATAATGAAGCTAAAATGAAGGCTTTGTGAATTAATCATCTGATTAAACTTAGCAATATAGCATAAGAATTTCTTTACATGGACCTATTTCATTTATATGTTGCCCATAATACTTATTTAGGTCTATTGTTTAATATTGTTCAAAGGCAGAAATATGAGAAAAATAGTAATTACTTCTGAAAAGATAGCATCTTAATTGGTGAGAATAATTTTCACAATTTTGAGTCTGTACAAATGTGAGTGAATATTACTAAGTAGTTAATATATACTTACCACCACTTTCTCAGAAATAACCATTTTACACAGGAGAGAAATAAGTATCAGAGAAATCATGTTACTTTTCCAAGGTCATAAAACTAAGTGAGAAAACCAGTATTCAAGCATAGTTTAAAACACAGAAAAGCAAAAGACAAAATATCTTGGGTTACAAACTTCTGAGATTAGTTACATGCTCATAGAGTTCAAGGATTAAAAGTTCTATCTATGTAACATGACGACA
This sequence comes from Rhinolophus hipposideros, assembly GCF_964194185.1. Classification (NCBI taxonomy): domain Eukaryota; kingdom Metazoa; phylum Chordata; class Mammalia; order Chiroptera; family Rhinolophidae; genus Rhinolophus; species Rhinolophus hipposideros. The sequence goes on along the minus strand of NC_138052.1, from coordinate 34,400,563 downwards.
ATCAGATGCAACTCAAAACTGTTTTTGCTTATTTGTCCACAACATTCTTATAAAATGTTGAGATTGACATAGAACTGGGTTACCATCCTAGGGGTTGGCAAGTTAACTATTTTCATGAACCATGATGAAGCAAAACTGCAACTTTTGAGCAAATACAACTCTCCCATGGACGTGTAGATGAGCCTATTACAAATATATATATTTGAGAAAATTAATTTTGGGGGATAAATTGCTATCAACTACATGTATGTAAATAGTCTCTTTTTGATCAGTGAATCTATTATTTAGTACTCAGTGGCTAAATTCCTAAAATACAATTTATACAAAATTAATAGCTTCTATAAGAACACCTTGACTTCTATGTTGACACAATTCACCCCACCACTCCCCATTCTAACAAAAAATGAAAGCAGTGATTTTCATTATGCAGGACATATGGTGACTTTTAAAAATTAAATGGGAATGATTCCTGCTAATGTTGGATAATGAAAATATTAAAAGTTCTCTATTACAGTGAGGCTAGTCTTCTGAAACTTACAAAGTGCTTTGGAAAGCCACTGTGTTTATCATGATCACATTAAGGGAAAGTCAAGTAGCTGACAGATAATTGTTAATATGTCTATATTTGTAGTACATTTATCAAATGTCTAATTTCCTAAGATCACATGGAACAATTTGCGTGTCCTAGTATGTCTATCAGTCTTCTCACTGACAGTTTTATTTCAAATGAAAGAAAAATTTAGATTTTATCACTGCATCTTGAGCATGTAAGTTAGTACATAAGTTATTACTTATTCTAATTTCCTAATACATCCAAATGAAGAAAACTATAGGTCTCTAAACAATCCGTCCATCAATGTAAGACTGACAATTTTCAATTCACTTATGTTTATTCTAAATGAGGTCTTACAACTGGATGAGTTTGGTTCCAAAGCATAAGATAAAGGGTACCAGGCATCCTAGAAATGTCACACAGAATTGCTTCCTCATCTTCTCTCACTAGACAACATCATACCCCAATTTGAAAGGAAAAAACAGCCTGTAACAACCACAAAGAACTTTCTACTTTTCAGTCCTTAAGGGGATAGGCAAGGTGATTAATCACACTCTAACATGCCAACATAGTTTTGTTTTACACAGTAGTTTTATTTGAAAGTGTACTATATGTCGAACACATAAAAGAGAAAGAGGGGAAAAAATCAGGAAATCAAACTAGTTTTAAATTGGTTTAAAAATCGAAGTCACATTATTTTTAAAGAATATTGCTGAATAAATACATGTGTAATAAGAATGAATTTGGTTCATGAATGGCATTCAAGTAGAAAACAAGTCACGTTTCATACCTTTTTCAAAAATAAAAATAAATTAAAGTTTTGCAACAACCTAACGTGATTTATCTTCTGTTGTCACACAGGGATGACAATAATTTCTAACTGTCATGTGTTGTATTTTGGGTCGGAGGCAAGGACACTCAATGATCTCTAGGGATGTGCTAGAGTCCCACAAAGGCATATTTGTTCAGAAAACTTAAAGAAAAAAGTTGGGTTTAATAAGAATTGGTTACTATGAAATGCTCCTTGACCAAGCCCATGTAGTTCATTCGAAGATGAACTATTTTCCAACCCTGGGCACTGGAATCTTTCACCAATTTCCCAAAGTCATGATTCTCGGTATTTGACTCCCAGTAGCCACACATCACTCCATCAAAATTCCGGCCTGCCTCTGGAGCTTCATAGAGTTCTAGCCTCAACATTTTGCCATGTTTGAGACTTATGAGCTCTAAGCTCATTTCTCTTTAGAAATCACTTCATGTTGCATTACTTGTTTGTTTGAAATTAAAGTGATAACCTCTCGTGTCTCTTATCTGGAACAGACATGACGTTGTGAAGCTATTTACTTGTAGTGAGGGCAGATGTGTGTACTGTAAGGAGAGCTCAAAGTTTTACAAAATTTAATATCATGCCCCACCATCCTACTCCATCCTATACGTGTACATATGTGTATGATATATGTATATGTACACACACGAGACACACATATATACATATATGTAAGCAAAAACTAAAGTAGAATACTAATTACATTTTCACAATTTCTGTCTCAAGAATTATTTAGCTTATCTCTTACACTTCTATTTGGCAAATAATTCCACAAGAACTAGAGACTGTTGTCCTAATCACACTGATACACAAGCAAAAGAAATAACGGTTAACAGCTCAAAAGGTATACATTTTATGGCAAGTATGAATACAGACTTCCCAAGAGAGGTTTTCATTTCAATTCAATTCTCACCTAATAGACTACAAAGTACAACTCTAAAGTGCTTTATGCAATGAAAAAGTGCTGCAAGTTCGGTAGGCACCACCTATTGTACAAAAGTAATGACCTGGGGCTTCCCTGTTCTTTCAATAGCAACAGCAGGAAGTAGTTTCTCTGTTAGAAGCTTGTCTTGTCATTTTTCAACAGCAGACTAGATTTTATTGCTGAGATCCAAGCAATGTGCTGTTACTGCTCATTTAGATAAAAGCATTATCAATTTCATTGTGGTGTCATAAGTTAGGGAATATATTTCATAAATGATTTTCCAGGAAGTTACAGCAAGGAAATATCAAGGAAAGAGTCCGGTGCCTATTAATGACTTATGTAACTTTAAGAGTCTTTATGAACTTTCTTCTGGTTACTGTGATTCTTTTTAAAAATAAGTAAATAAATAAATTTCAAATACATATGTATTATATGTACGTATGTATGTATGTATGTATGTATGTATGTATGTATATCTTTACTACCAGTAATGATAGAATAATTGCTCAGAGAACTAGGAAGGATTTAGAACTCAAAACATTATCAACCAAAAGGATCTAATCGACATTTACAAAATATTCCACCAAGCAGCATCAGAATATACATTTATTTCAAGTACCCATGGAACAAGAAACAAGATAGATCATACACTGGGCTGTAAAACAAACCTCATTAAATTTAAGAGATTTCAAATCATTTGGCACGTGTTCACTGACCACAGTGGAACCAAACCAGAAATCAGTGACAGAAAGCTAATAGGGAAATCTCCAAACACTTGGAAATGTATTCACATCAGAAAAAAATAATAATAATAATTAATAAAATTGTTCTTGTTCACAGTCGACATGATTTCCTATGTAAAAAAATAAAATAAAAATTCAACGAATCTACCAAAAATAAATAAATAAAATAAAAAGCCTCCTAGAACTAAATGAACTCAGCAAGGTTACAGATAGGTCTTAGTCCATTTAAGCTGTTTATACCAGAACTACCACACACTGAGGGGCTTATCACAAAGAGAAATACATTTCTCACAACTCTGGAAGCTGGGGAGAGAAAGATTACGGCATCAACAGATTCAATGCCTGGTGAGAGCTTGCTTCCTTGTTCGTAGATGGCCATTTTTTCACTGTGTCCTCACATTGCAGAAAGCAAGGGAGCTCTTTGGAGTGTCTTTTATAAGGGTATAGATCCCTTTCATGAGGGCTCCACCTTCATGACCTCTTCACCTTGCAAAGCCTCCACCACCAAATACCATCACACTGGGGATTGGGTCTCATCATATTACTTTGGGAAGACACAAACATTTTGGGTATAGCAAGCCAGAACATAAATATTTAAAATCAATATTTAAAATCTATATTTAAAAATTGATTTTATTTTTATATACTAGCAATGAACACATAGGCACTCAAATAAAAAATATAATACCATTTCCATTCACTAAAAAAAAATACTTAGGAGTAAATCTAACAAAACTTATACAGGGTTTGTAGGTTGAAAATTATAAACGCTGATGGAGGAAAGCACAGAAAAAAATACATGGAAGAAAGCAGAGAAAATAAAACACACAAAACGGGGAGACATGCATTGTTCCTTGACTGGAAGTATGAAAATAATAAAGATGAATTCTCCTCTAAATTTATCTATAGGTTTACAGCAATTTGTACCAAAATCCCAGCAAAATGTCTTATAGATATGATGATTACTTTAAAATTTGTATGAAAAGGCAAATGAACTAGAATAGCTAAAACGACACTAAAAAGGGAAAATAAGGTTGAATAATCTGTCTACCTGATTTCAAGACTTATTATATAGCTATAATAACAAGACTTTTTGGTATTGTCAAAGGGACAGACACATACTCGTACTCATAGATCAATGGAACAGAACATTGAATCCACACAAACGGACCCACACAAATATGTGTGACTGACATTTGACAAAGGTACAAAAGCAATTCAGTGGAGGAATGATGGCCCTTGTGACAAACAGTGCTAAAGCAATTCAACATCCATTGGTACACACTCACACACACACACACACACACACACACACACACAATAATTTTGATCTCAGTCTGACACCTTATACAAAAGTTAACTCAAAATAGTTCACAGACTTAAATGCAAAAGTAAAACTAAAAGGCTGTTAGAAATAAATAGGAGAAATTACTTGGAATCTAGGTCTAGGGAGAGTTCTTAGACTTGACACCAGAAGCGAAATTCATAGACAAAAAACTGACAAATTAAACCTCATCAAAATTAAAGACTTTTGCTCTATGAAAGCCTCTGGGAAGAGAATAAAAAGATAAGCTACAGACTGGGTAAGAATATTTGCAAACCACATATCCAACAAAAGATTAGTATCTAGAATATATAAAGAACTTATAATACAAAACTCAACAATTTCAAAAATACAATGGGAATGTGGAAGAGGAAATTAATAGATATTTCACTGAAAATATAGATGTACCTATGGCAAATAAGCCCAAGAAAACAGTCAATTGTCATTAGCCCTTAGGGAAATGCCAAATAAAACCACAATGAGACACCTAGTATAGGAATGGTTAAAATAAAAAAAAAAAATTGTGTCAAGACCAATACTACAGCAAGGATGCAGAGACTGGATCACTCACATATTGCTGGTGGGAAGGTAAATGGTACATTTTGGAAAACGGGTTGGCATTTTCTTGAAAAACTAAACATACAACTACCATACATCCCAGCAAATACACTCTTGGTCATCCAGAGAAATGAAAACTTATAATCATACATAAACTTGTACTGTAATGTTTATAGCTTTATGTAATAAGCAAAAAGTAAAAACAAACCAGATATTATTGAAAGGGCAAATGGTTAAACTAATTAAATATATAATATATAAGATATAATACATATATAAAATACAATTATATATAATATATATAATACTTATGTAAACGATAGGCATATTTACACTATTAAATATCTATTTATGGTATGTATGTTCATTGTTTTAAAAATCAAGACACTTATTGTCATATGCATGTTTATATTTCTAGATGCATACTTTGAATAGTCCACTTTAGCAAAAATAAAACTATTCTAGAAATATACTACAAATAATTATAAAATATATTTATAAATAATTTAATGCACCCAGAAACTTTGTTTCATGACATATACAAATAAAAAATTCCAATCTGTAATGGGAATGTATCCAAGTACTTTTCATTAAAGCAATGTTATATTAGAAAACATATGTCATTAATTTTAAAACACTTTAAAGTCAGTTAAATAGAACCAACATGTGACGTATATGTGTCATATCTCATGAGTAGCAAGCCTCGATTTTACAATCCAATATGCATTTTCATCTCTATTTATTAGTTATCAACATTGCTGTTCACTTTTAGTGTCCAAGAGCCATTTGTACAGTGTGTTCTCTCTCTCTCTCTCTCTCTCTCTCTCTCTCTCTCTCTCTCTCTCTCTCTCCCTCCCTCCCTCCCTCCCTCCCTCTCTCTCTCTCTCTCTCTCTCTCTCTCTCTCTCTCTCTCTCTCTCTCTCTGTCTGTCTCTCAAGTAGTCTCCTCAATCATTTGTCAAATTTCTTGCCCATTTGAACAAATCAGATTTGGGGTCTCTCAAGTAGTCTCCTCAATCATTTGTCAAATTTCTTGCCCATTTGAACAAATCAGATTTGGGGTCTCTCAAGTAGTCTCCTCAATCATTTGTCAAATTTCTTGCCCATTTGAACAAATCAGATTTGGTGTTAATTGTTCCTCCTACTTTGGGGGTGAGGGGTTTAATTAATAAATTTCTGTTTTACTCTAACAGTTTCATTTACTTCTGTAGTTTTATTTCAGTGTTCTTCTTGCATTTTAAGTTCAATTAATTTTGTCTTTTTTTACTTGTTAATATATATCATTAAGGCTATAAATTTTATACCACATAAGATTTAATTTGTAGAATTATTTGTCATTTTGCATCAAATTGGTAAATTCAGTTTGAATTATTTTGAACTCAAAATTTCTTAAAATGAAATTGCCTGTTTACTTTTATATTAACTAATTTTTAAAAGACTTTCTTAGATACAGTTCGGGGCTAGGCAGATAAAGAATATATCCTTAAAAAGAAAAAAAAACGGAAGAATATATCCTTTTGTTGTGAATTTCTATCTTTATTTTACAGTGGCAAGAAATATGACAAATATGAGCATCAATTTTGGAAATATTATAGGATGTTCTCTAAGACCTCGTACAGAATGGAGAAAATGTATGTTTAACCATGTATGTTTAACATTTGCAAATATCCTATAAGTTTATAAAAAGTTATGCTCAGTAGGGTATAGCAGTAACTATACATACAATATATCTAATAAACCAAATTTGCTTATCTTTGTGAATAATAACTTCTATACCCACTTCTTTTTGTTGTTGTTGTTTGATGTATCATTTTAGATTTGTCAATGTCATTGTATTATATAATGCCACTGCCACTGTATTTATAGAAATTTAAAAAATCATTTTATGTTAGCTTTTGAAGCTCTTCTGTTTATTGGCTAAAATGTCTCAGCACTATCTTCTACTAGACTATACCTTTCAACAATTGTTTTTCTATTTAATGCATTAGTCTCTAAATTATATCTTGTTGATTTTTCAAAATCATTTAGTTCCTTTAGCTTGTATATCTCTGCCTATCTATTTGCTGTAATTACTTCATCTCCCTGATCTTTCTTTGTCATTTTAAGCATTATAGAGCTGGATTTTATAAAGTAATCTAAAATCTCCTTCCCAAAGGAAATGTACCTCAGATTTATGAGTGTGAATTCCTGAAGTTTTGGCGGGCTTTCTTTTGCACATGTCTCAATCTATACTCATCATCTTTTCCCCAACTCCACACTAGCAAATTCTTGTTGATGCTAAACAAGTCTTCTCCTAGGTTTCTTGGGGTTACAAACACTGAAGTCAGCAGAGGTGCCCAAGTGGACCAACCGTTTAGCAGACTAACTTCAAATATCGCTGCATATCACCTTCCCTAAGGGGAAGAATTTGTTTGTGAGTTCCACAGTGGGCAATGTCTCTGCTCTGAAGAAAATTTCAGCTTCACATTTTGTGTTTCAGATTTCTCTGTACTGATTTCTCTCTCACTGTATTTTATTGGTTTGACACATTCTCGAAGTAAAGGAAAATGTCTCATCTATTGATTGGGGCCTTTCCCGCTTCCCAGAATTCTTATGGCCTCATTTCTTTGCACATATATTTTTCTGCCACTTCAATAAAATTTGTATAAGGAGCGAAGCTAAACTCATATATTTCACCTGTTATCTTCAAACTCAAGTCAAAACTCTATTTCTGTTTTCAGCTATGATTGTCCACACAGATATTGGAAATATTTTACACAAATTTTCATTCAATTTCACCTACTTCCACAAGCAGATCTGACCATGCCCCAATATCAATAAAACAATTCAATTCTGATAATTTTTATTATAAATGTTTTGTTGTCATGCATTTAAGGAAGCCCTCCCCCCCCAAAGAAAAAGATCTAAGGCCTAAAAAAAAACCCAAAATTTTCATTAAAATACAACACTGGAAAATCATATAGCAGAGCTAAACAAAATATATATTTTTATATCTCCATAAAATACTTTAAATTAAACTTATCAGCAAAATGTGGCATAAAAGGGCTTTGTAGTATTTCCTGGAGATAATCAAACAGTACAGCGCACTGGTTATCAGCTTGTGGCCTGGAATCACACTGCGAGGGTTCATGTCTCAGATGCACCATGAGCCATCTGTGTGGCTTTGCAGAAATTACTTAACCTCTCAGACAATCAGTTTCATCACCTGTGAAATGTGATAACAATGTCTACCTTGTAAGGTGATGAGAGATTAAATCATATATGAAAACATTTAATGTAAGAACGAACACAGAGTAGTTACTCAAAAAATAGTTCCTAATGTTGAAGCTGTGTCTCTCAGAAAGTATGGATGTAACACTGCCCAGAGACACAGACTAAATATTCTCTCAATGTTAATATTGGTTACAAGATTCTCTGGAAAGCTACACTATAGTGAGTAAAACAGGCAGCTATTTGGTACTTAATATAAAAGCTCAAGAAAAATGGCTGAAGAGCTTTGTCTTGGTCTTATTTGTAATTTGTATTATTTTCTGTCTGGCAGATTGCAGAGTCAAAACTGATCAATTCTGCCAATATAAAACTTGTGGTTGTGATTTCACATCATGTGCCATAGTAAAATAATTTTATATGGATTTTATTTGAGAAACTTGTCATTTTTTGATTATATAAAATAAATTTTTTGATTATATAAAATACCCCCCCCCAAAAAAAATAGAAAGGAGTGTTTAAAAGTCAATGCTGAAGCTGACTCTTTAAAAGCAAAAACCCACCATCTGTAGCAAGAGGACTTCATAAAACCCAGCAGTGTCTTCTTGCCCAACTGTCAACACCAGGAAATGTGCCAAGAGGACGGATGCTAAAATTGGAATGTCTCATTCTAGGCCTCATCAGAGTTCTATAATTTCTCTCTAAAAAAACATCAGTCACCACAATAGCAACAAAGTATTAAGGAGAAAACAAAAGCACCCTCCTTAATGAAGAATGGCTTCCATTAAATAGTTATACTACTAAAATTCTATTAACAAAAATGAACATATTGGTTTGTGGGATGGGAGGTAAAATTTATTGAACTACTTTCCAAGAGACCAGGAGGTATTTTTTTTAATCATTGGCAACAACAGGGAACATATGATCAATCAAGAAAATAATAACAGAAGCCATTACTAAAAATAGTTTCCAAAGACAGTGCAGAAATGAAAAAAAAATGAAAAAGCAAATCTCTCCCTGTTTTACTAATATACCGACAAATATCTCATAATGAGAATTAATAACTCAAAGATAGCATTTAGCATTAAAAATTAAAGACGTTCTATAATTAATATCATTACATAGGGAGCTTATGGTCCAGAAACAGAGATCTCCTTTAGTAAATCATATTTCATGATCATTTGAGAATTGTTAAATTTTGATTTATAGAGAAGAAATTTGGCTTTCAAGATTTCAGAGTCTTCAGCTATTTTACAAACAGGTTGAATCCGAAAGTATGTTTGCTGAATGCAGCTTTAGTTCCTAAAAGAGAGGCCGCAAACTCAAAAAAGAGTGTGCCAAACCAGTAACATGAATGAGTGAAGGATACTGTGTGACGACTGTGGGAACCTGGATAGAGAATGCCCCAGGTGCAGGGGACGAATGCTACTCAGCGACAAAGCAAGCCTGGCGTTGTCAAATCTTATTCTTCAAGAGAAATTTTTAAAGCCCATACTTCAATTTTAATTCTCCAAGTTATAGAGAGTTGGTAAAAAATAAAAAAAATAATTTAAAAAAAATCAAGCATTATTTATAAACTCTGAATGCCATATACCTCAAAAAACTAAATCCAACACACTGGTTACTAAGATGGCACTCTTTAAAGGGTCTCTATTATAATTAAACTTCATAATGGTAAGAATAGCTGTTTTATTTGTTTGGCTGTGTTTGGGAAGTAGGATGATTTAACCACAAATGCCAAAAAAAGCATAACATTTTATATGAAGATAAAATCTATGATTTCAAATTCTGTTTCATTTTTGTATACAAGAGATGTAAACTGACTAAGAGAAACTGCACTTTAAAGTTGTATTCAGCCTCCCAGTATCAGAAGTAATACTAAATTTCTCAAGAAATGAAAAAGGAAAATGAGAGAAAAGTAGCAGTTATTTGCTTTATTTTAAAAGGTAAGAGAACAATGCCAACTTCTATTTGTGTTTTAGGTAAGAAGCAGCATTAATGTAACCAGTCTGCAGTCTTTTTTTTTTTCTTTTTTTTTTTTTCTGTTTTGGCTTCTTCAGTGTTTCAGAGGAAAAAAAAATCAGTAATAATGTGTTTTAATGAGATGTGAGCCACTAAAGACAACAACTCTTTTGAAAGAGACTCAAATAAATATATTCTCCTCTCTCTTCCTTTAGAAGTTAAAAACAAACAAACAAAAAAAAAATATCCAAAGAGAAAAATGAATAAAGGAGTACCAGAGATGAATATTTTATCAACTTCTACTTCACTCCAGGAAACCCTTAGCCTCCACTTTTATTTCACCCCATTCTAAGGCAAATTGATAAGAGATTTTCTTACCATCAGCCAGTCTTTTTCATTTTCACAACTCACTGCTTCCCATTTCTATTTACAGAGAAGAAAACTCATATACATGCCTTATATAACGCAATGCAATATTAGTCAGTTGCCGAACACAAATGAAAATACTGAATTATTTCCCAAATGGTAAAATAAAGGCAGAAAGATGATATTTTCCAAAGCATAGATGGCAGATTATATCTTGGAGTATCAGCCTAAGTATTCTTCTGTATACTTCTTTGTGCATTCTTCCCAATACTGAACATTCTGCATCATGCCCCATAAATGACAAGGTTTTTCCACTCCAGCAGGTGTGAACAAGAACTATTCCTGGTATTTTGTGATTTCCAGTTACTCTTTCCTGTAATCCTTTTGCATGGGTCTTTCTCTAGCCTTGGGCATTTTCCTTTATGCACATGGCTATAAACCCTGTTGATCTCCAAAGTTCTTTTTCAGTGCAGCTCTCTCCTTACCTGTATTCTGCCCTGCGAACTCTAGGCACTTGGGCCTCTCTGGGCTTCCAGCTCTGCTACTCAATTTAGGGGAAGCTCCAGGTCCCACCAGGGGTACCCCTCCACCCCCACTTCCGTACCACAGTCTGGAAGCTGTGCAGGCAGTAAGTAAGCAAGGGGCAGTCATAGGGCTCACCTTGTTTGCTTCAAGTACTCAGGGATCACTGCCCTTCCCTGTCTGATACCCAATATCCTGAATATCACTGTTGCATATAGTTTGTTGTGTTTGTGATGCGTTGTATGTTTCAGGTAGGAGAGTATATCTTGTCCCTGTTACTCCATCTTTGCATACATGGAAGTTTTTTTTTTTTCTTTCACATATATAATTTAAAGAGTAAGAGTCTGTTGTTTTCTCCCCACACTCATTACTCTTTATAATTTCTATTTCTTCATGAAATATACACATTGTAAACCCTCAGGGTTGGTAAATGGTAGAATAAGTTAAACCAGGGTGGTCACAAGCAGAATCCAATCTTTGATCTTTTGGTTTGTTTTGTTTTGTTTTGTTCTGCTAGTTTTTACTTAGGCTTACTGACTCCCTGTCACTTTCTTCCACTATAAAAGGCAAGATCACATGTCAAGAATCTTTGACTGTCTCTTTGAAATAGGCTCAGACTTTGGCCAATAAAATGACCTGTATCAAGAGCTGTGATAATTAAATTTATGATTTATTATATCAACCAATGTATGACAAATTCAGGAAAACTGTATATAGTTTACAGCAACAAGAAAGACAGGTGAAGGAACACAGGAAACAGAAACTCCATGAACGATTCAGAAGATACTGCAAGTTTCCAAAAACTAAGGAGTGTCACAATAAATTATACACGCTGCCCTAGAACATTAATAGAAACATGGTAGCCTTTTTCTAATAGTCACTAATTATAATTTAAAATTCAAAATTGAATTTATTACATATTTTATTGTATAAAATTAGAGGAATGGAACTTAAATTGCTTAAGGCAAGCCGTAACAGCTTTCTATGAAACAATCCAAAGCCTGTCACTCAAAATCAAAATTTCTCAGTTCTCTTTTGCTTCTCTTAAAAGACACTGTAGGCGACAGAGTTAAAATACAAATGACGGCTTTCTTCAGGAAATCTGACTACTCTGGAAGAAATAAATATTAAAATAGTAATTAAATGAAGCCATCTAGGATAATATTAAGGAAAAGCCAAATTTTCAGAACAATTGTCAACATCTCTATAGTTTCATTTTAAGTTGGACTTCTTAATATTCAAAACCATTTTGTGTTAATATCAATAATTCAAACAAATTTAGTTAACTACACCCCAGATGAAAACAAAATATTATGGGATTTTGCTAAGTATATTTCCAGTGTTTTCCTTCATTTTTGGAGAAAAGTTGCCACATAATTAAACCTATTCTTCCCCTGTAAGACTGATTATCTTGCAGTCTTAAGAGGTTTGTGTCAACAGGAACATAGATTAAGATACTCATTCCAGTGACCTGGTAACAGGCCCACAACGGGGGTGCAAAGTCCAGCGAGCTCAAGTTGTCACCACTACTAGACTGTATATAAATGGAACTTGTTTACTGAGCAGCCTGCACTTCATGTGGACAGACAAAAATGGCTTCTTTTTCCTCTGTTTTTTAATTCACTCTGTTGAATCTTCCTTCTTCAATGAATGATAACTTTCAGGTAACTTTCAGGTATACAAGTAGAAAAATTCCTTGACTGATAATTACAATTCACTTTTACTGTTAAATGATTGTTTCGTCTAAAAGCAAACTTCAGTCTCAAATTCAATTTTTTTCACTCCTGATCAGTGGCCTGATCTTTCACTCTCCCCACCTCCCCCCTCACCCTCTTTCCATTTGCTGGTTCTGCAAAATTAGAAAGGGCAGTAGGAGTAGGGATTAGAAGTAGAGAGGTGAAATACTGATTACTCTCTAGTTCGATCTTGTTTAACACAAGCTGGCTGTCTTGCTCTCCATTCTGGTAATCGTTAGTTGCTGGTTCTGTCATAGGATGTGTGTGTGTGTGTGTGTGTGTGTGTGTGTGTGTGTGTGTGTGTGTGTGTTTTGAGGGACCTCACAATTTCTTATTGTTAGTACCTCACCAATTCACATTCTTGTGCACGGGGAAGCACTGTAATGACTTATTTCTCAGATCCTGACTATAGGGAATCATCCTAGATGTTCTCAATGTTAATTTATGGTGACCTCCCCTTCAGCAGGCAGCTCTCTTGGGCAGGATTTGCTTCAGAACATATGAAACCCAGCTACTTCCTCCAGTATGTAGTTAGCTTATGGCAACCTAAGGCATCCTTGCCATGCAAAACACTAGCCACATTAGATGTTCTCAGTCCTGCAGAATTCTGTCATTTCAAACATCTTTAGTAAATTTCCATGAATTCAACAGTGTGAAGCAAATATTAGTTTATATTAGGAGATGGATTATTCATAGCAATAAGGAAGTTTAAGCTCAGGATGGACTCCTTCCAAATGGGCTCCTTCCAATTCTCTGTAAAGGGGCTTAGTAATGTATTCATATAGACAAATAGTTTATACAATTTGTAAAATTAATATGTAAAGTGTAATGTAACCAAATCCTATACTATATAAGCTTTAGGCCCCACAAAACTTGTATCTTTTGACATTCTCTATAGTCACTGATAGTCACCAAACTTCAAGAGGGACAAACATGTCAGCTTCTCATAGAGATTCTCACTAGGAGCTCTCCTCTACAATCTTCTATGAGACAAGATGGAGAAATGCCTCAGGACAACAAACTCTTCAATAAGCTGACATGCTCTACATCAATATATCTTAATAATATCCTTCCAAATGGAAGTTGGCAGTGGGGGTAAGTAGTCACTGAACCAGTTTTGCTATGTATTTGAAAGTCCTGCATGAATGCATCTACCACTTATCACTTAGTAATTTCAGCTTTGAAGTTTCAGGCCTAAAATTCAAGGTAACAAAAATTTCATGTAACTCATAATGATAAAAGCATTCACCTGAGAAAACACAGGTGGCTAACACTGACTCAGGCTTCTTCTTCCTCAATCCATAAGACAGCCTCACCTTAAAATAAAAATGATGAAAATATCCAGGAGTGTAAATGTATGTGTTTATTTCCTTTTATTATTCTAGGGAAAATAGAAAACACTTTTCTCTCCAAGGCAACATAGAAATAAAGCTGACCATTCACTGAAATGTGTATTATATCTCAAGGAAAAGCAAAACACTAGAGATTAAATTTGCAGAAGGTAAAAATATCTATGCCTTTTAAATTTAAATTTTTAATTAACATAGAATAAGAAAAAAATCACTTGCAACATAGGTTTAAGGGCAGATAGCCAACTCAAATACAGTAATAAAAAATGACAAATTAATTTTGTAATTAAAAGAAAGGTAAAATGGAATCTGCTAGGTAGAATCTGTTCAAATACTCAAAATGGGTTCTTACCGTAAGTAAATTGGCTGGTTTAATCTCTAAGTCTGTGTAAAGGAAAGTAGATTTTGAAAAACAAAATGTATACATACCAATAGGTAAAACCAAAAATCAGTGTTAAAGCTTTTATTTGTTTGTTTTTACTTCCATTGTCCTGGGCTGACTGGACCTCTGTTTCCTAGAATTGCACTGAAAATCTTATTTATTTTCCACTTTAAAAGTAAATCACTGGTAAATGTTAAATATATTTTATACTTTCCATCCTTGATTAATTCCTGATAATTTCAAATAATCTGCAAATAATACAGGGCTTTTGTATCATATCTTACAAGATTGGTTTTAGCAGTCCCAGAGCTACACATTGAATTTTGACGGGCAGTTAGTGAAACAAGCAAAGAAGGCAGAAATGAACAGCTAATGAGCTACCTGGGATGTAGCCTGGCATTCTGTCTAGGAAAATCTTCAAACCAAGTGGTGATACAACGGGAAAAAATGATTAAAGTCACAAATCTTTTAAATCCTGTTCCAAAATATGACCTTGACGATGTTTTTATGTTTCTAAAGAGTCGATTGAAGTCTGCAATTGTCTTTCATTTATTAAACGCCAATGGGCAAGAAAAGCATGGACTGTCATGAAGAAAAGGAAGTGAGGGTTGAGAAATAAAAATAGCAAAAAAAAAAAACATAAAGGCTATGCTCATTAGGAAACAATGACAACTTTCATAACAACAAAATTGTCCTAGGATATCTAAGACATTTAGAGATTTAAAATACAAAGATAGGCAGAATCACACATGGAGCAAAACTCACTTCTTAACAAGCTCTACCTCTACAAAGAGTTTCATAATGGCAGGAAAAAAATGAATATACTGTACTACTAGCACTTTTTAACTTATTAGGTAGGTATCTCAGCTTATCTAACAAGGTTTAAATGGAGGCTTTGACTTATAAAAAGCAAGTTACTCTCATTGTTTCGTCATTCACAAGTATGAGAAAATAATGCCTAACTCATGGGAAGGTTGACAGTAAACAAAAGGTGTATTTTAACGTTTCGCCTCATTCCCAGCACATTAAAATCAAGATATAGTAATTGTACTAGCATTACATGTCAGTAGAGCATTATAATGATTATTTATTCATTTATTTATTTATTTATTTTTGCCACACAAAGACCCACCAAAATGAATTAGCATTTTCATTCCCTTAATAGAAAAAAGTGGATACCTGAGAACACCTACACTGACCCAGGAATCCCCTCTACTGGGGAAAAAATAAAGTGAATAATTATTTTATTTGAATAAGTAGTGACAGAAAAAATCTTTCTTTTTTCTTTGTTCAGAGAAAGATCTTTTCACCCATTACCTATTTGAAAAGATAATTTCACATGACAACAACTGTATAAAACAGTAAGACAAATATAATCATTAATTTTATGAACAAAAATTAGTAGTTACCTACACAAAAACATAACCAAAAAGGTTATCTGGCTTATACAGGACAACTCAAGTATGTATATCACATACATATTTTAGAAAAAAAGATTTCCTTTGAATTAACTAGGTAAATTCTCTTTTTCAGACAACAGGTAAACAAGCATAGGTCCTTTAACAAAACTAGCTTTTTAGAAAGATAGGCAACCGACATTAGTAATTTTAACATTAAAATTTTTAACTTATAAATTTAAATTTTAAAAACTATTAAGAATTCTGCTAATCCCAAATACGCTACCTGAATATCTTCATGATCTGGCAACCTAAAGTCTTACTTGTGTCCCATGTAGAAGGGCACGTAACTTATCCCAAACCGCACCAACCCACTGAACCCCTTCTTCATGGCTTTGCTCTAGTGTTGGCTAAAATTCTATTCATCTTTTAAAATCCTGGTAAAGTAACACTTTATCTGAATGGGCTCCCTTGTCCCCAAACTCTCAGGGATATTTAATCATACCTTCCTCTAAAGAGTACTTCTTTATTCCACATCCTTCTATTATTATATGAGTCATACCATACCGTTTAAATGAATTACATGCTTTTCTCTTTTCAGAAAAATTCTTTTGCTAAATTAATGTTTAAATGTGATTTCAAGTTTTGGTGGGCTCATTGTACCACATCTTAAGTAGGGAACAATTGTAGCTTATTAGAGGGAGTCACTTAACAATATATTGTAGATAAAGAATCATCTACTGGCAGAACATTTTTAATCTGTGATGAGATTCAAAGTAGAATTTGTTTAGGAGGAAAAAAAATCTCCTTGCATGAATGCACAATTAAACGTAAAACAAAATTGGCTATTTCTATAATATTTTATATGGGCTTTAACATTTACTGTTGCTAAAGTAATGACACAGTAAAAAAAAAAAAATGCTGCTCCTTTTCTTTCCTTATATGTCAGCCTTATTTCATATTAAACAGCAATGTAGGTTTAGCTATTGGGGTAAAAAACCAAATCATTAGAATGAATAATTTTAACACTCCTCTACCACTAATTTTTCATACTTTATATAATCTTTTACGAGAAAAAATGTAAAACTATTGCATTTGATTATTTATGAAATTATTAAGAAGTAGAAATTCCATTTAAAAGTTATTAAAATAACTTTTAAAACTTGGCGAAGAAGGATTTCCTTTTTTATGAAATTATCCATTTCTCCATCCCATTTTTCTTACAAAAAAGAAAACCTTATTTAGTCCAAGAAATTATGCAGACCTGAAAATACTCAATTCCTAAAAGTCTTCTAGATGGGGCAAGGGAGTAGGAGGAGGTTCTGACCAATGCAATAGAGAGAGAACTTCCTAGGAAATGTCTTTTCCTGAATGCAACATCAAAGCTTCTCTAGGAGAAAGTTGTGTTGACCTTTTCCCCCTCTTTCTGCCTGTAACTCTTAAATGATGCCTGAAGGTTCAGCAGCTCTTGACAACTAGCAGGAAAGACAAATGTTAAGCCGGCAAAGCAGGAAGGCAGGAGGAGTCTGGTCTTTGATTACATCCTTGAGCAGCTGGACCAGCCTAACTGCCTGCTTCTAAACATCTTGTTAGAGATGCAAAATAAACCTCTAGCTGCTGAAACCACTGGTTGGATTTCCTACTATTTGGAACCAAAATGATGCCTAATTTACACAATATAATTTGGGAGAAAACCTATTGCAAATTTAAATCATGCTTCCAGATTTAAAGTTATTCTGATTTAAAATTATTCTATTACAGTTTGCTTTATAATAAAATGTTAATTATTTGTATTCATCCTGCTGTTAAAAACTGATTTATGGAGTCTCTCTTGCTGTAGATACGTACTGTTAGTCTGCAGTCCTTGCTTCTCATTGATGATGAGAAATCAAAATAATTAACTTTTTTCTGGTCAGTCATTGTAGGCCAATGTAATGCTTTACTGGTGATGGTTTATAAAATAATTAAGCTACTGAGAAATGCTTTCAAAAATACAGTGTAACAGAACAAATCAATGGTCTAAGTCAATTGGTAGCTAAACATATAGCTATTGATAAAATAAGATCTACGAGAGACATTCTGAACACTAAATATTACATGCAGGTCATGGACCAATTCAATAGAAAATTAATTAAATGACCACGACTTACGAGGTTACAGATCAGTCCCTTACTCTTATTAGTACACTTTGACATTTTATAGCATATAAAATGAAAAACTAGGTGAATTCATTTCTGTCTGGCTGGCAAAGCTGATTGTATAAACTATAAGTTTTGAATGTAATCCCTCCAAACTGGCATAAATACAATTTTCAATTAATTCTAGTCATACTTCATGGCACTTGTCAATTAAAAACCTGTTGATACTGAGGAAGCCTTCATTTCTATTACTAATTAATAAAATTTCATTGTAATTTTACATAAGAGTCCATCCTTGGTCAATAATTTTAGAGAATTAGTATAAGGAAATTGGTATATATTACACATGTTAGTACATTATTAGTCTTCAAAAATGAGTTAAACTAAGAATTCTGTAGTATTTATGATATTGAGTATAACAATCAGTAATATTTACTGAGTGGCACCTAAGTAGTAAATGATATGCTAAGCAAACTCATAACTCATTCTACTATCTTATTTTAATAGTGTTAATTTAATCCCCCTACAAAAAAAGAGATAAGTAAAATTTCTATCTCCATTTTACATATGATATACTAAGGCAAACGGAACTCAATATGCCCAAAATAATGCAAATATATGGCATATAGACTCTAATACCCAACAATCTGACCCTGAAATCTGTATCTGTAATCATTGTGTGTGTTAATTGTCCCAAATTCAACAGCCTAATCTTCTCTATCTTCTGACATTTTTAAATCAGCAAGTTGAATTATCATACAAAACATTCTTCTACAGGAAAGTCAACTCTGCCAATACTGACTCTTTTACTAAGAGTGACAGATTTGTTTAGGGGTTTCAAGAACCAACCACATAAATTCCCAAAAACTTAGGTCAACATTTTGGTAAATGAATAGGGAAGAAATGCATAGTAACTTCACAGAAGTTTTAAGAATACATAATCTTTCAGATATTTCCCTTCCAAACTGATATTAATAAAATGCAGTCCATCCATTTATGGGGCTACCACAGTATCAGAGCAAATGCATAAAGACAAGCGTGTAAGATAGTAGATAAAAATAAGCCTCAACTATATGTCTATAAAAAATAAACAATGTCAAGTCGTTTTCCTGGTTATAACTACACTATCATAAAACAAAATGAGGACACAATGAATGGCCAAGGATGTATCCTTAAAAACATATATGCAAAATGAAACAAAATACTGTTAGAATTTTGATACAAACAAGAAGAATTAGAGATACATAATTGAGAAATAATGACATAAATTAAATACTAATAAGATGCGAATATAAGAAAATGATGCTTAAGTCATTTTCATTCATCAAAAATCATTCCACATATTACGGCACTTAATAATTTCATAAAATATTAATTTCCTTTGCCTTAGCAAAAACCAGGGAAATAAATATTACTCACGGATGGTAAATAAGAAAATTTTCTTAAGCTTGCTATTTGACAGGTCAAGATGGCAGAGTAGGTAATGGCCCTGCTTGCATCCTCTCATGACAACATAAATATTAAAACTACAGAGCAACCATCATTGCGTATCACCTGAAGTCTCCTGAATAGAAGTCCTACACCTGAGGCTATTTAGAAGAGGCCACTTCAGACTGGTAGGAGGGGTGGAGACACTGAACAGGCTCGTCCCCATACCCATGTGTAGCAGTTTAAAAATTCAGAAGGGATACCTTGGCTGCAAAGTTGCATCCTGAGTACTGAGGGCTCTCAGTACTACAACAGGCTCCCGGGCCCAGAGTTCCAGTACTGAGATGAGAAGTTCCCATAATTTCTGACCGAAAACCAGAAGAGATTGTGGCCAAGTGAAAGGCTGCACAGCTTAAAGGGCCCATGCATGGACTTCCTCACTGAAAGCTTCACACACTCTGAGCTCCAGCACTGTGGCAGCAGCTCAAAAAGTGCCAGGGACATATAAGGAGAAACTAAGTTGTCTGGCTACAGGTTGAGGGCTGGAGAGGCAGCTTTCTCCCAGACAGAAGTGCCGACAGAAGCCATTGTTTATGCGTTGAGCCCTCACCACTCCCAGCATGCAGATGCAGGTGGCCTCCATATCTGAGTGTCCATCAACTTGGCTAACACAGTTCGTCTGCTCTGGTGATTCCCTGAGACCCCACCATACCCAAATTTCAGGCATACCCAAGCCACTTCCAGTGGCTTTTCACACAAATGGTCTGTCTAGGCTCATGTTTCAGACTTTCCTAAAATCTCTCAAAGGTGACAAACCCCAAACCAGCAGCATCTGGCCTTAATACACCCCATACCTCTTGCGGAGCAGCCCCAACAGTGACACTAGCAGTAGCCAGCCTCGATTCACAGCTTAGTCTCTCTCAGGCACCTCCAAGGCCAGTACCAGTAGAAGACATCTGTGGATTACTTTGTGGCTCATGCCGAGTAGCCCGGGACAAGGCTGCAGCTAAGTGTGGCCTGAGGCTGGGCTTCCAAGAGCATCACCAGGCCACCTCCACATGACACACCAAAAGGGCAGACTGGGCAGGCACCAGTGCCTTGTTAAAGCAAATCCTAATCTGTGGGGTCAGCCCCTAAACAACAGCTCTTCCACTGTAGTCACACCCAGTCCTCACAGTCCACTAGCCTGAGGGTCAATTACTCCCAGTGACTTTCAAACAGCAACCAAAACTCAACTACAACAGGAGGGCACACACAACCCAGACAAGGGACACACCTGGGGCACCCAGCTCAGGTTACCAGGTAGACTGTGCCACTGGGCCCCACAGAACACCAACTATATAGGGCCACTACACTAAGACCAGGAGATATAACAGCTCTACCTAATGTACAGAAGCAAACACAGGGAGATAGCCAAAATGGGGAGACAAAGAAATATATATCAAATAAAAGAACAGAACAAAGCTCCAGAAAAAAGAACTCAACAAAATGGAGACAAGCAATCTACTAGATGCAGAGTTCAAAACACTGGTTATAAAGATGATCATTGATCTCAGGGAGAATAAGGACATAGGAAACATAAAATTTGAGATAAAAAACATAAAAAAGAACCAGTCACAAATGACAAATACAATAACTGAAACAAAGGATACATTAGAGGGAATCAACAGATTAGATGAAGCAGATGCTATAAAACAAAGGCTATAATAAGAGACAAAGAGGAAATCCAAAATACTACTTTGAAGGGAAACATACATCCATATATTCATCGTAGCATTATTTACAGTGGCCAATATGTAGAAACAACCTGGGTCTCCATCATAGGATGAATGGATAAAGTAGAGGTGGTACATACATACAATAGAATACTACTCAGCCATGAAAAAAAATTACATCTTTTGCGACAACATGGATGAATCTAGAGCGTATTGTGCTGAGTGGAGTAATTCAGACAGAGAAAGACAAATACCATATGATTTCACTTATACATGAAATTGAAAGAACAAAATAAATGAACAAACAAAACAAATAAACTCATAGATAGAGAACATTTTGATAGTTGCCAGATGGAAAGGGCTTTGGGGGAATGGGTGAAAAATGTGAAGGGATTAATAAGTACAAATTGGCAGTTACAAAATAGTCATGGGGATGTAAAGTACAGTATAAGGAATATAGTCAATAAAATTGTAATAAATATGTAATATACGAGTATAGTGTCAGATGGGTAACAGATTTATTGGGGTGCTCATTTCAGAAGTAATGTAAATGTCTAATTACTATGTTGTACACCTGAAACTAATATTGAATGTCAACTGTAATTGAAAATAGAAAAAAAAAATTTTTTTAAAAAAAGAATACTATTTGACTTGGTACAGATAATATGGACAGTTGGTGCAGAACTGGATTCTAATTCAGCATTCTTTCTACCACAATAGCTAGCCATGCAAATATGACTATTATAAATGATGTTTTTGAAAGTTAATACCATATATAACCTCTGCAGTCTAGAGGTCTTCGATATAATCAAACTTTAATTGTGAGAAACCATACAACAGAATCTACAATATTCTGTAAACACTGAAAGGTAAATCTTTTGAGTAAATTTTGTTTACACTTTTTCCATAAATTAAAATAAATTTCAAGCTATTGGCTGGTTTGTGTGGAATACAGCAAATAGTTAATAAAAATGGAAAGTTAAGAGTATTATCAAGAGCTACTGAATTTAAATTTAACACAGGAAAATTAACGAATATTTGTTAGAAAAAATACTGGAAGTAGAACTTTGGAAGTTTATGTTTTCAAATAGGTGGCATGGGAGTGGGGGTGGATGGAGTAAAAAATGAAAGATACAATGAGTTTGAAGACATTTTCTTATACAGGACTTCAATTCAGCAACACATTATCTATTTGCATTCTCTATTTGAGACATAAATAGAGAAGGTATACTACCATTTTCCAAAAAAGAAAACTTTCAAAGAAAGGTATCATTCCAAAACACCCAAGTAGGTGGTAGAGAATGCAAGATGTAAAAAGCAGAAGGTAACGGTAAACAAAGCTCCAGAAGAGAATTTTGGAGAGAGAGAAAAAAACAAAACAGAAAATAAATATTTATTGCCTGACTAGTGAATTACAGGGTGGGAATGTGGTCAAAACCAGTAACAATGTGAAGGATTTGATTTTCCAAAAAAACAAAAGGTTGTAGTTGATATTATTACCTATGAAGTTACATTTAGTGAAGATTTTTGTATGTCTAAAAAAATTATTTTGAAACATAGATGATTAAGCAGCAGAACAATATCCCAAAGGAAACAATAAAAGCTCAGATGAGTCATTAAGAACTCTTCAGAATGAAATACTTCATGCCTCAGCTCTGCATTAACAGTATATGTATAGGTTGAAAATAAAATGTAACATTTTGCTTATATTTATAAATAATGTAAAGTAAAACATCACAAGTATAATGTAACAGTAATATATAATTTACTTTCATTCATTACATCGGATTTTATTCTCCCATCCAGGTAAGATCCTCATTTTCCAAATTGACACTACATTATAATGGGGCATGGCAAAGTTAATGCAGAAAAGCAATAAACCCATCTATGGAAGGCATATAATTGCTGTCACAATTCCAGAAAATGAAATGTGTCAGGAAAGGCATTTTCCAACAGGTTATTCTCTATTCTCACTTTTGCTTGCACAGTAAAAACCACTGCATGGGTGAGAAATGTATCACACTTTGACTGACCTTGGTGACACATCAAAAAAAAATCCTTGAGCCGTAAATAAAATTGATTCATCTATACCATTTTTTCTAAATCAATTTGAAATATATTTTATTCAAAAGGACAGGATTTATCCATAGTCAGTATTACAAACTAAGGTATTCTTATAACAGCACAAGTAAAAATAATAATAGCAGCTCTCAGTTAACCTATGTATGATCATCAGAAGACACATATGTACACACATCAATATTTTGTAATTTCAGATACTCCTAGTATCTTATTAAATGGATATTGTCACTAATGGCTAATCCCCATAACTATAAAATTTGCCATTTTATCTTCACACAAAGCATTCATCTAATTTTAACATATAAAATTTCTGAGATTTTATTTTTTTCAGTCATAATTTTACTTTACTTCTTAAAAATTCTGAAAAAAATTGTAAAAGACAAATGGGGCATGATTCAAAGTGCTCTCTAGACCTTACTTTTCAGTTTTAGAGTAAAAATGTATTATTGAATGAATTTAAATACCTTCACAGATTTCTTCTAAAAAGGGTTTTTAAATTCCAGTTTTAATTTGACACTATTTTTCATATCACTGTGTAGTGAATATTTAAAGATCATGTTTTGAAGACAAACATTCTAACCATGTAGATATTCTTTAAAAATTAATTTTAGTCACAAATTTTGGTTAAAAATAATAATTTAAACAATTCATTTTTTTACTGAAGCACTGAACATATCTCATGTGATCTGAAACAAGTATGTAGCACATTGATGCAAAGACCTATCACTTTGATGCAAAGATTTTTTTCCAAAAGCTAAATGAATTTAAATTATACCCATTTAAGCTATGTTTCCTCTCCCAGGAAAGACAAACAGAACAGAGAACACAATGAAATAAGAAATACAATGTTATATATACTATTGTTACTGATTTTACACATTACTGTCCAGAGATGTTAAGTATAAATCAGACCATAGCACTCTCCTGCTCACAAACCTGTGATACCTTCTTTCTGGCCTAATGAATTGAAGTCCTGGCATTCTAGGCTGTCCATGATCTTCTCCCAATACCTTTCCAGTTTTACCTTTCTAGCCTTACTCCATTTCATACTCCGAGTTTAGAACTTCTGCTACCTATTCCCTTAATTTTTGCACACCTAAGGCTACACTTTCACCATCTTAAATGTTTTCTCTTTCATCTTCAAGCATCAAACTTAATTTAAGAGCAACATTAAATTTCATTCAATTCAAGTTTCAAAAAGTTTTCCTCAATCTCCTAGCCAAAACTAGGTGCTGCTTTTTCAAACCTTGACTAGCAACAGATTATCTATCACCTCTCATTTAAATTCCTGCCACAGGAACTCTAATTGACTGACCCACCTCCAGTTTATTATTTATTACTTTTTCCAAGTTCAGTCAGAGTAATTCTTTTTTCCCAAAATGTAACTGTGATCATGTCATTATCCTCTTAATAATCTATCTGACTTCCTATTACGCATAACAATTAAGTACAAACACATTAATTATTTTAAAAAGCTACATTTTCCAGTCTTCCACCTCCTGCAACTCCTTCTTTTCCCCATTACCTCACACATACTCTGCCTTTAACCCTATGACTCATTTAGCACCTTAAAAATAGCAAGTTTTGTCTTTCTCCTACACTTCAGGTCTTCCAACTTTGTCCACAATGAACAATAATACTCTGTCTGGGTAACTCCCACTTCCCTTCCTAAGTCTAGGTTGTGGCCTTCACACATCATCATTGATCCCTGCTTGTATATGTGTTTTTACCTCTTACTGGATTACAGTTTTGCTGGTGGGGACCCTCCCAGTTTCTTATTCATTATTGTGTATCCAGTGATTAGCATGGCACTTTATACATAGAGATTGCTTAATTTGTAGTTATTGAAAATATGGGTCTCTCAATAACCACCACTCTTATTGTATTTGCTCAGAAAAGAACTTTTCAGTGTTGTTCAAGACCAGGTCTATTTATAAGGCATTCATTTCTTGACTGGCCTTCCCCTCTGTTCAATTAGGCAACTAGCTGATCTGATATAAAACTTAGACCCTAGTAATAGAGAAAAACAATCACTGATGTGTCTTAACAAAATATAGTCTCCATCACTATAAATTATTTAAAAGTAGGTAAACAAGAAATGTATTTAAATAAGTGAAACATTGTTGGTAATAAGAAGAATGCCAGAATAACACTCAAAGCACAAAAACATATTCTAGACTATACCTTCAACTGGTTCTGAGGAGATGGGCAAGTTGTTTTACTTCACTGAATCAATTTCCATTTCCATCAGATCAAATGGAAGTTTTTAACTAGATTATCAATAAGGTGCATTTTATCTTTATAATTCTGTTATTCCAATTCTACTACTCAATTAAGTAACAAAGATTCAATAATCATAAATGTGCTTTTTCTTCTTCCTTTCAACTTTTTCTGGTTCTGATAATATTTTGACTTCTACTACAAAGAAAAAAAAGAAATATGCTTCTTCAAAGGTGAAAGTAGCATATTAGATTTTATCAAGTGTACCAATCAAGGGAAGACATCATATCAGGCAGATATAATTAAATGATCAGTTCAAATAAGGTGCAATACTTTAACTGGTATCTGTACAACTGGTCTTGTAAAACATGGGACATAGGGGGGCACTCTGTAAAGGTTAGGTCCTTCCTTTACTAACTATTCAGACACATTTTAAAAATTAGCTAAATTCAGCTGGTTAGACTAAATTTAAACAATATTCAATAACTGAATAAAAACAGTAGATTATCAGTATACTGCATAGGATAGACATCAAATGTTCATGACCAAAATCTGTCCTCAATTAGCCTTAAAACTTAAGATACCTGGATCTCTTCATAAAGAATGATTGTGAGGCATGACCATTCTACAATTTACAGGCTATTAAATATTAAAAACTTCACTAAGTGGAGAGAATAAACCATGTAACATTAATAATATTCTGCGTTTTTCATTTAATGTATAAAAATTGAAATGGAGTGTAATAAAGAATATTTTGGGGGGAAAAAGCCACTGGGAGAAACTGTACAGCAAAGCAAAACCAGAAAGAAACAGATACACATGTTAAAACACTTTTGGAACTGATAATGCTAATCTGAATAAATACACACATATAAAGAGGCTGCATCATTTTCCCTCTACATTCTCTAAGTAGTGCTGCCAAATATGGAAGGATTGCAGCCATTTCTGGAGAACTGCTGAATCAGGAGCATGAGTCAGAAAGTAAACCCTTAGCACAGAAAAGTACTAAAAAAAAAAAAGTGCTAATAGCTCATACACAAAAAGACATATATTCAGTTCATAAGATCCAAACCTTCTCTAGTCATCACAGCACCATATACTCTTCCCTTTCCAAACTTATCTCCTCACATTATGGGTATTTGGAAGTAAGTTTTCCCTCCAAGGAACCAGATTTTTTCCTATATCTAAATTTTGAGGTATAGCAGAGTTGGTATTACCTGGAACTAAAGATGTCTCTAGAAACTAATGATATGGCATTTTCCAACTTAAACGACAAGAAATCTAAAATAAAAGTAAAATTAAATGACTTAAATTGCATTAAAAATTAATTTAGACACATGCGGAAAAGTAACTTGACAGTAATTTAAGGGAGCCGAAGATGCCCTTCCTCTAAAAGCCTTTATGATCTCATCATCCTTCTAACATGGTCTAGATGTCACTCTTCTCTGAAGTAGGCATCAGGAATGGATCATAATTGGAGTTACCCTCAGACGCGAGTATATTTATGGCACAAGAGGTTCAGCAAATACATCCCATATATAATTAACACAAGGTTATGCTCCAAAGAGAAGTCACGCTTGGACAACAAAGAATTAATGGTTCTCCTTTCTCTCCTTCCCCAAGACAAGATCTCCCCAGGGCTGTGGCACTCCGTCACCATCATTAATAAATATTCAAATGCCATGGTTTATAAAATAACTTCATATTTTTATGAAGTTTTCATACATTTCATAAATTTTGTCTATTTTCAACAGTAGCAATAACAATAGCAGCAATGACTTCTCACTTGAACTTTAGTTCTACACACTCCTCTATGGGCTGAATGCGCTAAAGATGTTAGCTCTTTTTCAGACAGAGCTTAAGGCACAGAAATAACAAAGTAATAATTAATCAAAGCAAAGCAATGTTAAAGTCGGCCTAGAATCCTTATTTGTCAAGATAAACTCGCTCTATCCGGATCTCAAATCTTTCTCATTATCATTTCCTATTAAAAGCATCTTTCGATTTAATCTCTGTAACATCCGCAAAATTGAACCCAGAAAAGAAAGCCCCGAGATAGTGCTTTAGTGACTAATAGCCAGTGTTAGTTTTACTGTAAAATTATAAAACTTGGGTTTTTTGAACTTTTCAGTAAGTGTAATGACCCCCTCTTAGGAAACAGCAAACAATCCCACACAGTGTTCTGGTCTAATGCATGTGCAGCAAATTCAGTAATCAGAATTCTCTCCATCAATGAATGGTGCTGACATCCTTGTTTGGCATTTATATTACATCTTCACACAATGTTCCACAATAGCTGTCACATCTTGTTCTTGGTTATGATGATGAATAGCAATGCATTTTAATTCATACTCCTGATTTTCACTCTTTTCTACCCACGTTAATTTGCACTTGGCTACATTGATCAGCACACTCTGAACTGAAATAAAGCTTCATCTCCAAAGACTTCAGAAATTGAAAGAACTATGTTGTCTTTCATTTTTATCACATGCCAGTGTGGTAGATTAGGGCAAAATATTGTGATTGAGTGGTGAATTCAATAAATATTAGCAGCTTTCCTAGTTGCTGGATTGAGGAGTCCCCAGACTTTAATGGTCTTAATAAGAATTGCCTGGGTGTTTATTAATAATGCAAATTTCCTAGGCCACAAACATCAGACATTTTTACATTGTAAGTGTAGGTGAGTGCCCAGAAGTCAGAATTTTAATAAGCATCCCAAAGGAATCCAATGCAAGCAGTCTCCCAGGATCTCACTTTGAAAATCTTTGAAAGTGAAGTAATGTCTAAACTGTGAGGTTTCATTGAACTATGCCACATCTTAACCAAAACTGCTTTCTCTAATTGCAATGCCCCCATGCCTACATTTAACAATGAGCTAGAGTATTCATAAGGTTTGCTGACATGTTTTATTCATATCACCCGTAGGCAAGATTGTGACAGATACTGTCCCTGCTCTCTACCCCACCTCACGCCCCGTAATTTACCCATACCAACCTCCTGCACAAAAAAATGATAAACTTCCATCCTGAAATGCTAAGGATTGTATTAAATTTTCTATAAAAGATAGCAATGAAAATAATAGAGAAAATAACATATGTAAAAATGTTATTATTATGTATTATTGAGACAATGTTGACAAAGATAGAGTGAGGAAAATAGTGGAGTGAATTCTGATGATGAGTTTGAAAAGATCTATTCTACTGTGGATAAAGCAAACTTCTCCATGAAATTGAAACAGGCATACAGGAAGGCTTTGACATTATCGTACTGCTAAGGAAGGTGACCAACAATCTCCGTTTGCTCAGGACTTCCTATTTTAGCACTGAAAGCCCAGGCCCCAGAAAACCTTTCCGTCACAGGGTAACCAAGATGGTTAGCCACCCTATTTCATGCTTCAATATTGAGGCATTCATTTCTTAAAATCCATTGCATTTTTACACTGGCTTATCAAAAGACAATAATAATATTTGATTTTATTTACAAATTGCTCATAAAAAGTTGCCTTAGATTTATAAAGAATCCATGGCTCCCCAAAATTTTAGCTCTATTTGACTCAACAAATTATTGAAAAGGTATCTATAAAAGGAAAAACTATGTCATAATTAGGAAGCAATAAATATTTAACAAATATATAATCATAAAAGTTACTGAGAAGAAGGTACTTGGAGATTTCTAATATATATAGATCAAATTATCATGGATTTTATCTATTAAGGTGGAAAGTCTTCTGAAACAGCAGCAATTACTTTAAAGGTAACGATCTGGGCAGGAAAAGGGAAATCAGAGAGGTAAATAAGATACCCCTGATTTAGGTCCTGACTACAAGTAGAAGGAGCTCACAGGCAAATGACTGGTGCCTGCAGTGAGGAAGGACAAATACCATTCCCAAAGGTTAAGAGAATGTTACCTCATTTACAATAACACGAGGGGATTTGCTGATCACTACCTCTGACAGATCACTAAGGAGTAATGATTAATTACTGTTAATAAAGCTAAATATTGTAGAATCATTCATAGAGGGAAATTATAAGCACATCTTAGTTATTCACAGTTATTCACATCTTAGTTATTCTGTTTTGTGATTTATTTATTACAAAATTTCAAACTGTTTTTCATTAGTAAAGAGAAGAGTCAGTGGCTGGTTTGTGCTGTTTTATTTATTTTTCTCAATTTATCATTTTTCTTTCCTTTCGGAGAGAATCTTGGCTTCTTTTAAATGGCTTCCAGAATTGTGGGGCCCTTTTCTCCAATCCTGCTTAATCACAAATAACAGCTTTGAAACCAGAGGACTTTTTCATTATTTTCAACAGTCATATAGTTGCCTGAGCCAGGCAATTTCATGCAGGACCTAGTTACTTCTGGTCTGGCCTACTGTAACAGCTTAACAACTGGTCTTACTCTGGTCTCAGTCCATCCGCCACCTGCAGCTAGAGGGACCTTTCTATTATAAAAATATTGACCATGGCATTCTCCTGCTTAAAATCATTCAAGAGCTTTATTGCTTGCAGAATTAGGTACAAACTACGTCTTAGGGAAATGCTCATCTCCAGCCAGTTCCCCTCCACCCCTTCTGTACTCTGACCATACCAAATTATTTGACACCTCTAACAAAATGAATTCTCACTTACTGTTCTCTGGCCAGAAGCCCAGCTCCCTTTACGCTGTTTGTGCTTTGCTCTCCTGTCTCAGCTTATGCTATGTCCTCTAGTGGCGGGCTTCTCAGCCGCCTTTAAAAGCCAATCCATCAGGGACCACTAATTTAGGCTCCTACTATAGCCTGACTTACCTCTTTTTGAGCACATATTCCAATTACTTATTTTACCTCACATTTTCTCCCTGTGGACTGTGGGCTTCCTCCTTAATCATCTTTGTACTATCTCATATCTAATACAACATAGATAACCAACAAGCATTTACTTATTCATTTCCTATAAGAAACAATTAATGACTCTGAAAAGAAGCTTATTTAAAAAAAAAAAAAGAGCAACTCTAATAAAATCAATTAAAATAACCACAAATGTATCAGAGGTATTTACTGAGTGCTACCACACTCTTGAGATCTATGACGTACGAAATAAGCAGCCATAAAAAAAAAGTCCTCAATCAATCTTGGAAATTTAAAGTTTATCTGGAGATTTCATAAAGCACATACAAGATAAATGTGATAAAATTATATGTGTATAAGCTATATAGAGAAAAATGTTTGATAAAATATGCAGACTACTAGGGACATGATTTATTATAATACTGTGCTAATATTACAATCAATATATGTGTAAAAAGAATTGCAAGCAAAATGAGCAACATTAACCCAGAATTAATTAAGTAATACTCATGGCCAATAAGTTCAATCACACTAGTAATCAAAAAGAACAAAAAAAAAATCAAATGGTAAAAAATAAAAACAATTATAATATCCATTTTTGTCAAGGGTATGAGGAATTGTTTCATAAACAATTGTAAATTGGTACCAATTTCTTAGATAGCAACACTGAAATACATGTTAAAAACTAATAGATATATATTCCTCTTTACTCAGGAATCTTATTTCTAGGAATTTATACAAAATGGTAACATTGGTGCTAAATAAATTAAACCTATGAACTACAAGAGTATTTACCTTATTAAATAGAAAATGATTTAATATCCCAGACTAAGAAATAGGTACTAAAAACTTTAGACACATACATTAGCATACAATAAAACTATTAAAACTAATGGTATAGAATTATAATTAAAGCAAGTTATAAAACAGCACATGTAGCATAATAACAATATATCTGAATGCAGACATGGAAAGGTTAAAAATCAATATGTTAGTTGAAATTAAGAGTAAAGTGTTTATTTTGCATATTTCTATTTCTTTTATTTTTTCAATAATGAGCATGTATTTAATAGCTCTTTCATGGTAAAATAAATAAATAATAAATAAATAAATAAATAAATAAATAAATAAGACCAGATATTTTTAAATAAGTTATTAAAAAAAATAAAAGGATGAACTAAAGTGTTCAGGGAATACTGAAGAAATATGGCAGCTCCATGCCATGTGAACAAAGATGGAAATGCTATCCTAAGGCAGTGAAGATGGCATTGTCAAACATATGGGAGTCAAGAGTGAGCATCAGTGTAGGGACATTCCAGGACAAAAAGCAGCCTACTTTTCTCAGGAAGAAATACAAGCATTTTGATACAGCAGTCATTAGAGATTTTGGAGCACAGGTATATCATAAAAGTAGTGTTATAAGCAAATTTACTGAGCAGTAATGCACAATCTGCATATAAACAGAGAGCTTAGAGATAACTAAATCCATTCCCGAGACAACTGCTGTGATTTAGAAGTACTATTATGTGGGCTTAAAGAAGAGGAATTGAAGTGAGAGACAGTAGGAGTGAAGAAAGTAGTCCAGAACCCTCTCCATTGGATCATTTACTGATACCTCTATCTAGAATGCCCTCTTCCTCATCATTTGCTCTGTTGTGTTTGGCCCCAAGTATCACCTTCTCAGCGTAGCCGACGCTCCTCTCCCTACACTCCCAACCTCTCTTGCTTTATTTCTTTCCGTAGCACGTTATCACTTTCTCACATTCTAGATGAAGCACTTCTTCATTTTGTTGTCTGTTTCCTACATAAGAACACCTGTACCCAGAAGAGAAAAAGGGTGAAGGGAGGCAAAAGGGGTAAATGGAGGTCAAATATAAGGTGTAACAGAAGGAAACTAGACTTGGGTTGGGGATCACACAGATTTTGAGTTATAATCTTGTACACCTAAAAATTACATAATGTTATTAACTAATGTTATCCCAATAACTTTAATTTTAAAAACTTTAAAAATGAATACACCCATAAGGGCAGAAATTTTGTTTTATTAAGTAATGTGTCCTCTAAGGTCTAGAATAGTGTTTATCCTGTAATAGGTGCTCAATAGATATTTGTGGAATTAACAAAGTAATTGGATATAAAAAGGGAAAGGGGTGAGGAGAGGTCTGGCATAAAATTGCAATAATTCATAGAGACAAACTTTCCAAATGAGGATGTAATTTGAAAGTTAGATGATGTCTTGGTATTTGGATAAGTTGACTATGAATTAAAATAGCAGCATCAAACTGAGAAAAAAAAAATGCCCTTGAAATGAATAGCAACAACAAGACTATAGCAGGTGGGAGGTTTTATAGCTGGAGATAAAAGGAATGGTGGACTTGTGAGTACTTTGTGAACTCATATTTTTTAAAAAGGGAGAGGGTAAGTAAGCATCTAGATTCTAAAGGGGAGAAAGCAAGGCTAGAGACGCAGGGAACATTTCCGAGAGAGGAGGAGGAAGAAGAGATAGATAGCCATGCAGGATATAAGGAAAACTTGGAAAATATAAATCACAAGAGGGAGGGACAATGTGGTGTTACAGTAGCCCAGGAAGAACCTTGAGAATAAAAGGACAAATACAAATTAGATTTTGTATTTTGTTTTTTTCTGGGTTTTTTTTGTTTGTTTATTTGTTTTTCCATAAGGAAAGAACTGAAAATGTATGAGAGCAAGTAAAGTCGATGGGATTTTAGGTACTAGGTAAGTACTGAAGCATCAGTAAGCTTGAGTCACAGGTGGTGAGAAACATAACTAGCTACAACAAAGATACTTTTGAAGAAGAATAAAGACATTTACCCCCACAGACATCAGGAAAGAGAAAGAGAAGATAACTATGAGGAAAGGATTAATAAAAGTAAAAATAAAAACAGAAATTGAAGTGCTTTTTGACAGAATAGGTGGAGAGATGATATGCCAAGGAAAGGATAGGACAGCTGGGACTGGGGGCATGGAAAGAGAGAAAAGGTCTAAAATAGCTCCCATGGGGAGACAGCCTGGGAGTACAGAAAAGACAATTAAAAAGACTGCCAAATAGCAGCAGAGAGCAGATTGAAGTTTGAAAGCATCCAGTTCTAATGAGCCAAATCTGCAATGCTGTTTGCCTCTAGCAGTGCTCTCTCTCCTGGGAGAAGAAGCAAAGAGAGCAAGAGTTAGAGGTAACCTGTGTTTAGGAATCTGCTGGATGAGCAGAGAAGGAAAGGTTATTAATGAAGAAGCAAATTTTGTGTTCCTTGTTGGGAGTGAAAATGCCACTCATTTGAAGCTAGGAGGGCAACAATGGCTGAGTCTGATCATTGAGGAGTATTTCCAAGGAAGGGGGGATAGTAATTATTGTGAGTCCTGAGCTGAAAGCTGAAACTTCCAAGGAAATTAGAAAACTTCTCATTTCTCACCTCCCTTCCCCTGCCAAGCACTCCTGCTGAGACTACAGGAGTAGGAAGAAACAAAAACTAAATGAGTTCAGAAGATTCTTATCAGAGGACTGCTGTGAAGCGAACAACAACGTGTGTGTGTGTGTGTGTGTGTGACTAAGTGTTTGTTGGAACAAAGTGGGGATGAGGTGGGTATTATCTTTAATGCACACACACAAAAACGTAGTAACTGTCTAAACTTTTATTCATTTCCAAGACATTAGGGTCACTCATTTTTAAATAAACTATATGCTGCCCAGTAGGAAAGTGTTGCTTTTTGTTTTGTTATATACAGTTTTGAGATTACTAAATTATCACTTTCATATAAATATAGGCTTTGATTTTTAATCAAATCTTAACACTTATCGGTGCAATGCAATTATCTGCAGTGCAGAGGTGGCCCCTCCACCACTCTGACTTCTCCTCACCCCACTCTCCACATTGTTCATCTCCTCCACCCAACTCCATGATTTTTTTAAGTTCTTGAAATCAACCATGCTGAATCCCAACTCAGGGGCCCTCATACCAGCTTTCCCAGTGCCTGTCATGTTCTCCTCCCAGATGGGTCCCGGAATTCCTTCTTGACAGTTCTCTGCTGAGGTGTCACCTCCTCACAGAGACCATCCTTAATCATCAACCTAAATAAAGTAGCCTTGGATGCACTCTTTTTCTCATCACCTTGTTTTGTTTTTTTTTATGCCTAACACATTATGGTCCAATAATATCTTGCTCATTTTTTTTCTTATTTTGTTATCTGCCTCTTCTAACTAAAATACAGCCACCAAAAGGAAAGCGATTCTATCTGTTTTGGTCACCACTATAATGCCAGCATTCCAAATACTTCCAAGCAAATAGTATACACTCAAATACTTGTTTAATAAACAAATGATAAAAGCTTAATATTTTAAAATTAAATATGATAAAAGTTACAATGAATAAACACATATTCACAACACTGTGTTCCAAAACACATGAGGTAAAAGTAGTATTATTGCTGTCTCAAAATATCCCAGAAGAGCTTTAACTGTCTTACGCTACGCAATAAATATTATGAGAAAGTAAAATTTACCATAAATGAAAGAATAGAGAAGGAAGCATCCTTAAAATTGAATCTAAATAAATTTCAGTAAAAGCATAAATGTTCAAATGCACATAAAAATGTTTATGTTATATTTACCAGGCTCAGGGAGGTCTGGAAATATAGACAGATTTTACAGAGCTTGAAAAGTGTGGGATTTAATTAGTAAGAGCAAATACACAAACAAAATGTCAGATAAATTTTTCATGAAATAAATTCTATAAATTGTGAGTAATGTTTTTGCTGTTTGTCTTTCTATGTTATATCTAGAAAACAAGCTTAATTAAGAGGTTAAGAGGAAACAGACTTCAATTCTTCTTCATAAAAGGCTATCTGTAAATAACAAATTTGGTCTCCAGTCAAGTTTTCACATTTTCTGTGAAAAGTATGCTCTGCCAGTTCACTGTTTCATTTTTTTAAAGAAAATGTGAGGAAATGTTAAAATAAAATCTACAGTCCTTATGAACAATTTAAAATTGCAAAACTAATGATCTTATGTAAACTATTATATACTAACCATTATCCTTTAAAATATGAAGACATAGCAGTTCAGTTACATAAAAAATACAAAGTTAAACTTCAAAGGAAAGAATTTCCTAAATATTTATATATTTATACAATGAAAACAATCTTAATTTTAAAAAAAAGTAAAATTTAAAAAAAACAACCTGCTTCAATATTCTCTTAAGATACCCACGTAGAGGTCAAACATCAAAAGAATGCATAAGGAAACCTGAGAAAAATCCATTTTGAGAGACTTTCTACAAAACACCTGACCTGTACTGTTCAAGTATTTCAAGTTCAAGAATACAAAATAAGGCTGAAGAACTATTCCTTCTTGAGGCTAAGAAAAAAATGAAAGGCATAGTCCTTAAACTGATGTTGAAGTGGGCGTGGGGAGAGTAGCTATGATGACAATTACTAGGACAACTAACGAAATTTGAACATAGACTGAGCTAAATGGCAGTAATTGTGTCATTGTTAAACTTCCTTACTTTTTGTTTATAATTGCATTGTGATTTTGTAAAAAAATGTTCTTTTTCTTAAGAAATAAACCCAAACTAGGGGTACACAGGAAAAATGGATGGATGGAAGAATGGATAGACAGGTAGGTAAGTAGGTAGGTAGGTAGGTAGGTAGATGGGTAGGTAGATAGGTAGGTAGAGAGAGATAGAGAGAGTGATAAATAGAATTAATGAAAGACTTCTACAGCTGTCAACTGAAACAGAAACTTCACTCATGTCACTGATTAGAATAAAATAGGCAATTGGTAAGTTATAAGCAGATGTGTCAAAGATAGAACCATATGCTATCAGAAATGTATCAATAAAAATTGTTAACATCGGGTAATTAAGTTCTAACAATATGTAATTACTTCAACAAATAAGATGAATAAAAATTGAAATTGAAATGTAAAACTTTTTTTTGAACTAAAAGCCTTTGTAAATTGATGATATTCTTCATCAATATGTGGCATTTTAGAAATGAGGTATCTAAAGATGAAGTATTTTGCCCAAATTTCAAATATGTGATATGTGACAGGTGTGGAAAAATTAAAATGCCTTCCTCCCCTTGCCCCTGGGACAAAGATTTACATCAAGGTGAGAGATCTTTGATTATGTAAAGTCTCCCACCTTTGTATATAGTTTGTAAAAGTCTCCCACCTTTGTATATAGTTTGAATGTTTCTCTGTTATTGTTAATGTTACTTTCAATAACATTACAGTTTACATGCAATAATTAGCATTTTAAGATTGTTAAAATAATATTGGTTAAAAAAATGTAAGCTAAAATATTTCTTGCTTTCTCATTACTTGTAGAAAGGGTAAAGCTCAATTGAGATACACACATACATACACATATATGGATATGGATATAACTATGTTGATATATTATTAGTATCAGACACCTATCAGGTTTCAAACCAACTGGGCAATTCTTAGGCCCCAGATAACATACTCTGATTTATATTTTCTTTCAACAACCTTACTCTCCTCAGAGAGTAGCAAATTTTATTTTCGGGCCATACCAATGTTATATTGCATCTTTAAAAAATAGTTTATCCCAAAACAGAAAGAGAAGAAAAATAATCCTATAAAAAAACTTTGGTCCCGGTTCAGCTGGGGAAATCTACTGACCCATTTTAAAATTAAAGTGCTGCTTTAGCACGCGTGCATGTGTTTCACACACGGGGAATTTTCCACGGAGGTTGTACATCGTAGGCTATCAATAACACCCCGAATCACCATCCCCAAGGCAAGAATGAGCACGCTGAGTTCAGGCTGCTCACTAATTATGCTGAATTTACTTTAACCTTAAATCTTTAAAGAGAAATTATGATTATAGGAAATCCAAGTTTGTAATTAAAACCGAACATTATAATCATTCCCAAGGAATCATCTGTTTCCTTTTCTTTTTTTTTCCTCAGTCAGCATTACATCTGCAATCATCACAACTGTGAATTTTCATTTTCAAAGTAGTATCAATTTAACATTACAAACAAATAAGAGTCAAGCCACTACTTTCATTATTGTGATAGTTAACCCAATTCATGACAAGTATTGTGCATATGATATAATGTCATTATGGAATAAAGAAACTTGATGGCATATCGATGTTTTTACTCACCAGTTGTTTCCACAATGCCTTCCAGGATGACGACAATCTCGAATTGTTCAGTTTGCATGCTTCGCTGGGATAGGTCATAAAAGGGGCTTTTGGCATCGATCACGTGGCAAATGGTGAGGGGGGAAACAAGAAAAAGTTGATCGGCCCCTGTACTAAAACCTACATCCAGTTCAAGTTGATCAAGGGGAAGGAACTCACCCTCAGGTGTCTGCCGAGACTAGACAAGTACACAGAAAAAGAGAAGAAATCACCACTTGTACAGAAATATTCAAGGCAGCTCAACAATAATTCACGTCATTGCCAACATTCTGCACATCAATCATCTGCAACAAACTCCAAACAAATCATTATACAGCTATGTTCTGGCAAATGGGCCGAAATCCCACATAGCTCTTGCGGAACATCCATGCATTATTTATAATATATGACTTACTATAATTACCATTCCCTAACTCATGGGCTTTGGAGAAATGCCTCGTCCAACAATGGCTATTAGCACAAACTGTGCTACTGAGTGTACATGTGCTACTGCTTGACATAAATCACTGCATGATAACTCATTGCATACTAGATTTTTTTTTCCCTCACAAAGCAAATAAGTTGTCACTTCTTATAGAAGGTATTAAAGCTGAAAAATGTTGATCATAAATTAAGAAGAGATTTATTACATTATTATAAAGCAAAACATAATGTATTTTTCCAGGACTTTGAAAAGTAACAAATAGACATCAACTTGAAGAGTGAAGATGTCATCATATTAAATTATGTTATGTACACAACAGTTTACATAAAAATAAAAGGCAGATGTTGTTAGATAATGGCTTTCAAACTCGTTTTTATTTCTGTTTCGCAGTTACTTTAGACTGCATTAAAGTTGTTGACTTCTCTATGTATTTTATGAATTTTAAAGCATAGTAAAAATTGTGCTAGACTTAACTTTTAAAAAACAAAGTGCAATTTAAAAATCTATATTGGTTAATCTTATAGTTTACTAAAACTTTCATAAGTTCGTGACATTCAGTATCAGTATAAAACACTGTAAACTTAACTTACTAAACTATTTGCATGCTAAATTCTGAAAGAAAATTAAACATACTTATTAAAAATTAGCAAACCATGAAAGTAAACTTATTGTTCTTTTCTATTCATTTTCATTTTATTCTCCACGTCCATTACTTGTAAGGATCATGTATAAACAAATATTAAAGTTCAATTCATATGATGATGCTGATAAAATAAGGGCTGTGTTAAAAAGTTACATATCGAAAAATTTAATTGGGGGGTTACTATTGGTCAAACGGAGATTGGAAGCATTCAATATATAACAGACTGCTAAGCAAATTCAATTAAAAAAAATCTGTAATACTGCTCTGTCCAATGAAGTGGTAGTTAGAAGATAAAAACCTCACTCTCAGCGTTCCCCCCCCCAAAAAAAAAGTGTGGGTTTTTTTTGTTTGTTTGTTTTGTTGTTGTTTTTTGTTTGTGGTGTGGATAAGTCTGAAAACACTGAGAAATGTGGTTTCGTAAAATGTCCTCCATGGCAAAACAGAACCAAGGATTTCAAATTGGTGGCAGACTGTTAGGGCAGCAATTGCTGCAAAGTGTCTTAACAGCAGCATAGACAATTAGCGAGGGTACTTTGTAATTAGTGATACTTAGGAATTTTACTTGTGTGGGAAAATAAAAAAAAAAATCCAATGAAAATATTGAGACTTATTCTTCTCTACCTTGTGAGTAGTTCATTAGAAGAAGGAGGAAGAGGAGGAGGAGGAGGAGGAGGAGGAGGAGGAGGAAATGATACTTTATACTAAAGATCTATGGAAAAATCTAATGGTGCAAAAAAACAAAACAAAAAACAAACAAATAAAAAAACCGTTCTAACAACAATGTTAGAGAAAACTAGGAATTTCTATGCCAGTAGAAGTCACCTATTTTTCTAAACATATTCTCAAATTAACAAAATATGGATAAGACCAGAATCTTTCCAACTACATGGTTGTATCACAAGTAATGATTAATATAACACAGTAAGAGCCAAAACAAAAACAAAAATAAATAAAAACAAAAACCCCATGTCATTGTTCTCCCACATACTAAGAAACAGGTGCTATATAAACACAAGGTGGTATTCTGACGTTTATAATTAATGAGCAGACATTGTGTTGTTTTACTAACTATTCTAAACTGCTTTTTCAGTGTTAAATGAAAGTGTTCACAAAGACGATTCTTTAAACACTCAATTTCCATGTATTTAAAAATCATTTTCCTTAAAGGGCATACATTTTCACAAAATTAAAATTCATCTTCCTTTTTTACATATTTGTTATTTATGCCTGAGCCTAATTCTAAAAGGTTTTCGAGTAAGCAATTAACTTTTATATTCCCTGATCATTCAACAACCCATGAAAAGAAGTGGCCTAGAAACAAGCAGTCTATCAGGAGAATGGCAACCTAGAATAAGAAGTACTTTATTTTTAGCAAAGCATTTAATTCATATATTGGTAATTTAGACTTAAATATGCATGTATATTCTCCATTGAAACTCAATACACTTTCTGAATTTAAAAATTTGTTCTACATACTCAAAACTATACTTATGTCCCCCCCAAAAATGCTTTATGTCCTATCTAAGTCTTGGTAGAATCGAAGTTGACAGCTGTACCTATTATATAATACTATGGGGAAATTAGTATTTTATTTATTTCAAAGATGTTTTTTGTGCTTACATATTTTTCAGATAAGTGAAATTTCCTACATTTTCATTGAAAATTATTTTCCAGTGGATATTATCTAATTTAACATTTCTTAAATGATTCTGAGATACTACAAACATCTACAATTTTATCTTTCAGGTTATCTTCCTTTATGTTAGGCCATCAAATATTTCAATGGGATGTATACTTACCTCCCTGATTTTTGTTCGCTTCTCTCACTCTGTAACCGACTGGGGAGGCTATTGATCACTGTGAGTTAAATAGAAAGATTTTCCATTTATAAGAGTAAAGGTTGTGAT
The DNA here is from genome assembly GCF_964194185.1 of Rhinolophus hipposideros. NCBI lineage: Eukaryota > Metazoa > Chordata > Mammalia > Chiroptera > Rhinolophidae > Rhinolophus > Rhinolophus hipposideros. The sequence goes on along the minus strand of NC_138052.1, from coordinate 34,360,142 downwards.
TTTAGCGTGATAGGTGCTTGGAGTACTGGAATTGTTTAAAGTCTAAACTCCTGGCTAGAACAAGGGTATGTCATCAGTGCTAAGCCAAATACTTATGATGTTCTTGAAACATCATAGGTTTATAAAAATTTCTAATCTTTTCTAATTCTGATGTAATTCCAGAGCTGTTCTGGAACAAAGTGGGGTGGGAGCGGTGGGGAAAGACTGTTATGTCTTTTGACTTGTGTAAGCGGAGTAAGAGAACTTTTGTTCAAGGAACTATAATGCACATGTATATGAAAAGAAAAGACAGAAGAAAAGGAGGAGTTATGTATGTGCGTTTATAAAATTAAACCATGATCTGTACCTTGAGTATGTAATAAATCAGTAGCATTGATATTCCATCAGTTTCTAATTCTCTTATTTAGTTATCAACTACCATATTTTATCCAGAAATTTTGATAATAGGTAGGAGAAATTTTAGATTAAAAAACAATTTAACCTTTCTTTATTATATTAAGACTTGTTATATAAAAAGAAATCTTTCACTTACAGAGCAATTTGTTGATGGTCCACATTATCTCCTTTAGCTCTATAAGCCTCCTAATTTCAATAGGAACACAAAACCATGATAATTTTCTAGATAAAAATGTGTAAATAGATAAGATGAAGATCAACAATAATTCAAAACAACTGCTAAAGATTAAGATTGATACAATAAATTATATAATTTGTGAAAAGCTGATAACTAAGGTTGACTCCAATTGATGAAATAATCATTTAGAATCATAAAACTATTGCATGAGTAAGAAAGTAGGAAGAGGTAGAAGGGAATTCATGGAACATTGATAATTCTTAAAAATCTGCTACATAATTTGAAAACAGTAGCACCTGTGATAACTTCCATAAAACTTTTATTTTCAATTGTGTAGACTTTTGGGAAGGAAATAAAGATCTTTATGCCACTTTACAGCCTTTCTGGTTAAATGCATTATAGCCAATTCTGGGAGTTAAGAGAAAAATCAAGAAAATCTAAGGTTTAAAGTTTGTTTAAATTTGCTGTCCAAAAAATGATTAGATGTTCATGGATTTTTAAAATGATTTTGCACAATTTAGGTTGTGTCAATTATCTCTAAGTTATTCTTCATAATAAAAAATATTGCTATTTAAAAGGTGTAGAATTTAAAGCTGGTTCCTCATTTTACAGACATGCACAAATTTCAAAGAGGCAGCTAGTGTCAAATGAATTTGAACTGAGAGTCCAAAAAGGCCTACAAGATAACTTACTACAATTCTGCCTACAGGTGGGAAAAGATGCAAAAGTCACAGATGCCTGGAAGGGACTATTGGGTCACAAACTTTACAGATAAATAGCTTTCATATGACAGATGAAAGACAGTTGAGTATTGATCCAAAGACACACACACAAAAAAGGGATACATATTTAGCACTGGCCTGGCATAAGCAGATCCACATTTGGCAATCCTCTTTTTGGGAGTTTTGTAACCAGTTGTTCACTTTCACTCAGCAAGAACACATCACACCAATGCGATCAATTCTGTATGCTGCCTTTCTCCATCTTTCTAACCCATAGCTCTCTTCTAACTATAACCATTGTGCTTGTTCCTAGTTCTGAGGGAGGCTAGGGGGATTTTGAATAAAATATTTAGTCACTAACATCTGACTCATGACATTTACCTGTATCATATTCTAAGGATTGATCTATGCCCCATCACATCCCACGTGTCTCTACTAGAGAAGAACACTGAGGACCAGGGGGCAAGAAAGGGAAGGACAGAAAAGGAAATGAGGAAAAGTTAGAGAAGGCAAACCATTCTTGCCTACCATGCCACCATGATTTCACCTGGAATTTTACTTCTCTTCTTTAAATATTCTCTCTCTCTCTCTCTCTCTCTCTCTCTCTCTCTCTCTCTCTCTCTCTCTCTCTCTCTCTGTGTGTGTGTGTGTATTGAATATATGCTGAAGTTAGGAAGAAAATCACATGGAATGAGGTCAGAGTACTATACGGAAGCTAACATTAGGAAATTAGCTAAAAAGCAGGTGCCAGGATAAGGAACAAAAATGCTTTGTGACTCAAAGCAGTTCTAGCAATGGTTTTGGGACTCAGACCAAAATTAAAATCAGGTAGAGGAGGATGAGGACTTATAATTCTATTTGGACCATCTACAATTAAATTGTAACATTTCTTTTGACTCCTTAAACTTGAAATTCCATCAATGCTCAGGTGGAAAAAATATGACCCACATCAAGTCAAATATAAAGATTTTTAATGCTACGCTACTTATCCCATTAAATTATGTTCATTTTTATAAAAAGAAAGTTATTTATGGAATGAAATATAATTTATCATGCAATAAATTATGCAAGGCTTTTATACTATTCAAATGAAAGAACAGCTTTATAATTCCTTGAGTCCCTTTTATGGAATTTATAATAACTATGGATAGGATTTGTAACTTTACTCACATATCCCTCTCCTACTCACCAAACACCCTAAAATTGATCAAATGCTTTTTCCTGTTTCTCCTTATCATTTGTCCTTACCTACTGCTGTTTATTTGTGGGTCTTTATATTCTCCTTTATTTCTGTTCACAATGTATTCCCCTGAACACAAGCCACCCTGTACTTTGCAGGAACTATATTAAAAATAAAGAACAAACCAACATATTACTACTATTCAAAAAACAATAAAAATTATAGATTTTAAAAAGAACACAAGTTCTATACCTATTGGAGATCATTGTACGTTTGTCAGAGAAAGCAAAGCAAGACTAAATAAGAAATGTGTTTTTTTTCTTGTCTGATGTTCAGAAGAACCATTTTTTAATACTAATTTGTGGGTTTAATTATCTCAAGATTAGAACTAAAATGCAAATTGGCCAAGGTCAATTGGTAAAATGAGTAAATCATACAAAAATAAGATCATACAAAGTCAAAAGCATGATTGCATTTAAGTGCAAGGTATGGAATGCAGACAAACTAATATATGAGAAAGTTCAGGAATCATGTGGTCTAGGAATCACTGTGGGTAAAGGCTTAACAAAATGTTAGGACATATGAAGAGGATAAAGAGCTTATTGTTGGCAGACAATTTTTTTTTTTATTGCATCTGCACGTGATCACATTTATATGACAAAACTAGATAGCATCCAGTTTTGAGTATACATATAAATGAAGAATTTAAAAAGTGAGTACAAAAATAATTTATGTGATGTGCTAGAAGATGATTGCACACCATGATTTTCCAATAAGTAAAAATTAAGCATTGTACAGCTGACCACCTAGGAAAGAAATATGATGATTATTAGCAATGAATAAAAATATAAATAAATAAATTACACTTTCATAAGAAAAAATATCCTTATCTCTTTCATAAGGATATGGATCAAACAATAGTTTATTTTATGTTTACTTTATGTAAATAAGGTTTAACTGGGTGCCTGTATATATTACATATGATGGTTTCTGAAAAAGTTTGTAAATTCTTGAATAATGTATCAAAGATTATTTCAATCTTCCCCTAACAAGATGTAAGTCTAAGATAGTCAACTTCTAGTTGAAAGGAGTGAGAGTTCCAAATCCTTTATTCTCAACTCTATACTCAACATTAATGAAACATTGGACACCTCTCAGCCATTAATCTCAACAACCAAATCCAGGCATCTTTATTAAAACTTTCAAGAGGATGATATATTAACTTAACATGATCGTTCTTTTCATTAGTTCCTATATTGTAGGTTAAAAAGAAAAAGAAGGCAATTAAAATAAATTGAAAATTCGAATGAAACATCAACGTGGAGATGAGAAAGGGAAAACAGAAAGAATATTCATCTTAAAAGAGCTTTTTATAGCTGCATTTACAATAAACATGTATTTTAAAGTAAAGCAAAAATAACTTCAAATTACATATTTTTAATGTTTTTTTAATTTAATCTGTTCCTTTTTTTCTGATTAGAGAAAGGATTGAATGCTCCAAGCATAAAATTGGAAAATCTATATTTAAGTATAAAAATAAATTTCAGTATTTTCAAGTTTGGAAGGCAAGAATAGAGTTGAAGTAAAATTTGCTTTCATATAAGTGAATAACAATTGAAAATTAGGCAGAAAAGTGTAAACAAAATACTTCCATCAAAACTTAGAGAATTCAAAAGATATATGCATGAAAAATTTCATCATAACAGAGATTAGAAAGCCATATTCATGTTCTTACTGTTTTCCCAAGAACAGAAAATGCTTTATAGCCATTAAGCAGAAATTTTATGTTAATATTGATAGATAAGATTTTATTCAGCAAATAAGAAAACAATAGAAAAATACAAATGAAATTAAATTAGGTAATAGGAACATACATAGACTATAATTAATATGCTTAAATATTGTGGGTTTTTTTGCCTTAAAATTCTATATATTTTTATGTATTAAAGATACATATATCTTAATTTAAAATGCCAAACAGGCTAAAGGAGGAAACTGAATATGTGTAGTAATGTTTAATAAGAAGAATGTGTAAGACTGATGTCAAAATATTATTACTATAAGATTTTGGTATAGCCTCTCTTTAAAAGTATAGTTGGCTGTTTTAGGTCACTTCATCTCAGTCTCTAACAGAAAATGAGAATAACTTATTAAAAGCAATCTCCCACCTAATTTTGCTGATTCCCTAATCAGCAAAACACGACTTTTTTAAAATGAAGTCTAAGGAAATGACGAGAACTATGAGAATTCATTGTAATTACCATGGCTACAGGAAAAATCTACTTCACAAAAACTACAGTAACTGGCTGGATAAAGAGCTGCCAGTGATCAACCCTCTTGCTTCGCAAAAAGCAAGAAACAATTTCACCATAATTTTGTTTAAATATAAATTGATGCCACATGTCAATCATTTTAACTTCTAGCACTGACATCTTCCTAACAAATCAAAAGGAAAGAATTGTATAGGAATATTATACATATTATTTTAATTAGATGTTTTTTTATCACCTTGTGTTAATATAGCACCTTGCTCCATATTTGCTAACCCTGTAAATTTTTTGTTTTTTAAGGACACTCCTTATGGTATATATGGTACATGGTCTTATTTATAAAAATAATTCTAGTGTTTCGAACCACTGTAGACTAAGTGCTTCAGCTTCATGTATCTTTGTTAAAAAAAAATGGTATGTAGATTAATTCTAATTATTTCTGGCTTTGTTAAAATAAAATTTGATAATATCTAAAATATGTTACCTTGAAAAGATATTTGTTTTAATAAATGGCTGTATGTTTGAAAAACTAGAGAACAGCATTTAAAATGACCGTTAAAGTCTAATCTTAAATTTCCAATAGACCAATCAATATGGTAAACTACTCTTCAATGAGAATCTCAAAGTGACATATCAACATTGATTCCTTGACAGACTTTTGCACTGTATTAATAAAGTGTTTCTATCTTCCCAGCAGGCCTAAGCTATAAAGAGAGATTATGTATTTTTTTCTATTGATAGAAAAAGCCACATACAACAAAAAATACCACTGTAATAAACATGTCTACAACACAACTGCTTAACCTGATCAAAACAACCCACGTAGTTCAAATAGGCAAATAACACAACATGCTAAGTTACATAAAAAACTATATGCAGCTCATTGAAGTTAATTATATAAAAAATAATCTGCTCAAATTATTCATTTATAGTTACCATAATGAATATGCACATCAGAACCAGGTTGAAAATTTCCCACTATGCTCTACAAAATTCAGTTTATTTACTGTCTATAGCTTAGTAAATGTGCATATGATGTGGAGTGAAAGGACAACGGAACTGCTTTAATTCTAACACTTTACCGAGCAATATGGTCAAGGGTAATTAGGGTAAGATCTTATAAATGAATAATGAAAATGACACAAAAGCCAAACTTTTTTAAAGCACATTGGATCACTTTTAGCTACAACATAAGTTGAGGCTGCGTAAAACAATATACAGTTGTAGAGTGGAAACTGAAATTTCAAAGGCAAAATCTCAACATATATTTATCAGATTTTCATTAATTGCTAAATTCTGAAACTGGCTATGGTTCTTTATTCAATCTCAGACAAATTTTTAAGATTTTATTTGAGGTCATCTTTTTCTATTTATGAACATTTGAAAACTACCTAAGGCAAAACCCTCAAAAAATGAATTATAAATAACACATAGAGAGAGAACTGGGCTTTTATCCAGCATTCCCAGACTCTAACTGAGTGAGTGATTAGGATGGGATTCTCTTCTTGATTCTTGTGGTGCCCTCTAACGACTAGATGAACCTTGTTTTAATAACCACTCTATGTGCAATTTGGTTTAGCATTTACACTGCTGATGGCAGGGAGCAATCTTCTTTAATGGATGCTGAAAAGCTTCAAGTGAAATCTGTAATTGACAAAGCCTTCATAGAAACAGGCAATTGAGAGTAAAATTAACAAGAGGCACTGCAGGAAAAGCACTCAAGCTTTCATAGAATACTTCTCTAGGAAAATATTTAGTAAAAATAAAAATTTTAAAGAACCAGGTGTTATGTTGTTTCTTCCAGTGCATTAACCAGTTTCTCCTGGCTGTGTGCTTGTTAAAAAGGTGACCACAGATGTAGTTAATGCTATTGTGTCTGGAGGAATACTCCACCTGCTGATATTATTGGGGGGTAGGAGGGGGAAGAATTTTTTTTAAAAAAGGAAAAGCCCTAAGTGAAAATTGAGGCAAGTTCAACACCTATTTCTTAAAAATAAAAGCTGTTCAGTTTCAGTACCGCCTACTGAATGAAGTAGCGTATTGATAACAGATCAAAAGAGCTCCAAAGAGCAAAAGAGCAAGGGTAAGGTGGAGAAAAGGCGCCCTCTTTTACCTCAGGGCTCCAGGAGCCAACACCACTCCGTAAGTGTCACTAATTCAGAAAGTGATACCAGCACCTCCGAATGGTGGATATAAATAAGAACGTGAGAGTGAGTGGAAAAACAAAAAAACAAAACAAAACAGAACTGTCAGCTGTCCTTTCTTTGCCCAAGCCCCCCCGCCTCGCCTCCCCAAAAGAAGTTTACCCGTGGCGAGAAGTAAGCCTAAGGGGCTGGGCTGGTTCTCAGGTGAGTTGATTCCCGAGTTTGAGGGGTGGTGGGACCAGGTGGGAAGGGGGCGGGGAGCACTTACTTTGAGCAGCTTGCATCGGATCTGCGCCGAGACCATGTGGCTGTTGCGCAGGTTGCCCACCCGAAACATGAGCGTGAATTTTCCGTCTCTCATGGAAATCACCGCGTGCTCGCTAAACATCAGGGTCTCCGCGCGCTTCTTGGGCTGGGACATTTTAATGAACATGCAGCCGATGAGGAAGGCGTCCACGATGGAGCCGAGTATGGACTGGAACAGGAAGAGGATTATGCCCTCGGGGCACTTGTCCGTAATGTAGCGGTAACCATAGCCGATGGTGGCCTCGGTCTCGATGAAGAAGAGGAAGGCAGATGGGAAATTATAGACATTGGCCACGCACGGCGTGTAGTTGCCGACGTGGGCTTTGTTCAGGTCGCCCCGAGTGTAGGCGATCACCCACCACATGGACGCCATGAAGAGCCAGGCCACGGTGTAGGTGAGGATGAAGATGAAGAGATTCCAGCGCCACTTGAGGTCCACCAGGGTGGTGAAGAGGTCCGAGAGGTAGCGGCTCGTCTCGCTGCCCAGGTTGCCGTGCTGGACATTGCACCGGCCGTTCTTGTCCACGAATCGCTGCCGCTTCTTCTTGGGCACAAGCTGCTGCTGTGGGCCCTGGCCCGGCCCCTGGGGCTGCAAGCCCGAGCTGCTGGACGAGGTGGTCACTACCTGGTAATCTTCCCCAAATTTCCTTCGGAGTGCAGACATAATACGGAGGGGAGAGCCAGATTCAAACACGAAGTGAAGGCACAGGAGCCGAGCGCTGCAAACCAGCACCAATAAGGAGGTGGGGGCGGGGGAGAAAAGGGGGACAAAAGCGAGTGCGCCTGGGCTGAGGGGGCGCACCCGACAGGTAGCGACTGTCTGGCCCCCTGTAGTCGCCTCTCCCACCCTGGGACCGTGGCTTTCCTCCCAAGCTGAGTCTGAAACCCCCCCAAAAAAAGTGTTCTCCCGCACTCAAGGCAAGAGAGGGTTGCAAGGACAGGAGGAACCCAAGCGCAATTTTGCCTCCAAGGTTTTCGAGGCTTCTCTTTTCTTACCCCCCCACAGGCATCCCGAGCCACCTCTTGCCTGTCCCCACCCCTCCTGACTATCCTGCACCACTCCCAAACTGACTCTTTTTAAAATAATTAGTTGACAAGCGAGTCCTACCCCACCTGCCAACTCGCCAGGCTGTCCAAACTGCGCTACCTGCTTGGAGCAGACCCTCCCCCCTCCCCGCCGCTCCCCAATTACCCGCCCCACGGGACCGTTCCTGGCTCCCCCCCCAGCGCTCCTGCCTCCTATCTTTTGGCCAAAATCCCGCCCAAAGGCATGTCCGCTGGACACTGGAGCAACACCCCCTACCCACGCCCTCCTGGCTCAGAGTCTCGGGCTCCGGACTCCAGAGACGTGTCCCCCTGGCGTCCGCTGGCCGCCGAGTTTCCGTGGGCGCCACCAGGGCCCTCGGGCGGACCCTGAAGGGCCCCCAATCCGCCCCCGCGCGCAGCAGAGACGCAGTGGTGTAGGAAACCAGAGCACTCACCCAGGGGGAGAGGGCAGGACGCAGCGCAGCAGGCGGCAGCGGCAGCCTGGCCTCGCACTTTGTGCTCGGGGCTGCTTTCGTCGTCCCCACTTTTCCTGGTGTACCACGATGGGCGCCAAAGCTGGTCCCCCAAGCGCCGCACCTTCCAGAAGGCACTGTGCCCAGACCAGGAGGATCCTGTCCACCAGGCACAGACTGACTTAGGCGCAGGACTTGGGGGGGTTCCTTGGCACGGTGCTTTCCTAGCAGGCGACAGTGGCACTGCTGTCAAGGGTTCGAGCCTCTGGCTGTTGGTCAGACTTTTGGGTTAAATACTAGCGCCGGTCCAGCTTTTTCTCTGCTCCCAGTGCTTTCCTGTGCCTCCTCCTTCCTCAGTCCCGCTGCACCCTGTCCGCACCTAGGTGGCTCCAGCGGAAGAAGCGAGGCGTGAGCGGGCGCGACGGGAGAGTGGCATATGTGCTGGTGTGTGTGATCAGCTGCAGAGCCGCGCTAGCCCCGCCTGTCCCTGCTTTCCTCCGCTGCGCTACCAGCCTGAATTGCACCTCCGCGCCTCAGTTGAGCCTGCAGTGTTTAGCAGCTCAGGGGAAAGGTAGACCCTCCAATGAGGAGCGACTCTAAATCTGCTCCCAAATGCCAGCCAACACTCCTTCACCCCCTGCATCAGGCAGAAAACCCCCTGCAAGCAGCAAATGCTGCTCTCTGAGAGAAGTACAGTATGTCGCTATGACTAGGGCTCTCATTCAAACGGATGCCTGGATTTGGGGATACATCATAGAGATCCCAACTGCCTCAAAGATAAGCATGTTCAGAACTCCAAGTTGCAAGTAGCAGAGGGGGCCTTAGGATGGGAAAAGAAAGGCGAGGAGACACCTACAAGAAAACTCCCAATCCACGCTGAAAATGACCCTATTAAAAAGGCTGAGAATGTCCAATTCTTGTGTGGCTGTAACTGACGGAAGAAGCATGGATTTTAATGGCCCAGGCCTGGCGGTTAACTTAATGGAGGGGCAAAGGGCAGAAATAGCTAATATAGTGCTCATGTGTAAGTGCCAGCTTATTTACCACATTTCATTGTTTTAAAACACCACAGTATCTCATGGCCTATTCAGTCCATTCAGTACAGATACATAAAACTGATTTTGTTGGAAACTCATCAAATCATGAAATCATTAAAGTAAAGAGTTGCTATTAAGACTCCCAAGTAAAGGAAAATAAGTACATAATCACTCTACCAGTTCTCTGCCTATAGGTACTCCCTCTACATCTGTCTCTCCGTGCAGTGAATGTGTCACCTTGTCAGCCATCAGCAGAGGACTCTTACACTGCCATTTGGTTAAAACAGCTATCTGGGGTTACAGACTCTTCTTCAGCAGACTGTCTAATAAGAGGTTAATAACTCTCTGCTATTCTTTAGAATTACATAAGAAGGGAAAGTGACACTGTGGGAAGTGGAAATCATAAGACCTGATTTAAATCCTGGCCTGTCCATTTACAAACTGAGTGACTTTGAGCAAGTAGCTCAGCATCTTCGAGCCCCAATTTTCTCATCCAGAAAATTGAGAATTTCAACATACCCCCGAAGTTGATATGGGAAAAGACAATGAACATGGTTTTATTAACTACTTTTGCTGCCAGGGATGTTATCTACTGGACTGTAAATGTGTAACAAAGCCAAAAAGAAATTAGAAATGAGTTTTTTGGAGTAGGTCCCATGCTGTGAACTAACACATGTATTGTCCTGTCATCTCTGACTTCCCTCCCCCTAGCTCACTATGCCCTTGCCAGTCTGGCTTGTTTCAATTTCTGAAACCAACAGAACCATAATCCCTTTCTTTCCATCTTTGAGTTATCTGTTCCCTCTGTCTGGAATGCTCTTGCCCTGCTGCTCCATATTGCTGGTCCCTTCAATCATTCGGCTCTCAACCTGAAGCATCCTCCTAGGGAATTCTTCATTAGTCTCCCAGGAATTCCTTATCACATCAGCTTGGTTAATTTTCTTCATAGCATTTTTTTTGTTTTTTCCCTAGCTGCTATTGCCTTCATTTGTTTGCTGTCTCTCATCACAGTCTTGGGCTGCAAGCTCTACAAGAGCAAGGATCTTGTTTCTTGTTCACTACTATGCCCCTGACACCTATGGCACTAGTTGTTATATACTAGGTCCACAATAAATGTGTGTTGGACTAATGACATGTACCAGTCTACGTAACTAGGAACCCCACATACATTGAAACTCTCTCTTAGTAATGCAGAATGAAAAGTCATCACTAAACCAGGTCACTTGTATGATTTAATTTAAAAGAACAAGTAAATTAAAAACAAACAAACAAACAAACAAAAACAATACTCCCCGTGACTGTTAGCTGTAGAATTGATATTCAGTCAGGTGCTCAATTCCTTTGATGTACCACTGCCGTATCTGTCATATGATTTCCCTTCTCCCTTTAAAAAAAAAAAAAAACTATTATCTTCCTTCAAATCCCCATTTCATTTTAGGGCCAAAGTGAAATGATTTTCTTGCCTTTCGTCTTTTATCTCTTCAAACTGTCCTAGATAGTATTACTAGATCCATCTCCTTAGAATCATATCATGGGATGGAAACCAAAGAGTTCTCTGATTATTTCTTTTGATTGTTTCATTCCCAAACTTTTAAACATTTCCACTTTTTAAAATATGTATGAAAATCCTTTGCCTTTTTTCAACAACCAAATCTATAAACAACCAAATTTATACTCCAAGAGAGATTGTCTAATCTAATCTTCTCATTTAACAAATAAGCAAATTGAGGCTAGAAAGAGAGAATACCTTGCTTAATATTGCAGAGTTGATAAGTGGAAACTTTGAGATTTGAACTCAGAACAATATACTTCCAGAACCTTGGTGCCCTGCCATCCCTTACCACGTACCTAGAAGAGTCTAGGGTTTCCAACCATAGCCAGGTTCACCCCACCCCCTGCCCCGATGCCATGCTTCTCATATAGGTTGAGATCTCAGGTCCTGCAAAATAAGCATAACCTATATTTCCAAAATTATCTCTTACCTTCCCTTTAACGTGGACTTTACTCCAGCCAACTTGGACTGTCACTGATGCCCCAAACATGTGCCACATTAACGTCATTTGCTCAACTGTTTTCCTGTCACTTTAGTATCCTTTTTCTATCCCTGCAAAGTCCAAATCACTGTCACTAGTGTATAAGGGAAGGAAAGAATTTCTTCAGCTTTTATTTCAAGTGCCACCCCCTCCATGAAGTTTTACCTTATCCCTCCACTAACAAAAATTTCTCCCTTCTCTGAATTCTTATTCCCCTAGATTTGTAATGTGGCATTTCTTATTTTATTTTTTTTTACTTTCTAGCCTGTACTTGAGCTCAGAATTCACCAAGATATGCCCTAAAACACCTTGAGCATACACTTTTTAATATTTTGATACCATCCAGCACTCCAGTTATCCAACCTTGCCTTGCACATGGTAAATATTTAATACATTTTTAAAGAGAACGAAAATTCATTCAGCCTACTTTAATGTGCCAGGCAACATGTTTACTACTTGGAACTTTACAGTTAGTATTTCCATTACGTGTTAGAAAGATGGTAGAGCAGGTGTTCCAAAACATGTATGCCCATTTCCATGGTCTTTTCTAGAGACACACTACTGATTGATAAGTCAAATATTTTTCAGGATTCCATCATGTCACTTTAAATGTGACTGAGCCTTTGACCTCTTTATGACATGAAGTCCAACTCTTTGAATATATTTAAAGATGAAGCAAATTCATTTTCCCCTGGCAGGACAGCTGCTTTCATGACGAGATTCTGGAGGGCAGCCAGCCCCATGAAGCTGAAGCCAGGCGGGATGTGTGGGGGATGGATGACAGAAGGCCACCTAATCAGGTGCTGTGTGATGAACTGAAGTGAAACACTGTGAACAGAATGGGTCAAAGGAAGGAGAGACACACAATTCCAGCCAAAGCCACAGAGCCAGAAAAATCTGGAAAATATAACTACAGAATACACAAACCACTTGGAGTCTAACCTTCAAAGATAAAGTGGTAGCTTATACACAAACTTTCATACAGTTCTTGGAGGGAAGGGGTAGGAAATCAAAGCTACTCATATGTAACTCTAAACTCAGTTAAGAACAAGTTACATATTTATTCTGCCTAGGAAGTACTTCTGGCAATGTCTGATTTGCTGTGTCCAAAATTGGTAATATCACAAAGACGCCGTAACTTTGAAAATAGAGGATATAATTCTGTGTTTTAATACTAAAAAGACATGACTTTGCACATGCACTCACCCTATTATGTAACTGAACAGTGTGAGGAAAAGAGTATATTTAATGTAAAAAAAAAAAAGAAAAAGAAAAACCTCTGCCCCTGAGAAGTCCAAATTCTAAAAATGAATTAATCGGCCAACTGTGAAAAAAGCAAGGCTTTGAACATCTCAGTATAGCTGGAGTCTGTCTTCTCGTCATTCACTTATTGTCACTGTGACTCCTGCCATGTGATAGTCTGCATGTCCATAAATATTAAATACTCTCAGGTGAAAATGGTATTATATTTAATACTCCTTTACTCCTAATCCTACTGTTCTCCAAAGTACAATGAAGAGATGGGCAGTCCTGGGGAGCTGAAGACCTTAGGCTTCAAAAGGTGACACATTCCGTTGCCACCTAAGTTGTGCTATATCTGGGAAGAGGTCACTCTTTGAAATTCTATGTGCAATTTGGAGCAATAGAATGGTGTTTCTTTATTTTTGACCCTCCTAAAAAAAAAAAAAAAAAAGGAACACTGAATTTATTTTTCTCTCTTGCTGAAAAAAAAAAGAAAATGAAAAGGAGAAATCAGCTTGAGAACAGAGCTATTGCCACACCATGGCAGATGACTCATCCAGCCCTTAATGTTGGCTCCAAACCTTGGCCTCTACCTGAGGATGCAGAGAAAAGCAAAACGCCATTGTCACTTGGAGGCCATTTATTTAGCTAGGCTTTCTTGACTTAAGCCCTCTCTTTACTCCAGTGCTATGCATAGGAGTACTCAGGTTTATGAAAGAATAGGGCTTTTAATAGTTTTTCCAGAACTCAACATCTGCTACCAAAAACAATTGTTTTATCAGACCCAAGGGTTTGTTGGCTGGGCATCAAGGAAAAATAACAATTTCCTATCCTTATGCATGTCAGTTGAAGTTATACTTCTGAGGCTTTCTCCCCTGATAATACCAATGAAATACCAGATGTCAAAATAAGGACAAGAATGTTTAGTTCAAAACAACAGACACTTATTGTGCACAAACCATGTGGCTAGAACTACGCCACGGGGTGTGCAGGTCAGAAATGATGACAACATCATGCCAACAAAATGCATAACAACAAAAATAATAATTAACACACTATGATAAGCACCTAAAGGAAGAGATCGCTTTATTAACATTCAGAGGAACAAGTAAGTATCTTTAGGAAATACTCCTCCAGCTAATGCACGTTTTCCATACCTATCAAACTGGAATCATTTACATTTTGTTAAGCGCTAAGTTATCTCTGTCCAAATGACTTAAATGACTTTATTTTGGAGATCTGAAGATAGATTTTTTTAATGACAAGATTTCCAAGAAGTAAGATTTCTATATAATTGGAGAAAGATAGCTATGATTTGTACTAATCTTATAGACTCTTACAAACTTATTAAAGTATTAAAATAAAAAAATAAAAACTACCATTTTTAGAGGGAGTAGAGTAAATTTTTCACTCTAATTTTTCATGTTAGTATATATTCAAAAGATTTATATCATTTTCCACTAGTGGAATGCAATAATGCCACTTTTGTAATGAAAAATATTTTAAAAGATTGACAGATTTTGTCAGTACAGTTTATCTCGGAAGCAGACATTGACACAAAGCTAGGGGGCCTGAAGGTTTGTTAGCGGGTAATGTGTATTAAACATCATAGGGGTAGCACCAGGATGAAACAGAAAGATCTTTCGACTGTGGTGCTGATCTGACACCAAATAAAGGAAACGAGAGGTAGGAGGAGGCAGTAGCAAGACACTCAGACTGTGATGCAGGTTTGACCGTCTTGGTCAACTCACTGGGGAGCTTCAGAGCAAAAGTTGCCCCTTAGAATATTACCACATTGGGCTTAGATGGCTCTCCCTTAAGCACCTGCTGAGCTGTCATTGGCAGGCGTAATTCTTGGAAGAACATGACTACCGTCAATGCTGCTTCAGATGGGGGAAGGTGCCATTGTTGGAGGCCATCAGCAAAAAGCATCCTTTCCGTCCAAAGGGCAAGTTCTTCTTGAAGGGAGATCAAAGAGTGCACCTTTGGCTGCCAGACAAAGGAGAATTCTGAGTGGAAGTGGAATTTATTAGTGTCTCTCCAGAAGTTTTGTAACAAATATACAGAAATACTAGTATAATCTAACCAACTGGTTATAGATCTAGGCTTAATATCTTCAGTTTTGTCCTGGTACCATTGCATGAATCTCCTTGGGAGGAGAGGTGATGGTAACAGCCCATGGACATGTTGAACTTGCCTTTGATTATAGTCTGCTAGAGGGTAAGAATACATATATTTAATTTCTTTTAGCATCTTCCAATACTAAGGCTGCATTAAGACTGCATTAAGAAAAGGGAAAGATGGGAGGAGGTAAAGGAGCAGTTGGGCCGTAGGACTGAGGAAGGGAATGAAGGAGAAGCCAGTAACGCACACAAGATGGATCACAAAGGGATGCAGAACAGGACGCAAACAATGTTTCATGGCCCGTAATCCAGGTGGGGGGAAAAAAGGAGAAAAATGAATAGAAATTTCTGAAATTGAATGGCCCTGTTTATAATTCCTCAATGTGCATTAGACTCACCCTGGGACTCCACCCCAAATTATTATATTCGATTCTCTGGACATAGGAGCCAGGCATTACTATTTTTCAAAAGCTCCCTTGGTGATTCTGATAGCACACTAGGATTGAGAAAATGGATCTATGGAACCTGCACACCCATCGTTAGAGGTGCTCCCCTGGAAAATGTCACACACACAAGTACAATCAATCTTCCTTCTTCAATCCTGAAAGCCCTCATCCATTGGCATCAAAGAGAGGTAGCTGGGATCAGAAACCCTGGCGCCCTGTACTCTCCCGACATGTGTGTACACAAACTTAAGGTGACAGGAGGATCTTCTGCTCATTGGAAAAGCACCTGAGCAAAGCAGGGCACATTGTGGTTCTACTGAGGTTTAATCCAGTCCTGTCACCCAGTCATAAATAATGAATGTGAATGGAGAAATCTGGGACCACTGAATTGTAAAGCCCATAAATGTTTTAAGTTTTTTCATTAATAATAATCCTACTGCTGTTTTGTAGATGTGGATGTGAATGTAAAAATTCTGCCTTTATAGTCTCTCTTCATTACTATTTATCATACTTTCCTGAATTAAAAATGATAAAGGAAGGGAGGGAGGAATAAAAGGAGGAATGAAGGGAGCAAGGAAGAAAGGAAAGACGAGCAAGTACAAAAATTAAGATTCTCACAAAGATTACCAATAGACTAGTAGAAGAAAATGTCACTGGTGAAACTGTGTGGCCTCTTTGGCAGAGAGCCAAGCTGGGATCAGCCATTTCCTTTATAATGAGTATTCTGAGAAGGAGGGGTAAAGAAGAATTACAGAAGACAATTGCCACTAGAAAGTAGGATGTCATTTTTACACATTCATTTCTAGAATTCCTCCCAATTTTTATTCAAGGAAAATTCAGTAATTTTCATTTAGCTTCTCATTCCAGGAAAGATAACTGCTTGGAGTTCATCCAGTAGAATGACAGCATAAATTCACCCACTTTAGTGATTACCCAGTAGCCCACAGCTCATCTTCAGTTCCCCATGAGAAAATGGAAGAGGCCCTGGGGATTAGTTCAGGGGTGGAGTGAGAATGCATTAAAACTCTCCACTTCCTTGTTATGTGGTTCCCTCCTCCAATTTACAAAGTGGGTGCTTAGGCAACTCAAATTTCCATTTGAGTAAGTAGCAATTATTGTTCAAAACTGATCTGAAAGTAAAAAAATTGTATTCAATTCATTCCTGGAGAGCTTCTACCTATTTATAATGACCCAATAAATAATATTGTGGTTCTAGAAATATCTTGGTATTGACATAATAATTACATGTAATGATTCTCTAAAGCACTCATTTCCTTCTCTCATCTCTCTCTACTAATTGGAAAGTCTATTCTGCAAACAGAGCCTAGATGATTGACAGATTTTTAAAAGACAAATAATTTCTCTATTAGAAAGAGTGCATGAACATTAGTACTCTATTAGGCATATGACATAAAGAAGATGTCTGCTGTTTAACATTTCCATTTCTATATTGTTTTTGTTTTGCATCAAGCTGAAAGATCAAAAATAAATAAATAAAAACATGCTGTGACACGACCAAACAATTCATTAACTTTCTACATAAATAGAAGGTTCTTTCAGTGAGTTCTTTTTAGTAACTCAAGAATAGGGGTGTAATAATTAGTGAGGGGGGAGAGAAGAAAGATGGAAGAGAGAGGTCACGGCTCAGTTCTAGCTATCAATAATATAGTGCATATTCTGTTTTGCATTCAGTGAGGCTGGAGTTGCTGCTGATGAAATGTCCTCACATAGTCTGTCAATGTCAGAATGAAAACATTACTAAATAAACCCTTGTGTCGTAAATGTCAAGTAGTGATTATTTATTCTCCTTGACAACAACAATGGATGACAAAGCTGCCTCTATGACTGTCAAGTTTGCATACCGATTGTTAGAGGTAACATAGATGAAAGACAATTTAGTTATCAGAATTCATTCAAATTATACCATTACATTAGATATGTTACCAGTGGCCACACAGTACATACTACTGTGATCCTCTTGAAAGAAGAAATATTGACTAAACCATTTAATGCAAAGCATGTAATAATTACCATGTACTTTTGAATCTCTGAAATGAAGTAGATCGTCATACTGAAAGAGAAGCATCATTTAGTTTTCTGTTTTATTTGTCCATTGTTTCACAATAGTCCTTCTTCTGGAATTGAATTCTGAGTTCATCCACATTTTTATGGGAGACTCCAATTACTAATGAAGTTTGGATAACACAAACAACCTCAGTGACACATTGGTAAAATCTGCAATATGTACACAAAATGACTAAGGTATTCATCCCCTTAGTTGTTCCTGAATTCTATATTGTCTCATTTTCCAACTCTACCCAGTGAAGAATAAGAGACACAGCATTGATCAATGGGCAAAAAAGTGTATTGTGAAAATATTTATCAAATCAATCAGTAAAATTTATAATGTAATTATAAATATGTTATTATGCATTTTAAATATTAAAGAATAAGTAAAATGCATTGTTTTATTAGGGATGATATTCCACTAATATTGCACGCCATTAATCACACTGACACATTTCATGCTCAAAACACAATTTGAAGTTACCTAAATCACTGTGACTTTTAGGTCTTGAATTAGACCTCTGATGCTGTTCCCAGGATTATTGAAGTGTGAATCCTTGTTTTCAATTTTTCTGTATTATCTTAGGCAAATCACTAGCCTCTCTGTGCTTGGCTTTTTTGATTACTAAAAATAAGATAGAAATAACATCTACTTCTATGCGGTAGTTTGATGTGAAAATTAAATGAGAAAATTTGCATAAAGCATAAAGCCTAATATCCAACACAAAACATTTTCAAGGTCAGTGAAAAACAAATTCAAAAAAATGAAGATAAAATCCTCATGGAAAATTCTAATTTTCTATTAGCCTACAGATTATTTTATAGTGATAGAAATATACTGAAATTAAAGCAATAATTAAATTCCAAAGATTTCTAGTGTTTCCACCCTTCTTTATAATACTGGAGGTTCATAAGTTACAAACACTGCTTTCTCGGCTCAGTGGAAATAAGAATGTGCTTGCTTTTACTCCCTATGCTCTCCCATCTTCCTGCTCCTCTCTTTATGTTGGTTGTATCTGATACTACCCCACAGTGGCTCTGCTATTTGTGGTCTTCTAGGTACTTATACTCACTCTTATTCATGATAGCTTTGCTGATGAATGGGAAGAGAAATCCACTTACTATACCATTCCACCCTCCACTCATCCCCAGTCCACATATATACATACCCTGAAGAGCTTGCCTTTTATATAACAAAGAATTGGCTTCTTATCTGTCCGATAAAAACATAGCCCCCACCCACTCTCCACAACAACAGACTACTACCAGAAGCAAAACAAAATAAAACCTTCTTTAAATTTTTCCTGTAATGAAATGGTGAATGTCATATTCACCAGAACACTTCTTATGAAGTTCAAATATTTGGTCGGGCTCTGAGACATCTGGAACTAGATGAGACTATTTCAAGGTGAGACCTCAAGAATTGCTTGTTACTCCTGTGAGGGAGGAAGAAGGACAAGAGAAAGAGAAAATAAGTGGAGAGTAGCATCAGCCCCGCGATAGGAGACTGTCACGCTGGCAGATGACTCCTCTCCATGATAATATTCAAAATTCACAAAATTCATCAGTCTGATGATTGTTTTTGAAGCCAATGAAGTACCTGGAATTCACATTCACCTTAATATAAGATAAAGCCAACATAGCACTTGCAAATGCTAAAAGATAGAGATGCTAGAAGAAATAACTACTAAAAACAGAGAAGTCTGTTAGAGGGCTTCAGATAGGATAAGACCATCAAGTTCAAATCACGTTGTAACAGTTCTGTGAGGGGAAATAGGCTTCATGATGACTCTTAGTTTATAAATCCTATCTTTTTTTTGGGGGGGTGGTTCATTTAAAAACATTTTCCTCACTAAGTCAAGGAGGCCAGGGGCTGTATCAAATCAGCATTCTCACCACGAACCTTTTGTTGTGCTCTGAGTGGGTTAAAAAAAAAAAATGAAAAAAGAGCGTTTTTAAAGTCAGAGATAGGGCTGGCCCAAGCTACTAAAATAACTGCAAACAATCTAGAAACACTAGCAGAGTATTTCCAATAATGAATTTAGAATCTAACACACCTAACATAATAATGCTCATTTAAATTGGTGCAATTTAAGGGCAAATGGCTGTACTGTAAAAAGGGTCACTGATACTTCAATTCTACATGCCTTTCAAACAGTATGAGAAGGTGTAACTTCAGGGTATGGTTCAAATAAAAGCGAAAAATCGTAGCAGTGGTACACACACACACACACACACACACAATATATATACACAATCTCCTGAGAAACATCTTTTTACATACTTCTAGAGAAAGAGAATTTTATTTTCAAAAGCAAGGACACTTATAAGTAACAAATTAGTTTCATGCAACTGTCATGAGGAGAATGCAGGGAAAGGAAAACTTGTATTGAAAGTTTATTTTCCAGAATTACATATTAATCACCATCTATTTGCCAAACGTTAGGATTGACTGTATTAGGGTTACTGTTCATAGTTATCAATTCTAATATTCAGGACCCTAAGCTCCTTCTAGAACTGTAATTAGAGGTAAGGGAAAATAAAATTCTTGGAATTCATTCTTAAAAAGAAAGCTTGTGAGAGAGGAAAAAAAAAAACAGATAAAAGCAGAGCTACCCCTGTTGAAACTAGATCGGGACACAGAAACCCAACGACTCAGATCTTTTCTCCTCTCTCATGGTGGTCCCCATGAAAGCTAGGAGAGGCATAATCCGTCTTCCATGACTTTTTGGGATTTAATACGTAGAATGGAAGGGATTCAGAGTAAGGGCGAGATGCCAACTTCGTCCCAAACTGTGTCTACTTCTAACATTCTCTCACATTAGATGAATGATGAGGACAACCTGATAAAAACAAATTCCTTGAGGGGCATAAAAGCCTCATAAAAGACAACTCATTCATTTGAAAGGAAAAGGGAATAAAGCCAAGACACTAGTAACAAATGCTTAGGGATGAGAATGCTGCCACAGGTTACCTGTCAAACAAAATATCTCTCATCCAGGCACTATTGGTCTAATATCATATATGAATCTCACAAATGTACAGGTGAGGAAAAGTGTTTATGGGATTCTAAATAACAATTGAATAAACTGTTTCATGAAGAATTCTGTGAAAAAAAATGTTGGGTATAAGCAGCATGCTTTGGTAATTCTATGGGAAAGTATTAACACTGCAGGAGAGATTTGTCTCGAAAAAGCTTGGTTTCTGAGCCCTGAGACATGCAAAAAATACTTAGCCTAGCTGTCGTGGGGTGAATTGGACTTGATCCCAGTTTTAGAATGAGGGTGAAGGATGTCACAGTTGGAGAATGAAATGCACAGATATTGCGGCATACAGAGGTTTCTTCTCTGTGGTACCTTCCATTCCCTGAGAGGAGGCAGAGCAGGAAAAAGAAAAAGAAAAAAAAAGTCTATGTTATTTGGGCAAACCTGGTGACTGACCACCAGAAGATACACCCAAAATTAGTGGAATGGTGGAAGTTTCATTAACTGAAAGAGAAAATGCTGGGATCAAGTGGTAACAAAAAGAGGTGAAGCACATAGAACAGGATTGTATAATCTTCACTGTTTCAAGTTTTAAGTAAAACAGTTGGTCAAATTCCTTCTCTACTCATATACACACTCTATCCTTGTCCCCCCTGAGATATTCAAGTCATTCTGCATTGTGCTAAGATGAGATCCATGGTCCTCTGGGGCTCAGATGCAGTAGGTACCCTTTCAGCCTCATTGTTTTAGAAGAGATCGGACATGTGAGTTTTCTACTTTTCTTCTTTTGTGTGAAAAGCCAGTGCTACATTACATCACAAATAAAGATGGTAAGTTATTATGGAATCACCAATACTAGCATTGATTAGAAGGCTAATCCATCTTAGAATCACTGGAAGTTGCTTCTTTAGGCACAGTAGGAGGATATAAGTTTAATATGGTAATGGTTGTGGCCCCATGTGGATGAGAGCTAAGGCAATAGAAGCCATGTGTTCTGAGTTTATGAGGTGAAAAAGAGCTGTCTCCTGCCCTGATCCAGTGCTGTGGGATTAGATTTATCTTCCTGGGAAGGTAACTAAATGATAAGAAAACCTTAGTCACAAAAACTGGAACTTTTAGAAGAGAAAAGAGTCTCCCAGGGGTGCTCCAGATGCAGACATCAGATGCTGGTTTGGGTAGTGCCTCATCTTTAACTCCCTTATTCCTACTCAGCAACTCCAATGTACCCTACCTCTGGCATCCACCATAGCCTGAGTCTCGCTGCCCCATATTCATGAAGTAACGAAGAATTAAAAGGACTTGAACCTCAAGGGCATTAGTCTTTTTGATTGAAGATTTCCCTTTTAAAGATGTTTTGAGTGTTATTTTTGATAACCCTCAGTGTTTCCCTGATGATGCCTTCCAATTGCTCAGTGGATTATGTTGGCTGTCAGTAAATCTTCCCTCAGCCTTCTGCCTCTGGACATTCATCTCCTGCCTCTTTTGCTTTCCTAGCAGAAGCACCCATAAGGTCTTTTCCAAAATGGCCCACAGCCAGCTCCACTCTCTACAGATACTTTGCCCCACCAAGTTCAGCTTGCTTCCAGTGAAAGCGCTCTTATCTAGCTGCTTTAGCTGGTCTATCCCCATATAGCTCTTCTTTATAATTTCCAGGTGTGATTCCAGTATCCATTAAGCTCCAGGGAATCCATGTCAAGTTTTCTAAGACATTCTCTTGAAATTCCTTCTTCTTGGCTTTCTCTTTCTCATTCCCTCACAGGCAATTGTGAAGAGAACACACAGTGATCTATTAACTTTTTACAAAGCAATTCTCACTACAGCTTTTTAGGCATCAAGTAAGTCTTTGTGTTCTTATATCCAGTAGGGAATTACTAATGGAATAATGCTGGCTGAACCAATTTTATAATCACTGAACATGTCTAAAAGAAGTCTGGCACTTCATTTTAGAAATGCAAGGGCTTGGTAACTATTGCATAGTTAATGACTTTTAAGGTCTGAGATGAATGGAACACAGTTATAACTCTGATAACATTACACATGATCACAATACACAGTGATCACATTATGCATTAACAAAAAGAAGAACATTTGGAAAATAAAGAAAAATGTGGAAATAATTGGTATATCTTATATTAAAATGTGTTACATAACTACAATAAGTATACTAAAGAGACAACAACAAAACAGGTTATACACCCAGAAAACCAACTAATAACCTATCATAAGCAAACTCCAAACCAGTGAAGCAAGAATGTGTTCTTAATAAACGTTGTTGTTTCTGATGTTAGTCAATATTGTCTTAGCTTTGGATTCATGGAAAGCTGATCAAGAGTTAATGACTTATGAGATAGCCCTTAATTAGGGAGTATAATCCCTGACAGTAAGAGCAAAGGAAAGTGAAATGAGGCAAGGAAGGGGCAAAGCCAATGGAGGGCCCAAGGATTGAGTTGACTGTTCCACCTTACAAGACCATTTCTAAGAGGGAATATAGGCAATTGCTTCTCACAGCCACCATGTGGGGCCAAAAGGAAGAAAAATTGATCTTTAGCTGACCTGCCCCTACTCATCCATCACTAGTGGGTCAAGGATGTACCCCAAGGAGCCTGACTACTCTAGATTCCCCCCCACACACACACACACATCCTTATCACACATATTTTAGCATCAAACAGGAACTTTGGCCTCTTACTTGTCTGTGTCAACAAGGAAATCTTAGAGCAGAAGACAAGAGGCCTATGTAGTGAAGCTGGTCACCGTCTAACACTGGTTAGTCTGGCGATAATCACTGGGGCTGGAACAAGTAAAGCAGACTAGACAGAAGAGCTGAGGCAGAGCCCTTTGAAGCAGTACATATCTGAGACAGGAGAAAACAAAAGCAAAAACAAAAACAAACAAATGAAAAAGGCTTTTAGATGAATAAGGACACCAACTTAAACCTATGTTACATTTTACACCAAAATAAATGGCAGTAGAATGAAGAATTAAGTGTAGAAAATGAAACTATCAAACAGAAGGTGATGTTGATGTCTATTTAACATCCCTAAAAAAGAGCTCGAAGCACACCAGCAATGGAGGACACTGAAAAGGAAAAGAAACATCAGGGAAATCCAAACTCTGCAGCCCTGAAGGATGCGTCGATGTTTTTATTCAAATGTCTTCCTTTCTTATAATCCAGAACACAACCCTCACCTTGTTCTCCTTGAATATTTTTGAAGTGCATTCTCTTGGTCTTCTCCGAGAGCACACCCTCATTAGTTTGTCTTAGCCAAATCCCTATCTTCTTTGTGTTTCCTCCTTATTCTTTGGGCTCTTTGAATGCTCTTGTCCACATTATCTATAGGTGATGACTTCCAAATCTGTTTTGTCAACTCTGGTTTAAGTCTCATACCAATATTCTGCCTCCAATTGGATACGTCCATGTTATTGCTGTACAGGCATGTCAAACTTTCTAATGGGTTCAAACCTGAAACCAATACGCCTTTTTCCAAGACACATCAGTGCTCCTTCCTCTCTGTCCCGAGGTGTTATTGGAATTACCATCCAGGCCATGTCCTAAGGTAGAAATCTTACAGTGATCTTTGACTTCCCCTTTTTCTTCCCCTTCCCATATTCAACACATCAGCTTCTCTTGTCAATTCTCACTCAGAATGTCTCTCAAATCTGGCTTGCCTTCTTCAGTTCTACTGCCTTAGTTCAGAAACTCAGGATCACTCATCTGAAATATTGCAATAGCTTCCCATCTGTTCTTTCTCTCACCAGGCTCTCCTCACCATAGTCCCTGAACCATATTCCTGCCAAGTGATCTTCCTGAAAGCATTTTTAATTGATTATGTTCCTATCCCGCTTTAAAACCTCTTCTTGTTGCCACTTCTCACAGCAAGATTGTGGGTTTTTTTTCAAAAAGAATCGTATGTTTAACCTTAAGTTTACCTAGAAGACAAATATATAATCCTCAATCTTTTGCACCATACTGTTTGGGTCTCTATTTAACACGAACATCATAGTTTTTCAATTTACACATTTCTATGTCTGGAAATGTCACACCAGGCCTTCTCTCAGAATTATTCACATTAGTATGTACAGAGCATGATATATTGTCTAGAACAAAGTAGATCTCAAAAATAATTGTTATTGAATGAATAATTAAAGACAGAAAACTGCTAAATTAGCATCTTTAAAAGTATGATCCAGAAGTATGTTAAATAATGTTATATAAAAATATGTTTCTTGTAGATAAACTAGTTTGGGACATTTTAGAAAAAACAAATAAAACATTTTCTTAAATGGAGTACTTCTAAGAATCTTTAATGTTCTTTATTGCATAATATGAGTCTTAAGGAAAGCAATGTAGTATAAAACATTCACTTAACTTTTTGACGATTAAACCAATTTTTGAAATGAGTAATGCTCTAAGAAAATGTTTTTGGAAATGCTTTTATATGCAAATTCACTGTAATAAGATAATAAAGACGCTTCCTTTTATGTATATCTTTATTCTTCAGGAGAATATATAATATGACCCAACGTTCAGGGTTGTTTTTCTTTTAATAATTAAATTCAGAATATTCTCTAAGACAGGTAAAAGAAACTTAGAGCAAGGTTACTTTTTCAATGCCATTTTGAGAAATAGCATGGGTAATGTTCTATCCCACAAAACAACAAAAATAATAAATAAAATATTATGTAAATTTTTTCTGGACTGTAGTCATACTTTTCATGATACTGTTGTCTGAAGCCCTTGAGGACTCAGAGCAATGTTGATAATGGAAAGCAAGCGTATTGATCATTATTGTGTATTAGTAACACAGTTCAAAGAAATAATAATAACTACAATTTGATTAGATTATTTCAGAAAATGAAAACAATTTAATTATCCTCAAAAATTACTAGGTAGAAAAAAGATTTGCTGCATTCATTAAGAGGTGAGTACTGAGTCCATTCATCTGTATAGGGACCCAGGAGCCTCACAAATTGTTTTTGCAATTATTATGCAAATAGTCCAAAAATTAATAGATAACACATTTCATACCCTGCCTTTAATTATAACAGTCTATTAAGGCTACATGAAGGAAAATGAACAAACGGTATAATGGCTAATTTTGTATGTCAACTTGACTGGGCCACGATGCCCAGATATTTGGTCCAACGTTATTCTGTATGTTTTTTGGAGGGTGTTTTTGGCTGAGCTTTGCATTTATTCAGTGGACCTTGAGTAAAGCTGATGGCTCACTATACTGTGGATGGGCCTTATTCAATCAGTTGAAAGCTTGAATAACACAAACGACTGAACTCCCCCTTCCCACCCAAGTGAGAGGAAATTCTCCAGCAGACTGCCTTTAGGCTTCACCTGCAGAAGGGGTTCTTCCCGGCTTATCAGAAGATTGCCTTTGGATTCAAACTATAACAGTCCTGAATCTGTAACCTGCCAGCCTTCCCTATCAGATTTTGGACTTGCCAAGCTTCCACAATCATGAAAACCAATTCCTTAAAATGAATGAATGAATGAATGAATGAATGAATGAATGAATGAATGAATGAATATCCTATTAGTTCTTTTTCTCGGGAAGACCCTAGCTAATATGCAGGGGAAATCATGACAGTAACAGTACAACCATTCTAGTTGCAATCTTTCTCGAACTGGGTTATAGAATTCCTGTTGATGAGTTTGCCAGCACAGTAAAATTTTCTGGGAATCCCCATTCCATTTACTACTCTACCTGTTCATTCTACCCTGTACGGCTGGTTAAACCAATCAAACTCTGTCCCTTGAACATCAGAAATAAAATTGATAATGTAAAATCAATCTCACTTGAGGTACCTGAATAAAAGAATCCCAGGTAGTTATTAAAATTTGAAATCAGGGTTGAAAACTACTGATCCAGGACCTCACATGCCATATCAAGACCAGTGATTTGTTTTGATTTTAATTCTAGGAGGAATGAGAATCCACTAAAACCTCCTAAATAAAAAAAATAAAAATAAAAAAAATAAAACTGTCCTTATTGGACTTGAGTTCTTTTATATACTCATTCTGGAAGCTAGAAGAGAATGAATTGGGTGAGGAGGGACCAGTACAGATATAGAAGATTAAGTGACTTGGATGAGAGAGGTATTGTAACAGTGAAGAATGAAAAGTTGATGGATTCAAGGTATCTTAAGAGATGAAACTTACAGGAAATTATCAAATAGTTGTCTGGGCGTCGGCATTAGAAAAAGTGAGGGAGTCAGAGTTGACTCCTAGATTTCTATAGGCAATAGATAATGGCAAAAAGATGCTGGCAATTCCTAAAGAGCAAACAATGCAAGGGATCAAGTTTTGAATTATATTAATAATGTGGGCATATGAGTTTGAAATACGAAAAGTTGAATATACATATATAAAATTTGAGAGTGAGCATCGCCATTGACAAATTCTATACACTCTCTTCTCTGGTAACACACTGCTTTCAGCGACTATGAATTATTACAGAAATGAGAAAGTCTGATACATTGCAGTAGATATTCTTTCTAACTTATTTAATGCCTGGTCATTATGTGCTTCTTTGAACTATGCTTAAGCCTCTGCACTGCCTGGTCTGAGAAGGAAAAAAGGGATCAGTAAAGTTTCTAAATGATCCTTCAAAGCATTTTTTTAAATTTTCTATTTTGCTCAGAACTTAACAGGGGTCACAATTAACAAGTAGTCCCCAGTAGCATTTAAAGTCAACTTTAATCATTTCACTAAAAGTTTCTTTGATTTTTATTTAAGATGTTAATGGATTTACGTATACCAATATAATTTATTCTTGATGTTAGAAAAACATATCTAAATATTGTCTGACTCCAGGTTTTATTTTTGTGGTGAACCTGAAAAATGATGATGACATCAGGAAACTATGGGTGACGAGAGAACTGTATTTACCAAAAATATTCCAGAAGTTATCAACAGTACTTCTCTGAGAAAAAACTGAGTTTCCCAACAAAATAATCATTCTCTTATAGGTTGGCAGATCTCAGGTGTGGGCCCTGTAATCGCTCATCTCTAAAATTGAAAGAGTTTGAAGGCAGACAAACAATTGGTGGCTAGCAGTCAAAAACATGGTCTCTTTCATTCAGCAAACACATTCTCCCAAAAGATAAAATAAAAGTTATTGACAGCTTATTGATATACCAGCAACAGATGGAAAACAACAACAACAACAACAACAACAACAACTGATTTTAACTGGAAGAGAAATAATTTATAATTAGGAGATTTATTTATCTGTTCTTCTAGGTCAAAAAGCTAAGTATGTTTGATAACTATTTAAAATATAGCAACTTATTATAATAGAGAAGTTAAGACTAACAGTGAAAGACAAGCAGTACAAGAGATTGAAGAGACCTCATACACACAAATATGAAGCCACTGACATCCATTTTTACCACTAGAGTTGCATTTTAAAAATAATAAATCTTTCTTTGATCTTCAGAGTTCACTGTAACTACTCAAGGTTTCCCTGTAGAAGGACCTAATCAGGCTTCCATTTATCCAGGACTCATAGGGACATTGGCTGGCAACCCATCTCCTTGGCTGAAGGCACTATGATTGGCAGAAGCCCATGCATTGCAGTTATTAAATATTTTGAATATCTATCCTGGGCCTCAATAAAGCCATCATTGGATCAAATCTAGAGAAATTGTTACCCCTTATCAAAGAGATATAGTTAATACAAAATGATACATGGTATAAAAAGCATTCATATTTGAAATGTATTTTTGTACTAACATTTGAATGTGTGTCTGATGTTCTGAGAAATGACTTCAAAGAGATTAATGAAGCCATACTGTGAAGACCTGACTCAGGAGAGCTGGGAAATTGTCCAGCTTTCTCCTCATTCTTCTTCCCTGCTGAACTTCTCTTTGACACCCATTTTCTGACACCACAAGGAATAGCTAAAATGTCTGTTAGAATAATGTCAGTCCTTATAGAATGAGAGATGAGAGTTTGAGTACCATAGACATTTTTTTTTCAGCAGGCAATGCAGATATTTTTTAAAAAATAAGTATATTTATCGAGTATATTTAGTATGTATTTTCCTTTTATCCTATCCTTTTCCAATCGTCCCTGGTTTTCATTTAGAGATCCCAGTGCCTCCAGGAATATTGGCTCCCCTCCCAGCTTCAGCTGTGGGAATGGACCTGGGCATCCTCCCAGCTTCAGGTGTGGGAATGTGATCTTGACTTAGTACAATCCCATTCTAGTCATCATGGTCATGAGGTTCAGACCTGAATGTTCATTCTAAACTGGCCCAATAACAGTCAACCTCAGGATTATTAAAATATTGCAACTAAGGCTTCCTTCCCTTAGATGTTCTTACATATAGTGATGTGAAGCCTACATCTACTGCAATCATTTTAATAAAATCATGATGAGGAAAAAACAATACATAAAGATGAACAAAGCTGAGAGACACCAAGCTAGAGTCCTCATGGTATTATAAACATCTGAATGAAATCATCCCTGAGCCCTGCCCTACCCCTTTCACTAATACATGCACTCAACCAAAACATTTATTTTTTAAACCAATTAAATTGGGGCTTTCTACTATTCGCAGCTTAAGATTTCTGAATTAAGCCAATAAGTCAACAAACAGGTAATTAAGTTGATTAGGAAGTGTCAATTATGTAAAAATATAAATGCTTCCAATTCATATAAAATGGTTTCACCACAGATAATCACAAACTGATATACATATTCACTTCTCTTTCTACACACACAAACACACCACCATCACTACCACCACCACCACCACCACCAATCTGTGTTGCCTGTTATATTTTAATTTAGTTGAGCTATATATTTTCAAAGAATACATGACAACAACATACAAAAATAATCTCTATGTTATGAGTTAAGGTTCACTTGATCCTGGGAGAGCAACTTTCAAAATAGCTAAAATGTATCAAATATTGGGCTGATCAGTCTAAAAAAATCTAGTAGATGAAGCTTCTATGCTTTAATCTGAATTAAATTGTACAAAGAAGTATATAAATTTTAATTAGAAGAATAACAAGGAATGGCATTAGCAATAAATGAAAATAATTTATTAAACATGAATTAGATTTACTTTTATGCAATCATAATTCTCACATAAGCATGCCATCACTGTCGCTATTTCAAAATATTCAGAAGAGTCTTATGTCCTTTATAGGTGTGTCTTTTGTTATATTACACAAGAAACGACAATTTCCTTATGTCTGTTAGAACCAAAGGCCAAAATAAAAGAAGTCAATATTCAGCAAGGTTCAGCATGAAGTGAAAATGTTTTGTCATGTTTTTGGAATATGATTGTAAGTGTAAATATATAATGAGTCTTGCCTCCCAAATTTTGCTACAACGGTTTCATTGACCTCTGATCCAGGGGTTGCACAAAAACTAACTCATCAGATAACGTTTTGTCAATATTACTGGGTATCTGCATAGAAGTAAACAAAAAAAATAATATAAAGAGAGTGTCAAGATCAAAGATCGTGTTGCTCTTGTTCAAGTCCCATAACTATATAATTGCTTTCTCTAATTAAAAATCTTGGAGAGGCTTTAGTAGCCTTGTGTTGTAGTCAGAACAACTGCATTGAGGCTATTCCTAAGAGTTCTCACTGACATGCTATGAGGGGAATGGCTTACATAGTCTCTCTGCTTCCTGCTGCAGAGATGTGTGGGACAAATCGATAGGCTCATTATCAGCAACAATTGGGAAACAGGAATTATGACACAATGGAAAGATAAATCTATTGCATCCATATTAGCCAGAGGGAAAGGCAGAAAAAGACAGTTCAGTGATGAAAGAGGTAGTTTGGGAGGCTTCAGTTGCAGACATTTAAGATTAAGTTAGCAACCAAATTCTGCAATTCAGCAGAATCTATGAGACTTCAAGTGTGAGGGTTCAGAATGAGTTACCCTGACATATATTTATGTTTTATGTAGATTGTTTTTGCACTAAAGGCAGCGAAGACCCTGTGGGCTCAAGAGTAACATCTTCCCCCCACTCCTTAACCACCTAGAAAAATTTGAATTAGGGTCCTCGCCCATAATAGGAGAATATCAGAG
Organism: Rhinolophus hipposideros; assembly: GCF_964194185.1. Lineage (NCBI taxonomy): Eukaryota > Metazoa > Chordata > Mammalia > Chiroptera > Rhinolophidae > Rhinolophus > Rhinolophus hipposideros. The sequence continues at coordinate 34,329,446 of NC_138052.1, read as the reverse complement.
ATAACCTTTTCTAACCTATCTGTATAGCAAACTACTAATTACTGAATATGTGCTCTCCCTGCAATGACTTTCTGAAGCCCCAAGGCTCCTTACCTCATTCCTTAGCTCAGAATGTCATATACTCGTATATCACATTTTCCCTTTCTATCTTTGAACCTCCCATGTATGTAGGGTCTTTCACTCTCTCATGTATGCAGTGTTTCAATAATATGTGTGTCATTAAATGTGGTCATTTTATCTCTCTAATCTGTGTCATGTCTATTTCATTATTAGACTATCTGAAGGAACCTTGAGAGTAGAAGTTTTTTCTCCACCCCAAAAGATAAGACACTAACAAATAAACAGTTGGTGTTTAGTATGAAAGAGTTCTAAAGAGAGAACCTATACTTACTTCATAACGAGGCAAAAGAATAAATAAATGGTCATACCCATAGAGTCTTGACTTCCTATAATCAAAAAGGAGGAATTTATTGTACCATGTTATATCATTTCAATTTAAAATTGATAATGAAAGAAACTGTATAATATTTATAGACATGTTTTCTTTTTTAAGTACATGGAAGAAACGTGAGGCATCTCCCTCTTTATCCATCTCCCTCTTCATCCTAGCCATGAAGTTTGTAAACAAATTTTTAAAAAGATTGTGATTATTGGCTTAAACTAGAAATACAATCTACAGAGAATTAGACTAAAAAGAAAAACGCAAAACAGTTTTACATCATTATTTTAGCCTCATCATCATTATTGTGATCATCATCATTCTCATTATAAGATGAAATGACTGTCAGACAGCTGAACTATATTGTATAACTTATTAATATTAACATACTTAATGTTATGTTAATGTGAGACCATATTATCAAGAGGTGGATTTCTCTGCTGTGAACATAGAGGAAAAACAAACCTCAATGGGCAGTTGTTGAAGTGCCAACAGTACTACATAAATAGTATCACAGTTTTTATATAACAAAGTATAGGGAACACTGCATTCTTTTTGTGATTCAATGGCCCTAGACATAGAGATATTGCAACTAACCCTTCATTTTCTAACTTCTTCTACACCCAGCATTTTTTAAAAAATAATAATTTGATTTCTCATGTAAAATTTCCTGTGGTAGTGAATATATTATTCTCATTGATTATTAGTCATTTGACATTCAGATTTTTATGCATCAGCTCCTTGTTTGTGTATTTAATAGGAGACTGTCTCCCACAATCCTCTAATCTCTAATTTAATTTAATTTCTAATCCTGATTAAAACAGGGACAGACCTTTAAATGAGGAGACAGAACTACATGGCAAGACAAACTCCCCAGTAGCACCCCATTCTCTTCCTCTGTGCCTTTGGTTTTCTGAATTTCTTTACTCTTACCTCCCATTTGCTGAAGGAAAAATGATTATTAATAATGGTTGTAAGTGTCATTTTTGTTAATTAACAATAACTATCCTACAAAAACTTGGTATATAAGAAATTATTAATTCTTTACTAGCAAGATGTGGGTGAACAGCAAAAGAAAGTAGGAAATGAAAGTGCAGATACTGATTCAAAGGAAAGTATATATTTGATCAGTGAAAATCTCCTTAGTTATAATAGCAATTTGAAATACTAGAACAATTTACAAAACAAGGAGAGGTGGGGTTAAAATATGAAAAAAATAAAAGCAATGATGGATTTTTCTCACATTTGTCAAATTTAAAGATTTAAATTAATACATCCAGTTCTAAAGGGGAATGAATATACATTTATATTTTAGTATAAATTTTTGGAAAGCAATTTAGGAGTAGATTTCAAGTATCTTAAAAATGTCCACAGACTTTGGACTAGAATTTCAGTTAGTCAACACTCTAAGTAATAATTCTATATGAAGGTACAAAGATGTTCATTGAAGCATTGTTTATAACCTAATAATATTGATCAAATTCAATGACAATAAAAAAAAATATTTGGTGGTACATCTATTGGCTATGCTTGACAATACTAAAGCAATGTTTACTAAAATATTTGAAAAGCAAAATATTTATATTTTTACTAATGACTAAAAGGACAAAACATTGATAGATACAAGTTAAGTGATATACATCACATAAATTCATATTTAAAAAAATAACATAATTATATTAAATATTAATAATACTTATCTTTGGATGATAATATTATGGATATTTTTACTGTTTGTTTTTTGTTTTTATATTTTCAAAATTGTATTCATAAGCTTCTACTGGTTCTATAACGGAAAATTGTTTACTTTTGATTCAACATTTTAAAATACTGATTGGTAGCTGAAACAAAATTGTCACGCTATATAAACATTCATGCATGAACATAACATTGCTCTCAGGTATTTCTTTTAAGCATTTTCAATCTGAATCAATACTGCTCTTCCAAGGATTTATTTAGTTATCCAACAAATATTTAAAGAGCACCTACTGTATGTCTGGTACAATGATATGCTCCAGGAATGCAAAACCTGACATCTTGATCTTGGAATTTTTGCCTACAGAACTATGAGGGACATCAGTCATATCGAACTAGAGCCCCATTCTTATGTCCTCATTTAATCTTAAGTCCATCTTTAAAGACCCTGTCTCCGAAGACAGTCACATCGTAAGATACTAGTGGTTAGGGGAACACATGAACTTTGAGGAGATACAATTCAGTTATGATAATAGCCATCCTAATATAATGTATGAATTATAAGTTATAAGAGGAGTTATTTATTTCAGTTTCCTAAAATCAAGGCAAATAACTTACAGAGCAGTACCATTTGGCCAGGAGAATATACATAATCACAGAAATCAAGCATAATGTTTTTCTTTTTATTTTTCCAAACTATATTGAAATATACTTGACTTATAACATTGTGTAAGGTGTACAATGTGATCATTTGATACACACATATATTGCAAACCTATTAGAGCAATAAGGTTAGCTAACACATCCATCACATCATGTAATTAGTTTTCGTGTTTTTTTTCTATAGTGAGAACATTTAAATCTACTGTCTTAGCAACTCCCATGACATTTTGAATACTAAGTACAAAATGTCAGGTAAAGTCTCTCTCTCTCTTTTTTTTTTTTTTGGTCAGGGAGAAACATACTTTAAAATAAAATCAAAATTAAATTTATCTGATTTAAGACTAGGGAAAAATTATTGCAAAGTACTAAATGATGACAACATTTCATGAAGGAAAAAACAAAAAAACATACACACAACCAAGCAAACAAAAATCAACCTATTTCTAAAGACATAGGGCCAAAGATTTTATTTCTAATTGGAAGGTTAGAAAATAGGTTAATAGTAATTTAATAGAATTCTAATTCATAATAACCTAAAAACATAAAGTATGGGTCCAGGAGCTTTTACAAATTTTGAAGGAAAAAAACCTTTGGCATCATCTATTACAGCAAAATAAATGATGCAGTGAGCATTTTCCACTTGGGAGAAAGGATAAGCATTCATAACCAAGTTAGCTAAAAAAAAAAAAAAAAAAAAAAAAGTGCTCATTTTTGTATATCTAAAGTAACAGGTACTTCACTTTTGAGTTTACTAAAATATATAGCATTTATTTTTTGCTGTTGTTCACAGTTCCAAGAAAAATCTGAATAAAAGAGAGAGTAGGACTATTTAACTCACATAATGCCACATGCTTAGTTCTCTTAAAATATCATTTTCTTCTAGAGATCAGGAAAGAAAAATAGGTGATTTTGGAGCCAAGAGTGGTATAGATCACAAATTTTGAAGTATCTACTTGTCCAGGCCAAGTTTCTCTTACATTGGAATAAAAGTAGTACCTACTATTTTTAACAACTTAAACAAGTTATTGTAAGGATTAAATATATAATGCCTATTAAGTGCTTAATTAAATGTCTATACTGAATAAAAGGAAAGGCTTTGGCTCTTTCTATTCCTTCATATTCTCTTTTTTAATCTAAACACTAGTGAGGGGTAGTATTGGAATTTTGGAAAACGTATGTGGAAGTCATATCCAAATCCAAAATCATTATTATTTTCATTATTATTTTGGTTTGTGTGTCTTTTCTTTATGTAAGAGCAGCCCTAATATTTCCTGTAGGTAAAAAAAAAAAAAAAAAAAGTTTGTATCTAATGTATTATTCACACATAAATACCGGGAAAGTTCTCTTTCAAAAAATACTGTTCAGACCTGTTGTATAATTTTCCTGTAATTTCACATTGAATGAGTCATCTGTTGGTATCAAGCATCAATCTGTCTTCTTTATAATAGAAATATCTTTACAAGAGTAGGTTTCAAACCTTTCTCTTTGGTAGCACAACACATTATTAAAATAAGAATTTGAAAATACAAAACAAGCAAAAACAGATCTACTTTGGTTGAGGCAGATGCAGGAAGCCAGGAGCCCAGAATACTGCGCTAAAATAGCAAATTTGGAATACCATTATCTTATAGAATGTCATACTTCCCAGTGAATAAGTTTAGCAATTTATATTCTGCAAATGCCATAAAAGTGGTGAGTGTAACTGAATTAGAAAGACAACAGAAAATGAGGTGTCTTTGGAATTGAGGCTAGTACTAATTGGCCCTTCTGAATCTTTTTTCCCCCTGTGGCTCAGCTATAGCTGCTACAAAACGTATATGAACAGAACTTAGTTATTTCCTCACTAGTCTGCTTTACCTAGAATCATTTTATCAGTGCTCTCAGTTGTTCACCAAACCATGCAGTTGCCTATCTCCAAGAAGTACATTTTCATACTCAGATTTATTTAGAACTATATAATATTATAACTTGCACAAATAAATATTTCAAATGGAGCTAGTGTTTTTTAAATGCCTAGGTGGTACTAGAAGATTTACACTAAGAAACTAACAGCCGCCACTTCACTGATTTGGAAATAATCTACTTAATTATAAGTCATGTTGTCATTTCCAGATGTTCATTAGTTATTGCATACTCAGAGGATTGGCTATATTGGTCTCCATATATTTTTAGATTTATTAGAGTGTGAGCATATACTGTAATTGAGAGATGCAGATGAGCAACCATCTGCAGATATTTCTCCTCCTCTCAAGGACTTTCAGATCAAACTGAGTCATATTCCACTGATGAGTTTCCCCTGGATTAAAGCTTTACAGCACTGTAAATAAAAATAATCATGGTGCTGAAAATATATTTCTCTGGAATGGAAGCTTCCTTTTCTGTCCTTCCATATTTTACAATAACACCGAAAATAAATACCTTGTGTGATATGTTAATAAGTGCTTTAGGTGAAACTTATTAATTATGTTTTAAATTGACTATTATTGATAAATAAACTATTTATTTTTAGGTCACAACTTGGAGGACCAAAAAGGGCAACTTAAATGTTTGATGCTAGTTCTTATAGATATATCTTCATTCTATTAATCATCTCAACATGTCTTTCTTTTCAATGCAAAGATCCATCCTATTTCAGTTTATCTCTATTCATTAGAAAGAAAAATAGAGAGGTCCTCTGAAAATTCTCCAGGTATTCCTGCCACAACCTAACATCATAAATGGAACATTCAAATTATCGGTGAATTTTGTTCATGAAAAATGAATTCACAGAGATTATTTAAAATGGGGGTATTTTTTTTTTACTTGTCTTTTCCTTTCTCTTGTGCAGTATACACTTAGGAATATATCATTTCAATATTATGAATCAAAAGAATATGACTTTGTATGGTCTCTTGGAGAACACCAGTTTTGTTTTTGAATTATAAAAAAATAATGAGCTTTGGGAAGTTAATTCAAAGAACTACAAAACTAGTATATCCAGTTTGAAAAATTTTCTCCCAATCTCAATGTTACATTATTCAACAGACATTTATTTCAGTCTAAAATAAGCAGAACTCTTTTATACATTTGGTGGATCTGCAAAATAAATAAATAAATAAATAAATAAATAAATAAATAAATAAATAAATAAAACCAAAAACACCGTTTTTTCATGTCCTGCTTACTACCTAGTGGAAGCAGATAGACTTAAAATTGTACAACTCTAGTAAGAAGAATTAAGTTGGTGCTAGAGGAAAATGAACAGAAACGATTAATTTTGGTCAGGACATCTTAGCCTCTTGTCTGCCAAGCATTCTCCTTCTTGTCTTCTAGCTCAGCTTGTGAAGTATTTATTTTTACGAATTAGGTGTAGGGAGCTGAAGACTATATTTTAGGCTCAGTCTAGAAATCAGAAGGTCAACAAAATAAATGACAAGCTACTCAACATGCCCATGGAAATACAAATTAAAGCAATAAGATACCAAAAAAATGTAGATCAGTTCTTGTGAAGGTGTGGAAAAACTGGTACTCTCAAACACTGCTGGTGTTAGTGTAAATTGAGATGGTCAACTTGGCAATATCTATTGTAATTAAAAATAATCATATATACTCTTATATAGCAATACAGTTTCAATGTTTACCTTAGAAAAACAGTCATAAATGGCCACAGAGAAGAATGTATAAGAGTGTTCATTGCAGGCCTTTGAAAGAGTAAATATTAGAATCAAATTTACTCACTAAATATCTATGAGGATGTGAATGATTAAATTATCCAAGAATGAAATAGATCTCTATACATTAGAACAGATTTATAAGATATAAAATGACAAATTTTAATATCATTTATGCAAAACACAGAAATATGCATTTAGAAATAATATGTTTTCTAGGGATACATACATGTGTATGTAACTACAAAGAAATTGTTCTGTTAAAATGGTTTGCCCAGAAATGGAAGAGAAAATATTATTAGAAGTGATGATAAAATGTGATTCTAGTTTTATTTCTGGTTTTAATGTATTATTGAAGTATAATACTTGTAGATAAAAGGACATGCCATGAGTGCACAGCTTTGTGGATTTTCATAAACTCATTATACTTACATAATTAAAACCACAGAAGTCCATCTCATGTACCATTCCAGTCACAAATGTTTTTTAACAGTAACTGTTACATAGTCTTCTAAAAGCCTATATATGAGACAATAAGACAGGAGATCCAAAATGGCAGAGAAGATAAACACTATGCTTGCTTCCCTCCATGAACTCATTAAAATTACAACTAAATTATAGAACAATCAACCTGGAGAACCATCTGAAGTCTGGAATAACGTCAGTTTTATAACTAAGGATATAAAGAAGAAGCCACGTCACGACTGGTAAGAGGGGTGAAGACGAGAAATGGGCAGACCTAAACCTCCCTGTGGAGATTGAGAACCAGGAGAGATATCTTGGCCATGGAGGTTTCCCACAGAGGAGAGAGAGGTCCCAGACAGACACCAGCATCCCCAGCCCAGAATAATGGTGCTGGGAAAAGGAGCCCCGACAACACCTGGCTGTGAAAAAACGTGGGGATTCTGACCATCCAGGTGAGACAGAAGGTGGCGGAAAACCCAGATGTCTTCTTAGATGACCCGCGCACAGACTCTCTCACACACAGGCACTTACCTTGGGCTCCAGCAGAGGGACAGTAACTCAGGGGGCATTGGAGGCATACGGGAGTGCACACTGAGGTATGTGGCTTGGAGTGAGGGCTGGAGGACAGTCGCCATTTGCCCAGTGTGTGTTTCTTCTCCTGTGCAGCTGGCAGGCAGGTGCCCTCTTTCCTACTTATGTTGAGCCCTCCCCCTATGCTTAATGCTAAATCTGAATATCTTTCTTTGGTGAGCTCTGCTCCTCTGCTCTGCTGACTCACTGGGACCCTGCCTTACTCAATTGCAATCAACACCTGAGGAACTTTCTCTGAGAACATCCACCCTCAACTGCATTGAACTCTTTCTTGAAAAACTATCAGAGTCCAGCAAGCCCCAGGCAGGTGGCCACTGGCCTCGATGTTCTCTGAGACTTTGTTGAGTACCTCCAGGCTCAGCACTGGCACCAAACCAGAGTCTATATGTAATTTTCCTTATATAAGGAATCTAAACAACAAAATAAATAAACCAAACAGAAACTAACTCATAATACAGAGAACATATTGATGGTTGCCAGATGGGAGGAGGGTTGGGGTGAGTAAAATAGGGGAAGGGATTAAGAAGTACAAATTGATTGTTACACAGTAATCATGGGGAGGTAGGGTATAGCATAAGGAACATAGTCAATAATATTGTAATAACTATGTATGGTATCAGATGGATGTTAGATTTGTTGAGGTGATAGATGGTAGGAGGTCGGGGAGCAGGGTAAAAAAGGTGAAGGGATTAAGGAGTAAAAACTGGTAGTTATAAAATAGTCATGGGGATATAAAGCAAAGCACAGGGAATATAGTCAATTATATGGTAATAACTATGTATAGTGCCAGGTGACTGCTAGACTAGTTAGGGGGATCACTTCTTAAAGTATATAAATGTCTAACCACTATGATGTACATCTGAAATTAATATAAAATAATGTGGAATGTCAACTGTAACTGAAAAATGTAAAAAGGCAGGAAAAGGTGAAGGAAAATAGAGGTCCAAATTTTCAGGTATAAAATAAATAAGTCATGGGGATGTAATATACAGCATGGGAAATATAGTCAATAATATTGTGATAGCGTGGTACGGTGTCAGATGGTTGCTGGACTTATCATGGTGATCACTTCTTTAGGTATATACATGTTGAATGACTATGGTGTACCCCTGAAACTAATATAATATTGTATGTTAACTATATTTTAATAAAAATCTTTAAAAAATAAAATAAATCATAGATACCACATGATTACACTACAGGTGGAATCTAAAAAAATAAAAATGTATAAACAAAACAGAAACAGACCCACAGATAAAGAGAATAAACTGATGGTTTCCAAAGGGGAGGAGAGCAGGGTGTGGGTGGTGAAATTAAAATTACATAAATAAAAATAAAAATCTTTAAATTTAAAAATAAAATAAAAAATAAGTCTTCCTCAACTATGTGATTATATTTTGAAAAGCAGTTTGCATGCATTTACCATGATAACAGAAAATAAATTAAGAAAGACAAACAAGGCAAAGTCCTGACTTCATGAAGAAGATAAACAATAAATGAGTAAACAAATAAGTATATTATTTTAGGAAATGAGATGTGCTATAAAAATAAACTTTTAATTAAATTTATTGGGGTAACGTTGGTTAATAACATATAAGTTTCAGGTGAACATTTCTATAATACATCATCTGTATATCGATGCTGTGCTCACGACCCAAAGTCGTCTCTTTTGTCACCATCTATTTGACCCCCTTTACCCTCTTCATCCTCCTCCCAGCCATCTTCCCCTCTGCTAACCACCATACTGTTGTCTTTTTCTATTTGTTTGTTTTGTTTTTTCTTTTGTTGCTTTTGTTTTATATTCCACACATGAGTGAAATCATGTTTTTTTTTGTCATTTTCCATCTGAGTTATTTCACTTAACATGATACTTTCAAGATCCATCCGTGTTGTTGGAAATGGCAAAATGTTATTTTTTTGTATGTCTGAGTAGTATAACAGAGGGGAAGTGGTTGGGGATAAAATGAAGAGGGTAAAGGAATCAAATATCTAGTGACAGAAGGACACTAGACTTTGGGTGGTGAACACACAATAGAATGTACAGATGACATGTTATAGACATGTCCACCTGAAACGTATATGTTATTAACCAATGTTACCCCAATAAATTTAATTTTAAAAAGTATTCAAACATTCTAAAAAAAATAAACAAACAAAAATATATCACAGGATCAAGTGGCCCTAAAAGTCTTCTAATTCACCCCAACTCTCCACTTTAATATTCCTGATTAGGAATTATCTTTTCACTTGAATACCTCTAATTATAAGAAACTCACCACCCACTGGGACTTTTCAGACATCTTACTTGACTATTCCTCTAATGGCTAGTAGCTCCATCTGAACTAAAAATTTAAAGTCAGGGCCATATAGCTTCCACCCATCAGTCCTAGTTTTGCCTTTTGAAGTCACACCCTCCCTTACCACCAAAAATAAATAAAGAAAAGAAAGAAAAGAAAGAAAGAAAGAAAGAAAGAAAGAAAGAAAGAAAGAAAGAAAGAAAGAAAGAAAGAAAGAAAGAAAGAAAGAAAGAAAGAAAGAAAGAAAGAAAGAAAGAAAGGAAGAAGGAAAGAAAGAAAGAAAGAAAGAGAGAAAGGAAGAGAGAAAGGAAGAAAGAAAGACAGCCCTCTCATGAGTCTCCTTTCCATGCTGATTGGTGCCCTCACCAGTGTGCCTACTGCTTCCTGAACAAGATCCAGTTTATAGTAACATCTTTAAAATACAGTGCCCATCCTGCGAAACATGAAATCTCTGCTGAAGCCGTTACTAATGTGAAAACACACACATGTACACATATGCATGTAAAAATTATGTTTCTCTAACCGTATTGTCATCTATTCCACATTTCATGTAATATTTCAAATGCCTTGCTGAAATCCAAGTGTATTATAGCTACAGCATGTTTTTGATCTGTTACTGTATTGATTCTATCAGAAGAAAAGAAACTAAGAGTGAGTGAAAGATGCGCCACCTGTGTCCAGCAATACAGGAATGTGCATGACTTTCTCCTTCCTTGTTCTGGTCACTAAGCTCTTATTTATTCCATCTCCGATCACATTAACCTTCATGGAAGTCAGAGGTCATTACTGACTCAAACTGAGCCTTGGGCCAGGTCACCGGTTTAGATTTTTGTTTGTTTGTTTTAATACAGGAGTAACAGAAACGTGAGTAAGATAATATGTGATATATTTTGCCACCCCATTTTAGAGTAGGCCAGCATTGAGCTTCTGAAGGCTTTGTGGGTGGAATTTTGTACAAAGACCATGCAGGCAGTGAAGAAAGAGGGAGATGCTTTGGGTAGGGGATGTGGATAAGGCATATAATGGAGAGATTGGGTGCTTCCCCATGACTTGGCAGAAATGGGAATGGGGTGGCAGAGACAAATGCTTTTCAGGCCTACAGTACTCATCACCATGAAAGGCTGCTGTCAGGGGCATTCTGAGCCTTTCTGGAGCACAGTGTCCAAGAAAAAGGGTAGACTCCACAGCTGAACCCCACCACAAAGTAGCAGACAAGGGACCTTACAGGTTGTGGCAAATGCTTCTACCCTGGGTAGGACTCCGGGGTGATCCTAGAAGGATGGGAGTCTGACCAAGAGGTGACCGAGTTGGAATTTATTCTGCTTCCCAGAAAGGAGCAGGATAAACCTGACTCACATAAAAAAAAATGCATGCGATTTAAAAAAAATAAAATTAAAAAAAATATGGAAGTAAAATACAATTGCAATGAAAATAAGATTCCTATGCATCAAATGTGGAATTAGGTTAAATATAAAAATCTGCCTAGTATGCACTTTGTAAAAGCAGCTTGGGATTAGATATAAATGGCTCTTTTCTGCCAGAAAAGGAGAAAAGGAATAGGGAGCTGAAATAAAATACAAAAACTATTTCAGAGTCCAAGTTATCCAGATTAGTCTCTTGAATTCTTCAGTCACATATTTAGTCTAATTCCTAATCACTTCAACCATCATCTAATGTAATGGCCTGGCCTTCTGGGTAAATGTAGTCCCAGCTAACTGTCCCTGAAATTATGTACACATGTATACCTTGAAATATTTACTCCACTTTGCAGAACTTTTCCAGTCACCTCTCAAATCTTTAGATAAAATGATGCCAAATGCAGAGGGATATCTGGTTAACAAGTCCAAAATTCCTATCCCACTCCCACAATTCATATCTCTTTGTCTGCTTAAAAAGCATTTGCCGTTCTTTTTTTCCCAATTAGCCTGTTAGACCTTTGAGACTAAAGTTTCCAATAAATCCCAATAGAATTTTTTTTAAAGAAATAGAAGAAAAAATCATCAGATTTGTATGGAACCACAAAAGACCCCAAATAGCCAAAGCAATCCTAAGAAAAAGAACAATTCTGGAGGTATCACACTCCCTGACTTTAGCTTGTATTACAGGGCAAACATAATCAAAACAGCATGGTATTGGGAGAAAAACATAAACCAATAGAATAGAATTGAGAATCCAGAAATGAACCCACATAAATATGGACAGATAATTTTTGACAAAGAAGCCAAAAACATACAATGGAGAAAAGACATCCTCTTCAATAAATGGTACTGGCAGAATTAGAAAGCCATATGCAAAAGAATAAAACTGGACTGCTATCTGTCACCATGTATCAAAATTAATTCAAAATGGATCAAAGACTTAAGCATAAGACCTGAAACAGTAAACTGCATAGAAGAAAACATAGGTAATAAACTTATGGACCTTGGGTTCAAAGAGCATTTTATGAATTTAACTCCAAAGCAAGGGAAGTAAAAGCTAAAATAAACAAATGGGACTATATCAAACTTAAAAGCTTCTGCACAGCAAAAGAAACCATCGACAAAATAAAGAGGCAATCAACTGAATGGGAGAAGATTTTTGCAAACAGTGCCTCTGATAAGAGGCTAATATCCAAAATATACCAGGAAATCATACAACTCAACAACAACAACAAAAACCAAACAACCCAATTGAAAAATAGTCAGAGGACCTGAAGAGACATTTCTCCAAAGAGGACATACAAATGGCAAGTAGACATATGAAAAAAATGCTCAACATCACTAATCATCAGAGAAATGAAAATGAAAGCCACAATGAGATATCACCTCACCCCAGTCAGAATGGCTATCATCAACAAGACAAATAATAAGTGTTAGAGAGGCTGTGGAGAAAAAGGAACCCTCATACACTGTTGGTGGGAATACAGACTGGTGCAGCCGCTATGGAAGGCAGTGTGGAGGTTCCTCAAAAAATTATAAATAGAATTACTGTATGACCCAGCAATCCCTCTCCTGGGTATCTACCCAAAAAATCTGAAAACATTTATCCATAAAGACAAGTGTGCTCCAATGTTCATTGCAGCTTTATTTATGGTGGCCAAACATGGAAACAACCAAAATGTCCTTCGATAGATGAATGGATAAAGACGCTGTGGTATATTTACACAATGGAATACTATTTGGCAGTAAGAAAACATGAAATAGGACCATTTCTGACAATATAGATGGATCTTGAGATGATAATGCTAAGCAAAATAAGTCAGACAGAAAAAGTAGAGAACCATATGATTTAACTGATATGTGGTATATAAACTGAAAACAACAAAGAACAAGACAAACAACTGAAAGAACAAAATCTTATAGACATAGAAAATAGTTTAGGAGTTACCAAGGGTTAAGGGAGGAGGGGAAGAATGGGGCTCTAGAAGAGGGTAAACGGGGTCTAATATATAGTGATGGAAAGAGAACTGACTCTGGGTGGTGAATACATAATGTGAGATATAGATAATGTATTACAGAATTGTACACCTAAAATATATGTAACTTTACTAACAATTGTCGCCCCAATAAACTTTAATTTAAAGGAGAAAAAAAAAACTTCTGATGTGTCATTGCATTGTAAAAATAACCCAAAATGTAAACCATCTTCTTTGCCTATTCTTCCATTGGTTGGTGAGTTTGAAACCTTGAAATCTTATATCACAGATCCAAGAGTCTGACCTCTGCTCCTTTATTTGAATCATCGTTTTAGAAAAGCTGAGATTTATTCAAGTCAGTAATTTCTTCTCTTTTTTCTACTGTTGCCCATCTTGGCAATTTTTTAGCAATATTCACATTAATATTCATGAGAAGGTGCCTGAAATTTGTAATTCAGATCAAATACATGTGTTCCATTATAGCAGAGCTAGTAAAAATGTATGTGAAAAGGTAGGTTTTATATTACGAAAATAAAGACATTGGCTTGTCCTGGATTTATTTTCTCATTTATTATAATTTTTGTCCAATTTTGCTAGAGATATTCAAAAGATTACTTACTTGTAAAATTCATGACATTAATATTTGTTATTTTTTTCTCTTAAACTCTTTAATGATATTTGCATTCTCATTATGAAGAATGCAATGTATTGAATATAGTAAAGGCCCATTAAATATTTGTTCATCTAACAAGTGACAAATAAATGCATATTCAAAGTGAATCTGCCCCAAAAAAGAGTATAACTCTATCAACATTCTGAAATATTAACTGGTTAATTCACTTAGGATGACTCTTAACTGCGATGAAAATAATTTCATCTGATTTAATGTCTGTGTTTTATCCTCTCTGACAAACTTTCTAGCTACCTTTTTATCCAAGACCACAGTCTTAGTTCAATTGTATACCACTATAACAAAATACCATAAACCGAGTAGCTTATAAACAACAGAAATTAATTTCTTACAGTCTGGATGCTGGGAAGTTCAATATCAAGACACCTGCTGATTCAGTGTCTGGTGGAGACCGTTTCCTAGAAGTCTTCTCACTGTGTCCTCAGATAGCAGAGAAGTGAAGGAATTCTCTTGAGCCTCTTATAAAAGGACCAATTCCAATCATGAGGACACCATCCTCATGACCTAATCACCTTCTAAAACTTTACCTTCTAATATTCTCACCTTGGGAGTTAGGATTTCAACATATGAATATTTTGAGGGGACACAGACTTTCAATCTGTAACAACCACCTTGTTATGGTAATTTAAATTTAATATGTAGCATTTATAATGGGAAATATTATACATTCCTAGAAATAGTTTGTGTCTGGAAAACTAATGTGTGTTAGAACCTTAGTTCTGTGGCAGCCATAAGGTAAAGCCTAAGGACTCTCAAAATCTGGGTTAAATACAAAAACTATCAAACACCTAGTGGTCTTCAAGAAATGAGTCAGAAATAAGGTAGACTATTGAACAGATGCTCTCATTAATTTCTTCTACGATTTCTTTGTCCCAGGAACTGGAACAAAGCCATGTTAACCAGAATGATGGGAAGAGAAAACACAATTCAAGCTTATTTTTTAATGGTTAATTGCATAGGCTCTGAAATATGGCAGAGAGAAGTTTGGAGTCCCAGATCTGTTACTTACTAGAATATAACTTGTCTTAGCTCAGACTGCTATAACAAAATACCACGGTCTGGGTGGCTTCCACAATAGAGATATATTTCTAATAGTTCTGGATTCTGGAAGTACAAGATCAAGGTGCTAACAGGTTTGGTGTCAGGTTCTCTTTACCTGGCTGCCTTCTCCCTGTGTCCTTACATGACCTTCCTCAGTGTGTGTTCCTAGAAACAGAGAGAGAGAGAGCTCTCCTGTCTCTTCCTCTTCTTATAATGGCACCAATATCATCCTGAGCACCTCAACTTTATCTAAACCTAATTATCTTCCAAAGGCCCCACCTCCAAATTATATTTCAATATATTAATTAGGATTAGGGCTTCAACATATGAGTGTGGGGGGGGATGACACACACATTCAGTCCATAACAAAATGAGCAATTTAGTTAAGAAAATAGTAGTCTCTGTCATATTATTTTTACATAGAATAAGATCACACATGTAAAGCTTGTGCCATGTCCATACATTTTGGCATATTCTATGTTAGCTACTACAATTATTTTTATTAATTATTTACTAGATTTTCCTTTTTTCTTCTGTGAGACCACTGTCCAGCTAGCATTCTGTTAAGGTGAACTTCAGCTATAGGAAATAGTTTTATTTTACTTATCCATGAAATAGGAAAATGTATCTTTGTACATATGCCTGTTCATTTTGATAGATTGATAGATGATAGATTAGATAGATAGATAGATAGATAGATAGATAGATAGAATTAATTTATTTATTGAAAATCCATGTTTAAAATGTGATTTAAAATCCACACATAAAATATCATTGTTTTATTTTACTCCAATAGACAAAAAATACCCAGTACTAAGAAAAATTTAAGTGTATCACACTGGTTTGAACATTGTCTCTGGCCAGTCTTTTTATCTGCATTTCTTGACACTCCAAAAAATACCTCCCATTTCACTTTTCAATCTCAAAAGAATATTCTGCTCCCAGAATATTAAGAATGTATGAGGGAAAAATGATGAGCTACAAGAGCTTGCTGGAGTGTAATTTTGAAAGTCAATAAAGCAGTCTGAATCTTCTTATGTCTGTTATAATTACATTGTGTGCTCAATGTATCAGGATATACTAAGAAGTTCCATACATTCTGGGATGAGAAGCTGAGGTTCATTATCCCACAGATAATCCATACTAAAAGTTATATTTGGAATATAGAGGCATTTTAGGGAATGACTGATCAAATAAAAAGCTGGATTGCTCACACATGTTTACAAGGGCAGGGTATTTGCTGAGAATGCATATTCAGAAAAAAAACAGTTCTTAGAGGAAGAAAGATAAATTTCAAAAATTATGCCTAAGGCACAGTTGTTATTTGGAACTGTACAGTTTTCTTGTGAAAGTGAGAGAAGGACACCTTTTTAAGTGTCATCCTATTTTGTTTCAGGGCTCTTGGAACTGTTGGCCTAAATGTCCTTCACTGTCAAACATTATGTCAGCATCACGTTGTAGCCGAGGCGGCCAAATTCAGAACTACATTGAAAAAAAGAATGATTGAAAAATGTTACCACTACTCAAGCCACAGTATCTGTCAGCCTTTCTTTTTTCTGTCTTTCAAAGAGAGAGAGAGAGAGAGAGAGAGAGAGAGAGAGAGAGAGAGAGAGAGAGAGAAACCAGTGAGGAGAGAGGAGAAAGTTACAGTGTGTATTTCTGAGAGTGATTGGCCTTTATGTAGAAAGGACCAGAGTCTTTAAACAGGAAAGGGGCAGGAGGAGCTGTGAGAGTCTCTTAAAAGTCTTAACACTTTTCTTTTTATATTCAAAATCCTAAGCCTATTTATATTAATTTCTTTATTTCTTAATTATATGGTCAATATATAATCATCCCACATAATTCACAGAATTATTACAGTAACCATATTTAATTCTATGTGCAAAAATATTTTCTGTCCATGTAACATATTAGATATTATAATTATTTAGAAGAGCGTCACACAGTTTGAGTATGTGCAATTTCCAAAGGCCTTACATCAAGCATGTCTCATATGAACTCTGGATCTGTACGTGACTAATTTGATTATCTGGTATCTTGTTGGAGCAGCAGCATGGTAAAGTGGAAAATGCTGCCACTATAGAATCCACTCAGGTAAAATTACAGCTCCAGTGCATCACATGACTTCAGGCAAATTGTATAATTCTTTAGCCTTAGTTTCTTTATTTCTTTCATTATGTATACAATGACATTCATCCATAGAATTAAATATACTTATGAAAATGCTACTTTACCACAAAGTAAATGCTTAATAAATACTAGTTGTAGCCAATTGTCTATTGAATAAAGCATTAGTTGTTTTGTGAAAACACATCAAAGTCTCTTTCTTGGTTAATTTGATCAGCCTTCTTCCAACTTCTACATAGGGGAGCAAATTAGGGGGAAAAAAAGCTTAGAAAAACAAACAATTTGTACCTGATAATTCTAGCATAAGGCTGACAATAATGGCCTTTCATTCTGTCACCTCACCTGTGAAATAAAGCTCTTTACCTTAAAAACTGTTAGAAAATATACTTTTAGAGATATGTCTTATGTCCACTATTTCATCTTTATGTGTTTGAGGATGGAAAAATAATCCCAAATCTCTAAATATAACCTAAAGATCACAGAATCTTGGCAAGTAATAATATTACTATGATGGTAAAAGTACTGTTTTACATATGTTTCAATTAATTAACTTTAAATTCTAAAAACTATAAAAATGGATGCCTAAATAAAATACCTTATTTTTAAAACAATAAATACACTAAACTCCTGATAAACACTGTATTTAGAGAACGAGTATTTTAAGTTCAAATAGTGTTATATATTTAGGATAGCCCAAAATAAAAATCAGGTTAAAGATAAACCACCAAAAATTGAAGAGAAATACTTCAGATCCACATTTATGACTGCTTTCTGCAGTTTAATAATCTTTAGAACTGTGCATACCAGTGTTTATAAAAGAAAAACCTACCAGCAAGATAACTATGATTAGTAAGCTGTGTTTTCTATTATTCAGAGCTCTTCAAGAATCCTCCTGCTGAGATGACATTTGCAAAGTTATTGTACCAAAAAAAATTCTATTTTTAAAAAATAGTAATTTAAATACATGTTTTACAGATCCAAAAATGAAGATAATAAAAAGCCTCACTGTCTGTAAATTGAAAGCTTGTGACACATATCCTAATATGAACATCATACATAATTAATACTAGGAAATGCTTTTAAGATATTTCAACTGCATTATCTAAGTTCACTTTTGAATTTAAATTTAATTTAAAAACAGGGCAATTTATTTACCCACAGTGTTCACGGAAATAATTTATTTAATTAATATTATAAATTACATAAAATTAGAATCCTAAAATGAATAAAAAAGTACCCATAACCTTTTATGTAAGTGCTCTACTATTTATATACAACTGAAGTTCAGAATAAAACACAGAAATGTACATTCATAGACATGTTGATCAATTAGGCTTGTTTTAAATCCTCTATTACAAGAGTGAAAGGATTTTTTTCTGGAAACATGTTGAGTTACTGGTACAGCTTTAGAAGGCAAAACTGGTTCCAATCGATGCCAGAACTGGGAGACAGATATAAGCTCAGTATAAGGAGACAGCTTCTAACAATTAGAGGACTATGTCCTAGGATGTAGTGACTTGGGATCATTCACCAGAAAATCAAACCACCTTTCAAGGATGACCAACAGAGGATCAGTGCAGTAGCAGTGACTTAGAGATCCTCCAAGAGAAATTTCACGGCACATTTTTACTGACCAAATTGAAAATAAACTTGTCCTAATTTTCAGGAGAGGAAGATTACTTTGAAAGTAAAGAGAGACCATATATATATATATATATATATATATATATATATATATATATATATATATATACATTTAACTGAAACAATAATGTATCAAAAATAATATTGTATTAGGAAAAATTTACACAACTATTTTTGCTGTTGCAAATAGTTATGTAATATTTTCCTACGTGCTAACACTTTATATTGCTTAAATAAGTATACCACATTTAGATTTCCTCACATTAATATATTATGGACATTTTTGTAAAATTGTATCTATTAGTTACAAAAGTTGATGATAATGCAATGATAATTTAAAAAAATATATCATGAAGATGAGGATGATGATTAATTATATCAATTGAGTGCTTCTTATACACCAGGCACTATTGGAAGCATTTTGGGGAAAGTATCTTATTTAATCCTCACCACCCATTTACAGACGAGGTTATTTAGTCAGAAAGAGTTTAAAATATTTGCTCAAGCATGGAGCTAGTATGTGGTATAACCAGGTCTTTATACCAGGTGATTCTCCAGGTTGTTATATTATAATTTTCTAAATAATGGAAACCTACTATAGAGATCTGATAGAGACAATTAACAATCCAGATCTGAGAGGAGGATGATTTCTGATGTCAAATGTGATAAATTTCTATTTTTCCCTATCTTCTTAGAAATAAGAATGTATTCATTTCTGTATAACCCTGCAGTTTCTTAAATAGAATTAAAAGGTGATAATCTGCATTCCTTTTTGAGGATCTTCAATTTAACATGTAGGAATTAGTACTTTGGTATTCCTAAAAATAACTCTAGGAATACTCCTGGAGACAAATTATTACAGTGCCTACATGGACGTAGAACTTTTTTCACGATGGAAGGAGTGGCACCATGTATCATAAAATTTCAAAATTCTGTAAAAATAAAGCAAGATTCTTCATTAAAAACATCAAGCATAAATACCCATGAAGGGCCAATGGAGGGCTTAGTTCTTATGTCTCCAGATGGTAACAATTTGTCATGGGTTGGTTTTGGTTCATTGTTATAGTAGTGGAAAGGGAAAAAACTAGAACATAAGTTTCCAGTGTTGCAGTGGAAGAATATTTTAGAACTTAAGAAGATTCAACATCTAATTTCATATAGCTAGTAAGCTTCATGAAGACAATATCTGCAATGTTTTTCTTTGTTTTCAATAGGATATACTGGAAGTTCCAAGGACCAACACTATAGAAAATAATTGTTCTGAATTTGTTGCTTTGTTAAGAGTAGAAATTAAAAAGGAAATTTGTTTACAAACAATTAGAACCACTTTCATTTTACCAAGTCTATTCATTATTTTCCTAATGCATTTAAACTATTCATAACCTGGAATAATGCCCTAAGATTTCAGCAATTTGCTTCCATTGAAACACAAAGCATCTAGGAAGCTTTCTTTCTGAGGCAGGAATTCCTACAATTTCAAGGCTTCTCTT
This sequence comes from Rhinolophus hipposideros, assembly GCF_964194185.1. Lineage (NCBI taxonomy): Eukaryota > Metazoa > Chordata > Mammalia > Chiroptera > Rhinolophidae > Rhinolophus > Rhinolophus hipposideros. The sequence goes on along the minus strand of NC_138052.1, from coordinate 34,309,259 downwards.
TTCTTTGTCATCAATCAATTCCCAGGTTCTGTGTTGTGGACAATTTTTTGACTTACTCTGACCTACCTTCCTGTGTATCCCTGTGTTGCCTTGAAGGAAAATGGTAAGATTGGAATGTGTCACAAAGTGAGTGTAGATAGAAAAGAGGGCACTGAACTCTGAGACAGTAAAGTACTTAGAGGTCTGGGAGATGAGGAAGAAACAGCCAAACAGAGTGATAAAAGTCAAGCAGGAGTTTAGTGGCAATAAAATAGAAAAAGAGGAGATACTGGTCTGAGGTTGAAACACAGTTATTAATAATGACAAGATCTAGTTGAAATATAACCATGCAAGTGAGGAGTGAATTCATAGGGGAGGGCACAACCACTAACAGAAGTAAGGCCAAATGTCTGAAACCCCAGTAGATTGGAAGAATCTTATATATGAATTTAGAAGTACAAGACTTAATGACAGTGTGCTAGGAAATCTTCAGAGAATGAAAGGGACTGATGATAGATGACTACAAGGAGGGTACTGGAGTTCCGATTTCAAACGTGGGAGACTAGGTAACACAAACTCTCCCACAAAGCTGGAAGAGCTGTTTAACATTAAAAAACAATCGCAACAACAAAAACATATGTAAAAGTACTAGAGAGCTACCACAGCACTGAAGATTCATGAGCATGACTAGAGATAGGGAAGGTAACCAAAGAGGGGACCCCAGAATTTGGGATTGCTTTTCCCAAAAACATGCCTGTCAATATTTGAAAAGGTAACTGAAAAGGATGTGTGAATATTTTATAATACTCCTGATGCTAAAGGTCCATATTTAAAATTCAAATTCTGCTAAGGACTGGTGTGGGAGATTGCTGAAAAAATCTCCAGGCTTTGGATGGAAGCCCTAAAAGTCTTTCAGGAGTAAGGATTGATCAGAAACATACTGGGCTTCACACAGAGACAGAAGCTCAGCTTTATTTGATTAAAATGAGCTGAAAATCAAAGTTCCTATAGACCAGAGGTTAGGAAACTATAGCCTATGGGTAAAATCTGGCCTGCTACATGATTTTGTAAAGTAACTTTCACTGGAAAGTAACTTTCATTTGTCTATTGTTTATGGTTGCTATCTTGCTATTGGAGTGGAGTTGAGTAGTTGTGATAGAGGTCACATGGCCCTTGAAGCTGAAAATACTGGGGTTGCCAAAAAATGTATACACATGACTTACATTCATCTTTTGTTACCAGTATATATTGAGTATTATAATTTTAATACTGTTTTTTCCTTTCTTAAAATGTGTATACATTCTTTGGCACCCTCTGTATTTATTATCTGGACGTGTACAGAAAATTTGTTAATCTCTGCGTTAGGATATTTTTGCTTTAAAAAATAACTAAAATCATATTTAAAGGAAGACACATTATTCATACCTTCAATTTTTTTTCCTATAATTTTTTACATACAACTTCTAACTCTCAATCAAAATGAGCAAAGCACAAAGGGAGAAATAAAACACTGTGAAATGGGTTTTTCCTAGAAGTAGACCCTGAAAAAGGGAGTCAAGTACAAATATTTTTGAGGGGCTATGACCCTAGAAAACTTTTTAGTAAGAAAGAAAGAGACAAAGAAGAAAACCAACAAAGGATGCATTATTGAGCCAATTAACTCAGAGAATAACTGAAGTTCATCTTCCTAGGAAACTTAAGGAGATATTATAAACCATGTCTCAGAGTTATCCCACCCTTCAAGGGCTGAGGAAGCCATGATTTTATCCATCAACTTCCAAACAATGATTACATGAGTGTGACTTCTTGCATGCCTTCTCTCTTCAACATTTCCAGCTTACACTGTACTGACGCCAAGCATGCTCCCAAAGGCAAAATAAAACTGAAAAGGCAGGAAGGAAGAGATGCTAGCAGAAGAGCGATTGGACCTCTAAAGATAAATGCCTAGGAAATATGGGCAAGGTACTAACACCATTTGTTAGCCTGGGAGCACATATAATGGAGTTAACAGATATGGATCTAACTGTATTTAATATGACTGAGGAAACAAAAGACAAGATTTAGAGAAATTAGACCATAAAACATAACCAAATAAAAATTCCATAACTGAAAAAAAAAAGCTCAAAGTATTGCTTTAACAGGGAATTAGAATCTCAAAGAGATTTAGTGAACTAGAATACAGATCAGAAAAAAAAAACAAATCATGTTGATACCTAATGTTATAAAAGGATGGAGAATACAGAAAAATATATAAGCTCTAAGGTTCAATATCTAAGTGTAACTAGAGTCCCAGAAAGAGGAGACATAGCACAAGGCAGGAGAAATATTAAAACAATTAACTAGATTTAATTACTATGATTTTCTGTAAATTGGTACTTAGTTTAAAGAGCACACCATTAGGATGAGTGGCATTTTAGGATTGATATAAGAAAGGCTCAAGAAATCACTTAATAAATGTAAATGACTCTGCCAAGCACAAAGAAAATGAATTGTTTCTGGGTCCCAACTGAATGAAAAAGGCAGTTAATATTATTGTCAAACTATCTTCCCTCTACTACAGCCAATTTGTGATGTTCCTTTACCTTTCTTTTTTATCCCTTGTTCCTCATTGCAAAAACAAAATTCTAAGATACTTCTTTAAAAGAAAAGCTTATGGTGGGATATAAAACTGAAAGCAAAAAAAAATGAACAATACAAGCAAGTTTAATAAAAAATAAAAAGAAATAAAAAATAAAATAAATCATTTGTTTACAAAAATAAATAAAAGCTTAAAATGAAAGATTAGTCAGTGACAAAAATTCAGGGAAAAAACGTAATGAAATCATCATTTAGCAATGAAATATTAAAGCCTTAGAGAGAAATTTCTATGACTTAACAAACTTTTGAGAGTTCAGAAACACATTGCATACATGTCCCCTTTACCCAGCATTACCATATCTAGGAATTTACAGAAATATATATATATATTTCATATGTGAAATGATGTAAGTGCCATGACTTATGATGCACTGTTTATAATAGTAAAGTATTATAAACAATCTAAATTAGTTTAATAAGTTATGTGCAGTTACTAATGAAATGATATGGAACACTGTGCAGTAACAAAACAAAGTAATATTAAGAAACTATATAATAATTTTTAAAGACTTCCATACAATAGCCCTAAATATTATTATTCCTATTACACTGGGGAGGAAACAGGCATAAATAAGCAATATGTTCAGAGAGGTTATAGTGCTGATAAGGGTTGGGGTGGCATTCTTTGAAAATACCTTTGCCATCTAGGGTGAACGTATGTCCCAATCTGCCTGTAGTAATTATTACTAGTACTCTTATTTAAGCTCAAATGTGTCCTGGTTGGCATGATAACTTTATGGTAACTTTATATATACTTGGAATCTATCCCTGCGAGAAGAAATGACAATTTCAAGTACGTAGTATTAGTGTTCATTTCAATAACTCTATTTTTTCTCATTACTATCTTTCCACCATACTGAAATTATATTTTCATTTTCCACCGTTGAATTTCAATAACCATCTATTTAATCCGATCTTCCAGAGAACATCTTATATTTTCCAAGTTTTCCAAGATTGGTAGCTTTGGTTCGTAATAATTACCTCATGTGTTTTTAAAATACATTTCTAAATATTAATGTGCCTCATATTTTCTGTTTTCTAATAACACACTGAATTTCATATCCAAGAAAATAGGTTTTAGAATGTACATCTTGCATGGAACATAATGAAAAGCTAAATTCATTCATTCATCTTTTAGCGACTGTTCTGACATCTAGAGTTGGTCTCTTCTAAAGCATTCATTGTAATTTTTTTTAAGTTATCTTATTAAGGATACTGTATTATGAGATTAAACAGAAATCAAACATATTTTATAACTACATGCATGCTATTACATGAATATACACATTATGTAAAATACTCCTAAGATATTCAATGGTAAGACATTCGAGTCACTCAAGGACTAAATCTGGATACTGGATTTTTTAAAGAAAATCATCAAATGAAAAATAAAGCATATATGATAATTAATTATATGTGAAGTTGAAATTGATTCAAAGACATCTTCTCCTTTGACCCTGAAACAATAATCCATGTGTTTTATCTACTATACAAAAACATTGATTTCTGAAATATGGTACATCACTCAGTTATATGAAATCATTTATAAGATAATTAGTAATTTTGAGACATGTACATTAATCAAGTCTTCCTTTTAAATTATGGTACCTTGTATGCACTTATCGCCTGTATTTTAATAACAAACACAATTTTCCTCCCAGCCATCTTTGCATTGCTAACTTCTAAATTTATTTTTCATCTACATTGTGTCTGCAAGTGACAAACTGATGATCTATGTGATTTAAAATGATGCAATTTCCTCACTTTCTATTATTTAAATCCATTTTTAAAATGCACCTGTTGGATCAGGAATTTTTATTGAGACAGGCCAAATTTAAGATCTCATAAGTCCATCAACATCAAATGGAAAAGTGTTATTTTCTCAGAGCATCTCAAAAAATACTTATTACTTTTTACAGCTTCCCTATTTTCTTTAATTTTACCATGTGTAATATATTTAAAATTAATGTAAAATAATTCTGGAAGTGTGTATTTTACCTGTAAACTCAGGCAGATAAACATTTGCTCGATAAAATAGTGTTCAAGAAGTGTAACAATTCTAATAGTGTTCAAGAAACGTAACAATTCTCACTTTTATTTTACTTTAATATGATATAATAATATCTGCAATTACGACAAACAATATATCTAAAAAGTAAAAAAAATATATATATATATATATACATATATACATATATACATATATATATATATATATATATACACATATACATATACATATATACTACATATATAAAATAAATACTTGAAGAGTGGATGCCCAGATCCCAAACAGCAAACCACAAGTCTCTGACAGGAATAAATTAATAAAGTTGATGTTGTAACACTTCTTTCCCACAGGCTTAAGGAAAGGTACACATAGTAGAAGCCATTTCAGTCATGGAAGGTGGTGTGCAAAAAGATGGGTCTGGGAAGAATTAGACCACAAAATGGAAGTGTGTCCTGTGCAATGAATGACACACGTTGAACATATGCAATGATATTGGTATTTGTTTTTTTGAATGGTTTTGACTATATAATCATGTATATCCAATTTCCTGACTCATATGTTTTTAAAGTGTTTAATTCTTTTTTAATTACCTTGTAATAAATGAGGAACTGGGAAGACAAAATCATTAAAAAAGATTCAGTTTCAGACATTTACCTGGCTTAACAGACAGAAACATAAATCAAATACAATCAAGTACAATGTTCCCATTTTACATAAGTATTATTTCTCTAATATGTTTCACAAAAATTGGCCTCCTGACAGCATCAGAATTCCACAGAGAGCTGCTTATTGAAGCCTGAGCTCCTGTCAAGCCAGAAGTAACACAGACAAATCTTTAACCAAATTAGATACATCAGTTCAGACTAACAGATTAGAAATAATTAAGTGGCTTGGGGCAATGTATCTTTTTCCTTATGTCCTATCGATGGGGTCTAGAATTTGTAATTTGCCTTGATTTTAAAAATACTTAACTAACAGGTATCAATAGTCACAATTCTTCAGTAATACAAACTGGCTGAATTTGTGTTGGCTCTGAAAATTGCATAAGTATTCCATTTTTCAATCACAGAAATTATAGGCTGTGTACAAATATGGTCTAATTTGCCTCCCAGAGTTACCGCAGTATATTTTCTGTCTTTGATTTAAAAATCAATTTATTTCTATGCAGATGATGGATGGATGGATGGATGGATGGATGGATGGATGGATGGATAGATAGGTGATAGATAGATAGAGCCATTAATACTTACAAAATAACATGTTTTCTTTAAAGTCAATGATATATAAACTTTTTGGATTATAGAAATATTTTGTTTGATTTATTGGGGTGACAATTGTTAGTGAAATTACATAGATATCAGGTGTATAATTCTGTATTACATCATCTATAAATCCCATTGTGTGTTCACCACCCAGAGTCAGTTCTCCTTCCATCACCAGATATTTGATCCCCCATACCCTTATCTCTCTCCCCCCACCCCCTTTAACCTCTGGTAACCACTAAACTATTGTCTGTGTCTATGAGTTTTTGTTTCTCATTTGTTTGTCTTGTTCTTTTTGTTGTTTTTGGTTTATATACCACATATCAGTGAAATCATAGGGTTCTCTGCTTTTTCTGTCTGACTTATTTCGCTTAGCATTATACTCTCAAGATTCATCCATGTTGTCACAAATGTTCCTATATCATCTTTTCTTACCCCCGAATAGTATTCCATTGTGTATATATACCACAACTTCTTTATCCTTTCATCTATCGAAGGACATTTTGGTTGTTTCCATGTCTTGGCCACTGTAAACAAAGCTGCAATGCACATTGGAGCACACGTGTCTTTATGGATAAATGTTTTCAGATTTTTTGGGTAGATACCCAGGAGAGGGATTGCTGGGTCATATGGTAATTTTTTGAGGAAACTCCACACTGCCTTTCATAACAGCTGCAGTAGTCTGCATTCCCATCAATAGTGTATGAGGGTTCCTTTTTCTCCACAGCCTCTCCAACACTTGTTACTATTTGTTTTGTTGATGATAGCCATTCTGACTGGGGTGAGGTGATATCTCATTGTGGTTTTTATTTGCATTTCTCTGATGATTAGTTACCCAAAGCAATATACAGATTTAATGCAATCCCCATCAAAATCCCAATGGCATTTTTTAAAGAAATATAACAAAAAATCATCAGATTTGTTTGGAACCACTAAAGACCCCGAATAGCCAAAGCAATCTTAAGAAAAAAGAACAATACTGGAGGTATCACACTCCCGGACTTTAGCTTGTACTACAGGGCTACAATAATAAAAACAGCATGGTATTGGCAGAAAAACAGACACATAGACCAATGGAATAGAATTGAGAACCCGGAAATAAAACCATATAAATATGGACAGATAATTTTTGACAAAGAAGCTAAAAACATACAATGAAGGAAAGACAGCCTCTTCAATAAATGATGCTGGGAGAATTGGATAGCCACGTGCAAAAGAATGAAAATAGACTGCTATCTGTCACCATGTACCAAAATTAATTCAAAATGGATCAAAGACTTAAGCATAAGACCTGATACAATAAACTGCATAGAAGAAAACATAGCTACTAAACTTATGGACCTTGGGTTCAAAGAGCATTTTATGAATTTGATTCCAAAGGCAATGGAAGTGAAAGCTAAAATAAACAAATGGGATTATATGAAACTTAAAAGCTTCTGCACAGCAAAAGAAACCATCGACAAAATAAAGAGGCAACCAACTGAATGGGAGAAGATTTTTGCAAACAGTGCCTCCGATGAGGGGCTAATATCCAAAATATACAAGGAACTCATGAAGCTCAACAACAAAAAAACAAACAACCCAATTGAAAAATGGGCAGAGGGCCTGAAGAGACATTTCTCCAAAGAGGACATACAAATTGCAAATAGACATATGAAAAAATGCTCAACATCACTAATCATCGGATTATAGAGATATTTGAAAAGCTGCTTAAAGCTAGAGAACCAGTGGAGTTGACAGTGATACATGTTCTCGCTGTGTTCATCTGTGAGGGAGGGGAGTTTACTTATTGTCAGATATCTCAGGTATAGGAAAGAACTCAAGTTTAGCCTTAAATTGCTCAGGAGAGTGCGATGGGTACTTAGAATATTCAACACAGCAGGTGAGCTGTTTGGCAACTCCATTTACTATCCAGACCCAGAGCAAGTTGAAATAGTAGGAGTCAGGGTTCAAGTTCCTACAAAGAATAATTAGTTCCTAAGGA